>NW_026694922.1:2315000-2915000 GCF_021218885.2 Marmota monax
CCAAGAGCCCCCCAGCCACAGCCATGGGCCACCGAGTTTCTCCCTGGATGCGTGACTAATGCGAACTCCGTGGAAGGCCACGTTCCACTGCGCCTCGGAATTAAAGGCGGGGACTCGCTTGCTGTCCATCACGGCAGAGGCTCCTACAAGCAGGAGATCAATAGTCCAGCCATAGACCTCCCGTAATTAACAGCAGGAGGAGAAGAGGCAGATGGTCCTGAGGTTTCTGCGGCTTTTTGGTTCCCAAGGCTCTGGGGGATTTGCCAGGACACTGAGTCCTGGCTGGAGGTGACCAACAGGCGGCTGGAAAAGGGCTTCAGTGGAGTCCCGCGGATTGTCCCCAGGCTTGAGGCTGCCTGGGACACCCACTGCCATTTCCCCACTTGCTGAGGTGCCTCCTAACGCTGCTCTGGGGCCTCACTCCTGCTGATCCACAGCTGGCTGCGGGGCCGACGGTTCCCATTCTCCTCGGGGAGCCGAGGACCCACCTCTGAGTCCAGCACCAACCAGGGCTTTTTTCCTCTCCTCCTGGGAGGCATGCGTTGGGCATGGAGTGGGTTTGACCTCCACGACCCTAAGGAGGTCGCAGTGGATCAGACCTGGACCCCAGGCACACGTTCACTCCCCAGGTCGTGGTGACGGGCTCACTCCTGTGCACATGACCCAAGCCAGGCCGCCAAGGTCAATTCTGGCACTTGTGCTGGAGCTGCTCCTTCTGTAGCCCAAACCTGCCTCTGCACGAGGTCACCTTGTCACCTCGAGGGACAGAAGGAGCGGGGCCCACCAGGACACCGAGGGATGGCGAGGCGGTGGAGAGAGCCACTACAGAGTCCTGGGGAGACTCAGGGCTGGGGTCCAGCCAGGCGGGAACGCGGGTGAGGCTTTTGTTGCCAGACTCGCACATTCAGGTTTTGCACACGGTGCTTTGTGTGGGGTCTTCATCTCTTGTCCTTTAAGGAGTCCTGGCCAGTCCATGTGTTTTTCTTGGTCTACTCGTCCAGGAAATGAGCTGGTCAACCGAGGGAGACACAGACGGAGCAGGTAGAACCCAAGCCCGGCTCCCGAGTCTGCTGTCAATCACCTGAGTGGCCTCGGGCACCTGGTCTTCTGTTCTCGAACCTCAATTTGCCCATCTGTAAAATGGGCACTTTGCTGCCCTCGAAGGACGGCTGCGGGGACGGTCCGAGTGTCCAGTTCTCAGGGAGTGTGACATTCAGCCAGTCCAACCTCCCACCGTGAAACCTCACTCGGCCACGAGAGGAAAGCTACAGGTCATGGCAAAGACTCGGCCACCTTCCATACTGTGGTTTGTAGAAGGAAACGGAATCTTCCAGAACACGCTGTTGTGTAGAAAAGGATATGGATGGCGGCATCCTGGACCGAAGCTGAGAAGCCAAAGTGGTATCAGTCATAAGGTGCAGTCGAGGTCATGGCTTTTTGTTGTTAACTTTAAATAAAGTGTTCACAGAAGGAAAGAATAAGGCTTTGGAGATGAAATAGTGTTGGTAGCACATCCAAATGACACCATCCTTTTAATCTGTCACCACACTAACGTAGTTTAGTTTTCACGACCCTAGGGAGAAACTGGAATCCGAGAGATGCGGGGACTGGGCTTCAGTGGTCTTAGTGGCCCTGCGTCCACGGCCCGTGCTCCTAGTCACGGAGTCCTGCCGTTCCCAGTAACCATGCTGGGCCCTGGGCGCTGGCCATGTGTGGGCACAGCCTGGCTCCTCCTGCTGCTGCCCGCCGAGTCCACCCCCCATCCTTGGAGAAAGGTCCAGTCCTGGGCACAGGGGACAAGCAGCCATCAATGCTGGTCCCCAAGTGCAACTACAGATGGACACGAGGAGCTCACTCCTCACTCTCTCAAAAGTCTCTGGTTTCACATCACACACACGTACAACCGCAAAGGGAGAAAGAGGAAAATCAGCATTTAAAAAGCACCGAGGCCCGCATACTTGGACCCGTCACTTGCAAAGCCCTCTGGGAAAGCTGTTGGGGCATCCCAAACTGGAAATGAGCTTTGGGGTCTCTCAGTGCAGTCCTGGTTTGAAAAATAGGGTACATCCAAAGGAAGGAGGATTGCGTGCAGTAAACTGTTGTGTTCATTAAAACAAAACAAAACAAACAAAAAAAAAACACCTGCAGCCTGTCACCCCAGCAGCTTGGAAGGCTGAGGCAGGAGGATCCCAAGTTCAAAGCCAGCCTCAGCAAAGGTGAGAGACTAAGCAACTCAGTGAGACCTTGTCTCTAAATAAAATGGAAAATAGGGCTGGGGACGTGGCTCTGTGGCCGAGTGTCCCTGAGTTCAATCCTTGGTACTCCTTGCAAAAAAAAGATACCTGCAGATGTTGGTAAATGATGCAAAATGCCAACAGAATAAAACAAAATGACAGACCCCAAAGCAAAGCCCCTTGCAGTCCCTTCCCTCCACCCTTTGACCCCCAAGGCTGCACCAGCCACTGGGAATGCTCTTCTTTCCTGTCTTCCTCGACGAGGTCCCACATGGTCTTTGACACCCAGTCTCCGTGACCAAATCTCTCTCTTCTGCCTGTGACGATCTGCCAAGCAAGGACCCAGGTGTCAGCCTGGCTCTCGGCTTGCTGAGGGGCTGAGGTGCAGCCTTGGTTGGACGTGCGTGGCCCGGGAGCGGCTGACCGCAGGGTGACGGACGCGGCCGGGTGGAGTCCCCAGCTCTGGTGGTCCAGGTTCCACGGATGAGCAGGCCTGGCCACCGGGAAGTTGACCCAGACACTGCTCCTCCTTCACTGCTGAAAGGAACGGTTGTTTGTGGGCTTGGGAGGCCACAGGCTGTCCCGAGAGCTGTCACCCTGTGACAATATTGACAGAGCCTGTGCCCCCACCTCCCAAAACCCCAGTGTGCGCACGTGGCCAAACAAACCCATCCTTTCTCACCGAGAGAATAAGTGCAAGGCATTAAGGAGGCTCTGATTAAACAAACAGATGTTTTTAGTCGGCAGTAGAAGTGTCAACATGATCCTAATTAATGAATGTGTTAATGGCTGTTCTCTGTTTGAAGACAATAGTCACCGCCTTCTAGATGGATCTGCAGTGACTCACAGGGGGCACACCTCATGCCTACGCAGCGTCCGCGGGGAGTGCGCAGAAACCTCCGGGTGATGGATGTGGGGAGCAAATGGAGGTACACACTCAGCACCGAACCACACACCGGGCACGCGCACCACAACACAACAACACAACACTACACAGTCACAACTGCCCTCTCCGAAATATGTCGTGCGCTCAGAGGTGACACCAAAGCCAAGGCTTCACGTCACCAGAATAAAATCAAACAAGAGCACGCCACACATACGCCACAAACACAATGTGACACAGAAACACAATGCACACACAAGGCACACACATACAAATTATGCACTCAATGCAAAATACACACACTCAATACACATACAATACACACACTGCCACCGTAAAACACACACGTAATCCCAGGGCAGAGTCCCAGGGCTCGAGCCTGACACACTCACACAGCGTGCACACTCCTGCACACATGGACTGTGTGCTCCCATCATGCACCACACACCACGTTGAGCCCCGGAAGCCCAATGAAGAAGTGGGTCTCTTCTCTCAAGGAAAAGGGGCCGACAGAAACCCGAGAGCCACTGTGCAAGGTGCAAGAAGCTTTGCACGGGGAAAGGGTTGCTCTGCAGAAAAAGGGCGGGTGGTTTTGAAGGTTGTGCTGTTACAGTCTGGTCATTTTTCAGGACAATATCAAGTCAAAGAAAAACTGGTAATCGATACTCTCTTTGTCCTGAGCAAGTGATTCTGATTTATCTCAAGGACTCGGGGAAGTATGTAGTTGAACATGTCTTCCTTTCCTTTTCACCTTGGCTGCTAGAGAGCTCAGAGCTAAACTTTTGATCCACACATAGTTGGGGTGTTGGTTTCAGAATACAAATTTTTGAGTGTTGTGAGTGGCCCTATTTTGCATTTCTACATATATTCTTCTACTTTTTTCTTTCTTTAATTTCAGTTTAAAAATATATTTTTAAATGGCCTTACATTTGTCTAGAGTAATCCGGGGATGAGAAGAAAGATCTATTTTAGTTAGATGTATGAGGGCAGTTTAGATGCTGTAACAAGCTCCAGTTCTCAATGGTTCACTATAACAAAGATCTATTTAACGCTGTGGCACTGTCAAATGCAGCATTGCCACACACAGCCATTCAGGGTGCCAGAGTTCCTTCCATCTAGGTGGTTCCATCATCCTTTGGGACTTGAGTTCCTCTAAAGAGATCCACAAAGAGCATATGAAAAATTGCTCAGGAGGTGCTGTGCTCAGGCATACAAATGGGCTGACATCACTTCTACCCCCATCCCATTGGCCAGAACTTGCTCATGTGACCTTGCTCCAGAGCAAGGAAAGTTGGGAAATGTAGTCTTCCTGTGTGTCCAGGAGAAAAACCAAAAGGGTTGGGGCACTCAAATCACTGTCTCAGCCGCAATAGATAAACCCAAGTACATTAGGGTCAACATATTTACTGAAGAGCTTTGAAACTCAAGGCTCTCTTAGGTGCTTTGGAAGAGGGTCCCATGGCGAAAACAGACTCCACCTCTGGATTCCTCCACTCTGTGCAGAGAAAGTTCGCTGATCCAACCTTAACCAAAATGTGGCTGGAAGACACCTGGAGATGCAGAGCTGGGCAAGGTTCTCATTTTTGTGGTGCTTTGCTGTGGTCCTAAGCCACCCTCCACGGTAAGTACTGCATTCTTATTGAACGTGACCCGCCTCCACAGAGGTGACAGAGACTGGGAACACAGAACTCATGCACCAAAGGAACACACGAGCCCAGAGATGGAAGGTCGTGGGCACTCTGGAGGACGTCCCCAGCCCCTCCCCATCTTTCCCTCGCCACAGCTTGTTAGAGAACCGGAGCTTGGTTTCTCCTCTTTTGTTTGTGTCCTGTCCTGTCTGACACAGGCTGGGGTGGCTTGTCCCATACAGTCTCTCAGGGATCCAGCACTCTCTCCAGTGAGCAGCTGTAAGTGGAATCATCCTTGGCATCTGCAGGGGACTGATTGCAGGACCCTCCATGAACCCCACACCCCAAGGACGCTCAACTCCCTTAAATGAAATGGGGTCACGTTTGCCTATAACCTAGAGACAGCCTCCCTTGTACATTAAATCACTGCTAAGTGACTTAAAATACGGATGTGATGTCATTGCTGTGCAAATAGTTGTTATCTTGTATTATTTAGGGAATAACGACAAGTTGGAAAAGTCTGTACTGTTCTGCACAGTGTGGTTTTTTTTTTCCCCCAAATATTTCTCATCTGCACCTGGTTGACTCCGCAGAGGCCGGACCCAGAGCTGTGGGCAGCTGACCACACAAGGAAAAACCCAAGAGTGGGAACATGTCCTCAAGGTGTGGCCAAACCTCCATCCTGGCCCCCAGAAGGATGTCAGGACGAAACCCACTAAAACCCAAGGCCATGTCCAAGGAGGGAGCGAGACCCACCTGCCAGGGGCAGAGCTGGGAGCTGCTCGGCAGGGGCGGGCCAGCTCTGGGTGGGCAGAGGGAGCCTCGGGAAAATAGAGAAATGTGAGACATGGTGGGGTCTCTGTGGAGACCAGCGAGGGGCTCCTGCTGGCCAAAGTTGGGGGTGCAAGATGGCGGTGGTGGGTGTGGATGGTGGAAAGGACCCACAGGGCTTGACCTGCAGGAGCCGTGAGCGTCGGACACCAACACGGGCTCTTCCATGAGATTGGGGTCACCCCACTCGCGTGAGTGCGTGGCTGGACATTCGGTATCCATCTCCACGGCCCACTCACCAGGTGGCCATGTACAACTGCACCCACATTTTCCCAACTAGACGCAGGCTCGGGGAGCCTCAGACACCCCCCAAGTTCACACAGACAGAAATCGGCACCACGACAGGCGGGAACGGGCACTCCCTCTGTGGCCACCCTCGGGGCCTCCAACACAAGGCCTCTCCTGTGTGTTGTGGCCATCGCTGTGCCAGATGGGGCCACCCAGGGCAGTTAGAGGGCAGCGGCCACCAATGCTGTTCAGCGGCTTGAGCGCAGCCCGGCACTGCGCACTTCACCTTGAAGCCTCATTTTTCTCACCTGTAAAATGGAGCCAGGGAGAGAAGCCTGGCCCTCAGGGTGTTGAAAGGGCCACCTAAGATGCCACCTGCTCGGGACTGGGCCGGACATCGGGGAGGAGGGACCAGGTGGACACCCGGCTGGTCACTGTGGTAGCTGAGGGGACAGGAGGGGGAGCAGTCTGCTGTAGCAGCCAGAAGACAAGTCATTTGGGAAGTGCGCCCGCAGAGGCCACGGGAAGGGACAGCTGTGAGGAGATTAAGGAAATTCACGCGGAATATATGTACGTCTGGTGCGTATGGCACAGTTGGCAGAGACGGGCCGCGACGGATGCGCGCCTTCCCCGAAACATGCGAGTTGCATTTGGCGCCCCTATTCCGCCAGCCAGGAGCCCCCGGGTCTGCGGGCTTCATGCAAATGTGGGCGCGGGGTGGGGGGGTGTTAATTGCACACAGCTCAGGAGAGTTGGTAGCAGAGAGAGAACAAAGAGAGGGGCCAGGGTCCCCTGCTGAAGAGGCCAGGTGGCTGCCAGGGGTCCCCCCGGGCTCTTCTACTTTGCACCAGAACCTGACGCTGGGCCTCGTGTCTTAGTTTATGAATCGGGGCTGAGGTCACCATATCTGCCTCGCCTCTGAGGCCGGCCTAGGTCAACCTTCCAGGTCTCCGGGGGTCCAGGATCGGTCGTCCTAAGCCAATAGGCATAGAGCAGACGGTAGGCGACAATGGAAGAGAAAGCGACACCAAAAGAAAGAGGCCACCTTGGTGTCTTCAAGTTCAAGAGCAGCTGGAGGAAAAGAAGGGAGGAGCTGGCCAGAAACACGTGAGGTCTGAAAGAGGCCCAGGGACAGAAAAAGGAACTCCGCAGGACCCAGAGCCCAGGACATTCCTGGGTGGCCCCAGGTGGCCCTCGCTGTCACCGTCACTGCCCCCTCCCTGAGGGCCCCTTCATCCCCAAGACTCCCCCACTTCACCAGTTACTTCAGTCTCCCTAGTGGGGGGCGGCTGCAGGGAGCCCCACGGCTCTGCTCTCTAGAGGAGGCGCCCGTTGGAAGCCCCCTCCTGGTTCTTCAATAAACAACCGACCCCCCCAAACTCAGGGGGACCCTGAACCTTGGGTTCAAACAAATCCTGGGCTCCAGCATGGCCCGGCTGGGTGGCTGGTCCCGGTGTGCAGGCTCCATGTGCGTGGACAAGGAGACCGTACCTCTCGGACAGCCACGTCCCCACCTGCAAAATGAGCGGCCAGTGGACTACCTGGCCTCCAGGAAGATCCCCACGAGGACCGAGGTCCCCCTGCCTGTGGCCTGGCAGGAAGAGCCCTGGGCCTCCTCTCCCTGGGCCTGCTCTTTTGGAGTGGGGGGACAGAGCCTCCCTCGCCCCCTCTTTGGCTGCAGCCTTGTGCTCACAGAACACCCTCATTCCCTAAGTCAAACACACCCAGCAATTTCCTCCCCCCACATTTTTCTCTCTCTGGTGTGTTGATTTAGGGGACCATTAAAATAAGACGTGGGAAACCGGGAGCCCTGACATTCCTCTTTCCCCCCTACACCTTGATTATGTGTAAACAGCAAATTGTGAATTATTTTCTCTTTATTTTTCAATTCCTCGAGCCACCTCAGGGGCCCCTCAGGATGAATCATTGATCCTGGGACACTGCCTGACAGTCTTCTTTACCGATTTATCACCAGGGAGTCTTCGCCTGATCTAGGTTCTCCCAGAGAGAGGGACCCGGAAGGGGGAGGGGACGGGAGGGTGGGATGCACACAACCTGGGGGTCTTCTGTTCCCTCCAGGTGCTCTCGTCTGGGGAGTGGGCTGGTGGGGAGGGGCCTTAGGGACACGGTCCAGAGACTGAGACAGCATAACTGGATATGTCCCCAGCTGCCACTAGCTGTCCTAGGATTCTACTTAATTTCTTTACCAGGGCGGAGGACACCTCCTTCCAGGAGCCCCTAAACCTTGCATCCCAGATTCTATCCCTAGAACCTTGGTGGTGGGGGGACATGTGGGCAGGTATCGCTGTAGATTCCTGTGTTTTAGACTCTGAGCATGACAACCTTGGATTCGGGGTTGAGTTCCATCACTGAAAGAGCAAGAAGCCTCACTCGCCTGTGCCTTGGTTTCTTCATCTTTAAGGTGAGTAAACTAAAGAAGCTACCCCAAAGGCCGGGGGGTGGGAGCTTATAGGCATAAACAGGATGGCAGCTTGCCCAGGGGGCCTTTGTGAGAATTTGGGAAAGGCATTCCCCACTGGCACAGTGGTGAGAGAGTGGCTTCCCCTTCCTCCAGGTGGATGCTGCCTTCTATCAGGGGCTGCAGAGAAGCCTAAAGACTCATTGGTTGGGAGTTATTCTGCAGTGCACACCCTGCACAACTGTATCTAGCCACCCTGCATGTAAAGCACTGGGCATATGCTGACTCAGGACAAACATTTCAATATCTGGCAGCAGTTGTGGACACTGTCATCAGGCACCATCATTTAAATATTTCTGGCTCTTAAAGTCCATCAGGATCTTTAGCATAAGGTAAACTTGAGTTTGAATCCCGTTTCTTCTATGTCTTGGACAAACGTCTTTGAAGAGGTCACTTACTCATCTAAAACCTCAGTTTCCTCATCTGTCATGAAAAAAATAATTATTTTCCCCCAGTGATGAAGTTTCAGTTAGATTATATGCCTACAGGTCCTATGGGGCAAGGAATGAGCCTGCACCCCTACCCCCCCACACACCGTAGCTTTTTCCTGTTAGTACAAGCATCCACGTCAACAGCTAGAGAGAGCGAAAGTCACCCATCAAACCATTTTGCAAAGACGCTGGGCATCCTGAGCTATAGCTTGTTTGCAGACATAAATAAATAAATAAATAGATAGATAGATAAATAGATAGATAGATAGATAAATACACATCATTTTGAATCAGGTGACAGCAACTGAATCCACCCTACCCCCTACCCTCCACCTCAGGGTCTCTGAAACTTGGTGTCCATTTCTGTGAAATCAAAGATAGAGGAAATGAGGATTCTTGCACTAAAAAACAAAACAAAAAGCAGTAAGCACCAATTCCTTTCTTTCCTCCCATAGACTCACAAAGGGATCTGAAAAAAAAAGTCCAATGTATTTGCAAAAAAAAAAAAAAAAGTCCTAGTTAAGTCTCAAAATTGCAAGTTACTCCGCGTCCTCACCCAAGCATCCTACAAAACGCCTCAGCCTCATTGGCTCAAGGGTTGGTGAGTCGGAGAGCACATTTTGTAGGGCAAAGCCCAGAAACCTTGTGAGGCCTGGGGTGTGCACAGCAGGTGAGAACAGGCTCTGGCTGAAGCAAGGTTGGGGTGCGGCTGGGGTCTGTCACCAACCCCACTCCTTCTCACCCTGCAGCTCTCCCCGCTGGTATTTTAAGGAACCCCAGGGCTCTGGGAACACAGGGAGACAGCCCTGGGACTCAGGTCCTGACCTGCTTAAACACTGCAAGGCTCTCTGTGCTGCCACACCCACGTCTTGCCACTTACCCCATCCTGACCCGGGTGTGCGCACGCGCCACAAACAAACGCTCAGAAAGAAAGCCAAAAGAAGTTCCACCAGCCATTAAGGGGAAATTACAGATGCATTTTTTCCTTGCCTCTGGCACATTAATAAAAGAGATGACAGAACGGGAAGCAGGGCGCGCGGCGACCACCCGAGGGGCGGGGCTGCCTAGTGCAGACTCTGATTTCCTGGCCGAGCCCACGCTGAGAGAATCTGTCTGCGGCGGCTGCAGGAGGATGCGGAGCTCATGCATTAAACATCAGGGGGACCTGGCAACCTGGACCGAGGGCCCAGGGAAGGGTGGGAGCAGGAGGCCTCGGCACTGGCTGGGGGTCACTGTGACCTGCCTCACCCGGCAGGGCGATGCCCGTGGGCTGAGACCTCGAGATGGTTGAATGAGGACTTGGGGAAATCACTGGAAATGACAGGGTGGGCGGGGAAGGAGCGCATCCAATGCTGGAATGCAAAGATATGCTAGGCTTTTAAACAGGGGGGCGCGGCACCCTGTGGTCTATGGGGGGATCACTTTGTCTAACAGTCATGGTGGAGGGTGCTCGTGTTCCAAGAACTCTCTGTTCTTGGTGCTGGGGTTGATTCTTGGAGTCAACTGAATGCTGCGATCCTTCACCCTCCATTTATCCGTGGTGGAACTCTGCAGGTCTTCTGCAGGCGCATCCTCTGCTTTGACATTGAACTTGACCAACAATGTCCAATGGCATATGGACAGAAGGAACAGTGGGCTGCTTCTGGGATGAGACCTTAATAGACCTGATGCTTCCACTTTTTCTCATGTACCTCTGAGCCGGCTGTGACAAAAACACGTCCGAGCCAGGCTGGTTGTTCCAGGACAGATGGGTGTAGCTGCACCAGACACAATCTGCTGCTCAGAGATGCCCCAGATGCATTTTTTCCCCAGGGAGTTTGCAGAATAAAGTCAGGTGGGAAATAGATGCTTATTGTGGATGCAACTGAGATTTAGTGGCTGTTTGTTATGCAGCAACAGCTGACTGATACAGTTATAGATGAAGTCATTCATTTTATTCAGGTATTTGTTCATTCAGCAAATATTTCCTGAGCATTTCCATGCCAGACACTTTGATAGGCAGCAGGGATATAATAGTTAATAAGAAATCTGTGAAAATGAGCAGAGATTTCAGATTTATTATATCAAGGATTGAACATCTACTATGTGCCGGGCATGGTAATAAGCGCCACAATTACAGTGGCAAAGAAAATATATGAACCCTGCACTCGTGTAGCTTTCAGATAGCAGATCAAGCAAACAATGAAACAGGAAATTTCCCCAAAGCCCCCAGAAAGGTTGTCTCTTCCTGCGACAAGTTACTGACCAGCGGATGAGACAGGGAAGTCCGCGGGTCCTTACAATGCCAACGGTTAAGCATGGAGTGAGATTCCCACAGGCAGCATGGGCTGGAGTTGGGCACAGGAAGGAAGGAGGCGAGGGGAGGCTTTCAGAGCACAGTATGTGAGCTGAGCACTGAAGGTCAAAGTTTGTCCATGAAGAGAGGAAGGTAAAGGAGGGAGCCCCAGGCAGGCAGAAAAGCAGGAGAGAATATGTTGCCAGAGGCCTAGCAGACTTTTCCTATATCATCAGAAAATAAAGTAGAAGAGGAGGTGAGGGGTTTAGAGGATCCAGAACATAAAGGAGTTTAGGTGCCAACCTAGATGGTTGGACTTGATCCATGCAAGGGAAATAGGGAGCCAAGGAGAGTTTGAGTAGAGAGCATAGAATCAGGTTGGAAGGAAAATAGGGAGCCATGGAGAGTTTGAGCAGGAGAGCATAGGTTGTCATTTGAGAATATTTGAAAGGTGGATTGGCTTGAGTGAGGACAGAGGCAGGGAGGCCAAAGGGGAGGCTGGTTATCAAACAGTCCAAGAGCAGAGGATAGCTGCATTGGGACATGTGGAGACCAGAAACTTGGAATTATGGTACCTGGAATTATACAGCTAAGAAAGGCCCTGGGGCCACTAAGTTTTATCTACTCCTTTTTGCAAAAGTTGTGGCTTACAGAGGGTGAAGGATGTGCTCCCAAGTCTCACAGCAGGTGAACCCAGAGCTGAGGACCAAAACAGAGGTCACTGGTGTTCCCCAACCAAAGCTCACTCCCACTCCACTCTTATTTCCTAATTTCCAAAATTTGATGAAAAGTAAGCACTAGAATAATAACTCCTACCCTATCTCATATCAGAGCCTCTGCCAGGTGCCGGACTCCGTGCTCCCGGTGGTGACCGTAACTTCTCATGTGATCCCACAACATCTGGAGGGGTCAGAACTCCCCACTGACAGGTGAGAAACCTGAAGCTCAGGAGACAAGAGCTTCAAGCTGAGCCTAGGGACCCTCACCTGGAATGATGGTGAAGTCCCCACATACAACCATGGTGGGGGACAGAGTCCAGTGTCCCGGCTCCCAGCCCAGAGCCTGGCACTTTGAAAGTGTCCAGCAAATGACCCTGGAGATGAAGGTGATGACAGTGAGCAAGACCACGAGGACAGAAGAGGCATATCTGTGCCCTGGACACCGCAGTGTGACATCAGGCAAGCCGCTGAGCTCTTGGGGCCTCAGTTTCCCGCATCTGTCAAAAGAAGACTCAGCCAGTGACAGCAGCCCTCCCCAGTGACCTTGTCTGAAATGCAAATTATCCAAAACCCCCAGACAGGCGGGCTCTGAGACTCCCCGGGGAGCCCTGCTGAGCCACCTGTGTTTAACAAGCCCCCTGGAAGGTCTGGCGCAGGTCGAGTTTGAGAACTTCTGGTCTAGATGGACCATTTTATAATGTTTTAGAAGACAGGGGGACTTTTATCAGAATCACAAGAGGCTGGCAATATCAAGCAGATGCAAGCTTCAGAACTAGGCTTGGTGCAGACACGGGAGCACAGGGCTCTGTGTGGGCTCCCCTTGGTCCCCCCACCCAGAGGCTCTGCAGATCCGGAGCAAAGGCGGGGGATGCCGGTGAAGCCCTCTTCGCCCTGCGTCAATTTCTCCCGCTGAGCAGGGCTGCAAGCTCCGCCTCCCTCTGCCCTTCCTCCCGCCTCCCCCCCCCCTCCCTTTCCCCTCCCTCCCTCCTCCCTCCTCCCTCCCAGCCTGCATTTCTGTTGACGTGTTCCACAAAGTATGGATTTGTTGTGGCCTCGCAAAACCTGGTCCATTTCTTCTTCCCTTCCTCCTCCTTTTTTTTTTTTTCCCCCCCTATAAGTAGGTTTCAGCCTGTAATTCAGTTAATTATTTCCCAGAGCACCGGTTTGGTGGCGACAACACAACAAGAGGCAGAGGAACGGAGACAGGTCCTCACAAACCTCTTTCCAGAAAATCTAATTTCATCATTGAGAAATCTTCTGTCTTAAGCAGCCTCCGCCACCTCCATAAATTTGCATATTCTATCTGCCCCGGGAATGCAGCGCGCCCGATTTGCATACTGCAGCTGGAGGGGCTGGCGCTGCTCTTGAACCCCAATGCCGCAGGAGCGAGGAAGCAATTATTAAGCTCTAGACATTGGCGGGGAGCGTGGCCCCGATGGATGGCAGCTCCACACCTTATCCACCGCCCGGCTGCTCATTAGCCCAGGCCCGGATCGCAGGCAGCAGTGGATCCCAGGAAGCCAGGAATCGCTCTCTGGCACCAGCCTGTAGGCAGCCCAGGTGGCAGGTGGGTGCACAGCTTCGGCTTCCCAAGGCTGGTGGTCGGAGCAATCCTTGGTGGGGTTGTCCCTGCCTCGCTCCCTACCTACCCCCAAGTCCCTACAAGACCCGTGGGCAGAGGTTAGCCCACCCCCTGGCTGGCGGTCTATCCCCAGCATCTGAGAAATGCTTCATTTACAGACATTACAGGGGTATGTCACAAAGTCCCACTGGGAAAACGGTAAGTGGAGACAGGAATTGCACCCCGCAGCTGTGATCCCACCTAAAATCCCCGCTTCTCCATCCGTAGGCTCTTTCCCGCTCTGGAACCACGGTGGGACAGTTGTGTGTTCTTAAGCTCAGGGTCTTTGACATGGGGTCCTTTGGTGTTCTGGGATCGGAGGTCACACTGCAGTTTCAGACTCTTTCTGAGCTGTGGGTTTGGTGTCCAAGTGGCTCCAGGACCTGCCACTCGGAGCCTCACCTGTTCAGGGCCCTGTGGGGTGCCAGCTTGGTTCTTCTCCAGCATCCAGGTACAGCAATGGCCCCTTCTGTGCTCAGAGAAGATCATCTAGGCAGGTCACCTGGAGGAACTTTGACCTCAGATGTTCTTGACAGTTTTAAACCCAGTGAGTTCATGAACTGCCCGGCCAGAGATCCACCTGTTCACTTCCACAGGTAAATACCATCCTTGCCAAATGGCGCCAACCACAGTACTAAGCACACTCGATCCAGTTAATTGGCAGAACCTAACACCACCATGCAAATGGTGGACAGCCTATGGAGGACCAGTGGAGCCTTGTCTCTTCCATTTAATAAATATCATGTAACTTCAATCTTTTCAATCATTTTTTTTTCAGCTGGGCGCAGTGGCGCATGCCTATAATCCCAGCGACTCAGGAGGCCAAGGAAAGAAGATCGAAAGTTCAAGGCCAGCCTCAGCAACTTGGTGAGGCCCTGAGTAACTTAGTGGGCTCTATCTCAAAGTAAAAAAATAAAAAGGGCTGGGGATGTGACTCAGCTGTTAAGCACCCCTGGGTTCAGTCCCTGGTACCAAAAAAAAATTTTTTTTTAATTTCAGAGGAAATGGAAATACATTTTTAAACATCAGTTTCATTTCTGGCAGACTCGGGGCTCAACATCAGTGGAGTTCATCAGCCCAGAGATGACCTGTGGCATGAAAATCCCATCCCATGCCAACACTCAAACCATGAGCCACTTGTTAGAAATTTGAAACAGCAAGTACATTGCAGAGAAAATTCTAGAAATTGCATACCTCCATTTACTAACGAGCTGCCATCTCCTCAAAAGACCTCAATATTTTGTCCTCAGCGCTGACTCGAACTGACGGTCTGATTACAAGGATTTGGAAGAAAGTTACTTTTTCCATACAACTGAGTCCAAGATTGACTCACATCTCCAAGAGAAGGAGATTGTTCCTGACCAGCCAAGCTCAGGCTCCCAAAACACAAAGTGGTGATGTTTCCAAAGGGACCCTGCTGGGGCTGCAGAGCTGGGCCTGGGGCTGCAGAGCAACAGGTGGTCTTTAAAGTTGATTTCGGGACTTGGATGGGGCCTCTGTGTCCCCAAGCGAGTCCTTGATACGGCTAAACCTCAGTTTCCTGATCTGTAAATTGGGAATAATGAGAGTACCTGCTTCATTGTTTGATCTGGGAGAATTAAATGAGATGACACTTAGCAATTAAATCCCAGGAAGAGGGCTGGGGATGTGGCTCAAGCGGTAGCGCGCTCGCCTGGCATGCGTGCGGCCTGGGTTCGATCCTCAGCACCACATACAAACAAAGGTGTTGTGTCCGCCGAGAACTAAAAAATAAATATTAAAATTCTCTCTCTCTCTCTCTCTCTCTCAAAAATAAAAATAAATAAATCCCAGGAAGTGACCTGCCCAGAGTCACAGGAAGTAGATGACACAGTGAGATTTGAATGCCAGCGTATGTCTGATTCTCCATGGTATCACAGGCTGCCACCACACGGGTCCCACAGGGACTAGTGTTTAAGAAAAAGGAGCGAGATCCCAATCTGGGCTCTGGGCTGGCTGTTCAGAGGGGTTGGGTCAGAGGTCTTCAAAGGGACATCAGGGTCACTCCCCAGGTCACCTTGTTCAGAAGCAGTTCAGTGGCTCTTGCCAAGCATGAAGACACAAGCTTTCTTCCACTCTATGGGGAAGGCTCAGTTGGCTGGCCACGGGATGTGGGCAGCTCTGGTCAAGGAAGCAGCAGCTGGAAAAAGGTGGGGGGGGGGCGGCTAAAGAAACGAGGGGCGATTGTAGCTTGGCAAACCTCCGACCAAAGGGAGTTCTTGGGGCTGGGACTGGGTCCTCTGGTGGCTGCCCCCGACTTCCACGTTGTGACCTGGATCAGCCATGCTTCAGGAGAGGAGGTGGCTGTCCACCCTGTGTCCCTCCAGTGAAGGGGCAGCCTCCAAGGACAGATCCAGGGCACAGTAGCTAGGGGAGACGGCTCAAGGTGCAGACCCGAGGAGCAGCCCGCAGAAAGGGGCTCAGGCGGCAGCAGGCCCTTGCCCAGCCTGCACAGGGCCCTGGGTTCCGCCTCCAGCGCTGCCAAAATCAAATAATCAAGAAGAACATTGCACGGGGTGGCATCAGGAAAGCCCATCTAATTAATAACCAGCAGAGCTGCAATTGCTTGTTGAGTGTCCGCTTCTAAATCTGCGCACGTGCCAACTCGGTGACTCAGACACCCCCCACCAGGACACCACCCAACTCCTCTCTGCACAGGAGGGCACGTGCAGCCCCCTTTGGGACCCCTGAAACTGAGAACGACCCAAATGTCCAGCAACAGGTCATGGATAAATTATATGCCATGACCCCAGAAAGGCAGACCGCACCTCAGGGTTGGCAGATGCCCCCCGCGACCCAGGCCCGTCACTCCCTGTCCTGCACATAAAGTTTTATTGGCACACAGCCGCGTGTGTCCCTTCATCCGTGCCTGTGGCAGATCCTGGCCCTCCCAGCTGCATCAGCAGTCGCCAAGGAGACAGCGACACCCAGGACGCCTAAAGCATTTGCTCTCTGGATGTCTCCAGAGCAAACCTGCCAACTCCTGCAGCAGAACAATGAAAGTAAACAGCCCACACTGTTCCTGAGAAACGTGGGCGATTTCCACAAACACGGGGTTGAGTGCAAGAAGATGCCACCGATGAGGACCTGTTGCACACGCAGATTTGTATCAAGTGCAAAGTCAGGAGCACCGGGCGGCTCAGTTGCCCACGGAGGTCGGGCGCGTGGGGGCGCTCGCGGGCACCGGGCTGATTCCGACCCTTGATCCAGAACGAGGTTGCCCGGGTGTGGGGCCTGTGCAAAGTCCCCGCGGGGGACACCGAGGACGTGTGTGCTTTCCCACACGCACGTGTTCATCGATAAAACTTAAAAATAAATCAAGAAAGGAAACCGGGGGTGGATCTGGTGATACCAAGTATTTTCTCGTTGTATTTCCTGGACAGAAAGCTCCAATAACAGATTGTTAAGTGAGAAAACAGAGAACTTTAACTTTTACACATGAGCACACATGTATTCATTCGTTCTGCAAATGTTTATTGAGCGCTCACCAGGCGCCAGGTGCTGGGAACTCGGAGCACAGAGACGCAGCTGGGGCCTCCTTGGCGCTTAGCTTCAGCTCCTGTGTGCGCATGCGCGGTGGAGCTCCCCGGGTGTGTCCACCCACGTTCCCCAACGCGGCCCTGCAAAGCCGTGGGCGCTCTGCATCCAAGAGCTGTGTGGCTAGGTGGTGCCACTCCATAAGTCACCGCTGTCTCCCTCCTTCTAGGCTTTTGGGACTGTTGACGGCGCTCAGTTTCCCCAAAATCACACAGCGGAGTCCGAGTCTTCAGAGGTCCCAGGACCTCGCTGGGCGGAAATCTACAATTTAGCCTCCAAAGTGTAAGGGATCAGACCACCTAGTTTTCTCATAACACATCTGGCATCACAGACACGTGGGGCTCAGCCAAGGGTATAGAGTGTAGGTGAACCTGAACCTAAGGATGCCCTTGAATGTCCCATGCACCTTCTCCTGGGCCTCCTGCTCTCGATTTGTCTGCCAGACTCCAGCACAAAGACTGTCCTTCCTCCAGGCCAGCTTCATTGCTGAAATCTTCTCCCTGAAAAGGGAAGGCGGATCCTTTTCCTGTGGCCTTATCACTTAGACAAATTCAGCTTCTTAACTCTATAAAGTTGCTGCATGACCCAGCTTCTGCCCACCACTCTCTTCCAGGCCCATGCTCATTTCCACCTCAGGGCCTTTGCACATGCTACTCTCTCTTCCTGGAGTATCCTTGCCTGGGCCCACAAGCCTAGTTCCTTCCATTCCTCTGGACCTTGGCACCGCTGTTTCGTTCTCAGAAAAGAAATTCATTCAGCCTCAGTAAGACAGTCTGTCCACCTACCCCGTCCCCTGTCTTATGTGAATTCCTTCAAAGAATCCATCACTGCCTGGGATCATCTCACATAGAGATGAGCAGGCCACGGCTCCACCCAGTGCCTCAGAGAAGCTCAACATGCAGCCAGTTTAGAATGTGTTGCATGAAGGAACAAATGAATGAATGGATGGATGGCTATCTACACTAGAGTGGCTCATAATGCAGCTCCATTTCTGGGGTGCCCACCCTCTGGCCATCCTGAGGCAACCCCAGAACTGGCAGCAGCTGTGGGCTGAGCTGTCTATGGAGCTACACTGACCGGGGTCCAAGGGATCCTCGGCAGCAACAGTGCCTACTGCCTTGAGCACCCACCACAATTATTGCTGACCTTTGGTCATTATGGTGCCCTCCTTCCCTCTCATCTCCCTGACCCCTGAGAGATTCGCCCTGTTCATCCTTGGTGGGGGGGTTCTCAGGCCTCCGGTGGATGTGGGAGTGGAATTCAGAACACGGTTTATTTTCTTCCTCTGCCTCCTGAGCTCCCTGTTGGAACCCCAGGTTAGGACTCTGGCCCTCCCTCCTGAGTATTTCAAGAAGGGGACCCATGGAGAGGAGGGGCCCGGGACATTGAGGGACGAAGGCACCTGTTCAACCTCAGCTCTAACCTTCACACTTGCTGTGGGTGCTTGGCCCCATCCCTTTCCCTCTCTGGATCTTGATTCTATTCATCTTCAAAATGAGAAGACACTCCGTGACTCCCCTGATGCCGTGACGTGTTAGGATTCTTCAATTTGGAATTCCTCACGAGTAGACTGTGCAGTTTTAATGTGGAAGAGTCAAGCAGCCCTGAGTCCTCGGATCTTTCTTCATTTGACGCACTCTCTGTCCCTATCACCTCTGATTTGTGCCTGTTCATTCTGCAGCCATTCACGCATTCAGACGCCCAGCCAAAGATTCCTCAGACGGCAGCTGGGTGACGGCATGACGTACCTAGCCTGTGCCACTCCACATCCCTGTTCAGGGAATGACAACCTCTCTCTCTTCCCCAGAACTCAGGGGATCGAGCTGTATCATACCCATTTCACAGATGAGGCCATTGAGCCCAGCGCGGTGAAGGTCTAGTTCAAGTTCACGCAGCAAGTGAGCAGCCGAAGCAGGACGCACACCCCAAGATGTCTGACCCATTGCTAGGAGGGATCCAAGCCCGGAAACACTCATCTTCTCTCCCCTTCCTGAGAAGAGATTCCTGGAGTAGCATTCGGCCGTGGGCCACCATCTGTCATCAAAAGTAGAAGCGCTTTAGAAAGACAGTGACCAGTTACAACGCCAACCAAAGTATTATGGCTGATGCCCCAGAAGGTTCAGGAACCAGGGTCTAATTAGTGCCACCAATTAACGTGGCACCCTGCCCTGTCTTAGCACCGGGATGTTCTCAAAATCAAGGAGACAGACGACCCCGGGTCGTGCGTGAAGAAAGAGGCTACGCATCAAATACCATTTACTATGCTAAGCAGATTTCCTTTTTCCTACAATGTGCTGATTTTGAGACATGGAAATACATTCAAATTAACCCCTGAGCTATTCCTCTTCCAAATTCTCCATTTAGGGTCGACTCCATGGCGCGTGATATTACTAATTCAGAGCTCCAGGAAGGCTCGCTGATTGCTTTAGACGTGCTGAGGACTCCGCTAATGCAGTCTCATGCAGGGTGGAAATCAGAGCTCAGGGTATGGCCTGAACCCCCTCTGCAGCAGCGAAGGCCCCCTCCTGACCTGGCTCCAACCAAATCCATTCATGATGCATTAAACGTAGATTTATTGAGCACCTACTATCTGCTGGATACTGTTCCCAGGGCCAGAAACATGGCCATGAAGAACACAGATAAAAGTCCTTGCCCTCAAGGGATTTGCACTCTGGTGGGAGATGTAGCTAGCACTCCTAACGAATTCTAATGTTTATTAGATGGTCAAAGCCAAACAGAGCAGGGTCAGACAGTAGATTGTGACTTTCAATGGGGCGATCAGGGCAGATCTTAGCGAGAAGACGGTGAACCGAAACTTTCATTCCAAGGAGAAATCATCCAAGGAGAGTTGATGAAGTGTTCACCCGGGAAGAAAACGGTGGAGACGTAAGAAGGTCAGAGTCTCCAAATATTTTTAAAGTAGAGCTGATTGCGGTGGCGCACACCTGTCATCCCAGTGGCTCAGGAGGCTGAGGCAGGAGGATCGTGAGTTCAAAGCCAGTCTCAGCAATAGCAAGGCAACTAAGCAACAGTGAGACCCTGACTCTAAATAAAATACAAAATAGGGCTGGGGATGTGGCTCCGTGGCCGAGGGCCCCTGAGTTCAATTGCTGCTACCAAAAAATAAAAAAGAAGAAAAAGTAGAGTCTGAAGTATTGGCGGTGGGCAGAATAAAGGTAGGAGGGAAAAGACGGTTTCAAGGATTCCCGACCTGTGAGACTCATGTTACCCGAGGTGAACACAGCTGCAGACAGAGGGGGGAGGTCCCTCCCGGGTGGGGCCCGCCTGTTACATACCCACGTGCAGTCGGGAAGCTCCATGAAAAGTCTACGCTCTGTGGCTTCATGGCGTCTGCGGAACATCAGGGTTCACGAGGCACCCTTGTGGTTTGATATAAGGTGTCCCCCCAAAGCTCTTATAGGAGACCTTGCTAGAGAGTTTACAGGTGACACGATGAGGTCATGAGAGTTGTAACCTCATCAGTGGATTAATCCACTGATATGGATTCACTGGGTAGTAACTGCAGGCAGGTAGGGTGTGGCTGGAGGAGGAGGGTCACTGGTGTGGTGACATGGGGAATAGATGTGGTCCCTGGTGAGTGGAGCTCCCTCTACCTCCTGACCGCCATGTCCTGAGCTGCTCTCTTGTCCCCAGAGCCGTGGTGTTGGCTGTCTGTGGACTGAAACCTTAGAAACCTGGAGCCCAAATAAATCTTTCACCCTCTAATTGTTCTTGTCGGGTCCTTTGGTCACAGCAGGGCGAAGGTGACAAACACAGAGCCTTTCCCTGAAGGTCCCCCCCTCTCAGCGCCACGCTGGCTTCAACCCCAGCTTCCCCACGTACCTGGAATCTGGCTTCTCTAGAGATCCCAGCCCCTGCCCCCACCCCTCCCGCTCCCTCTGTCCCTCCAGGGCCTCCCGGGTGGACAAAAGAGGAAATATGTCCGGGTTGGGCAGGGCAGGGGGGCACTGGCCCTCGTATCTCACCAGTGACCAACTCTGTCCTCCCAGTCTGTTGACCCGCCTCGTCCCCCGCCTCCTAGGGACCCCAGGCTGGGCCGAGGATCCTCAGGCCTTTCTCAATATGCCTTTATCAATATGATTCCAATAAATGTTTCAGTTCCGCATATAAATTCCGGTGCCCGGCTGCCCGGCGGAGGAGACCTCCTCAATGAGGGGCCATAAAGATGTAATAACGCAATTAAAAGGTCTGGCCTATCACCCTCGTAAAGCTGGGGATCGATGTGGGGGGAGCGAGGCAGCCCAGGGAGGAATCTGGCTGCTTTTCAGAGCCTCGGGGATGAGGATTCTGGATGGTTCCGCAGACCTGGGAAGCAAGGGAGAGACTCAGCCCGGGGGGAATGCCAGTTCCAGCGCGTTCCTCGCACCCGCCTCCTGGGCTGCCTGCCCAGAGACCTGCATTCTCTCTCCAGGGTCACACTTAGGGTCCCTGAGGCTACAGTTTCCTTCAGCTCTTTAAACCTCAGTCTTCTCATCAGCAAACTGGGCATCAGGATAATACTGTCTTGTTCACAAGGCTGTTGAGCTAGAACCGACTCAGAGAATTTTGACATTGGAAGATCCTGAGCCCGGAAGCTGCATCATCCAACACATCCAGGGCTGAGCAGATGTGGACCTGAGGGAGGCGATTGGGAATGGTGGAGACTGCGGCAAAATGGAGGAAGCTCTGCCCTTTCCCTCCCAGCCGCGGCTGCCCGGCAGGAATGCCTACCCAATGTTGCCAGACCGGGTCAAGGGAAGCAGATTTTCTGGATTTGGGAAGTGAATTTTCAGAATTTTCACTTCTCTGCGTGAGCAAGAAGTAATCACATCGGTGGAGCCTGCACAGCCTGGGGGCCTCCTGCCTTGGAACCTTCCGCCGCCAACTCACTTGTGGGGTGACGGCCTCTGTGCTTTCCTGGCGCTGCTGTTAGCCGTTTGCTTTCAGGCATCTGCGTTTGCAGGATTCTCAGAGCACCTGAACGCCAGGAAGGACCCCGACTCACTGTCCCGCTTGACGGCCCTTTGAGAACGTGTGACCTGGGGAACGTTCTGGCCTCGATTTCTCTAAGATGTCACAGTTTCTATTCAGAGAGATTCTGAGAGGACTAAAGACCCCTCCCCATAAGGTACTGGAGACTGTGCCTCCTAGCAGGCTGAGCCAGAGTCTGCTCCTGAGGCTGCTTTTTTTTTGGGGGGGGGGGTTTACCAGGGGTTGAACTCAGGGGCCCTGGACCCCTGAGCCCCACCCCAGCCCTATTTTGCATTTTATTTGGAGACAGGGTCTCACTGAGCTGCTTAGGGCCTTGCTGTGGCTGAGGCTGGCTTATGAACTCACGATCCTCCTGCCTCAGCCTCCCAAGCCACTGGGATGACAGGTGTGCACCCCCAAGCCTGGGGAGAGGCTGGCTTTATTTGATGGTCAGCCTGCGAGGTGGAGGTCATGGGCGGCTCTGAGCCCCATGACAATCTGCTCTCCACTCCCAGCTGACCTTCCTTTCTCCAACCAGACACCTGGACAAGACCCCTCTTCTCCCTCCGCTGCCTCCGGTCGGAGCCACTTCCCAGACACCCGCCCTCCTCGACTCCGCCCTGGGTCTGGTTAACTCTCTCGCCCCCGCGGAGCCACCAGGGTGGGCCTCAGCCTCTCCCCTACCAGGCCTTTGTCCCTCTCCTGGCCCCTCCATGCTATTTCCATGGTGGCACCCGGAGAATGCACTAGGGACACGTCCATGGTGTCCCGGCTCCTTGCGGAACCCCCTCGGGTTCCCGGATGCAGTCTCTGGGCTTTGCCTTGGTTCTGCTCCACCTAAATGTCCACTCGGGTTCTCCCACCTCCGCTTCGCGAGCTAACTTCACGCCTTCAAAATGCGGCCGGAGTAGCGCCCCCTACAGGCAGCCCGCCCTGGTGGGCCCACTCTTGCTCGGTCCCCGCAGGCCCTCCAGCGCCCTGATCCTGGAACTGACCACACTGAGTCCCCAAGTTGGCATAACTGTCCCTGCAGCCTGCAGCCTGGGGCCCTTTTGACTGATCCCTGCCTCTCTTATGTCGACACAGAGGAGGTGCTCAGAACAGACTTGTCCAGTGGATGAATGAGGATTCAACCTTGTTCCACGTGAGACTTTACCATCATTAAGAAAATGCAATACGGCCGGGCGCGGCGGCGCATGCCTGGAATCCTGGCGGCTGGGGAGGCTGAGGCAGGAGGATCTCGAGTTCAAAGCCAGCATCAGCAACAGCAAGATGCTAAGCAACTCGATGAGACCCTGTCTCTAAGTAAATTACAAATAGGGCTGGGGGTGTGGCCAGAGGAAGAGGTGGGGCCTCTGAATCAGGCGTCTTCACCAGAGTCCCCGGATGGACACAGGAGGTCGTTGAGCATGCTAAACCTGCGTGAAATTTGTTGCTGTTTGCTCTGGTGGTTCTTTGATCTGTTCAGTTATTCCACAGCCTGGACACTCACTGACTGGGCACTGGATACACAGCTGAACAAAACAGATGGACTTCCTGTCCTCATAGGGACTACACTCTGTAGGAGAGAGATGGATCTTCACCAAATAGCCCCATAAATATCTATCATATCCCAACTGTGGGTAGAAGGTTATCTCAGTGTTATACTAGCTGGCCTGGTCTGGAAAATTGGGAGAAGATTCTCTGAGGAAGTGACTGAGTAGAGATGAGCTCCGACCAGAGGATGAAGGTGGCAGGGCCTCCCAGGTAGCCAGAGCAGCAGGTGCAAAGGCCCTGTGGTAGGAGGAACCACAGATGTGATTGGTAGCCAAAGAATGGAGATGGGAAGTTCTTGATAGATTCCAAAGAATTTCATGAAACCCTAAAATATTTAGAAGTCTGGTGTCTGAGGCAATTCTCAAACTGATTTAAAGATGACTTGCTCAGAAATGCAGGTCCTTCTCATCCCCTGACCTCTTGAGTCCGATTCTCTAGAGGGAGAACCTTGGGCATTTCTTCAGGAAAAATAATACACCTTAAGGTCGAAAGAACAGGGTACTAGACCTTCCCGTGGGGCACCTGTCCATCACTCGCCTGGCCCAATGGTTTGGCAATTGTTACTAGAAAAAAAAAAAAAGAGCTGAGATTATGAAGTGTGTGTCACAGGTCACTCTCCATAGTGCTTCCCTGGCCCAGTCCTGGTGTGGTCCTACTTACACAGGAGGAAACAGGCTCAGAGAAGTCACGTGACTAGGTGTGCCCTATAAACCCAAGGCTGCAGCACCCGGGCCTGGGCTGTTCCCCTCTCCCAGGACTTCTTCCCTCTGTAGCCCCCCTTCCCTCGGGGGCTCCTGGCCCATCTCCAGGATGAGCTGGAGGTGAGTCCAGGGCACCAGCATGGTGACTAGGACAGGGAGGGACCGGCCAGGTGGACTCTCAGGTCAAGAGCGCATTGCAGACTCTGTGTTTTGTTGAACAAATCACTTCCTCTTTGGGGGTCTTCATTTCTTCATCTATAATGGTCATAAAAACTCCACGTGGGTGGCGTCTCTAGAGATACGCTGTAGGATGGAGAACCCTAGGGTCGAGGTGACCGAAGCGACTGTACCCAGCATTTGTTAAGCTGTGTTTGCCACCTAACCACCAGGTCACTTTGAAGGCAGAGGAGGAAAAACATGGAATCTCAGAGAACAGGTCAGAAGAGCTACAGCGTTGGTGTCCAGCCTGGGTGGCACCTGGACCCAAGAGGCCTCGGGCAGCTGTGTTCCCTGTCTGGGAACGGAGCCACCCATCACGAGAGCAAGCCCTGGCTAGCCTGTTGGGAGAGAGGTGGCGTGATCCCCCAAGGCCACCAGCCAGCAGACGGGACGTGCCTGCAGCCCAAGCCTGCCTGATCCAAGAACCCGAGGCCACCACCCTCTGTCACCCCCCAACTAGAAAGCTGCACACAGGCAGGGGACCTTTATGTGCCTCTGGGGGCCCATGGTTCCCTGAGGTGGGGCCCAGGGAGGTGGGAATTTCAGGCCGGGTGCAGACCTGAGCCAGACCAGGACCTCGGACCACTCCTCGGACCACTCCTAGGCACTTGCAGGAAGGAACGTGAAGCCGAATCCACTGCACCTTCTCTAACCCTCAGGCTCAGGGAGGCCAAGACCTGAGGCCCACAGGTCAACCTGGGTGGAAGTGGGGCCAGGACTCAGATGTGCGGGCTCTGCCATCAAGCATCCCAGGAAGGGAAGCCGAGAGATTAGAACCACTAGGACTGGAAGAGATGAGCCCAGATTACCTGCAGCTAGGAGAGAGTCTGTCGGGGGCACAAAGGGACCAAGCTCTCTGTAATGATGGGCTGAGTGGCCCTGGGAATTTTGGCCTTAGAGAACTCTGAAGTTCAAGTCTTTATTTGGGGGGAGGAAGGGTCAGGGATTGAACCCAGGGGTGTTTAACCACAGAGCCCCGTCCCCAGCCCTATTTTGCATGTTATTTAGAGACAGGGTCTCGCTGAGTTGCTGAGGGCTTCCCTAAGTTGCTGAGGCTGGCTTTGAATTTGCCATCCTCCTGCCTCAGCCTCCCGAGCCACTGGGGTGACAGGCATGTGCCACCGTGCCCGGCTCTAAATTCAAGTCTTGAAAGTGGCCTATTATTTGCAAAGTGTGGAGGGATCGTGTACCTCTCCCAGGATGCATTTCAAGAGACCATGCTCACTTCTGCCTGTCATGACTCTGCCAGAGGATGGGGGGCCTCCTGTCCCTGAATGCCCCTCATTTAAGCCCAACTGTCGTCCAACGACCAAGTTGAGCAAGTCCAGTCTAGACCGTCTTTCGGCATGAGTCATCCCATGTCCAGGGAAGCTCTGCCCAACTAGAACCATCCAACCACCTGTCCGCTTACTGTGTGAAGCTACTGAGCTCTAGGGATATTATTCCCCAGACACCGTGATTGCCTTACTTCCTAACTTTGTGATCTTGGGACCATCACATCATCTGGCCAGGTCTCAGTCTCCCATTTGCAAAATGGTGGTGATAATGATAATAAGAACACCAAGGCTGGGCACGGTGGCACACCTGTCATCCAGCAGCTCCAGAGGCTGAGTCAGGAGAATCACGAGTTCAAAGCCAGTCTCAGCAGCAGCGAGGCCCTCAGCAACTCAGTGAGACCCTGTCTCTAAATAAAGCACAAAATAGTGCTGGGGGTGGGGCTCAGTGGTGGAGGGCCCCTGAGTTCAATCCCTGGTACAAAAAGAAGAAAAGAAAAGAAAAAAAGCACCAAATTTCCCCAGACTCTTTGCATAGACTAGACAGGAGCCTGCATTCAAGGTGAACAGCACAGTTCTCGGGGTATCACGAGTGTCCGGTGCGTGGGGATTTCTTACCCCTGGAGACCCATGCCTGAGCGTTGGTCCACCCAGGGGTTAGGAAACGTGTTTTTTCCTCTCCATCACCAATTCAAAAAGACCTGTAATCAAGCAACCAGTCAGCTAATAGGCCGTGGAATCCAAACCCAGAGGTGCCTCTGGACTCCTCTTGATCTCCTGGCCGCCCCGGGGCCCTTCGGGGCGGGGACAGTGCCATGACAGGCAGCCCGTCGCTGGCTGAGTTCAACAGTGCAGTTTGCTCTGCTGCCAGAGCTTGCATGTTTACATACATCCCATAATTACCATCTGCACAGCCAGCGGCATTTGTTGCAAATGGGCCGTTTCCATCTGTTGAAGCAATTTCCTCTGAGGAATTTGCATTGATCACTTTTTTATGCAAAGCTTTTGTATAGATCATTTTTCCCCCCAATGATTTTTAATAGGTCTAAATATTTGAGGGGCAGGGAGGGGCCTCGGAGGGGAGGGCCTCAGGGGGAAGGGCCTTGGGGGAGGGGCCTCAGGGGGAGGGGCTCGGGGGAGGGGCCTCGGAGGGGAGGGTCTTCAGAGGGAAGGAGGCCCGGATGAGAGAGGGCTAGGGTGGGGGTGGAGAATGGGGAGCTGATGCACTGTTCCCCCCCCCCTGCAAAAAAAAAAAAAACAAACCCTGTGTTTCTTTTCGGCGACCACCCAGGCCCACCACCCTTAAGGACCCCAGACTCAGCGATGCCATTTCAAATATTTATTGTTTGTCTTTAGACCTCAGCTAGTAGCTCGTGGTTAATGGGGAAGGCTCGCCCTGAGGAAAAGGGGGGGCGTGGTAATTAGCCAAGCAACTGGTGGCTCCAGCTCCCAGCCTACCTGAGAGGACCAGATGGGCGATTTTGCATACTTTTGACAGCTGTAATGAACGGGGCAGACCCGTATTGATTAAATGTCTGGGAAATTAGTGCAAAACCCGCTGGAGCTTCATTATTTACTATTTCTGCTCAAATTCTCAGCAAAGTTTACATAAGCAAAAGTCAGCAGTAAGAGCAGGGTGGGGGGAGAGGAGACAGCTGAACGAGATGACAAATGCTTTAGAGGGACCCCAGGCCACCAGATGCAAAATAGAGAGTCGACTATGGGTTTGATATTTGACTTCTTTTTTTGGGGGAGAGGTGGTGGCGTACTGGGGATTGAACCAGGGGCCCTCGACCACGGAGCCCCACCCCAGCCCTATTCTGTATTTTATTTAGAGACAGGGTCTCACTGAGTTGCTGAGGGCCTTGCTGTTGCTGAGCTGGCTTTGAACTCGCCATCCTCCTGCCTCAGCCTCCTGAGTCCCTGGGATGACAGGTGTGTGCCACTGCACCTGGCTTCACATTCGACTTCTGAAGGGTAAAAACTGGGATGGACTCATCTCTGCTTCCCCCGTGTCAAGCATGACACACAGTAGCATTCAGGAACCACTGCTCTTGGGCAGCATGAGACAGGAAATCTACATTTAGGTTCTGAACTCATGTAGAAGACCTCAACAGACCGTGAGACCATGCCCTTCAGGCAGAGGAAGTCCTGCCCTTGAAATAGAAGTTGAAATTGTCTGTAAACAATAACAAAAATGTGTGTGCAGGTTAATGACCACTCCTGGCCCTTCCAGAGCCTCACATTGATCTTCTTGGAGCCTCTCTCATGGTGCTGAGTGGCCAAAGGGAGCCCCATAAAGAAAACAAGTCTCTCTAAACGTGTCCCACCAGGACTCAGGTGGAGCTTGTTAGCAAAACATCAGCATCCAGGTCACCCAGGAAGGTTATTACAGATGGAAATGCTTGGGTTTATTCTCTAAGAGTCAATAGGCTGCCGGGCACAGGGGCACACGCTGGTCATACCAGTGTGAGGAGGCTGAGGCAGGAGGATCTTGAGTTCAAAGCCCACTTCAACAAAAGTGAGGCTGTAAACAACTCAGTGAGACCCTGTCTCTAAATAAAATACAAAATAGGGCTGGGGATGGGGCTCCATGATTGAGTGCCCTTGAGTTCAATCCCCAGTTCCAGAAAAAAAAAAAAAGAATCAATAGGCCAAATTAGGTTCCGATGCGATTCTGAAAGCCGAAGTCAGAAAGTCACAATAGACTGAGAATCCTGGGTTAGAACCCTGAACCTGTCTCTTGTGGGTCATGTGATCTTGCATAGCATGACACAATACCCTTGGAGTCCTGGGTCTGTTTCCTCATCCACAGCTGGTAACATGGGTCACCTCTTAAGTGCTGAGATGGCATATGAGGAGGTCAAGCACAGTAAGCATTCTGTAATGCCACTAAGGAGGGTTGTACTGGAGAGATTATTTCAGGAGCTGATTTTTCAATGAAAGTTGAGATTAAAGGCTTTCGAGCTGTCCTTGGTGCTGTCCTGGGCTTTGGTTCCTGACCCCTTCAGTCAGTAAGTCATGTTCTGTCTTTACACTGGGGTCCGATCATCTATGCATGACCCCAAACTAGGAAAAAGTCCTCCAAGCCCCAGAATGTACCCAGACCCTTCTCTTAGACTCCTTCAGAGGTCTCGTCTACTCCACATCCCCCTGTCCGATGGCCCTTCCCCTAACACAGTTGGTTCCAGTCCTTGGTGGATCCATCAAATGCAATGGACTCTCAACACCTCCGTCCTCAGAAGACAGGGAACTCTCTCTGGCTAAGGGCGCAGAAGGTGGAAGGGCCTCTTAGCAATGCTTCTTCTGTTAGTGTATTCACGGGGGTTAACAGGCCTTGACGAACTAGTCACCCTCCAGGGTACGTCAGCGGAGCAGAAGACGGATGGACAGATTAGACAGATGATGAATAGGAAGATGACCAAGATGGCGGTGGAGACGGTGGAGGCAGGGTGGCAATGTTGGTGGTGGCTCCGTGTGCCGGGGCTTCACCCAGATTTACTTGTTTGTATTATTGGATCTTGACAACGTTTTTTGGTGTGAGATCCTGTTTATTAACTGGATGAAGAGATAGGTGGGTGGGTGGATGAATGGATTGGTGGAGAGATGGGAGGATGGACCGATGGATAGATGGACCGATGGATAGATGGGTGGATGGATGGGAGGATGGACGGATGGATAAATGGGAAGATGGATGAATGGATCAGTGGATGGATAGGTAAAGAAGAAAAGAAAGAAGGACAAAAAGAAGGGAGAGGAAGGAAGGAAGGATGGACAGACAGATGGATGGACTAAAGGGAGAGGTAGAACAAAGAAAATAAGATGTAAAAAAAAAAAAGGAGAATAAAGATAATGAAGACCAGAGAAAGAAAAGAAAAATTGGGAAAGCAAAAGACCATAATTTCTATTATGCTGTAAACACTCATCAAGCAAGACTAAGAGGAAATGAAGTCAATTCGTCCAGTGGATCGCGGAATATTACTGTACTTCATTTACTTTCTCTCCAATTAGGGAAAAAGCCTATTCTATTAACATCTACCCTTGCAGAGCCAGACAGAATTAACTCCTGGTGCCTCATCCCGGCAGCCGGGCAATTGATTCTCCCCCATAGTCCGTTTATTTCATTAGCGGTACATTTATTTGGTACATGCGTTTTGCCACGTTGCAGCCATGAAGGGCCCTGCAAGGTACGGAGCTTGGCGAGGCCTTGGAATATTAACCAAATTGCTATTACCGCCATGGCAGCTCTTAAAGATCATATGTAAATCAAATGTCAGGGGAGAAATCGTAGCAAGGGCTGTCAGGAAACAATTTAGCAGTGGTTAAAGGCACAGCTCATGGCTGGGTGAATTGTGAACTCTGCAAATGGAAAACCAAGCTGGCTTCCTCTGTGGGAACTGACGAGACCTGAAGGGGAAAGAGTAGGGAGGCCGGAGACCGCGGGGCGTTTGCACTCTGAGAAAATGAAAAGCAAACAAACAAGAATGCCTCCACTTGTAAATATTCACAGCCAGCTGCTCTGGTGAGTTCCCGCTGAAAGGGAATTTGGCCTGTTGAAGAATTTTACCACCATTTCTGCCCCTGTTCATGGAGAAGGATTTAATCACATGAAAAAAAAAAAAAAGCAGTTGTTTTCCAAAGGTAGTGTGGAATCTGTATTCCCAGGTTTCCAGAGATTGTTCCAGAAATGGTTTCCACATTGCAAAGCAGATATAATTATTTGAATATCATATGTTGCCAGAATGCCTGGCCTGTAATTGTATTGGGGAGAATCTCTCTTTGTGAGTTGGTGTGTGTGTGTGTGTGTGTGTGTGTAAACCCGTGCATGTGCATAATTATTCTCTAGGTATTTCAAGCAGGAAGGGGTTTAATACAGGGAGTTAGAAGCCTCCTTAATTGTTGGAAAGACACAGAAAGCGGATCTCTGAAAATCTTCCAGGAAACAGAGAACCCTTGAAATCACAAGGCGTATCCATGGGGAATGTTGGCTATGTATATGCCGGAAGCAGACAATTCCTGGGAATTAACAAAAGCCACCTACAGAATCCAGGTTTCCCTTCAGAGTACTCCAGACACCTGCCTACAGTACCCGGGGAGAGCACGGTTTCTCCATGTTTGAAATCTGTGGAAGGATGACTATTCTCCATATCTCTCTTTCATAAATTGCATTTCATGAAGAGCAGATTCCTTTGGAACTCACATCCCGAATTTGGCTCTAGAAATGAGGCCATGGGCAAGTCAATTCCCTTCTCTGAGCCTCAATTTTCCAAGTTCTCAAATGGGCTTAACAGACATTTCTAGACACCAGGCACCAAGCACATAGTAGGTGCTCAGCTAATGCGGACTCCTTTCCTCCTCTTCCTTGTACCCTCCGGGTCTCCCCTGGAGGGTTGTTGAAAGCCAGTCCCCCGCTTGCAGAGATCACCAGGGCATAGGCAGCGCTTTCCCAGGGTTCCCTATTCCCCTGGGAAAAGTCCTCCCCTAAAGAAAGCCATTAAGGATTTAATTTCTTATCATCTTCCATTCCAACTAGCCGAGTGTTATGAATAATATCCTATTAGCTGGAGACATTCAAACAATCACCCGTTAACATGTTCTTACGGCGAAATGATGAAGCGTCCTCTGAAATCAGGCCCTTATCTGCGGCCCACTCAGCAGACACTCCATCACGCCCACCAACGACACTCCTGGTATTGCTGTCTTGGGTTCCAACTCATCACCACGGGGCGGGAGCCCGGGTGGGAGCGGAGCGGGGCCCCCCTCGTGGCTGCGGGCTGCTCGGGCAGGGCTGTCCCCTCATCCGGGCTTGCCCCACAGCACAGGGCCAGATGCCCACCCCAGGGCAGATTGGTGCAAACTTCTCAAGAGCTACCATCAAATCGCAAACACAGAATGATTCCGTGATGGGAAAACAAGGGCAATAAGACTCTGAGCGCAGCCGGGCGCGGTGGTGCCCACCTGTCATCCCAGTGGCTGAGGAGACCGAGGCAGGAGGATCGCGAGTTCAAAGCCAGCCTCGGCAAAGGGCTGGAGATGTGGCTTGGTGGTTCGGAGTCTCTGGGTTCAATCCCCATTCTCAATAAATAATAAATAAAACTCTGATTGCAGAGTTCATTAAGCCAAGCACAGACAAGAATGCAGAAGAGGTATTTAAAGAAAGAGCAAACGAAAGACGTTTTAAAAAGAGGCACCAACGTTCAATGTTAGTAGAGATGGGCGGGAGCTGTTTTGAACTCCCTCTCCCCCCAGACAGCTGATCCCTAGAGGTTTGGCCCGGAAAGACGGTCCCTGAAGGGCATCCTCTGGCCACAGGAGCTGGGGTGGACGCTGCATGTCCTAGACCGGTCCTGTTGCTGCCCACCCTGGCACCCCGACTACCTGCGGGATGCGCCCATTCACTGCTTGCCTGCACACGCGCAGAAAGCTCACCACGCCTAAAGCTTACCACGCCTGCGCACTTGCTCCCTCATCCTCGCGTCCACCCGGGATTGCCCTTGGCCATGCGGATCCGGGCTGGCAGGGGGCGAGATCTCCCTCTGGAGGGATTCTCGGCCCTGGTCCCTGTCTCCTGTGCCTGACATCAGGCTCCTCAGTCCTGTGGGATGCCAGGGTCCCCCTTAACCCACGTGAGCTCATGCAGGCGGCGAGGGGGGTCCACCAAGGATTAAGGCCACCTGTGATTCCACACTGCTGGGACCTTGAGCAGGAAATCCCACAGAGTCAGGTGGGTAGAAAAGGGGTCGCTGACAGTTCACGCTGCAGAAAAACCTAAATAAATAAACAAAATAAAATAAATAACCAAGACGAGGGAGATCTGACCCTTCTGCTCTCAGCACACGACCGTGCAACTTTTCCTCGGTCCCCACGATCAACCTGCGAGCCCTCCCTGTCGCTGCACCCCCTTAGAGATGAGCACTCTGAGGCTTGGCCGGATGGTCGTTCCTGCTAGATGAGAAGTCACCTGGAGTTTGAGGTAGGGGTGGGGTCATGCCTTGGAAAGGACACAAGTGACAGGAACGCTCATTTCTGGTGACTTGCCCGGTGATGGTCCTGCCTGGAGGTCCTCAGTTCCGGCTGCAGCTGGAACGGAACAAGTGGCGGGGCTCCCATTTCACAGATGATCATCTTGAGGTCCGAGGCCTTGCCGGACTCCGAGACCACCGCTGAGATGGTGACGGTCCTCCTCTGCCCTCCCCGCACCTCTGTCCCTGCAGGGCTTCAGCGACTCCCTTGGGCTCGGGATGTGGGCGGGAGGCCAGGACCAGCGCAGGCGGGTGGGGGAGCCCGGGGGAGGATGCTCCTATTAGGGGCACTTCCATGCTTAAACGGTCCCCTTCCGTTCGCTCTGACCTTGGGTGACTGCAGTCGCCTTAAGTGCACAGTAATATACTCTCAGTCACTGTTCAGTGCCCCAGGGAATGGTTTAAGGTCCTCCACTAGAGTGAATATTTTTATGCAGGCTATAATTTCTTTTAAGACCTTCACAGCGTCCCCGCAGCCTCCCTGCCCTCTCCTCCCAAGAGCACTCGGCAGGAAGCGAAGCCACTTCTAATGAGGGGAGCAGAGAGCTTCAGGCAGAGGCGAGGAGCAGGATGAGCTGCCCCCGGGGCTGAGGGCAGGAGCTGCTGTCTCACGGTGTTTATTTTGCTAAAATCTATTCTGGGTAATAATGATGGCCACAGTTAGTGCTTAAGCCAACTGGGGCCTGTTCTACAGATCAACACAGTGGTCTCCTTCAGTCCTTCCATATTGTTCAGAGGCCTGGAACCCCTCTCACAGGGGCACAAACCAAGAACAGAGAAGGCAAGTGCTGCATATTGTGCCTGAGGTTATGTTTCAAAAAAAGAGGAAGGCAGATTAGAAACCTGGGAAACCCAGCCAGGCTGGGTGGCTCAAGACTGTAGTCCCAGTGGCTCAGGAGGCTGAGGCAGGAGGATCACAAGTTGGAGACCAACTTCGGCAACTTTTAGAGAGGAGTTAAGAAACTTAACAAGATCCTGTTTCAAAATAAAAAAAAAATAAAATGGGCTGGGATGTGGCTCAGTGGTTTAATGCCCCTGGGTTCAATCCCTGGTACCTAAAAAAAAAAAAAAAAAAAACCTGGGAAGTCCAACTTCTATTCATAATGCCCAACCACCCTTTTTCTACCCCGTAGCCAGGGAAATGACTCCAAAGATCAAACCTGATAATGCTGCTCCTTAGCTCTAAATTCCCCTGTGGCTCCCAATTGTCCTTGGACCATAGACCAAATCCTTCCCCTGCTGTGGTTCCAAGTCCTACTGATGTCTGTCCTTGTTTTGCTCCTTTTCCTCCTGGCTTTCTGCTCTGTGGCCTCTTCTGCAATCCAAGTACCCTCCAGACCCTTGTCCTAGCCTCAGGGCCTTTGCATTTGCTGTTTCCTCTGCCTGAAATGTTCTTAGCCACATGCCATCCATCTACATCCAGATGCTTAACTCAAATGCCTCCTCCTAGAGGAAGCCCGCCCTGGCTGCTGTTCTGGGTCAAATCCCCTCAGTGCTCCTCTGCTGTATGCATTAGTACATTTCTAATCTTATATTGGTCTCTGTATATTTCTTTTTTTACTCTTATCTGTCTTCCCCACGGGACTGAGTTCCCGGAGGCCAGAGCCCATGACTATCTTCTTCTCTGCTACTTGGTCTGTTCCATAATCATCAGCCAAAAAGATTCCAGAGTCATCAGCCAAAAAGATTTTTCAAATGATTGAACAAAGAAGCAAAGGAATGAATGAGTAAATACAGAGGGGAGCAAGGGGCCCTCCTTGGCGCTCCTCTGGGGCCAGCACTGGGCAAGGAAAGTTGGACACACATTTTAGGTAAAAATTTAAAGGACATCAAAGCCTCAAAATCTGAGCTAAATATTTTAATGCAAATTTGTAAAAATCAAATTTAATGCAAAAAAAAAAAAAAAAACCAGGATGGGCCAGGCACTGTGGCGCACCCCTGTCATCTCAGCGGCTCGGGAGGCTGAGGCAGGAGGACCGCAAGTTCAAAGTCAGCTTCAGCAACAGCGAGGCCCCAAGCAACTCAGTGAGACCCTGTCTCTAAATAAAATGCAAATAGGGCTGGGGACGTGGCTCAGTGGTTAAGTACCCCTGAGTTCAATCCCCGGCACCACCACCCCACTAAAAATTTAAAAATGAATGATGAACAAAGTCTGAAAACTGAAAATAAAATGCCCTGGAGAGCCATCTTGGGGCCTGAAGCAAAAAGAAAAATCAGTCATCCTAATACTCCCTTTAAAAAACATTTTTGGCAATGTGTTCATTGGAGATCTGTTGGCACTAAACTTCATTGAAGAATTATATCTCATTAAAATGCAATTTACCTTGAGCACTGAGTTTTTTTGGTGTCCTATAAATTTGGTGTCAAACATTTACCTCCCTGTAGTCCTGGCTGATTTCAGTTATTTCATTGGTTTGTTGGTTTTGTTTTTCCATCAGACAGCTGTGTAACCCCAAGCAAGTCAGGCAGCCTCTCTGGTCCTCTGGTGAATAAAGCTGCATTGATCAGCCCTCAGCCGAGGCTACCACAGCTGGTGCTTCACCTCTGAGTTGGTGGCCGCAGAGCATCATGCCCAGGGCCCCAGGGCTTTGCGCTTGCCTGGGACACACCAACAACTCATAAACAGCAGCTGCCCAGTGAACAGTGCCATTCCTATTTCATGGACGGGGACCCAAAGTTCAGGTATGCCGAGGGCATTGCTGCAAGTGGCAAATTTAGTAAGATGTGGGTCTTAATATGGAATGCCAACTCTTGGTTCTCTCCAGAACCTCCCCAAGTCCAAACCCCGTAGCAAGCAGAGGCAGAGCCCAGAGAGAGCAGGAAAGGGAGTAGATGGCAAGCAAGGGGCAGAGGGAGGACTGGGACCCCGGGTTCCAGGTCCCGCTGAGGCATTGTCCTCAGCCCCACTGTGCATCAGGAGCTTGCTAAGACTATTTTTACTATCATCATTTTTATTTTTTATTTGTGGTACCAGGGATTGAACTCAGGGGCACTCGACTACTGAGCCCCAGCCCCAGCCCTCTTCTGTGTTTTATTTAGAGACAGGGTCTCACTGAGCTGCTTAGGGCCTCGCCGTGGCTGAGGCTGGCTTTGAACTCACCATCCTCCCGCCTCAGCCTCCGGAGCTGCTGGGATGACAGTCATGCACCAGCCTGGCTTGCTAAGATTTTTGAGGGCTCTCTGCAGCACCATGCCAAAAGACAGGTAAACTGTGGCTCTCCACAGTGGGGGCATTTGAGGCATCCCCTTCATGAGCATCGTGGCCCCAGATACTGAAAAAACTCCTTCAGGTTCAGTGGATGCGGCAGCTAAGGATTGGCCAGGTGTGTATGAGTGTGTGCGTGTGCGAGCCTGGGTATGCAAGTGCGTGCTGCGTATCTCTGTGCGTTTTCCCATCTGTGCCCGAGTCTGTGTGTATTTTATGTACTTTTCTGCAAGCATTTATATTTGCGCATCGTATTTGTTGTGTATGAGCACACACATGGGTTTCCTCTTTGGTTGATAAGTCCAATAAATGAGGTGACGGATCACAGGTGTGAAGTACTTTTGAAACTGCCCTCCCTGGACATATGTAGCCTGCGAGTGTTAGCATTCATGTCCAGAGTGAAAAGCGACCTGGACTGACCCCTCCTCCTGCCACCTCCCCTTTGTTTCCCTTGAATTCTCTAATTGTCAGCTCTGTCCCTGCAATGAGGTCCTAGGCAGATCCTGGCAATCCGTGCCTTTCCCTCACCTAGTCCTTTCAGAGAGCCAAGCTTTCTGGTTGACAGAGATCCCTGCTCTTTAATTACCATTTTAAAAAATTACATTTTGGAAAGAAATCTCTGCAAAAACGCGCTGGGTTCTGTGATCGTTTGGACAGGAGCCCTTGAACTGAATCTCAGATCCATCACCATGAGCATCACTCATTTTCCAAAAGGAGATGAGGTCATCCGCGGGATGCGTGGGGGTGCCTGCCCCTTGGCAAAATGGCCCTCGACCCCCGGAGTTTTACATTAACAGGCAATTTCCAAACGATCCTATCTGTCCCTCGTCCATCAAGGCATCGGCGGCCACCGTTATCTGCTTTTATCACAGCGGCTGTCCCTTGCCCTCTTCATTTGTGGAAGACCAAAAGATCAGCCGGCTTCCTTGTAAGTCCTGGGTGCGAACTTGGAGCAGTGAGGCTCTGCGTGGGGACCCAGAGGGACTGGGGGGGGGTGGGATTTGGAAACCCCGGATTCTTGCTCTGATTGGTCGCTGTGTAGACCCTGGGTGTCCTGGGCCACCCAACTGCAGCAGCCATAGGAGGCCAGACGAAGTCTCCATCTTCATTTATTCTTCAAGGTCTAAAGACCCTGGCGTGGTTCCAAGTGTCGCCCTATTCTCAGGGCTGGGGGTGTGGCACCTGACGAACCAGATATCAAGGGATGCGAGAGGTGCTCCTGAACAAAACAGGGTCTCCGTCCTTGAGACTTTGAGCTATGTGGGGACACAGAGCATTTTCCCCACAACGAGAGGTATTAACAGGTGGACAGAAATGCACACGTCTGCGCATGCGTGTGCTTACAAACACACCCCCACCGAGGCGTTCCCATGGTGACCGAGCCTTTGAGGCCTCTGGGGGTGCCAAAACCTACCTCTCCATCACCTGTGTTTCAGGTGAGTATTTTATGGCTCGGGGCCAGGAAAGGCAGCGGGGCTCTGGAATCCGGCGCCCGCACCCCGGTGTCTCTCGGTGTGGTTGCAACCTTGGGGAAAGCCCTCCCTCTCCAGGGACTTTGGGCCTCCAACTTGAAAATGGTGACATCAGATCAGAGGCCCTCTGAGGATCATTGGAGCTAACATGCTCCCGTCTTCCAACTCGAATACTAGTGTGGAGAATGGAAATCGCCATGTGTGGAGGGGTCATCCCACCTTAAATGTTGGGGACGCGTCTTATTTTGATCTCATTTTGGCTCAAGGAAACCCGTGCCACTTTCCATTTTACAGATGAGAAAACTGAGGCTCCAGGTGATTCAGCGGACCGCCCGAGGCAACGCAGCTGAGGAATGTCAGAGCGGGGACCCAGTCCCAGGCAACCTGCCCCCAGAGCCCACCAGGTTAGCTACTCACATGCGCGCTCCTGGTGTGCGCGCTCCCGGTCCGCGCTCTGGGCATGCGCGCGTCCACAGTTCTGGAGTTCTGGGCCCTTCACACCCGGCTCCTCCGCACCATCTCGTGCCACCATACTCTGGAGGAGAGAGGGGACAGGGGACCAGGGCTCCGATGCCTTGGAACTCCAGCAGGCTGGCACCCCAGTCCCCCGGCACACTTCCCCTGTGCGTTCATCTGGCGCCGGCGGGCAGATGGGTATGCTGGCCAGTCTTGCCAGCCTGCCAGCTGGCCCGGTGCTCCCGGTGGCTGGCACCTCGGTCACTTGGATGGGCTGCCCGCCCGCCTCCCACAGGCATGCAGCTGGCAGCGCCGAGCAGATGGGCCGGCCCGGCCCGCGGCTCTCCGCGAAGCTGCCAGCTGGCTCTGCAGCGCGGGTGCCTTGGCACCTCTGGGCTGGCGTCGGTGGGCAGGAAGGCTGACACGTTGGCTTCGTATGGACGGGCAGCTGGCACCAGCAGCAGAGAGGACGGTTCTCAGGCCCCGTGAGGAGTGTCCCTCAAACACCCAGGAGTCTGGGCCAGCGGGACTGACGCCAATCTCCAACCTGCGGTCACCATGGGAGTGGGCAGGGCAACAGGCGCCCGCCCATGCTTCCCGGGACCTGCATTGGTCTTTACAAGGGCTGTCCTCTGGGCAGGTCACCCGCTGCCCTCCCTCCCAGCATCCCCCCATCTCGAGGGCCAGGGAGCCCATGTCCCCTGCAGGCACTCCACCTCCACCTGCTCCTCGTGCCTCCCTCAAAGTGGCCAGCTTGGATTTCAAAGCTTCAGCTTCTCTGGCTGCCAGAGGACAGGACCCAGGGAGCCCATTAAAAAGTCTGGAGAAGGCCCAGAAGATGTGGGTTCGGATTCTGCACCTCCCACCCTGACCCCAGGAGCAGGGAATCTCCCTAGTGGCTTCCTCCATCTCTTCCCTATCCTTTCTCACTCAAGTGAGTAGCAGAATCCAGTGAGTCTTAGAGGAACTAAAGGCCCCAAATGTAATGATAAGGATGCAGACATGGAAATCAGCCACTTAGATCAGGCTCTCTGTGTGCGAGTATTGAATCACCACACTGGACCCCGCAGGTGTGTGCGGAAAAAATCTAGGGCTAAATGATCAGGTTTTAGGTTAAAAAATGCTTATTGGAGCGGTTGGTTTGTAGATTTTTTTAAAATGAAAAATGAAATAACTTCCCCTGAATGAAATTTGTGCTTTAGGGTACTCTTGGTTGCAGTAACAGGCATCTTGCTCAGGGGTAGGGCACTTGCCTAGTGTGCAAGCCCTGGGTTAGGTCCCCAGCACCGGAAAGGAAGGAAGGAAGGAAGTTAGGTTGGGAGGGAGGGATAGGAAATGAATGAGAAAAGGAAAAGACAGACTCGGGGTCTCTAGATAAACCTTCCTGGGCTCACTAGCCTGGCCGCCCTGTGTACCAGCTCGTGTGTTCCAAATGCTGTTCTGGTTGGAACTGCGACGTCCTAACCCCCGGGACCTGTGAATGCCCCTTATTTGCAAATCTCTTCTCTGCAGATGAACTAGCCAAGGAGAGGTCCTAGACATGAACTTCGTCCAGCATGACCACATCCTTAGGAAGAGGGGCACTGTGGACCCAGGAGACACAGAAGGAGGCGCGTCGGAAAACACGGGGAGAAGATGACCGGCCATCTGCAAGCCAGGAACAGGTGGGCCCCAGGAGCCTGGAGAGAGTCGTGGAAGAGATTCCCCTGCCCAGTCCACCGAAGGAGCCAGCCACCCGCCCCACCGCCCCTGGTGTCAGAGGTCCAACCTCCAGGACGGAGGAGAACCCGTTCCGGTTCCTCTCTGTCTGGGCTGCTTTATTCCAGGGGACCTCACAGTCCAGCACAGGTGAGCACAGTGTTCTAGGAGACGGTCCAGAACTCTCCTCAGGTTGTCCGTGGGGGATCCAGACCACCCAGATCAAGACTATTAACGTTCCCCCCCTGACGTGGCAACATGCCGTGTGACAAGTGTGAGGACAGGAAAGCACAGACATGGAGGCCAGCCTCCCTGGAGAGCCTCACTCAGGCAAACAGAATTCATGGCCCAAGATTTCAGACTGCAAAGAGCCTTCCCAGGACCCAGGCCAGCCCTCTTCAGCCTTGGATGCGATATCAGAAGGCCTGGGGTCCAACCCCTGCCCCGCTATTTTCTAGTTGAGAGAAGGATGAAACCTATACGTCTTCCAACTGAAGGGAAATGAAAACATGAATCAAGGAACTTTAAAAATTCATATCATTTCGTCCTGTAATTCTTCTTCTAGGGATCTATCTGAGGATATGTGTCAAATGACCAGGTTTTAGCTTAAAAAATGCTTATTGGAGGAGTTGGTTTCTAGATTTTTTAAAAATGAAAAATGAAATAACTTCCCCTGAATGAAATTTGTGCTTTAGGGTACTCTCGGTTGCAGTAACAGGCATCTTTATTCAGCTGCCTAAACCGCTCAGTAGGTCCATTATCTTACTTCATGGAAAGCTCAAAGGAAGGGTCCACTGATACAGTCCCATCAGGGTTCTGGGTCTTCTCCTCTGTGTCCTTTTCTGCACATTGTCTTTGTCCCTGGAATGACTTTCCTCATGGACACAAGATGGCTGCAGAGGTTCCAGCATCACTCCCAGATCCAGCAACATGGAAAGAAAAACATGGGTCTTGCATCGTGAATATCTCCTTGCAAGAAACTAGCGGTCTTCCAGAAGAACCCAGCAAGTTTTCCTTCTATCTCATTGCCTGCAATTGTGTTGTGTGCCCAGGTCTTAACCAACACTAAGGATCAATCAGCCGGGGACCACAGGGTGAGGCTGGGTCTAGCCCAAGGATGGTGGATGTGAGCTTTCTCAAGAGGAGGAAATCAGGAGAGATACAGGATGAGGTAGTCTCTGGTAGATGAGCAACGACTATAAAGTTAGAATGCTGTTAAAATGGAAAGGAAAAATGATAAGTGACTGATAAAGTCTGAGATGTACATGATGTCATCATTTGGATCTGAAAAGTTCCCCCAAAAGCTCGAGTTTTGAAGGCATGATCCCCAGTGCAGCACAGGTCAGAGGTGGGGCTTTTAGGCAATGATGTGATCCAATTGTGAGAGCTATGACCTTGTCAGTGGATTAATCCATTAAGTGGATTCATCCATTCGTGGCTAAGTAGACTACTGAGAGGTGAGATTTAGCTGGAGGAAACAGGTCACGGGGTGGGTGGGGGGAATGCCACGGAAGGGTGTGTCCTCTCCCCAGCCCTCCTCCTCCTCCTCCTCACACCTGCCCTGTGCTCAGCTGCTGGCCCTTTCACCATGATGCTCTGCCTCATCTCAGGCTCGGAGCAATGAAGCTGGCCGACCGTGGACTGAGACCTCTGACCAACCCTGAGCCCCAGATATCTTTTCCCTTCTCTAAGTTGTTCTTGTCCGACACTTTGGTCCCAGTGACAAAGAAGCTGATTAGCCCAAGGGAGGAGATCATCAATGGAAAATGGGTGTTTGAGACACAGAAAGACCAACACTAGGGTAAAATCGGGAAATATGGACCTGTCCGTGGAATACCGATGGGCACAGCCCCAGGAAAACCAGTCTCACCATCCGCGGGTGCAGAGAGGCCAGGGTGCAGAGCCCTCAGTGCCCCAGCTGTGAGGGAACAGGTGCTCAGGTGCATGGCTGGTGGACACAGAGATGTGGCACGGCGGCCGGGGTGTCATGCCTACTTTGATTTTGTAATTGAGTTGAGATTCACATAACATAAAAGTAACCATTTCGAACAATTGAATCATTTCGGTGACTTTTAGTGCACCCACGGCGTTGTGACCGTCACCTCTAATTCTGCAGCATCTTCGTCACGCTAAAAGGAAACCCCACGTCCATTTAGCGGTCACTCCCCATTCCTCTCTCCCAGCCCCAGGCAGCTGTGAAGCTACCTTCTGTCTCTGCAGATCTAACCTACTCTGCATTTCCTCTAAGTGGATCCTGGGATCTTTCAAGTCTAGATTCTTTCTTACTGTGTCGTTTTGTGAGCTCATCCATGTTGTAGCTGGGAAGAGCTGGGAAGAGCAGGACTGAAGCCATTTGTTCAGCCATGCTTTGTTCCTTTCATGGCTGAGTAATATTCCACTGTGTGCACCTGCTTTTGGACCCACCCATTTCACTTCTGAACATTTATTCCAAGAAAATAATCATGCATTTGTGTATAGAATCGCTACCCGGATCTTCCCGGAGATGTCTCATGGCCACAAGATGAGACTGGAAAAGTTGCAATTCATGTGTGTGTTGTGATACTATGAAGGCGTCACAGTTGTGTCCAGGGGATTATTTCATAGTAGAAAATGCTGATTACATGTTGATACTATTTTAAAAGCAGATTATACAACTGTGAGTCCATGTAATTCCATTTCTATTCATTTTTGTTTTTCTTTCTTTACTTTGTTTAGTTATCCATGACAGTAGATTATATTTTGACACATTTATACAAACATGGAGTACATATTACTGTAATTAAGATCCCGTCTTGTGGTTGAGCATGATGTGGAGAGTCACTGGGGTATATTTATATGTGTACACAGGAAAGTAAGACAGATTCCTTCCACTGTCTTTCCTACCCCATCCCCCTGCCTTCCCTTTATTCTCCTTTGTCTAATCTACTGAACTTTTATTTTCCCCTCCCCCCTTATTGTGTGTTAGCATCTACACATCAGAGAAAACATCTGATTTTTTTTTTTTTTGGTTTTTTGGAACTGGCTTATTTTACTTAACACAATAGTCTCCAGATCCATCCATTTACCAGTAAAATCATAAGTCACCCTTTTTTGTGGGTGAATAATATTCCATTCATTCTTTCCATAGCACAGAGCACATGTTACTTAGGGAACATCTACTGGCACTGTGTACCAGGTACTTTTCTGAATATGAGTGACTTGATCAGACAATAATTACTGATTCTAGGTAGCTTGCTGTCCTCTGGTGAGTTTCAGTTTGTCGCGGGACAATGACCAGGGGACAGGGGAGACCTGGATGCACAGAGAGAAGTGTGGGTGGGGGTTATGAGTGATCTTTTCTTTTATTTGCCTCTAATCTCCACATTTGCTTCAGTGAACACATCTGTTACCTTTATAATCAGAAAAAATAAAGCTGACTTGTGAGTCTTGGACTTTTCAGGAACCAGCTCCACTAATATCAAAATGAATATAATGGAAATTTAAATAAAATGGCAGAATTCAAGTGTCATCCTCTATACACAGATATCATATATATGAGATACATAGGAGAGCTGCATGGAAACCAGTTTCCTTGTGTTATGATTGGCACAAAGTAGGTGTTAAATAAATGCTGTTTGACAAGTGGTTGTCCTTTTACTTCTTATTTTGTAGACTTTCCACATTTTCCTCCAGAGCACGTGTTTCCTTTCCTCTCTGAGCCAAAACATCATCACAGGCGCTATTTTTCCCCTGAGATTTCAGGCCTAGAAAACTTTGCAAGGAAAAGGAGCTTCAGCGTAGGTGGCTCCAGGTGACAGGTGTGCACGGTGCCCTCTGCCCCACTCTAGTCCTCAGAAGGGGTTCGCCCCCTTCCTCTCTGGGGTGCTCTAAAAGGAGCCTCTTTGCAAGGGAACCTTGATGGTGGCCTCTCTCCTGCACCTTTGGGCTGGAAATCACCTCTTCCCAAGGAGCAGCTTCAGAGCCAGTAACTCAGAATCGGAAGGGATCTCGAAAATCCCCCATCCCACAAGTTCTTACACTACCCCAATTTACAGCTGGGCACACTGAAGCGCAGAAAGGGCAGTGACTTGCCCGGGGTCCCACAGGAGACCACAGACAGAGGAGGAAAGAGTGCAGTCCTTTCTGGGCACAGCCTGGCTCTTCCCTCTGCCTGTGAGGTGGAGGAGCTCTGGCTTCTTGGGAACTCGAGGCCGGGGCTCCAGGAAGACCTGCACCTCCCTTCCAGAGCTCACACAGCGCTGCGCGGCCCTTGCAATGAGCCGAGATCTAGCCTCCAGGAGGAAAGTTCTAGAAGGCCCCCCACCCTCTACCTTTGCAGCTGCTGGGATCTCTGCGCAGACCTTCCTGACAGAGACCTGATCCAGAGCTCACCGGGCGCTTGCTGCAGGCCTCGGGGGCAGTTCCTGGGGTGCAGAGACAGGCACAGCCCCTCCCTGCTAGCCGTGGGAACAGAGGGGACAGTCGCATGAGCAGGATGCTCCGAAGTCCCCAGGCTCAGGACCCCTCTCAGGGAAAGGCCTGGTGCTGTTTCAGGGCCAATCTGAATGGAAGCTTCCAGGAAGAGGGGTTCCTAAGCCAGAGGTCAGAGGTCAGGGAAGCCCGAGGCATTCATGCAAAATGGCGGGAATGTCCGTTTGTCCTTCCTTGGGGGCAGTGCTCTGTGTTCCTCTGTTCATCCCAGGGCCCTCCACTCCGTCCACCTTAAGGGGCCTGTGAACCGCCGTCTCTGCCTAAGGAGCCCCTGAGCTGAGGGGGCAGCACATTCCCAGGCAAGGGGTGCCGATGTGCCACATGCTGCGACATGGAGTCCCAGAGGACACGGCCATCGGGTCGGTGGAGGCAACACTGGGAAAAAAACTGGGCCCCGCAGCCCCTCGGGCCTGGGTCACGGCCGCCCCTGCAGGGGGACAGAGGAGGGCGGAGCTCAGGCTGCGTCCCCGCCCCTGCTGGCCTTCACATTGCTGGTGGCCCCGTTTCTTAAGCTCTGGGGTCCCCTTGACCCCAGGTCGGATCATGCTCTCCCCAGGTTGGCCCTGGAGCACCCCACGGTGCAGATGGGAACTGGGGCTCAGAGGTGGGACGGGGAGGGTCAAAGTCCCAGGGTGGGCGGGGCCAGGGGTGGTCCAGGCGGCCACCCTGTCCACCCTGCCCAGGTCGCCTGGCACTTGACCTTGAGAGAAGCCAGGTCTGCCTTGCGCACCTGCCTCACCACCAAGGAGGGTGCAGCTCGCACCTCCCTCCCTCCCTCCTGCCTCCCTCCCTCCCTGCCTCCACCACCCCGGCCTCCCCCACCCCGGCCTCCGTGCAGCTCCCGGGTCATGTATAAAACATCCCCGGAAACCACTTATTCCTCATGCATTTTCCATGAAGCCGGGTTGAAGTTAAAACATATAAACATAAAAATATCAAGAAGCACTTTTTTTTTAAAAGGCCGTGTTTCATAAACTACCAGGAGACCCATTTCGACGCCTGCCCTCCTCCGGGGCCCGCCTCCCGCGGCCGCGTGTCCCCTCCGCCCTCCCCCTCCCCCTCCCCGCGGCCCCTGTCCACACCGCCTTCTGCCTCCGCCGCCGCCATCGCAGGCTCATTTCCATCTTCCTCCTCTCTCTCCTTTCTTTTCGGAATCGGTTTTCCTCCATCTGTTGACCTTGCCCTCAAAGTTCCTCTGTCCAAGTCTTCACCTGGACTTCTTTGGTTCTCTCTCTCTCTCTCTCTCTCCCCCCACCCCTGCTCGGACTGAGCGTCCCCCACTCTGTCTCTGGTTTCTGTCTGGGTTTCCTCTTGCCCCTTCCATGTGACCCAAAGAGGTGAAAGGAACAGAAATGACGCCAACACCAAAAATGGCCGAAAGCTTGGGGGCCACTGGGACCCCAGGCACTGTTGCCGCCATGTTAAGTGAGCAACCATTCTGCAGGGCGTTCAGCAGTTCCTGCTGAGGCTCAATGGGCACTTGCCCCCTGACGAGAGGTTCCATCCCTGGGTATCTTTTGAAGAGGAATGAGGGATGACTCAGGGAAAGTAGGAAGAGAAAAGTTCACACCAGCTTGGTTCCTGAGAGCCAGGAAAACCATCCCAGGGCCACCGCAGGAGGGTGGATGATTGAACTCTGCTCTGTTTATACACTGGGATGCTGTACACTGATAAGAAGAATAAACCACAACTCCACACAATGATGTGGATGAACTCCAGAACTTAATGTTTGGGGGAAAAACTCAAACATGTACTGTAGGATTCTGTTGGCACAGAGTTCAAGGGCGAGCAGGACTCTTCTGTGGTGCGGGAAGGAGGAAGGTGGTTGTCTTGGGGGAGGGGCACTGACTTGGGGCAGCACCAGACTTCCTGCTCAGAGAGTGAAATTCTCTATATTTTGATTCAGGTAGGGTAGGAACGGGGGAAATAGCCAACACACAACACCCACATGAGTGTAGCATATTCTATGGGAGTTTGAACTCAACAAGAAAATAGAGAGAAAAGCCAGGTACCAGTGGTGCACGCCTGTCATCCCAGCAGCTTTGGAGGCTGAGGCAGGAGGATTGCAAGTCGGAGTCTAGCCTCAGCAACTTAGCGAGGCCCTAAGCAATTTAGTGAGATCCTGTCTCTAAATACAAAATGAAAAGGGCTGGGGATATGGCTCAGTGGTAAAGTGCCCCAGTACAAACAAAAGAAAAGGAAACATTAAAGAAAAAATAGTAACACCAGGCATTGTTCATAAGAGCAGTTACTGTTGTTCACAGTCGCACCACCATTGGCAAATGATTCAAACCCAGGACCCACAGCTTAGGTGCGCTTCTGACCCTGTTGGTGGTGACGGAGCTGGGCATCTGTGTCCCCCGTGCATAGGGCCCACCATCCTACCCACCCTCGTGGGACCCCACAAACATCACCGTCATCAGGAGAAGCTACCATTCCTGAGGTCATTTGGACAGAGTGGCTGCCCACCCCGCAGCACCCAGCCAGGGGCCCTGAGGCTGTTTGTCCCTGTTCCTCCCCTTAACACAGCAAATGACAAGAGGGTGGACCAGCCAGAGACCTCAGGGGACTGTTCCGCCTACAGAGCCCCTCAACAACCATTCTGCCGTCCAGGGAGGCTGGGGAGGGACCCAAACTCCGCCTGGGGACTCTGCAAAGGCCTTTATTTATATTTTTCCTCTTTATTCGCATCCTCCCAGGAGGCAGGAGAAGCAGAGGCCAGTGTTCCTGCCTCAACAGCGTGGGTGTGAGCCCGCCACCGAGCAGAACCCGGAGGGCAGACCCCAAACCCCACTGCCGCTGGCTGGCGGGGACCAGAGGACTCGGTGCTATTAGTTAAATAATAGTGCTTAAAAATGCATTGAATTTAGTCTCCTCCCCCCCTTAAAAAAATCTGGAATTTTCCTATTGAGTATACTTTTTCCCCTTGTCCATGAATATTAATGCTCCTCTCTGAGAGATCTACTTGAAAAAAAAAAAAAAACCAGGAATAAATTAAATACCTACAGATTTTTCTAATTCCTCTTTTTGGTGACATGCCGTCATTACATCAAATTACTGAGATGGGCCCCGTGCTCCCCCCTCCATCCCCTCTCTCTCTCTCTCTCTCTCTTTCTTTTTGGGTGAAAATTATGGAATATAAAGTATATGTAAATGGAGCAAAGGAGAAAAAAAAACCTGCAAAGGAAGAATAGGGGAAGGAGAGGCATTAGGTATTCCGCCGGCGTCGTCGCCAGCCAATTAATCAAGCAGTGGCGAGAAAAAGATGCAGAAGGGATGAGATCGCCCTTCATGTTGATGGGGCCGGCAAGGGGCAAGCGCTGCGGCACCTGAGCTCCCGGTTAGGCAGGCAGAAAGGGATCATGGGAATATCTTCCCGTCTTTGTCTTTCTCGTGAAGGATGGAAAATGTCAAGCTGTTGTTTGGCTGGATGGAGGGGGGCGGGGGCGGGAGTCGCGCTCACAGTCTGGCGAGGCGAGGCTTTAACTCTTTGAGGACACCTCTGCCTCCGGCCTCCCCGGCCCAGCTCGGCTTCTCCCTCTCCCAGCCCGGAGCACATCTGTAGGGGACTCTGCCTGCAGACAGCCATCGGGAAGGGGCTGGTGGGGGTGACATGCAGGCTGGGGCGGCCCGCGTGGGTGCAGGGTGTGCGAGCATGTTCCTGGGGCGGGGTGGGGTGACGTGCGTGACCAGGAGAGGGACCTGCTTCCCCTGCCTCAGGAGTAGTCTTTGTTCACTCTGGAAACCACTGTGTCCCACCCCTTCCCTCCCCAGTCCCAGCGCGTCCTTTTGGACATGAGCAGTGCCTTGGATTCTGCCATTGGCGGCAGAGCGCACGGAGGTGGGCACGGGGCGTCGGGTGGACACTGGGACTTCCTCTCTGCGTGGCCTTCCCTGGAACCATCCGGATTCCAGCGCAACTGCACGAGGGACCGTCCCCCGGGCCGGGGCGGGTGGGAGAGCCCCCGGCTGGCCTCAGCGCTCACACCTGCAGCAACGGCTCGCCCACGTGGTGGACAAAACGTGTGGCCATTCCTGACTTCCATGGCACTGCTCCGTCTTCAAACACCGGCAAAGCCCTGGTCCCGAGGAAAGATACTCCATTCGTTCACTGGGAAATGAGGGTGTGATTGTCCCCACCTGTCCTGGGAGTGGGCACCGAGGGGTCTGCGTGGCAGATGAGGATGTCCAGGGCGGAGAGGGAAGGGCTCAGCCCGACCTGGAAAGCAGGCGGGAGGACTGGCTCCAAGGTCACGGTGCTTTGTCCTCAGAGGATGTCCTGAGCCCTGCCTGCTCCTCCACCTTCACCAGGTCCAGCCTGGGACCTTTGGCACGTCACGTGAGCCCAGCGGAAGCCGTGTGCGGCTGAACTCCAAGGGCACGGATCGGCAGCAGCACCGCTCACCTGAGATCTCGCGAGAACTCCTAACTCAGACCGTCTGCCACCTCGACACCCCCAGGGGGCTTTGGTGCCCCTCGGAGTGGAAGAGACCTGTTGAGGCAAACTTTCTGCCCACGTTTACTGTTTGGAATCTGAATGAGTCTGACACCCAAAGATAGCTTCAACCCCATGAGATAGGGTCCCAATGTCATCCCTGGGGCCCAGTGTGGGTACTGCTCTGCTCTGTGTGACTCAGCTCTTCACGCCCACCCGGTGAGGTGGGCACTGACATGCCCATATGACAGATGAGGACACAGAGACCAGAGAGGTGAGAACATTATCTCAAGGACACACAGCTTGTCAGTGGCATAGCCAGGATTTGTGCTAGAGCAGTAGAGTCTGCCTCCACGTTCATGATTTTCAACCTTGACTCATACATACAGCAGCCTCCCCCGCAGGCTTGTTGGAACGTGGATTTCCAGGGCCTGACTCGGAGCTCCCGGCCCACAGGTCCACAAGGACGTCCAGACTGACATTTCTAACAGCCCCGGACAGTGATGTTAAGGACTTCACTTTGGGGAGCACCCTGAGAACTGTTTCTCCCCACAGGGTCTTCGTTTCTGTGAAGAAGCCCTGGCTAAACGATCAACATCAACCAAACATGATCGCCTTCTGATGATCCTGATTTGGTGGCCTTGGCTGTCCCAGCCATCCCCGTGGCCGTGGCTAATTGAGGGTGCCCTGCGGTATCCCTGCTCTAATAGTCCTTTCTGTTATTTAACCTGGACCATCCGTGGTGGTATAATGAGTTTCTTTTCTCTGGTCATTAATCAGACATTTACAAGGCCAAGGCCCAGCCGGCCCTGACCAGGCTGTGTGTGGGACAGTGGAGACCAAGGGAGAGACCACCCTGCTGTCTGCTCCTCCCAGGCGGCCTGCTAACCTTCCATCCATGGAAAGTGCATGTCATTCTGAGCAAGGGGCCCAACAGAACCCGCACCTGAGGCCACTGGTCATAGTTCAAAAGTTACTTTCCTCCAGGCCTGGTGATGGCCCACGCCTGTCACCCCAGGGGCTCTGGAGGCTGAGGCAGGAGGATCATGAGTGCAAAGCCAGCCTCAGCAACAGTGAGGCCCTAAGCAACTCAGTGAGACCCTGTCTCTAAATGAAACACAAAATAGGGCTGGGGTGGTGGAACGGAGGTCAAGTGGCCTGAGTTCAATCCCTGGTACCAAAAAACCATTATTTTCTTGTGCTTGTCTGTTTTGGCAAATTTGTTAATGGACTCCAACAAATGATTTTAAGATACAAAGTTAAAAGAAAGACCCCCAAAGTCCCTCTCCCCAAGGATGATTACTTAAAAAGACTTTTAGCAAACATCATTTTAGCTCTGATTATTTTCTTCCTCCCCTCTCGCGGCCCACGGCCTCCTGCCCCCTTCTCCCTCCCCCCTTCTCTCCTCCCCTGTTCTATCCTCTCCCCTCCCCACCTCTCCACTGGACACAGGGCTCCATAATTGACAGAGCGGTAGACAGAGTCCACAGTCTGTCTGCCCACCCAGGCCCCAGGGCATCAGGTCAGAGGGACAACAGATACCAAGACCCAGGAGTTGAAGGGGCTGGTGGCCCACAGCCCTCAGGGTTCCTCTGAGTTGGGAGGTGGACGGGACTCGCTGCAGGGGAGCCTGGGAAGGTGGCCGACCTGGCTGTGGAGGACCACCTGGCCCTGGTGAGCCTTTTGGATTTTTCCGGAACAGGGAGGGTGGCCCTGGAGAGTCCCCCACGGGCACAGGCTGGGTGACTTTTGCCTTTCGGGGAGAATTCTGTGCGGGGCAGGAACAGGCTCAGCAGGAGCAAGAAGGCCAGCTGCATCCGAGTCACGTGGCTGAAGTTCTTCAGAATGATGACAAGGTGCCTGCGGAGACGCACGTGGGATACTTGACCAGGGGGACAGGGGCACTGGCTCCTGAGCATCCCTTCCACAGCCCTGCCTGCCTGCTAAGCCTGTCACCCGACGAGCCTCGGCCTCCTCATCTGTAAAATGGGTCTCAAACTCCCAGTAGCAAAATGTGGAACCATCCATCCACCGCGGACTTGGCAAATCACGGAGTTCATCACCGACGGGTGACTGTGGCTGCTACTGCTGACCGGCGGCGCGTGGTGCTTAAAGGGTGCTTGGTGTGCCCCGGAACTTCTCACAGCCTACCGAGTGTCCCTTCCCATGCATCCCTTGGCCTCAGCCTCAGAGCTACACTTGTGCTAGAACCTTCCGCGGAGTTGGAGACCTGCCCTGTCACTGTGGGAACCACCAGGTGCTCGTGGGGCAACGGAAACAGGACCGGTGAGACGGCAGGACCACATTTTAAGTTTTATCTAGTTGTCATTAGTTAGATGTCCGCAGTCACAGGTGTGTGTGTGTATGGGGCGGCTGGACCCAGGGCAGGAAGGTCCCTAGGAACATGGGCTGCGTCTCATCTAAGTGCCATTTTCCCTTTGCAGTGGGTGGACAGGCGGGTGGACCATGGGAAGGAGGGCCGGAGGGAGAGGTGATGGAAGCGTGGACGGGTGGACAGGTGGAGGGTGCCTGGATGGGTGGACGGGGTTGGACGGTTGGATGGATGGATAGGTGGACAAATATAACAGGCGCTTACTAGTACAGGTGAAGGGGACCCAACTCAAAAGCATCAAGTCGGTGTCTTTCCTCCATCCCTTATAAATTAAATGAACCGAAGTCAAGCACTTCACCTCCCAGAGCCTCAGTTTACTCATCTGTGAAACGGTCAGGTGAGAATCAGTGTGTTACGGAGCTGCGGCACACACACTGGGAACCTGGGGAAGCGCTATGCTTTTTCATGCCTGTTGAGGAGTCCAGTCAAGGAGCCGTAGTAGGTTCTCAACAAAAGCTTTGATGGATGAAGGTAGATTTAGATGAGTCGTTATTTACTATACAAGGCACAAGCCAAGAGAGGAGCTCACTTGAGGAATGGGTATTCAGGGAAATGAGGGGAGGTGGTTGTTGAAGATCTGTGTGGGCGGGTCTGGTGCAGGGGGAGCAGCCACAATTTTGGAGTCACGCCCATAGCGGTTCAAATGCCAGCTCCTCTGCTTGGCAGAGCATGACATTGGGCAGCCCCTTCACTGCTCTGTAATAGTATCCGTCTGTTCCAAAGAGATTGAGGAGGATTCCCTGTTTCAGAGGACTTTAGAAAGTTCACCTGATATAAAGCATGTGACAGCACCTGGTTCAGCACCAGCCATAGTAGGTGCTCAGTGAACGCCGTCCCCTCAGCCAGCCCCCGGCCAGGCATGGGCTAGAGCAGCTGAAGCAGGAAAGCCCTCCCACATTTCCAGAGGTCGTCAGGATGGAAGCCACCCCACCTCCAAGAGAACCAGCATGAAGTGAGCACCCCGATGGGCCTCTTGGGCTAAATCCTTACCTGTGTCAACTGTCCTGATTACACTGTGTATCAGCCCTGTGGGGTGAATTCCATATGTCCTCATTTCACAGAGAAGTAAAGCAGAGCCCAGAGAGGTTAGCAAAGTTGTCTAAGGTCACACAGGAGCCAAGATTAGAACTCAGCATGCCATAGTATATCCTTACAAAGCACAAAATTAAGCCTCACAGCAACTTGGTGATTAACTCTGCCAATGTCTACCTTCAGTTGAGCGCCTCCCAGATAAAGGCCGTTGGCATCCTTGATCTCCAAGCCTTATGCCACCGGTGGGGGAGGCACTGTCAGCCCTGTTCTGTCAGTGGGAAACTGAGGTGAAGACACTTACCTAAGGTCACAGAGCCAGGAGGCATTTGATCTCAGACCCCAGGGCTGGTGGCTTCACCCCACCATTGTGTGAAGTGTAGAACGTGGAGCTCTTGGCGGGTCCTTCCCTGGACAGAGGCACTTTCTTCTTGAGCCCTCCCAACGCATGGGACAGCAGCCCTTCAGCCAAAGGGCTTTGCTCTCTCCCCTCAGCCTCCCTTGAAAATGCCTCCCCTCAGCAACCGAGTCCTGCTGCCATGTCCCTGCCCCAGGCAGCTCTGCACCTGGCAAGGTTCTGAAATGCTGAAGTCAACACGACACATTCCGGACCTTTCTCCAAAGAAGAAATACAAACCACCAACAAATATGTGAAAAAACCTTCAGCATCTCTGGCCTCAAGGAAACGCAACTCAAAACACCCTGAGAATCCAGCTCACTCTCCCCAGATTGGCCATTATCAAGAATACAAATAATGATAGGTGTTGGCGAGGATGTGGGGGAAAGGTACACTCGAACAATGTTGGCGAGACTGCGAGTCAGTCCAGCCTCTCTAGAAGGCAGTGTGGAGGTTCCTCTAAAAACCAGGAAGGGGACCATCATTAGTCCAGGTATCCCACTCCTTAGTGTCTCTCCTGAAGTAAAATCAGCCTGCTACAGTGACACAGCCACATCAATGTTTATAGCAACTAGATTCACAACAGCCAAGCTATGGAACCAACCTAGAGGCCCTTCAACAGATGAATGGATGAAGAAAATGTGGTGCATATGCACAAGGGAATATTACTCAGCCTTAAAGAAGAATGAAATCATAGCACTTGCTGGTAAGTGGGTGGAACTGGAGACTACCATGCTAAGTGAAATAAGCCAATCCCAAGAAACCAAAGGTCAAGTGTTTTCTTTGATAGGCAGAAGCTAGTCCAAAATAAGGGGGACAGGGAGTGGGAGGGATTCCAGCAAGGGTTGGTGGACTAGATGAAGGGGATAGAGGGAGGGATAAGACAAAGACAGTGGAGTGCAGGTGACTTAACTTCCCTATGCACGTACGTGACCATGCCACAGCGCGTCTCACCATCACGTGTGTCTATTAGACACTAGTTTAAAAAAAAAAAACAACAACTAGGTAAAGAGCAGAAAGATAGTGGAATAGAAGGAAGGGAGGGGGCGGGGAGGAGGGCGGGGGAGGGGAAGTGCTGGGGACCAAATTAGAGCGAATTATATTCCATGCTTTTATGATTATGTCACAATGAACCTAATGTTACATAGAACTAAAACCAGCCAATTAAAAATTAAAGGAAAAACTGACTCTTCCCTCCCCCAGGGCAGAAACACCTCTGACCCGACTGACCTAGGAAAGGGAGCTGGGGGCCGGGCGCTGGGGGCCTGGTTCTCGCCTGGTTCCAGCACCCCCTGGGCCCCTCCTGTCTCTGTGGCTCGGCCTCTGACATGAGCAGGTGTCTAGGAGCCCTCCACGACCGTCCAGCCCTGACTCTCAGGAGTTCTGTTTCTCGGGTCTTGAGCTGGACTCTGGCCACAGGGGCAGACACCCCAGGCAACTGCGTACTCCAGGTGCTGCGTCCCACCCCACCTCGGGGGATATTTGTGTCTCTCCTTCAAAAACCCTCATTGAGCTGGGTGCCATGGCGCACACCTGTCCTCCCAGCAGCTCGGGAGGCTGAGGCAGGAGGATCACAAGTTAGAGGCCAGCCTCAGCAACTTAGCGAGGCCCTAATCAACTTAGTAAGACCCTGTCTTAAAATAAAAAATAAAAAAGGCTGGGAATGTGGCTCAGTGGTTAAGTGTCCTGGGTACCCTACAGGTACCATAAAAAAAAAAAAAAAAAAAAAAAAAAAAAAAAAAAAAAAAAAAACCTGACTCATAAAACCTGAATATCCCAAAGATGGTGGCAGCTTACAACTCGGTAGAGGCCCAGCTTTTAGGGGTGAAGTCCAGCGGGTCCTGCGTAGGTGGGGCTGTGCTGGGGGCAGCTAAAGCTGAGTTGGGGCTACTCCCTCTGCCCCACCCACAACCTCCCCTGCCCTTATTTCCAAGAGCAGAGGTGCGGGTCCGGGGTAGCTGCCTCCACCCCTCCTTGTATTTTGGGGGTGATCTGTAGGAGATTCACTGAGAGGACACGGGGGTGGCCGTTGATTTTTTTAAGGGGGGGGGCTATAGGTGAAAAGAGCAGGTTTCCTGTCGTGGACGGCGGGGGCTGAGTACAAGGTAGACACTGTCCCCCTGCGTGTTTCTGTGTCAGGTCTGCGGGGACACCACCCGCTGTGGATGCCGCCCAAGGCTGACGGTCATTGATGGGGAGGTGGAGATGAGGGGCTCCTAGGAAATGTTCTTCCTGCAATTCCGCGACCCCCAAGTCACCGTGGCGGGGAGGGCCTGGGGGTCGGCTGGCCTGGGCACCCTGAGCTCCTGCTATCCTTAGCTAGAGGCTTCTGAGCGTCCAGGGCTTCTGAGGCCCAGCCAGGTGGCCGGACAGCGGAGGGACACGGTACTTTGTGGGTGGCGGCTGTGCCCGGCGCGCGTCCAGGGCTGCAGGGGTCTTTTGAGCGCCCCGGGCTCCGCTGGGGTGCAGAGGGCAGCGCAGGCGTCCTTCCAGCACGGCCAGGTTGGCCCACGTGGGTACCACACCTGTCCATGCTGGTGGGACAAGGTGGCGGTCCCCAAAAGGGGACAACAGGAAATCTGACAGTTCACACAGCCGCCTGCCCTTCAGCCCAGGCCTCCAGCCCCCCTGCTAAGGTCTGGTCACGGTGTGGGTGTCCCCAAGGTCATGTATTGGGGACTGGTCTCCAGGAAACCGGCATCAGAGCACCAGGGGGGCCTTTCAAGGGAGGGGTCTAGTGGGACTCCCTGGGTCACGGGGTGGGGGCTGGGAAGGGTTAAGGTGCTTCTCACCAGTCCCCACTGTGGTCCTGCGAGAGGTCAGACCTGGCCTCTCCCGCTCTCTGCTTCCTGGTGTGAGATGTGACCTCCTGCTCAAGCCCCAGTGTGACATGACGCCCTCCACTGTGGGCCCTTCCAGATGCTGGGACCTCCTGATCTTGGGGTTGAGTCTCCAAAACTGGGAGCTAAATAAACCCTTTTTTTTTCTTTTTTTTGGGGGAGGGGGGTGCCAAGGATTGAACCCAGGGGCACTTAGCCACTGAGCCACATCCCCAGCTCTTTAAATTTTTTTTTTTTTTTGAGACAGGGGCTGGCTGAGTTGCTTAGGGCCTCGCTAAATGGTTGAGGCTGACTTTGAACTTGTGATCCTCCTGCCTCAGCCTCCCAAGCCACTGGGATGACAGGAGTGCACCACCGCACCCAACAATCCTTTTTTCTTCTTCATTAGCGCTTGCCTGAGGTATTTCATTATAGTAACACAAAGCTAACGAACATACCATATCCATCTTGACCCACGAGGCTGCTCCAAGCAGAGGCCTGCCATGTCCCAGGGTGGGGCTATATATACTGATCCTGTGGCCTTGCTCCTGCCAGACCCTCAGCCAGTGACGGGCACATGCTTAGGGCTGTGGCAGGTGTGAGATTGAATAGCTAGGCCCGTGTCCCTTGCTCAGTGCAATGCCTGTCCCAGGGAAGGCGGCCGGATGCCAACCTCTCTCTGAAGCCTGTGTGCGAGGGCGGGGCGGGCAGATGGGAAGGGCAGTTACGTGTGTCAGATAGTTTCTTGTTGCTGTGGCGCCAGGTCACTACCAACTGAGCGGCTTAAAACGATCCACACGGATTCTCAGGTTGTGTAGGTCAGAAGGGCGACAGGGTCTCCCTGGTTTAAATCAAGATGTCGACAGGCTGTTCCCTGCTGGGGGCTCTGGGGCTGTTGGCAGAATTCAGCTCTCCAGGGCGGAAGGATGGAGGGCCCTAGTCGGCAGGAGCTCTGGACAAGAGGACATGGACGTCCCAGGGGGTTGTTAACCCGCCCACCAGAGACCACCCCAGCACAGTAGCCGGTGTCCCAAGCTCTTCTCTCCAGAAGGTCCTGCATGGGAGGCAGGCACAGCATGATCCCGGTGCCTGGGCCAGGGTCCCTGATCAGGTTGGAGACTATACTAAATCGCCAAGGTCACTCTCTACCAAAGGATGAGAGTAAGGACAGCAGAGGAGCTACCATGCATGGAGCATCCACTTGGGGCCTGTTCTGCTAAGAGTCTGCCCAGGGGTTAACACATCCTTCAGGCCACTAGAGCACCCCCATTGCATAGCCAGGCAAACCAAGGCGTGGTGGGAGGAGGGGCTGGCTCAAGGTCACCCAGGAAGCACCCACCCAGCAGGATCTGAAACCCTGCCCACCCTCCTCAGCCTCAGAGAACAAGATGCCTCAACCTTCCATCCTGGGTCCACATGGCTTTCGGTTTGTTTTTTACTGATTTCTAATCTACTATAAAGATAATGCAACCCAACAAGATAACATGAAACAAAACCCAAACAGAATGAAATAAAAATGGAACAAAAACCCGTTGTATCAATTTTCCTATTTTCTTGAAATGTATATTTGTGGTCTATCTCTATCTCTTCCTCAGGGCTGACCAACTTCAAACCTTGAGCCAACCATTTTTCCCAGTTTGCCTGAGAAAGTTCTAGGGATAGGCAGCTTGAAACAAACAAAAACAAAACAAATCAAAACAAGAACACGTTGTTTTTTTGAAATGGTCACCTGCCGCAGTCTGGCTGGGCACAAGTCACAAGCCACTCAAGCAGGAACAAACTTGATTTCTGAACTCCACCAGCACACTCCACACACACGCTCCCCGGGAACTCTCCCGAACGCCACGGGCTCCTCTAGGAACCACCAACCGGAAATCCCGCCTCCAGCACTTCCCCAACCAATGGGAACTCTCCAGGAATCCCTGCGGGAGAACTCCAAAGTAGGAGGCCCAGGCGGACGGTGAAGGTCTAATATACAACTGAATCAATCCAGCATCATCTTAATGGCTCGCCTCTCAACCAGTACTATTGGCAAAATGCCAGGGGCCGTTCTGACTGGCTGTGGCTCTCAGCAGTCACCCATCCTCTCACCTTCCCTCAGGGGCGAGCAATTTCACTTACCTCCGAGCTTCAGGCGTTCCCCACAAGGGCGAGAGGCCCCGCTCTCCCCAAGCCCCCAGCAGGCGAGCAGTGGCCAGGAGGTGGGTCAGAAGGCCACGGCCACTGGCCAGCTCCCTGAGGGTCCTTCCTCTGTGTGCAAATAGCCAAGGCAAGTTTCAGCAGCTCCGGGGTCTCCAGGGGACACGGCGAGGAACAAGCCAGGCCGATCTTTACCAGGGAAGCCGTGCTGGTCCCTGGCAGCCGCAGTGCCTGGCCTCGGAGGCTGGGAGAGGAGGCTCTGGGGCACACACAGAAATTTCCACAATCAGAGATCGTGCCCTGTCGGGGAACACGGCCGCTGTTCCCCTTCATTGTCACCGTCACGTGTGGCTGCTGGAGAAATCTCAGGGCTGGGAGGTCACGTTGCTGTCAGACAGTTTCCCTGAATGGGTTTGGTTGGGGTTATTGTCATTAAGTTTTGGCTCCAGGGATTGAACCCAAGGATGCTCAAGCACTGAGCCACGTCCCAACCTTTTCATGTTTTATTTAGAGAGAAGGCCTCACTAAGTTGCTGAGGCTGGCCTTGAACTCGCAATCCTCCTGCCTCAGCCTCCCGGGCAGCAGGGACGACAGGCGTGGACCCCGGCGCCCAGGTTTATTTTATTTTGATCGCAGCCACCGGTTTTGCTGGGGCCCGACTTAGGGTCCAGAAAAGCCTAAATTGAGAGGCCTGCAGAGAATTCTGAGTCCTAAAGCCAGAGGGCAAATGAGGACGTGTGAATTCTCACCAACGCAAGGAGGGACGGCGTGTCATGAACCGGCCACAGGACGGGCGCAGTGGCCAGAGGCCTGGGCTCGGAGCAGCTGGGATGGTCACGACCCCCGTGTGACCAGGTGTCTGCCACTTCACCAGAGTCTGTTTCTCCTCAGCAAATTGAGAAAAATAACCTGCAGCAAGAGAGTCAGTTGTGAGGAAGAGGCCGGGAGGCCAGGGGCTGTGAGCACCTTCCTGCTGCTGAGGGCTGGTGGCCCGCAGGCCATGCTGGGGCCCTCCAGGGGACGGGGCAGTGGCCCCTCCTGTCCTTTCCCCATCTGGAGGGAGGGGGGCTTCCCTGTGCCCAGTGCCTGGACAGAGGCTCACAGAGGGCTCCCGGGTTCTGCCAGTCACCACCCTGTGCCACCTGGAGGTCCCTCCACCCCCACAGCCCGGCCGTGATGGGGAGGGCGGTCGGCTCAGGGGTGACTGGGACCAGCGCAGGCTGGTGGCCAGGGGCCCGGGGGAGCCTCTCCTGGACCTTCAGAGTCGTGCCCCAGACGCGCCTGAGGCCTTTCCTCTGGACAACCCAAGCCTGGGGACCAGGCTCTGCACCGTCCCCAGCCCAGACGCCACCCGCTCTCCCACCTCCAGTCTGACTAGCGCGGGCCCTGCACGGCCACGGGGGCACGCGCTCAGCTCCTGCCACACTCACTGTCACACACACAAGCACACACCCACACCAGGTCACACACACACTCACTTTCAGAAATACACATTCACACTACACATACACACATTACACACTTACGTACACTCAACCAAATGCACTCACACTAACACATACACACACACCCAAACTCACATACTCACACACACACTTATGAACACACACATACACTCACACATACAAACACTCATAAACATACAAAAACACAGATTCACACTCACACTATCACACTTACACTCAAACACTCCCACAAACACACTCACACACTCATACACATACACACTCACATACACACGTATTTACACACATACACACTCTCACTTGCTCATGCATACACAGTCACACACACTCACACATGAATAGAAATACACTCACATACAAACATATAGTCACACATAAACACTCTCACACACACTTAGCACTCTCACACAATACACTTACACATTCATGCAAGCACAATCTCACACATATGTGCACAAATACACACACTCACATAGTCAAGCATGCACACTAACAAACACACATACTCATATACACACACTCACACACATCCACACACCCACATGCACAGTCACACGATCTCACACACACACAAACACACCTACAGCTCTCACATACATGCATTCACACACACATACATTTGCACACACCACACTGATACGCACATGCACACACTCATGCTTGCACACTCACACGCACGCACACAGCCCGCCGCCCCTAGCCCTGCTGGCCTTCTGTGGGTCTGCGCTGCCCTCTCAGATGTCCCTCGGGCTCCCTCCCAGCCTGTCCTCTCCAGTGGGTCTGGTGGGGCCCATGCTCCCGCCCACCCTAGGCACGTCCCATGGCCACATGGCAGCACGACCCCACACCTCCCCCGGCAGCTCACGGCGCGGACGTCAGACCTCCCCACCTGCCCGTCCACAGGCACACGTGGGCTCCTCCGGCCCCACCATCCCTCAGGGCGCCCCCAGGGCCTCCCCCGGCCCAGCCCTGGAGAATGCGCCCTTTCCTGGACTCACGGCCCACAGCTCTTGCTCAGCTCCCACCACACTGGGTCAGGGAGTGACCAGGACAGGCTCCTTGGGGGAGGCAACTGTCCAGTGGGAGCTGTGGACCACCAGGAGGTGTCAGGGAAAGACTTGGGGAGAGAGTTGTCTGCAGAAGGAATAGTACCTGCCAAGGTCCTGGGGCAGCGTGGGGCACGTGCCTCAGCGTGACTCCTTGATCTCCCCGGGGGTGGGATTACCCTCTATGAGAAACTTGGCAACGTCTGGAGACGTCTTGGGTTATCACAACGTGGGTTGGTGACCAAGATCTAGTGGTGGAGGTCAGGGTTGCGGCTACACTTCCCACCATGCCCAGGACAGTCCTGCCACCAAATGACCAAAGAGCCGGGTGCCAAGGTCGAGGACTGGTACACTGGCAGCGCCCTGCGGGCGTGGAACTGTCTGGAAATGCAGGTTCTCCGTTCCCCCCTGACCTGCCGCACAGAATTCCAGGGGAAAAGCCCTGTTGCCGCACCCTCCAGCGGGTCCTCCGTCCCTCTCCAGGTGGGAACCACTGAACGCTCCACGCGGTGATTCTCAGCCCCAGTGGCTTCCTGTAATCACTGGGAAGATTTCACAGCAGAGTCCAGGGGCCCAGGCCTGGGTATCTTTTGGAAAGTCTCTAATTCTTTCTGATTGGCCTCCAGGGGAAAGAGCCTCTGAACTAAAACATATCAAATACAAGAAGAAGAGGGAGGCTGCAGAGACCACCCCAGCGGGACCCTCAGAGCATTGCTAAGGAATATGCACTGTATCAGGAGGGCACTAGGGAGCCATGGGGGTGTGAAGAGAAAGGGCAGACGGCTTACAAAGATCTCTGACTGCAGGAAGGAAGTCGGGTGGAGAGAGGAGGAGGCTGGAGTCAGGGAGGCCAGCAAGGAGGCTGAGAGATGATGGCGGCCCAAGCCCCAGTCACAAATGGGAGCTATTATGGATTAAACTGTGTCCCCCAAAAAACAATGTTGAGATCCCAGCCCCTGGTCCCTGAGGATGCGACCTTATCTGGGTTTAATCCATTTACAACGAGGTCCCGCTGATGGATGAGCCCTGAACCCGGTGACGGGCATCCTTTTAAGGAGAGGGGGGTTTGGAGGTGCAGGGCCCAGAAGGGAGGCGGCCACGTGAAGACAGCGGGACAGGGTGGAGGAGGGTCCACGCGCAGGTGGGACCCAGGGGCAGCGGGCCCAGGCCCACCCTCCAGGAGCCACCATGAGGCCCGAGCTTAGGACGCAGCGCGGGTGCAGAGGGGGCCCGCCGCCAGGGTAGGCAGGTGGAGGCGGGAGCAGGGCTGGGGTCGGAGGGACGCTCCCCCCCCCGGGGCGCCCTGGTGGCAGGAACCATGCTGCCCCACGGGCCTGAGGATGACAGCACCCCTGCGTGGAGTGGCCGTCCTCAGACTGGACTTGGCCTCCAGGGACCACAGCCCAGTGCTTCCCGCCAGGCGCCTGGGCAGGAGGGACCCTTCCCCCAGAGGTGTGGAGGAGGAGCCCGGGCCGAGGTGCTGCAGTACCCCCCCACGGCCCTTGCTGGGGTCAGTGCAGTCCCCTCCCAGCTCACCACCAGGACATTACCCACACGGCAGTGGGAGGGACTCTCTCCAAAAACAACTCCCACCCCATCACTCCTCTGCCCACGAGCCTCCTGCAGCTCCTGCCCACACCGTATAAAACTAAGTCCTTAGGATGTCCCCCAAGGTTCTGCACGGTCCTGATCTGTGTTAGCTCCCTGACCTCCTCCACCCACCCACCCTGCCTCAAACGGACTTCCTTGGTGTTTGATGTGCCGGCCACAGGGCCTTTGCACCTGCCCTCCCTCTGCCTGAAATGCAAGAAGTGGGCATGCTCTGGCCCCAAAAACTGAGTATTAGACCAGATGAACTTGGTCCCTTGCAGGCAGCTGAACTCTGAGCTTGAGTGTGTCTCAACCTCACTCAATTAACAAATAGTGGTTGAGCACCTGCTATGTGCCAGAATGCGGGTGGAGGGCATGGTAAATGATGAAGGGGTGGGGTCCCTTCTCCCTGGGTCCCACAGTCATGTGGAGGGGGCGGTTGCCCCTAGAGCCCCATGTGGGATGCCGACGGTTAGGACAGGCTGATGGTGAGGTTTGATTGAGTGCCTACTATGTGCTCCACCCTCTCTTCACTCTTCTAAGCCCCTTTGAGGTGAGCACTGTTCCTCTCCCTGCTGAACTGGTGAGGAAACCAAGGCCCAGAGAGGGTGGGATCTGGCCCAAGGCCACCCAGCTCATGGGGTGGGGCAGCAGCCCTGCACAGGGGATCTGGCAGCAGGACCCCTCCCCACTCAAGGCCACACCCACCCGTGAGGGGTGTGCAGTAAGCAAAGTGCCATCCAACCCCCACGCAGGGACTCACAGGGACAATTAACACATGGAACAGAAGTTGTGTGAACCGTCATGAAGGGTTTCCATGGAGAAGGCTGGCGGGGGGGGGGGGGGGGGACAGCCTGTGGCACTTCCTGTAGCCGTGGGCCCGCTGCAGAACCACAGCGTGGACACCTGGCGGTGCCTGCAGGACTCCTGGGCGCTGGTGGCTGGGCACAGCTTGAGGCCAGCAGGGCTGTCCTGGGCCCAGCCAAGGGGTCGAGGAGAGGCCAGTCCCCCAGGAGCAGTGCCACCCAAGCCTTGAGATGGCAGGAGGAGAAGACGCAGCACAGAACTCTGAACCAGATACTCATAAAGTCAGTCAGTGAGCCGTCCTTCACTGAGCACCTACTATGTACCAAACGCGAAGGTAATAAGAGCAAAGCAAGCTGAGTTGTTCCTTTTGTGGGGCTCCCAGTCCAGAGGAGGACACTAGATGAAAACCTGGCCCTGAAAATATGGAAGAAACCCTGTCACATGAGTGTATGACCCATGTTTCTGTCCCCGACGAGGGCTTGGGTATGCAGAGGAGCAACTTGCACAGACAAGTGAGGCTTGATCTGCAGCTTGAAGAAGGTGAAAAGCATCAGTAGGCAAAGGGAGCAGCATGTGCCAAGGTCCTGGGGCAAGACTGGGCTGCCAAGAGGTGGCTCCAAGGCTCAGGGAAAGGGCAGAGGGTGCATCTGGAGGGGGCAGCGGGAGAACCTCAGGAGACTTTTTGGATTGGGCTTCACCCTCGGAAAATGAAATAGGGGAGCACAGGGGACCTGAGTCAGGGCCGCACTGTTGGACACGTCGAGCTGGCAGAGTGGGGGTCAATGGGCAGCCAGCCAGAGTGGACTCACGGAAAAGGGACAAAGACTCTACAGGTCATCACCGAAGGGACACTGGTGGCCTAGGCCAAGTCCAGCTTTGACCTCTGTGGGCTGGGTGACTTCAGCAAATGACCTGCTCTCTCCCACTTATCAGCAGCACCTGACGGCGACCGTGGTCAACAACTGGGGACCGCGCTGCGCAGCCAGAAGGTCCTGAGAAGGGTCTGGGGGGCCCAGCCCAGAGCCCAGCAGAGCGACGCGGTGCCACAGACCCTCTGCTCTGCACGTCCCTCTGCGCCGCTGACCTCGGCTGGACCTTGGAATGACCTGAGCCCCCGCCCTCCGTTTTCGGGAACTAACAGGGGACAGCATCCCCTAAGACCACCGGGCTTTGGCCAGTGGGTGGGGACAGAGTCTTCTGGAGCATCCTCCCGGCTCTGAACTTGAACTCCGGGCTTCCCGCCATCCACCCAGGCCACACCCCCACGGGGCGTCTTCCCACTGTGAGCGAGGACGTGGAGGGGACCCCAGGAGGGGACCGTGACCAGAGCAGGGAGGGCGACTTCTGTGTCCTGTTTCCCTCCATGGGCCACAGGGGCCCAGGGCAGGGTCCCAAGTGAAGAGTGACCGGATCCAACTGCAAAGTCGCGATTCGATGAGGTGACTCAAGCCCCGGTGGGGGACCTGTCAGAGGGAAGAGAGACCCGAGACGCGGATGGACACAAAAGTGGAGAGACTCGAGACGCCACCCAGGGTCGGAAGAGACCGCAGGGGAGGGGGCTGGGGAGTCCAGGGGAGGGACGGGAGGTACAAAGAGGGGCGGGGGGGGGGGGCGTCCAGGTGGGGGACTGAGCAATTTTAATTCCTAGAGCTAAAGGAGAGTTGGATCCATCACTGTACCCATGTCTGACACTTAGTAGGTCCCCAGCATCCGGCTATGGGATGGAATGACAGAAGGAGGCCCAGGGTTGCCTGGACAAGTTTGTGTTCTCTCCCTCCCTTCCTTTTCCTTCTGGGGCTTGAGCCCAGGGGTACTTCACCACACAGCCACATCCCCAGCCCTTTCTATTTTTTGACTCAGGGTCTCACTAAGTTAGTGAGGCTCTTGTTAAGTTGCTGAGGCTGGCCTCCAATTTGTGATCCTCCTGCCTCGGCCTCCCAAGCTGCTGGGATTACAGGCGTGTGCCGCTGCACCCTGACAAGGTTTCTTAAGGAGGTGGAGCCATCTCCCAAGGGAACTTTAAGGGAATGTAGGGTGCGGGAGGGTTCCTATTTTCTTGGTCTTGTCTTTTGCAGTAGACATTTTGGCAATAAGCAGAGGTATTGGATTGATCACAACTTGGGGTAAGTGGGGTGCGGGGATGCTACTGTCATTGAGTGGGCACAGGTGCCAGATGCCATCAAAATTCTACAGGACAAGGACAGCAAGAAAGACCCAAAATATCAACTGCATCAAGGATGCATCAAGGATGAAAACCTTGACTGGGAAAGATTAAATTGGTATTTCTAGGCGGGCAATGCCCAGGACAGTCACATACTAAGAATGGTCCCAAGAGCCTTTGGAATTTGAAGGCCCTTCTGAACATTCTTTTTTCTTTTTTTTTGGTGGGGGGGGGCTGGTAACATCACTACCTTATTTTGCATTTTATTTAGAGACAGGGTCTCACTGAGCTGCTTAGGGCCTCACTTTTGCTGAGGCTGGCTTTGAACTCGAGATCCTCCTGCCTCAGCCTCCAGAGCCACTGGGATGACAGGCGTGGGCCACCGTGGCCTGGCCCCTGCTCCATTCTTACCTGAGAATTTAAAACCACCTCACATACCACAGCCTGTTTGGGGGATTTTCCTGGAATATGGCTGCAGAGGAAGTTAGGGCGAGGCAGCAGCCTGTTTATCCAAACCCTATCAAGAGCTGTTTTGCATTCGGGAACATCTGGGCACTGGCCTCCGAGCTGCTCCGGGAACACAACCTGCCACCCAGCACACCTGAGTCGGTCGGCGCTGGCAGACCCGTTCACGGCGATGCCACCCATACCTATGAATATACTAATTTAGCTCTTATTTCAAAATGTCAGAGAGAAGAAATGTCGACGATATTCAACTGAATATTTATCTGGAATTCTCGACTTACTCGTGATATGTAGGCATAAGCACCAGACAGCTCCATTATGTCTCCTGGCATAGAATCGTTCCTTGATAATTTACATATCGAAATAGATATTATTTTATTATAAATTGCTTTCATTTTATTCATCTTTTATATTACGGTTAGGGCATTTTATTGATTTTTTTCCGAAATTACGTGTGTATGTAGATGGAATGTGTGAATTTCATTTCAGAATTTAAAAAATGGGTACTATAAAACGTGTAATGAACAGGGGATGTGAGTTCTCTTGAAGTGGATCCTCACTGTCCTGGATGATTTCCTGTATTTATGGGGCAACACTGACACCCAAGTGGTGAAAGTCAGGTATCCTGCCATTCCCAGACCAGTGGCACCTGATGAAGAATTCCAAGTTCAATGTGGGCTCTAAGCCTCCGTGAAGGAGATTCTGTTCATAACCATCCAACTCTGTTTCATTAGTCAGTATTTGCTGCGTAACAAACACACCCCCAACTGTCAGAGGCCAACAAGCATTTATTTCCCATTTCCCAGGCCCTATGGGTTGGGACTTGGCTTCAGGCTGCATTGTCTCTCTGTCCCCATAAGCCAGCATCTCCCTGGGACTGCCATTTTCAAGCTCCTAGGGGGACCAGAGGCCAAGGCCAGCCGCTCACGTCTGGAAAGCGTCTGTTACGTCATGTCTGCGCACAGTCCAATTAAGCCACCTGGCCACGCCCAGTTACAATCAGATGAGCAAACAAGCCCCGCCTCCAGTGGGAGGGGCTTCCTTGGGCATAGAAAAGTATGAAAAAATCTGGGAATAAGAGCCAATTATCCAAGCTGGGCAGTGGCGCACACCTATAGTCCTAGAGACTACGGAGGCTGAGGCAGGAGGACCGCAGGCTGAAGGCCAGCCTCAGCAACTCAGTGAGGCCCTAAACAACTCAGGGGGACCCTGTGTCTAAATAAAATATAGGAAAAGGGCCAAGGAGTTGGCTCAGTGGTTAAGTGTCCCTGGGTTCAATCCCTGGTGCCAAAAATAAAATAAGAAGAACCGAGAATCCAACCTAACTCCATTTTATATCTTAAACGTCACATTTTATATCTATTACGTCATAATTTTCTGTCCCGTGCTTAGTCAAGTTTGTTGAATAATCGTTTTCACTGCATAGCGTAAACTGCACAAATACTGTAACGGGACCAGAGCCGGGTGGATGATGGACTCAACCCAATCCCCTGATGCCTGTTCTGTAGACCTACTATGTGTCAAACTCTGTCCTCATAACTCGCAGCATAAAACGGTTACTCTCTTCATGTTCACAGATAATGAAAAGGAGGCTCAGAGAGGTTAAGACACTGACTCGCAGTCACACAGCTCACCAATGTCACACCCACGCGACTCCAAATCCTCGATGTTTGGGAAGGACACAGCTCTGCAGATGAGAAGATCCAACCTGGACCCAGGTCCTCCCAGGAACCTCCAGAGAGTGGACCCCAGGGCGAACGGACTTCAGTTGTCTGCATGTGGGGAAGGCGAGGGGAGTCACGGGGACATGTGACATTTATTTAGTCACATATCTCCGGTGGGAGGTTTCGGGGGCCATTAATGTCGTGTGTCTGCATGGCTAGCTGACATGCTACTTCTTGTTATTGCCGTCTCTATTCCATGGTCCGCACACTCAATTTCAATTCAAAGTTTGGCAGTCAAGGTGTCAGGGCTAAAAAATGGAATGGCCTCCCTCCGAAATGAAATAATTTTGTTGTTCAGTTCCGAGCGATTTTGTAATTTCATGCTTGTGTATGATAATTTTATGCTGTCCTGCCTCACGTAACTCAGTTCTGGCAGATTCTGACAGGTGATAAATACAATCTTTTCCGCCCCGCGTGCGACAGGCCGGCGCGAGGGGGGGAGGGGACAAATGGCAATTTCACATCTGAGGCCGGAGCGACTGGAGGCCGCAGCGGCCTCATTCTTTCATAATTTCACGCCTGGGTTCCAGCCGGCGCCACCTCGGTTGTGGCTGAAGGACCCGCGGGTCAAGGGGCCTCCGAAAACGGAGCGGGGGCGGGGGCCAGGGGGGCGCAGAGCCCGGAGTGTGACTGTGGGCCGCCCTGGGCTGGCGCTGGGGACGTGCAGGGGACAGCGCTGCGGCTCGGGCTGGGGCACTGCAGAGTGGGGACATCCTGGAGGAGTTGTCCTGACAAAGCTGGTGGACCTCGGAGAGATGGGGGGAGAGAGAGATGGGGGGAGAGACAGACAGACAGACAGACGGGGCCTCACGATGTATCACCAACGCTGCGTCCCTGGAGCTGCTCCCTGAATTGTTCCTGGGGAAGAAGGTTCCTCTGGCTAAAGGAACAAGAAGGAAACACTGGCGGTCCCCGGGGAAGGTCCTGGTGGCTCACGAAATGCAGGTGGAGATGGGGATGTTGGGATCAGCCATGGGGGACACCCCTGTCCTTTTTCTGGCAGAGCTGACCTAAGGGACAGTGGGCCCCTGGCCTGCCCTCTGACCGCTCCCTGCCTTCCTCCCCCGGAGGCTCCCTCCTTGCTAAGGTCAGGGGAAGGGGGGCTTGGGCTCAGCAGGAGGAAGCCCAGGAGAGAGCCCACGAGTGACAGGGACAATCACAACTGTCATTTACCAGCGATGACCATAGCCAGGTAGTGCCAGTTCTCCCAGAGAATCAAGACCACCAGACACCCACTTTACAGATGAGGAAACCGAGGCCCAAAAGTCTAGCCAAGGCTGGGCACAGTGGCCCACACCTGTCATCCCAGCGGCTTGGGAGGCTGAGGCAGGAGGATCACGAGTTCAAAGCCAGCCTCAGCCACAGTGAGGCCCTAAGCAGCTCAGTGAGACCCTGTCTCTAAATAAAATGCAAAATAGGGCTGGGATGGGGATGGGGCTCAGTGGTCGAGGGCCCCTGAGTTCAATTCCTGATACAAAAAAAAAAAAAAAAAAAACGAATCACAGGGTCTCACCCAGAAAGGACAAGTTGACGTCACCTGGGGAACCGTCAGGGATGAGTGTTCTGGAGTCCCTCTGGGTAGAAGCAATGACAACACCTTGTCTCCAGCATCCTAGTGTCCTTGGGCCACAGCACAGTGGCTGCCACACCCCAGGGTCCACCGATATTTGTACTGGAAATGGACCCACGAGATCTCCATTCTGGATTCTAGATGAATGCTTCTAAGAATCAGGAGGGGAAGGGGGCGAGCAGGTTCTGAGCTCCACACACTTGACCTCAGGGTCTGTGTTCACCTGTGCATCACCTGGAAGCAGAGCTCACTCACCCACCCAAGAAACGTTCAATAGTATCTCAACTAATCAGAGGGTGCAGCCCCCACTCTCTACATGTTGCATAGAGTCCCAGCCAAGTGACCACAATACTGAGTGGCAGCGCAGTTTCTATATGTGGAAATGTATGGGAACGATGGTGGCCTGGCCTCTTAAATGTCCTTGGACTATCAAAGAAGACTGAGAAGAAAAGGGTCTTATCAAACAAGGTCTTAGGAGTGGAGTATGCATGCATGCATAGCATCAGGTCATTTTAAAGGTCCTTTGCATCAGAGCCCTCTGCATGCCACCATTCCCCGGGTACCTGTCCACCCCAGCCCCTCCACCTGGAAGCCTCTGACACCTCCTCAGGAGTCCAGGGAAGCCTCTGTTCTTCCAGGAAGCCTTCCTGAGCTTTCAGACCCACCAAGATCCCTACTGTGGGCTCTTCTTACAGGCTGCTTCCCCCACACTGACTTCGCACCCCTAGGAACTGGACCCGAAGGTGCCACAAGCTATATGAGGCCCATACTCATCCATACATTAATTTGGTAATTGTGTATTGAGCCAATACTCTTCTAGAATGGAAATGCAGTGGTCACAAAGCAAAATTCGTGACCTCACAGAGCTAGAATGCGAGGACAGTCAACACAAGACACACAGCACGTTGGCTCCTCACATTACCAGCTGTGGGGGAAGGAGCCAGGAGGAAATAAATCTCTAGGGGCTGGCTGATGATGACAAAGGTCTGCTATTCACTCAACATCCCACTGGGCTCTGAGCTCCCTCCAGGTGGGGGCTGCTGACTTGCTCATGCTGTGAACCTGAGGGGAAGATAATGCCCAGGACTTAGAGGGTTTCAGTAATTAAGTGATGACTCAACCAATCAACTGCTTAAACAGACAGATGAATGAGTGGAAAGATGATGGATGGTTGAATGGGTGGGTGGGTGGGATGGATGGATGGATAGATGGATGGATGGATGGTTGGTGGGTGGATGGGAAGATGGATAGGTGGGTGGATGATGATGGATGGATGGATGGGTGGATGGTTGGTTGAGTGGATGGATGGATGGGGTGGATGGGTGGATGGATGGGCGGATGGATGGATGGATAGATGGAAGGATGGATAGATGGGTGGATGGATGGATGGATGTTTGGTTGGGTGTGTGGATGGATATTTAGATGGATGGATGGATGGATGGATGGATGGATGGATGGATGAATGGGTGGATGGATGGGTGAGTGGGTGGGTGGATGGATGTTTATATGGGTGGATGGATGGATAGGTGGGTGGGTGGATGGATAGATGTATAGATGGGTGGGTGGGTGGATGAATGGATGGATGGGATGATGGATGGACAGATGGACAGACAAATGGGTATGAACCCTCCTTCCAATATGCCCACACACTAATTCCTTAGACCAATGAGTGCCCCCACATTGGAGAAAGGAACTTTGTAAAAGTAAGTTCAGGATCCTGAGATGGGGAGAGTTTACTGATGGGAATGATTTAACAAGTTCTAAATCATTAAAGGGCTTCAGAAAAGGCGAGAGGGGGGCAGGAGCGGTTGGAGCGGGGACAGCCGTCATCCCCTGGTGCCTGGTAAACGTTCTAAGAAGGAGGTCGATGAGTCAGTCTGAAGAGAAAGTGACAGAATGATGGAAGCAGAGATTGGAGTGATGTGGTTTGAACATGGAGGAAGGGGCCACAATCCAAAGAATGCAGGTGGCCCATAGAGGCTGGAAAACGGCAAGGAAATAAATCCTCCCCCCAGAGCTTCCAGAAGGAATCAGCCTCCCCCAAACTTAACTTTATCCCAGGAAACTAATTTTAGACTTCTGACCTCCAGAATTTTAAAAGGATAAAAACATGTTGCTTTAAACTATTAAGTTCATGATAGTTTGTTACAGCAGCTACAAGAGCCTGATACAGGTTGACAGGTGTGTGGATAGATTAGGGAATGATAGGCAGATGAACAAATGGATGGAAGGATGGATGTGCAGGGAGGCAAGTAGATGATTGGATAGTGGGTGATGGATGGATGGATGGATGGATAGGTGAATGGAAGGATAGGTGGCTGGGTGGCTGGGCAGATGAATGGGTAGATGGATGAGTGCATGGTAGATGGATGGATGGGTGATTTGGTGGGTGGGTGGGTGGATATGCAGGTAGAAGGATGGATGAGGGACTTGGGGGCATGGATGAATGGTGGGACCGATGGAAGGGTGCTGGGTAGCTAAGTGAAGAGCTCTCTCTGCCCCTTCCTAACCGTGTGTCCATTGGCAGGACAAACACCCTCGGATGTTCAGACAAATGGATTAAGTGGAGTCTAGGAGCCAGAATATCGCACTTAGCAGGAGGTGCTGTCGTAAACAAAGGGCGAATTTCTCCCACAAGGTAAAACCGTAGCACGGTGGTCTGGGCAAATTCACACACCCCCCATGATAAAGGGTGACCCAAGCCATGGCTGGTGGCTTCACAGCAGCATGAGGGCAGCGGTGTGTCTCACCCCCTGAAGACCCACGCCTCACAGAGCCTCCTGCTGCCTAGCACCAAGGAGCCTTGTCCCTCCTGGCATCAGCCTAAGGAGGCGACAGCGTGGAAAGGGGCAGACTCCAGGTGGACTCCAGGCCCTGCTGTCTGCTGGGCTGCCTGCTTTGCCTCAGTAGGCTCGCTGCCTGATGGCCCAATAGAGGAGCCAATGACAGTGTATGGGTGACTTGAGGGTTAACTGTGATGCCAAGTGCATCCTGGGCTGGGCGTGTAGTATGTGCTCAATTAACTGCACATCTGCTGCCTCTCCGCAGATTTGACCAATATCTCCTATTCTCATTTGGGTCATTTCCAACTTTTCAGGGGAAATGGACGTTTTAATAAAATAGCTTCGATACACAGAACCAATAAGTAGGAGGGACCCCTTATAAATGTCGTCCCCCAGGTCCCTTGTGAATGGTGCAATTGCCAGAGCCCCTGCCCCCCAGATCCAGAACATGACCCAGGGAGCTTCAGATCATCTATTTTATTTTGTACGAATGGGGACACTGAGGCCCAGAGAGGGGTAAAGAAGTAAGGCAGGTGGAGTGATCACCATGATCAATGAAATCAACATGGACGGAGGCTGAGATGAACCCCTCCTCCCACCACGGGACCCTCCCCTGCCCACCGCCTCCTGCAGGAAAGAGTCAGCAGCCCCTTCACACGTGGGGAGAGGAGGCCCCCGACCAAACAGGTACCCCGCACACATGGTGAGGCTGGATCGGAACCCGGCACCCTGCTCCAGGCTGGGCTCTGCCCACTAGGCCACCTTTATTCCCTGGAATCATTGGTTCTAAATTAAGTTCCTTGGACATTGAGTGGACCCTGGACTAGGAGGGAGGACACTGGGGGCGTCTATCAGAAAACCGGGCAGAAATAGCCTAAGGGAGCTTGACATAATACTCCGAACCCCTCTCCACGCTGTCAGTAAGCCCCACCCCTGGCCAAGTGCCTGTGTCAACCGAGGCCTGTTGGGCCGTGAACTGAGTGGCACTGCCAGTTTCCGGGTCTCTGGTCCCCTTTGAGTGAATCCCCAGAGCCACTTGTATAACGCCAGCCCCAGAGTTTGGCACAAGCCAAGTCTACGCCACCCTGATAGTGCAGTACCCCAAGAAAAGCTGCCCAAGTTCCTGGCCTTCCCACTCTGGGGTCGCTGCACCTTCCTGCCACTCGGATGCCACAGAGGAGGTCGTAAGCCGCTTTGTGACAACCCAAGGCAGAGCCACAGAAGGACTTGTGATCCTGAATCCCTGGCTCTATACGGCTTCCTCCAAGCCAGGGGTGGCACCGATGACTGGCGAACCCCAAGAGGCTAGCGGAAGGTGTGGAGCAGATTTGTCCCCTGCCTCAGAGGAAGCCAACCCTGCTGACACCTTGTGTTAGGTTTGGTCCTTAAATGTCCCCAAAGGCCATGTATTGACCTCTTGGTGGCCAGCCTGTGGCACGGTTGAGAGCTGACAGGATCTTTAAGAGGTGGGGCCTGTGGAAGGGGGTGAGGCCGTTGGGGGCGTGCTCGCCAGGGGGATGTGGGGACCAGGCCTCTTCCTCTGTTTCTTGCTGGCTGCCATGAGGTAAGGGGAGCCATCTTCTCTGCTAATGCTCCCACCAGGATATCCAGCTCTCCACAGGACCAAGGGCAAAAGGGTCAAGTTTGGAACCTCAAGCCAAAATAAACCTTTCTTTCTTTTAAGTTGATTTTCTCTGGTATTTTGTCACAGTCATGGAAAGCTGATTAGTACATCTTGATATCAGATTTCTAACTTCCAGAACTATGACACCATAACATTTCTTTTACTTTTCTTTTTTGTTTTCAGTCCTAGGGATGGAACCCAGGGTGTTCCCCGTGGTGGGAAAGTGCTCTCCCACCGAGTTCCACCCCCCAGCCTGAGGGAACACCTTTCGCTTGTTCAAGGCACCCCATCTGGGAGACTTTGTTAGGCTTCCCTCACACAGTCACCCAGATTTGGATGTGGCTAGCATCCCGAGGACCAGCTCTGGAATATCCCTGAGCCACCTACCCAGGCTCCCTGCTCTGGGAGGCTGGGGTCTCTGCTCTGCAACATTGTCAAGTCCATCCAGAATAAACATGTGACCCTGGGCCTGACACTGGGCTCTTACCTGGTTTCCAGCGGAAAAGCACTTACTGAGCACCCACTGCATACTACACCCTTCACTGACCTACCTACCCAAATCATGTGGATCTACTATGTGATGGCTTAGGCGGGAAGGTTCCTGACCCTGACCTTGGGGGTCCCAGTGTATTTGGTAGAGCATTAGCTACTGTAGCAGATTCTGCAATCTTAGTGGCTTCACTCAACGAGAGTTCATTTCTTTTTTTTTTTTTAAATAGTTTTTAGCTACATATGGACACAATATCTTTATTTTGTTTATTCATTTTTATGTGGTGCTGAGGATCGAACCCAGTGCCTCATATTTGAGAGGCAAGTGCTCTGCCACTGAGCCACAACCCCAGCCCCAGAGAGTTCATTTCTTATTTGGGGTGGAAATAGGAAGGGGCTGGGCACAGGAGATATTCCAGGACCCAGCTAGAGGAGGCCCTGTCTCCTTCAACAAGGTCACGGTGGACATCAGCAGGGGAGAGGAGCAAGTGGAGGGTCCCACAGGCCACCAGTGGCACACACCACTTTGGCTCCCACCCCCTGTTGGCCAGTGGGCAGAAGAATGGCTGCAGCCCACAGTAGGAGAGGCTGGGAACACAGCCCAACTCCGTGTCTGGAAGGAATGGACCACGGGTTTCTGAACAATTCACTTGTATTTGCTTGACCTCCAGTGTTAGGCATTAAGGGATCCTTGGTGCATTTTCTGTTGCTATGACAAAATACTCAAGACTGGGTAATTTATGAAGAAAAGAGATTTGTCTTGACTCACAGTTCTGGAGACTGGCAAGGTGCCTCATCTGCTTGCTCATCTTCTGGGGAGGGCCTTGGGGTGCAAAGAAAACAGGCACACTTGGAAGACAGACACATAGGCAAGAGGGACAGGGTGCAAGTCCAGATGCCTGTGTGTGACTCTGGCTGGTCACTGGGGTCAAGCAGGGATAGCATAACCCACTCAGTGACACCAGCATCCAAAATTCAACAGAAGACCGTGCATTACAGAGTGTGTGGGGGGGAGCAGCACTTATTGAGGTCTGCCTGTGAGCCAGAAAGGAGAGTTCCAGACCTCCTCAAGTTGTCCCATCAGTCCTGCCCCCAGATATGAATAACGTCCTCGACTCCATCAGTACGGGAACTGGAGCCCAGAGGGGGAAGCTCCCTGGCTACAGTCACACACCGAGGAAATCAGAGTTGGAGCCATGACTGGGCTACGGGGTAGGGTTGGGACTCCAAAACCCTGGGTTCTGTTCTCCGCACCATGTGGAAGAGATCTACAAGTGGCCAACTATCCAAAGGAAAGGGGTTCAGGGTCCAATAGTCCTTAGGGACATGCAGACCAAAACCATGATGAGCTGGACATGGTGGTGCACGTCTGTCATCCCAGTGGATGGGGAGGCTGAGGCAGGAGGATCGAGAGTTCAAGGCCAGTCTCAGCAACAGCAAGGCACTAAGCAACTCAGTGAGACCGTCTCTAAATAAAATACAAAATGGGGCTGGGGCTTAGTGACCAAATGCCCCTGAGTTCAATCCCTGGTACTTAATAATAATAATAATAATAATATGCTCCCTCATATCATTGGGATGGATACTATTTTCTTTTAAGGGAAGAAAATAATGTGTTCAGAGAGGATGTGGAGAAATTGGGACCCTGTGCACTACTGGTGAAAACGTAAAATAGGGCCTCCCCTATGGTCATTCCTCAAAACATGATCCAGAAATTCCACATCTGGGTATACACCTCACAGGATGGAGAGCAGGGTTTTGAAGAGAGATTTGTACCCTCACGTTCTTAGCAGCATTATCCACAATAGCTACAGGAGGAAGCAACCCCAGGGTCCTTCCAGGAATGAATGAATGCATAGAATGTGGCAGGTCCATACAATGGAATATTACTCAGCCTTGAAAAGGAAGGAACTTCTGACACATGAGTGAGCACCAAAGACCTCGGTGAAATCTGTCAGTCTCAAAAATGCAGATGATGCTGGGTTCTGTGGCAAATGCCTGTACCCCAGGGCTGGGGAGGCTGAGGCAGGAGGATCACCAGTTCAAGGCCAGCCTCAGCAACTTAGTGAGGCCCTAAGCAACTCAGTGAGACCCTGTCTCTAAATAAAACACAAAGGAGGGCTGGGGATGGGGCTCAGTGGTCGAGGGCCCCCGAGTTCAATCCCCGGTACAAAAAAAATAAAAATTGAGATGGTAAATTTTATGTAATGTGTATTTTAGCAAAATTTGAAAGACGAGAGATCAGTAATGTTCTCTCCTCCCCCTCCTTCTCTATCACCTCCCACCTCCTCTCTAGGAGGCAGACAACAACCAGGAAACCGGGGGCAGGCTCTCCATGCTGCTCCTGCTCAGCTCAGGGTCTTGGGCTGACGGACGACTCTTCAGGCTGCTCCATCCGATCGCCACATGGGCGTCCCTCCCTGTCCCCTGCCCACTGGCTCTGAAGCCTTCCTGGGCTCCGCGGTTCTGCTCTCTGCCCCTCCCCCTCCCCGCTCAGGCCCCGCCCCCGCGGACTGGGATCCGAATTCCGGGCGTCTTTGCTGCCCTTGGCGACCAGGACGGCCCCCGAGCAGGGCACGGAAGGGCCTCCAGTTCCCCTCTGTGCCTAGACTTGCTTGGCACCGCTGTGGATGGAGACACCCCGCTCCCCCCACCCCAGGGCCTGAAGCCTGCCCTCCAGGGAGCTGGGAGTGACCGCAGCGTCTCTCCAAATGCAGCCCCCTTTCCCTTGAAGGGAAATGAGTGGCGTCGCTTGGGGAGCACAGGTTCCCCTCCACAAGGGCCCACCGCACGCTCAAATCCTCCCCAAACTTGAAACAGAAGGGGCGACTGCTCCTGGCTGAGCCCCAGCCCCCGTCGCCACCCACGGACCCCCCTCCCCTCTGCCCCCCCCCCTGCACAGCACCCCAGATTCCTCCCCCATTCACCAGCCAACAGCTATGCACCCCCAGGTCGGGACACCTGAGAACAGGAGCACTTGGAGCTCTTCAGAAAGCCCCAGCTGGGGTGGGGGGTGAGCCCCCAGCTCCTCTGCAGTGTCCCCTGAGGAAATGTGACCATCAGAGTCTCCCCACCCCCGAAATGGCCCGGCAGGGCAGCGGCCTCCCTGCCTCTCTTTCTCCCACCTGCCTCTCTGGCGGAGGCTCCCACCCACGGGCCTTCGGCTTCTGATCTCCGTGCGGGTCCATTCATCATTAGCCAAGGTCAAGTCGCAGGTGCCTCCTATCATTTCTCAATTATGGGTGGCCCCTGGGCCCGCTCCATAAAGTGGGCTGCGCTGCGCTCATATTAATTAAATATCCCAGGCTCCGGGGAAGGAGCTGGGGAGGGCGCTTGGCAGCTGGCCCCTGTGGGCGTCTGGCTCCTTCTGGAGGTAAAATGTCCTCATTCATCCGCTCGACAGGTATTTATTAAGCCCTTACTTGTGCACGGGGCATGCACTGTGCTCCACGCGGTCTCTGCGGTCCCCGTAGCAGGAGCCACCAACAGGGATCAGGCGCCATGTGCGCGCAGAGCAGCGGGTAAGGTCCTCACACGCCAAGGCACAGGTCTGTGAACTGGAGCTAAGTGTTGTGTAGGGGGAATTGCTGGACCCCAGGGGGGCCAGGAAAAGAAGACCCCGGGCAGGTGGCATCATGTGACAGGGCCCCTTAATAAGCATGAATGACGGAGACCAGAGGCAGGTGGCTCAGGACAGAGGGAAGGAGGCAGAGAGGAAGGAGGCCGATTCCTAGCCTCCCTACAGCCCAAAATCAGATTCTGTGCCTTTCAACTTGGCCCTGCCCTGTCCCCCACTACTGTCCAGGATACAGTTACTAACTCCTCTTACTGGGCATGCGTCAAGGGCTGTGCCGGAATCCTTAGCCTGCAGGGGCCCCTTTCTCCCTTCTTTCTTATTTGGGGAGGAGGGTGCCAGGGATGGAACCTGGGGCACTGGACCACTAAGCCACACCCCCAGCCCTATTTTGAATTTTTATTTAGAGACAGGTTCTCACTGAGTTGCTCAGCACCTCCCTGTTGCTGAGGCTGGCCTTGAACTTGCAATCCTCCTGTCTCAGCCTCCCCAGCCGCTGCATGACAGGTGTGTGCCACCGTGCCCAGCCTTCTCTCCTTTCTTGATACTGTAGAAATGAGGAGTCCGAGAAGTCGGTTTGTTTGCCTCACACCTGCAGCGAGTGTGGAACATTTCAGAGCCGCTGCTTGTGAGGAGGGAGAGCCGGCTGGCATCTTTGGAGGTCTCCCCACTGCTCGGCCTCCCTTCTGCCTCTCCCTCATTCTTTCAGTGAGTGTGGCAATTTTCCAAAGCAAGAAGTGAGCTGAGCACAGCACCCTAGGGAGGGCCTCCAGGCATGGGCCTCAGGACAGTGACCACCAATGCCCTGGGGTCCAGCCCCTCTCCTGGAAACTCCATTTGAGGATTCTAGCAACCTGACCATCCTAACAGAACAGTCAGAGACACCGTGAAGGCTCTCTCCACCTGGATGTTCCTCCAAGAGTCATGGCTGAGTGACAAGCACTAATAATTAGCATCTCATGAATGCCAAGCACGGGTGTATGAGCTGTGCTTGGATGGATCCTTCCCTGGCAGGAACCTCAGTAGTTTGTTTTACTGCTTAGGAGACAGACACAGAGAGATTGCACGACTTATCCATAATCACACTGTCGTTCTGCGAAGGTGATAGTATAATGTCTGACCCCTCATGCTTCAGGGGTGGAAACCCAAATCCTTACCTTGTAAAAAGCACTACCTTCTCCAATGCACACCAGAGGAAATTAATTCAGCTGATCACGGAGTTTCCACACAGTGGAATACTACATGGCCTTGAAAAGAATACAAGCAACAATAAATGTTGGTGAGGATGTGGGGGGAAAGGTACATTCATATACTGCTGGTGGGTTTGCAAATTGGTGCAATCATTATGGAAAGCAGTGTGGAGATTCCTCAGAAAACTTGGAATGGAACTACCATGTGGCCCAGTTATCCAACTCCTCAGTTTATACCCAAAGGACCTAAAATCTGCATACTACAGTGATGCAGCCACATCAATGTTTATAGCAGCTCAATTCACAATAACTAAGCTATGGAACCAACCTAGGTGCCCTTCAACAGATGAATAGATAAAGAAATTGTGATAAATACACACACACACACAATATGGAATATTACTCTGCCTTAAAGAAGAATGAAATTAGGGCAATTTCTGGTAAATGGATGGAGCTGGAGAATATCATGCTAAGTGAAATAAGCCAATCCCAGAAAACCAAAGTCTGAATGTTTTCTCTGATATGTGGATGTTAATTCACAATAAGGGTGAGAGGGCTGAGGAAGAATAGAGTCAGTTTAGATTTAGGTAGAGGGGAGTGAAGGGAAGGGAGAGTGTCTAGGGCAGGAAGGACAGTAGAGTGAATTGGACATTATTAGCCTATGTATGACCACAGGACCCGTCGGATCTGACATCATGTACAACCAGAAAAATGAGAAATTATGCTCCATTTACGTATGACGTGTCAGGGTGGGTTCCATGTCCTGTATAAATAATTAAAACAAAATTTTTTAGAAAGTACTTATCATTGTTAACATTTAGAAAAATCAGGGTGTGGGCTGGGGATGTGGCTCAAGCGGTGGCGTGCTCGCCTGGCATGCGCGGGGCGCTGGGTTCGATCCTCAGCACCACATACAAACAAAGATGTTGTGTCGGCCGAGAACTAAAAAATAAATATTAAAAAATTCTCTCTCTCTCCTCTCCCTCTCTTTCTCTCCTTAAAAAAGAAACTTTTAGAAAACTCAGGATGCAAAAAGTCGATACAGGATTAAACGCTGTATTATTTCAACAATATCAAAGTGTCAAGGAAAGACGGGGGGAGCTGTTCTTCCACCCACCCTCCCACTCTGCCACTGTCCCTCCACCTGACCGTCATCCATTCAGCAGGGTCCAGTGAGTGCCTCCCCATACCTACTGCCCGGAGGTGACCGTGAGGCCATGTGTGGTTGAGGAACCACCCCGTGTGCGTCCGCCCCCTGGAGGGAGCATGCTTCTGGCCAGGTGGCTGCGGTCACCCACGTACTTCTGCATAGAGGTGGTTACGGTGACTGTGGCTGTGTGAGGTAGGACAGGGACCCTGGTGTTGTCGGTAGAGCTACAGCCCTGACCTGCACGGGGACAGGGCCAGGAGGGCTTCCTGGAAGAAGTGGTGTCCCATCTGCACCCTAGAACGTGTCCGGGAGCCAGCTAGGGGTGGCCCAGAGGGGGACATCTGAAGTCCCTGCAGGGCAGGGGGGTAGAGGGCCAGCCACGCCCAGGACAGAGGGACAGCCCGGCAGCTGGAGGGACGGGAAGCGCTGGGGAGGGCCGGCCTTTCTACTTTGCTCTCCCGTCTTTGTAATGAGCAGCATTTCTTTTATACTGAAGGGGAGAGGCATAAAGAGGGTGAAAAGTAAAGGAGGGGCGCTTCCCGGGAGGACGGAGTGTCCAGGAAAGGGTCGGGATTCCAGAAAAGAGGCCCCAAACGGGGCTGGGGCAGTGCCCAGGAGCCCCCCAGCCTCCCTCCCAGCAGCCTCCTCTGGGGCTTGAGCAGGACGTGGGGGGGGCACGGGAGGGGGGTCCACGGCGTGTGGAATGGATGTTAATGTCGTGGAGGGGGTGCGTGGGGCAGGCCGTTAGGATTCTGGAGTCCTGAAAAATACATAAGTCTAAAGTGAGACTAATGAGACATTTATGGGGTGGATGCCTCGCCATGATGACCGGGCTGAGGGTACGATGGCACAGGCTCTCGGTGTAATTACCAGGCTAATGATCAGCTGTGACATCACCCGGGACTGGGAGGCAGGCCTGGTTTGGGGGTGGCTTTCAAAGCCAAGTTGCCGTCCACTGACCACCCTAGGAGTCCTGGGGCGCAGGCACCCCACCCCGGCCCCCCACCTTCCTCCTACTGCTGCCATGGCTGCTGGCTTCCGGCCACCACACCCCCACGCTCCCCTCCTCCGTCCCCAGGCCTGCATTCTTGGTCATTTGGAAAAGGCCTCTGAGACAGTCAACTTCAAGCAGCCGTTTGTCAACACCAGTGGGGGATCAGATCAGGGTCAGACGGCTGGAAAGGGGGGCGCTCTAGGAGGCCCAGAAAGAGCTTTAGAAAGGGAGGCCTTAACAGGCACCTGCCCTCAACACCCTTCTGCCCCGAGACCTGGGAAAGATCAGCAGACAGCAGACGACGGCTTGGTCTCAGAGGACCCTGGACGGCCAGCCCACCAGCTGCCCCTTGGGACAGACAGGGAGCACGGAGGCCCGGAGCACAGAATTCTACCCTCCACGTGGGTTAGCGGACACTCTCTGTGGTGAGTGGTGACCTCCCCAGTCCCCCTCCTTCTGGAACCCACAGCTCTCTACATTGATGACGGCACCCCCTCGTCACCCCAACTCAGAGGGACATGAGCTGCGGACCAGGGAGGGACCAAGAAAACTAGCTGGACAGGAGCGTGCAGATTAGCCAGAGGGGGCTGAAGGAGGCTGGTGTTTGTGTCACACGAGGGGTGGAGCTTGGGAGCATGTCTGCTGCCCTTGGGACACCAGAGGACACAGGTCTTCCTATAAGACGCCCTGCTCCTTATTGAGAATCCCTCGGGTTGCAGGAAGCTCCGAGCCAGCAAGGGGCAGAATAATGGAGGAGGGTGACCGGGAGAAGCCCATGCGGGAGGAGGTCGTGGCTGGCAGACGGCGGTTCGGAACCCAGACTCCGAGACATGCAGTAACGGGGGGCTCCTCTCTTGCATGAATTGGGCACAGGGCCATGTGGTGGTCGCCTAAGGGCTGCTTAGAACAAAAGAGGCCTCCAAGGAAAGAGCCCCAGAGGGTGGAGGGCTGCGGGAATCACATTTGGAGATTTTCCTGCAGCAACTGGAAGTATCCGCAGGTAGCCCGGCACATAAGGAGGCGTGATAAACACATTTCATTTCCAAATCCCCAGAAGATTCCAGAATCTGCTCGTCTTGGATGTTCCTCGGCCGTTAGGACACTTTCCTCGCACACAAGGAAGAGCGTAGTATTGGGAAAGTGGGGTCACCCAGGGGGTCAGAGAGATACAGGGTGGGACAGAGCTGATTGGTAGGGAAAGAGTCTACAGTCCATGCTGTGTGACCAGCCCAAGGTCCTACACATCCTGGTATAGTCCCCTCTGGAAGAGGGAAATAAGCTTTCCAGGTGCTTCCAACTGGATAGAAGGCTTCTATCCTGGTTCCCAGAGAGAACTGCACCAGCTGAGACAGGAACTCTCTTCCAGGATCTAGGATTCCTTTTTAAATTTTTGTTTTTTTCCCAATTTAAGTCACCTCTGAGTCTCTGCTCCCAACACAGTGAGCATACAGACCTGAAAAAACTCTGGGGACCCCACCCTCATGGCTTCTGATCCTAACTACCTCCCAAAGACAGGATCAACCTCCAAATACCACGAAGACATGGATTCGGGGATTGCTTCCGACAACCACAGGAAAAGCAAACCTGTGCCCACGTCCATTCCCAACAGCCTGAGCTCTGCCCCTGACAAGACGCGGGACTGTGGGTAAATCTGAGTCTGTCCAACGTCTGCCCCCACCTGAGGTTAGGCAGGATAAAGGCACGGTGTTGTGTTCCCTGGGAGGACCCACGTCTGGGACGAGACCAATATGAGGGCTGAGAAGGGGATCTGCACCCAGCACATCTTGGTCGATGGCCAGCGGGTACCCAGGGCACAACTCAAGGAGACTCTGCTCTCGGCCCCACACAGGTGCAAGATCAGCCCCTGAGAGTGGGAGTCGGATCAGAAACACCGGGAAAGGAACGCTGCTCTGCGTCCCCTTAGTCCCATCCCTGACACTCGGACAAGGACTCTTGCACAAAAGAATGTATTGGGGACTTGTTCTCAGAAGAAAAATGGGCCGAGAAGCAGAAGAAGCCATTCGCACAGATCTCAGTTGAAGTCTCACCCCTGCCTGATCCCTGGCTCCAAAATGACACCCTTCTGGTAGGCAGGTGAACACATGTATTCGTTTGTCACAGACTGCACACCATCACTGGGTGAGCATAACTCCCCAGGCATTTCTGAGCAAGGTAGCCATAGCGTAATTCTCCAGAAAGTTACCGGGGGACATGAGAGCTGCCCGCACCCAATGCTCATAAGAGCTCAGGGCTGGGGACTGAGCGATTATGAGGTAGAGGAGGTTTGGATGGTCTCCTAGCCCATTTTCCGTTGCTATAACAAAACACCGGAGACAAAGTCATTTATAGAGAAGATAATTTCATTTGGCTCATGGTTCTGGAAGCTGGAAAGTCCAAGAGCATGGCACTGGTACCTGGTGAGGGCCTTCTGGCTGCATCATAACATGGCGGAAGGCATCCGTGGAGAGACAGCAAGTGTGCCAGCCTGAGTCTCTCTTCCTTTCCTTCTAAAGCCATTCTGAGGACTCCACCCTCATGACATCTCATCCTCATTACCTCCCGAAGAAAGGACCAACCGCCAACTGTCACTAACGTGTGCATTTAGGGGTGATGTTTCCAATCCATGGACTTCTGGAAGACACAATTAAACCATAGTAGATGGTGACCGGCGATGTCCACTAGTCCTCTCTGAGCACCGACTCCAGAGGCAGCTGTGGGGATTCAGGAGGGACGTGTATGTGGCACACCTTGTATAGAGGGTGCTTAGTAGGTCCTCAGCAAGGAGTGTCAATGTGGCCCCAGACAAAACAGGACGTTCCATGGGCGCAGACTCCTCCGGGTCTTTGTGGTTCTGTTCCGGGTGTCCAGTTCGGTGCTGGACTCTCTTATGGTCTGGGTATGAGGTGTCCCACCAAAGCTCCGGGAGTGACCCAGAAATGTTCCCAGGTGAGAGGATTCTGAGAGTCGTGGCTTCATCCATTTGGTGAGTTAATAATCAGAATGGACGAGCATGGCTGGAGGAGGGGGCTCCCTGGGACTGTGCCCTGGGAGGGGGCATCTTCCCCTGGCTCCTTCCCTGCCCTGGCGCTCCTTGGCTGCCATGAGCCGGGCAGCTCTTCTCCGCCACCCCCTTCCGCCATGATGTCCTGCCTCACCTCAGGCCAGAGCAATGGGGTTGGCCCACCGCCGGCTGAGACCCGGAAACCGTGAGCCCAAAGCTAACTTTCCTTCCCCTGGGTTGTCCTGCTCAGGTGTTGTGGTCTAACACAGGCGCACAGTAGGTTCTCAGGTCTCTGCAGGTGAGTAGCTCATTGTTCCAATGTTCACCATCACCCTGACCCTGGCCCATCTGACCCTGCAGACAGATGGTGGGTCAGAGGACCCTTCCCCAGCCTGGGGTAGACCAGGCCTCCAGGAGAGAGGACCCTAAATTCCACTTTGGTTTTCATTATTTCCCTCTTGCGTTTCCAGCCGATGGATGCTCAGCTTCTCTGCCTTTTAAAGGCGGGGCAAGAAGCCCATTCTGGCATCTTCTCTGCGGGGCTGGCTGGAGGTAACTAACCTATGACTACCCTCAGATCACTGGCACCCTCACATCCCCCTGTAGCTTCTCCGTGCCAGTTTTCCATGCAAGTCACTGTGACCCCAAACTCTTTCTCTGGGATGTGGCCATCCATGGCTCCAAAATTCCAACCTCAGACTCGTGACTTTTGTCAAATATCCACCCAAGCTCCATATGGGAGAGGAGTTCTTTTTTTTTTTTTTTTTCATATTTTGGAACACAAACCTGATTTTTTAGCAGGAGGTCCAGAAGGCTGGGTGAAGGAATCCATATTCAATCACTTACCTCGGTGGGATGTGGCAGGCTCAGTGTGCCACTGTGCTGTGTGATCCCAGACAAATTGCTTCACCTCTCTGTGTTCCAGCCACCCTCAGTTCTCCCCTCTTGTTTACAAGTTCCAAGCACCTCCTGCCTCAGGGACTCTGTCTGTGCTGTTTTCCTGCCTGAAACACACATGCACACCCACCACGTTCACCCCAGTGCACCTCTCAGCCCTCCTTTCAAAGGCCACCTCCTCCACGACCTGTTCTATGAGGTCCTCCGTGACCTCTCCCTGAGCCGCCACACGCCTCACTGCTCCCGTCCTGTTCCTGTTTTAGAGCTGAGCGAATCCGCAGGGCAGGGCCGTCTGACGTTCAGTGCTCCACCCCCAGTGCCTGGCACCGAGTAGGTGCTCAAGAAACCCGTGATGATGAGTGACAGGTACCCCTGCAGCCCAGCTAAAGGAGGCGGCCTGCGCGGCCCAGCCCCAGCCCTGTGCAGTGGGCTCTGGTCATTGTAATTGCAAACAGATGTCGTTCCCCACCCCTGCCGGCCGCCTTCACCCGGCCGTCAGCCATCTCCCCGCTGAGTGCTATATATTTTCAAGGCTTTTCCCCGTGATATGCACTCACGCCGCCCCCCGCAACTCAATCTTCCCCTCCCCACTGTCCATTGGCATAATCAACCGGGGACCGTCCAGGACCTGCCAAGCTTGTATTAATGTTGGCTCAGGGGGAGATTTACTTCTTCCCGGCAGAGCTCCGGCTGGTTCTGGCTCAGCTAGGCCTCCCCACCCTTGTCCACACTCTCTCACACACACACACACTCACTCACACACACACACTCACACACACACACTCACACACACACACACACACACTCACACACTCACACACACTCACACACACACACTCACACACACACACTCACACACACTCACACACACACACACACACACTCACACACACACACACTCACACACACACGCGGCTCAGGGTTGAGCTAGTGCTGATTCTCGGTGGGGAGGGGACGTCCCTTGGCCTTTGCCAGATACAGTCAGTCCCAGAGGTTTCCAGAGTCTGTGTCACTGGCCCTGGGAGCCATCGCCTGCCCTGGGAGGGCCACAGCAGCCTGGGAATGTGGTCTCCCTGGGAAGTTTCAATGCCGCCATGACCAAGGTCAGACAGCTGTGCGATTTGAGGGGGTCAATTACCTCTCGGTCCTCAAGTTGCTCCCTCATGAAAGGGGACATTGGTGGAGTCGCGTGACACGGTGACACCTCCACTACAGGTCTCAGCTGAAAGAGAGGAATAAGACAGCCCCCACCCTGAGGGGGACAGGTGGAATCAGGCAGCGGGCCTCTCCTCCCTCACTCCAAGATGCAAATGGCCTGCAGCCCCTGAACCCTGCTGGCTCTTTCCAGGAACACAGAAAGAGAAGAGCACCTGCCCTGAGCCCACCTGAGCCCCGCTCCTCTGACTCTGTCCCTGCGACATGTCCCCAGGTCCACCCACAACAAACTTCCCATGGATCCCTTTGCACATGCTGTTCCCTCTGCCTCAATTTCCCTTCCACCCATTCTCTGCCTGGGAAACTCCTATTCATCCCTCAGAGCCCAAGTCCAAAGCCACCCCTTATTGGAAGACTGCCCTGCTCCCCACTTCTCCTAAGCGTCAAGCAGATACCATTTCTTGTGTCGCTGCAGGATCTCATAAAGTGTTCTACATGAACCTCTCTTGCCCTGGCTTTTCCACCAAAGCACAAACCCGTGAGGACAGGAACCGCAGAACCCAGTGTCTGTCACTAGGTAGAAACTTGATCAATGTTTAAATGAATTATTTTGGGAGCTTCACTCCCAAGACTGGGACATTCTAATTACCTAATGGATATTTCTGGAAATAATCGATGACTGACTGACTATTGGCCTATCTCTACAGCCCCAGGGCCGTGGCCCACATTTCTGGCACTCCCTAAGTCACTCACACCACCATAAATGGCAGGAAGTTTATGAATGGACTTTATGTCCCCAGTGCGGGTTATGGTGTCTGCATCTCTTGGGCTCAGGACACGCAGCTTGATCCCGCCCCCTTGCTGGGGGCCCGCAAGCTCAGGGCAGTAGAGGATTGTGGGCAGAGCTCTGTGCCACCTGGCTCCTGGTGGCTCTGCCAGTTTCAGTAAGTAGCACCCTGGAGCCATCCTGTGTGTTGAAACCCAGCCAGCAGGTGGGCGGAGACTGCAGAAGGTCACATGTCATTGGATTCCATGAGTCAGGTCAGGAAGGGTCAGCGTCACTTCCACTCATGTGCCTTTGGCTAGAATCCAGTCACATGGCCACACCTAGCCCCAAGGGAGGCTGGGAAATGTAGCTCACCTGCGTGCTCAGGTAAAGAGGAAATGAGTCTGACGAATACTTAGCAGATTTACCAACTAGTCCATCATCAATAAGTGTCGGAATGGATCAATGGATAATGCTCTTCTCTATCTGGATTCCAGCCCAAGGTCTGCATGTAGTAGTAAATGCCCAGTAAAGTCATGGAGAAAATTCACACATCACTGTATCCTCAAAAGCCTTAAGTGTTGTCTGGCATGGAGATGGTACTCTATGGATGGATCGACGGGTGGATGGGTGGACAGATGGACGATGGATGGATGAATGGATGGATGGATGGATGGATGAATAAACGGATGGGTAGATGGAGGGATAGATGGGTAGATGGATGAACAGATGGATGAATGGATGGATGGATGGATGAGTGGGTGGGTGGATGTGTGAATGTATGGATGGAAAGATGCGTGGATGGGTGGGTGGATGGATGGATTGATAGATGGATGGATAGACAGATGGGAAGATGGATGGGTGGGTGAATGGGTGGAAGGATGGATGGACGGATGGATGGATGGGTTGATAGATGGATGGATTGACAGATGGGTAGATGGATGGGTGGGTGAATGGGTGGAAGGATGGATGGATGGATGGATGGATGGATGGATGGATGAATGGGTGGGGTGGATGGGTGGATATGTGGAAGGAAAGATGTGTGGATGGGTGGGTGGATGGGTGGGTGAGTGTGTAGATGGATGGATGGATGGATGGATGGATGAATGGGTGGGGTGGATGGGTGGATATGTGGAAGGAAAGATGTGTGGATGGGTGGGTGGATGGGTGGGTGGGTGTGTAGATGGATGGATGGATGGGTGGGTGGGTGAATGGGTGAAGGATGGATGGATGGATGAATGGATGAATGGGTGGGTGGGTGGATGGGTGGATGTATGGATGGAAAGATGCGTGAATGGGTGAGTGGATGAGTGGGTGGATGGGTGAGAGGATGGGTGGGTGGATGAGTGGATGGATGGATAGAAAGATGTGTGGATGGGTGGGAGGATGGGTAGGAGGATGAGTGGTTGGATGGGTGGATACATGGATGGAAAGATGCATGGATGGGTGGGTGGATGGGTTGGTAGATGGATGGATGGATGGATGAATGAATGGGTGGGTGAGTGGGTGGGTGGATAGTTGGATGAAAGGATGGGTGGATGGATAAGTGAATGGATAGATGGATGCATGGATGGGTGGATGGATGGATGGGTAGGTGAATGGATAAGTGGATGCATGAATAGATGGATGGATGGATGGAAGAGAGCAACAAAGGAAGGAATCTCTATAATCCCCAATCCTAATCATCCTGGACACACATTAAGTGTTTTGGAAATTTTTACCTCCATACACCAGGGCAGTGGGCTCCACCTGCAGACTTGAACCTTCCCAGGCAACTCTAAAGACCGTGGCCCCTGGGTCCTGACCTCGTGGTCCACGCCAGTCTTGTTGTCCATTATACCCTCCACAGTGACCTGGCCACCTTCAGCTTCCCAGCAGGAGTGAGCTTACCGCCATGCTTCCCAGGTGTACTGGCTACAGCTCTGAGCAGGACCGGGGGCAGGAGGGGGCGGGGAGGCAGCACAGGGTTTCGACTCAAGGTCTGCTCCCTGCTCGAGTGATCAACATCATTTCCATACTATAATTACATTGCCCAATCCTCTCCTGATTTTACTGCTATCTTGTAAGCCGTCCCGGTTGTGAGTAATTTAAAGCTATATGAGATGTCAGCCTCCGTGAAACAATCACCCCTCAAAGAAATATGGCCCTAGATCATAATTGATAAGTCCCATTAGGCAATGGGGCCTCTTATTTCCTCTTTGGTCTTCTGAGATGGCCTTGTTGATTCGCCTAACACAGACTGTGTCCCCAGCACTGCCAAGGGAGAAAGATTCATTTGGCTTGAAGGGGACAGGGGCTCAGGGGCCCTAGGTCAGAGAGCGGGAGAATCGGGTGGGGGGGGCTCTTGGCTAGAATGCCTGCACCCTCGCTGATTCTCCTCCCCGTCTGCCTGGATTATCTGGTCCAGGGAACCCCCACAGGAGAGTTCGCTGGGTTCAAGTCAAGAGTCCCAGGATCTGTTCTTGTTTACCTCCCTTAGGATAAAAAGGAAAGGGGGGTGGTGCAGTGGCGCCCGCCTGTCATCCCAGTGGCTCGGGAGGCTGAGACAGGAGGATCATGAGTTCAAAGCCAGCCTCAGCAGCTTAGCAAGGCCTAAGCTACTCAGTGAGACCCTGTCTCTAAATAAAATACAAAAAATGGCTGGGGATGGGGCTCAGTGATTAAGTGCCCCTGGGTTCAATCCCCAGTACCCCCCCCCAAAAAAAAAACAGGAAAAGTGACATACATGGCGCTGAGCCTCTTACTCCCTGAGAAGTACTTCAGAGCTCTGCAGGGGGACCAGGAGGGCACACACCCTCCCAAATGCATCCCCCCTCCAGCCTGGCTCTCTCCTGCTTAGCCGCTCCCCTGGCAGGTCAATGAGCTGGGATGTGTTAAGTGATTATGGCTCTAGTGTGCTCTTCTAAAACTTAGAAATGGTTCGCCCAAATATCTTCTCCCATATTTCATCCCTTCACCTCCCTTTCCTAGGTCCAGGGTCAAGCAGGAGAGAAAGTTGGAGTGAGGAAGAAAAAACACCCAATGGAATTCTAGGCCCTACCCTGTGGCCGACTTGCTGTGCTGCATTGAGCAAGTCCCCTCCCCTCTCTGGGCCTTGATCACTTCACCTTAAAATGAAGGACTAGTGTAGAACATTTTAAAAATTAGTTGCCAGTATTTAAAATTAAGATATCCCGTGTAAGAGGTATATCGTTTCTCTCATGAATTCTGATTGGAAACAAAAGACTCACGATCACACGTGGCTAAAACAGAGTGGCCGCTGCCCTGGTCAGGTAGGGCATGTGCCCTCTAGCTAGCTGCAATCCCCACTACTCCCTATTGCCCTATGGTGGCTCCTGGTGGGTCTGTTATCACTGGCCCTTCTAAGCCCATGTGGCTGGATTTTCTGCCCTCCAGCTTCATCCACCCCCAGTAAACTCACTCTCACGCTGGGTCCAACGGCTCATGATCATCCCTTGGGACAACTCTTCTCGAACATTAGGGAACCCTGAGTGGCGCTGATTCAGCACCACGGACAGATCCCCGACGGCCCATGGAGTCCTGCCCCCCACCCCCCCGCAGCGTCCCACCCCGTGGCCTGAGAATAGCAGGCTCCGTGGTACCTGGAAGCGCGTCCTGTTGATCCCTCCCAAGCCCCAAATCTTCAGTGAGGCCGTTCTCCGCCTGATTGACCTGTTTGTGATTCTGTCCTCCCTTGTGATCCGTGGGGAGGGCGGGAGCTCGCGCTGGGGTGGGGCGGGCGATTCTTCTCTGGCAAGACGTGTCAGAGCGCCTGTCTGTCTGAGGGCGTAGCTGCTGTTTCCCAAACACCGTGGTCCATGTTGCTGTAAAGAGTGACGGGTCCGCTCTCTGCCATCACCGTTGCGCACTTCTCCTCTTTTGATATCTGTTTTTTCCTTCCAAAATGCACTGGGTGATTGAGAGGCCTCGGTTGCTTTTTTGAGATGCATCATAAGGCGCTCTCCGTGAGCAACTTGGCCAGGCCATGTGCACAGAGAGAAGAGAAAACTGTCAAGGCCTCCAACTCGTTTCTCACTGGCTCCTCTTTGCGAGTCTCCCCCGCCCCGTGGCGTCTCTCTGGGGGTCCACGGCTGTCAGGGGGAGATCAGTTGGTGAAGCTGGTTTCAACTCCTTCTAAGGACTTGGCAAGGAGTTCAAAACCTGCCAGTCAGCCAAGGGCACTCAAAGCCAAGTTAATGTGGTCCAGTGCTAGGGACCAGGAGAAAAGAAGCTCAGAGGAAAGACAATAAAAAGACAGACAAAAAAATAACTGATCCTCAGCGGCTCTGGAAGCTGAGGCAGGAGGATCGCGAGTTCAAAGCCAGCCTCAGCAATGGTGAGGCCCTAAGCAACTCAGTGAGACCCTGTCTCTAAATAAAATATGAGAAAGGGCTTGGAATGTGGTTTGGTGGTTAAGTGCTCCTGAGTTCAATCCCTGGGACCCTCCCCCCACAAAAAAAAAAAAAAGAAAAAGAAAGGTGATGGTAGACGTTGCAGAATACCTGCACCACAAAGATCCAGCCAGACCTGTAATCCATGTCTCGGGCCCATGTCCCCCCATTCTTCTCAGGGCTGTGATCTGCTTTTCACCTCAAGGAACCAGGACTTTTCCCAGACAGGGAACAGGCAGGTGCTCCGTCTCTCGCCTGAGGCTCTCAGAGGGCTGACGGATGAGAGATGGGACTGTGACCCTCTGAGTCATCTGCTTGTTCTCTGAGCTCTGACATAAAAGCAGAAAGACAGTGTGCCAGACGGAGTCGGGGCCAGAGAGGACTGTGACGTGATACTTTAGGATGTCATTCATGAACGCGCCCCACGCCCCGTCTTCAGGCTCTCTGGCCTCTGGCACATGAGGGTGCCCAGGTGGCCAGCCCCCACAGCCCCGCCTCAGTCCCCGACTCCACCTCACTTGGCCCTGTGTCCCTGGGATCCCTAGCACCAGCTCTGCCCTTGGCAGCCTCTGCTCAAGGACAATCCTCTGTGGACTTCAAAAAGGAGCCCCCCCAAAAAAAAAATAAAATAAAAAAGTTAAAAAGAAAAGAAAATCATGGTGCTAGAGAGGCCCCGCGATTGGCCCCCAGCCCGTCCTCCAGACCCCACCCCTGGGGACCCTTCCCAGCTCTTGGGGGTCAGGCCACACCTGTCTCCTCCAAGGCCCTGACCTTCCCCCCCCCTCCAGCTCTGCTCAGAGCCTCCCCACAGCGGAAAGGCTGTTTTCTGCCTTTGAATTCTCCCCTGTTTTAAAAAAAAAGGATAAAATTCCTACATATAACTATTTATCCATTAAATGTCACCATTCAGAGAACAAGAGAGAAACCTACAAGTGAAAAGTCCTGAGACAGCACAGTCACCTGGGGAGTCCTATTCAGAATAAATAAAGAACACACAGTAACGCCCGAGAACAGGGAGGAGGAGCCACCGGGAAAACCAATGGGCAGGCGACGCGGCCGGCACGCCCACCCCGGCCCCAGCCGCCAGCCAATAGGGAAACGCGCTGGCGACACCAGCCACGGAGGCGATGCCCGCGGAAACCGCTACACAAGCCCCTCGCACCCACCACACGGAGATGAAGTCAAATGAAAATGAAAGAAAATACCAAATGTCAACAGAGACACGCAGCTCCAACGCGTCCCCCCTGGTGGGAGTGTTCATGGGACAGCCAGCCTGGAAACCGCCCGGCAGCGTCTGCAAAACCTCCACACATGCGCATCCCGTGACCCCCCACCAACCCAGGCCTTGCCCGGCGGAAATGGGCACCGAAAGGCATGCACGAGATTCCATAGTGCCACCACCCAGGGTGGCCAGGAATGGGACTGGACACGTCCAGTAACAGCAGAAGGGGAAAATGCATCCTTCTGCCACTGCGTCACACCCCGAGATTCTGCATGGTGACAGGGACACAGAAGACAGAACTACATAAAACATGGATGGAGCTCACCAACAATAAGCAAGAGAAAGGGGACATAAAAGAGGGCGTCCTCTATACAAATATAGCTCAGAAGAACCTGTGTGCTGAATGTCAAGTCAGGGTTCACGTGGAGAGGCTGGACGTCTCTAGGGACTTATGGAGAGCTGGCGGGAATCTCTTTGGGATACCTGTTCTACAAGGGCTTTGGTTTTTTCAATAATGTAGCAAGCTACACACTTGTCTGATAGATTTTTGGGACTAAAAAAAAAAAAGAAGTTAAGGAAATCCTATCTTGCCCAGCGAGATAGCCACATGCCTGTAATCCTGGTGGCTAGGGAGGCTGAGGCAGGAGGATCTTGAGTTCAAAGCCAGCCTCAGTCACAGCGAGGCCCTAAGCAGCTCAGTGAGACCCTGTCTCTAAGTAAATACAAAATAGGGCTGGAGGTGTGGCTCAGTGGTTGAGTGCCTCTGAGTTCAATCCCTGGTACCAGCCCCCCCAGAAGAAATCCCACCTGCATTTGAAGTCCAGGTCAAGTCTGTCCTGGTGATAAGACTCCACACACACTGTCCATTCTCGTTTTATTTCACTTCTTCCTGTGCCTGCTGAGGACAACTAGGGTGTGCCCATTGTGTCTATCTTCTGGCAGGTTTTGTTGTCTCCTCCACCCTCTGACTCATGCTGTCACATAGTAAGTGCTCAGAAAAATACATACTGGATGGAGTGAGTGTCACTGTGGGAAAAGAAAGTGCTAAATGTCAGGAGACCTGAGATTCAAACTCACCTCAGGACCCTTGCACTTGCTCTCTCTCTTGCCTTAATGCCCACATTGCTTGTCCCTCTCTCATTTCGTCCAGTTGTCTGTTCAAAGTCCCTTTATTAAGAAATCCTTCCTTGACTGACCGACCTGTGCAAAATAACGCTATCCCTTTATTGTTCAAACTCTTCTGTTCTGCTTTTCTTCTCCTTGTTTTTCTTTACATCTAATCTATTACGCATTTATCTCTTTATTGATTTCCCTTTCCTTCTGCCACTGCTAGAAACTAAACCCCAGAAGAGCATAAACTTGATTTCCTTTATCTACTTCCAAATGCTAGAATAGCATCTGGCACTTAGTAGGTTCTCAGCAAGTATTTGTTGAACGAAGGTGTGAGTTAAAGTCTTGGCAACTCTGGCTGTTTTCTTGCTGTGTGACTTTGGGTGAAGAGATGAGCATCTCTGAACCTAACTTTTCTGCATCTGCCAAGTGGGGCGAGTAGCAACACCCCTTTCCTTGTTGTGCGATAATCCGCGGAAAGCACTTCTCTCAGCTCAGGGCACAACATATGCCCTCAGGAGGCGACAGCTGCTCTAGCAACGCAGCTCATCTTCCCACGAAGCGCACGGGGCTCGTCTTCCCGTCTCTGGAGCCGGGTGCCTTCTGCAGCTGATGTGCCCTTGCTGACTTGGCAGTGTGAGTTTGGCTTGGTGTCCTTACGCTTCGCAGAGAGCCTGGCATGTGGCTGCCTGGGAAGAGGAGTCGGTGTAGTCGGGGAGGCTGGGCTCTGCCAGCAACCCTCTGTGTGACATGGCAAGAGCTTGTTGTCCCTTGTAAACTCCGGTGTCATTAGTGATAGAATAGGCCGGGCCACAGTCACAGCCCTTCCCAGCTCTGTAGGTGCTGCCATGGAGCCCACCCCCATACACGGACCTCCCCGGGACCAGCCACCTCCAGCCCCATCATCAGAGTCCCCGAAGGCTCCAACGCCACCAGTGGAGGCAACCTGTGACCATCACTCGCCGTCACTGGCCTGGGATCCTAAATTCTTCCCCTGTGTCTGCATCCAGCCAGGTGCTGGGCGTGGCCACTCAGGTCCCCACTGTCTCCATGTCCCACCTCTCTCCTCTTCCTTAGCTCTCCCCTGGTCGGATTGTCACCACCTGCCATCTGTCCCACAGGCACCAGCCCAGTCTTTGTGTCCCACAGGCCACCAGGCACGCCGCCCCGACATCAGCACCTAGAACCAGAGACTCTCCCTCATCTGTCTCGTTTGAGGTCAAAGAGCCACCAAAGTGGGCAGGGATCTCTGCCCAGGAGCCCGCCGGGGCCAGGCTCCTTCCACCCTGTTCAGAACCAGGAAGAGTCAGAGAGTAAAGGTTGGAGGCTTCCAGGGCGTGCGAGTTCCCTGACAACCCCCAGCTCTGTCCTTGGGACCACAGGGCAGCCGCAGGTCACAGGTGAGTGCCCCAGGGCTGTGTCCCCATCCAACTTCTTTTTTTTTTTTCAAGTATTCTATTTTTTAGTTGTAGTTGGACACAATACCTTTATGTTATTTATTTATTTTTATGTGGGGATGAGCATGGAACCCAGGGCCTCTCACATGCCAGGTGAGCGCTCTACCGCCAAGCCAGGACCCCCGCCCGCCATCAAACTTTGTTTTACAAAAACAGATGGCCAGGCATTATTGGGTCGGCCCAGCACTGCCCTGGAAAGTGACCCTCATCTCTATGGATGACGCTGTTTCCCCATCGCCAGGACTACATTTAAGACCAGGGAAAGAGACTGCGTGGGAGGAGAAGCTTGCTGTCAAGGAGGCAGTGTGAACAGGGCACCCCTCACAGCCAATCACACTTCACTGGCTAGAACCTGGTCACATGGCCACCCTAGTTGCAAGGGGATCTGGGAAATGTAGTCTCTAGTGAGGCAGCCCTGGGCCCTTGTAAATTTCAGAGGATCTATTACCCAAAGAAAGGAAAGGAGATTGGACATTTGGGGACCCTGGATAGTCCTGACTTCAGTGTCCAAGCCTACAGACCTGGCGAGCTACAGACCTGGTGACTCCTCTCTTCTTCCTGAGTCATTGTCTATCCTTTGTCCATCCAGAAAGATTTTTCTAACTTGCAAATATGAGCTTGTTGGTCCTGTGGTCAAGAATCTTCCATGGCTCCCCATGGCTTCTGGAATCCTAAAGTCAGTCAACAAATACTTGGTGGTTATTATGTACTTGGGGGTTATTATGATGGGTGGATGGATGGATGGATGGATGGATGCTAGGCAATGGGGCATCACTGGTGGAACAAAAGAAAAGGCATGGCCCCTGCCTTCAAGGAACTTTCAATCTAATGGGAGTAAATATGCTCCTTGATTCAGTGCACAAGGTCCTTGTGACCTGAGCCTCACCTCGTTCCTGCCACATCTCACACAGCCCAATCTGCAGCCTCAGCAAAAACACACTGGGTTCATCATGGGACTTTCACAGATTGGTCACTGCTGTGGGGATGCCTTTCCCCACACTGCCCCCTATCGGTCACCAGCTGGTACTGGGCCTCCTTGAAGAGCCAACACCAGCATGGTCTTCTCTCCCAAGCTTCCCTGGCGGTGCCTGGCTGGACTGCTTCCACTCTGGACCCACAGCCCCCTTCTTCTCCCCATCACGTCACTGACCACTCTAGCTTAGTCTTTGCTCCAAACGGCCTTCAGGTCCCCATCAATAGAGGACTCTAGTTTGTTGGCTCCCTGTCTCTAGGGCTTACAGTATGGGTGGTAAGGAGGAGGGACTGAAGGAAGGGGGGAGGGAGAGAAAGGTGGAGCCGTGAAGGAAGAGATGAAGGAGGAAGCAAAGAAGAGCGGAAGGGAGGGAGGGGGATGGATGGATGGATTAACTGATCAATGGATCAATGAGTAGATGGATGGATTGTGGGTGGGTCGATGGATGGACGGATGGATGGATGGATAGATGGATGGGTGGAAGGATGGACAATGGACAGACAAATTGATGGGTGGATGGATGGATGGATGGATGGGTAGATGGATTAATCAATCAATGGATCAATGGGTAGATGGATGGAGGGGAGGTTGGATGGATGGATGGTTGGTGGATCAATGGATGGAGGGATGAATAGATGGATGGATGGTTGGTGGATTGATGAGTGAAAAAATGGATGGATGGACAGATGGACAGATGGTGGATGAATGGATACATGGATGGATGGATGGTTCAAGGAATGGATGAATGGATGGAAGGAAGGAAGGAAGGAAAGAAGGAATTACACTTACCCCTTGATCTAAGAGCCTCTCACTTCCCACCCGTCCACAGTCCTGAATTTTGACCATTAGGAAGAAGAAACTAATGAAGTGTCTGCAGACATTTTTAAATCTTTTACTGGAAAGGCTCATTTTCATCCTGTCTCCCTTGAGATTTTTGTCATGTTTTCTATTCCGATGCTTTATTTATTTCTACCTATTTAATGATGATACAACCCACACTCGTCCCTTCTTCTTGCCCTTAAACTTCTGAATTTTTAATCAAGCAATGTAAACTTCAATTTTTTTTCTTTCTTTTTTTTTCTTTTGCCTACGAGATACGAAGGTCCTGGGCCCTGACAGGAGGGAGAGTGATGAATTATGCAGGCTGCGGCGCCCATCTGACTCCGGTGATGCGTTGGGTTATAATTGCACAAACTATGGCGTCCCCAGATCTGGGAAATGTGGTTTTCTAGTTTCTCAGACATCTTTAGAAAAGGGTGACAGCAGATTTCACAAGTGGAGAGAAACAAGAAAATGAGATGGTTCTTTTTTTTTTTTTTTTTCCAGAAACAGCAAGGGCTGGAACACGCATCTCCTCTTGGCCCTTCCAAGTGTGGACCCTGCTCCCTGGCCCACATTTGGCAGGAGACTCTGGTGTCAGCTTCAGCAGAGAAATAAGAGCTCGGAGCCTTCCCACAATGAGGGCCATTTATCAGGCAAGATACTTGGTGACTTAGGGGTCTGGAAATGGGCTATGGCATCTCCCATCTGAGGCTGAGAGAGTTGGAAGACATCTGCCCATGGGTGTACCCAAGAAATCTAAGATTTGCTTTGTTCCACTGATACTTATTAAGCATTGACTGCCCCCCACACTGGTCACTTACTCAGGCGTTGGGGACACCAAGCAGCTTTCCTGGGGTATATGTTTTCATACCATCGATTTAAAGTAGAATAGACCAATGACATAATTCCAACTGTTTTGGTGGAAAAAAACTAAAAGGACATTGTGGTGGGAGCCTGAGGACAGGGGTGGGCAGCTCCTGTAGATGAAAGTGGGCAGGAGGGTTCTCCATCAGGCGATGTCTGAGCCGACCCTACCTGGAGCCGAGAGGGAAGCTGGCTGCCGGCAGAGGAGGAGCTCAGCAAAGCCCCGGGAGCAGGAGGGAAGTGGGTCTGTGTTGGGTGGAAAGACGAGCCCCGAGACAGAGGCAGAGCACCAAGGGCCCTCTTCCTGTAAGTCTCACCAACGTGGAAGTCCAGCAAGGAGTCCTGCCTCTTAGTATTTTAATAAAGTATTTTCTGTCGCTACCTGGGCACTCTAATATGTAGGAGCCAGAAGGATTTTACAGGTGGTTCATTTTAAGCAGAACTGGCCACACAGAAAGGCCAATGGATTGTCCAAAACGTGGGGATGGTTACGTATTAGGGCGCTGGAGTTGGCGGTGTCTAACAGCAAGGAGCTCTTAGGTTTGTAAATCCCTTCCATACCTGGCACCCCAGAGAACCCCCATCACCATCCCATGAGGCCGGTGGTGCCCATTTTATGGATGGAAAAACTGAGAGTCAGCAGTATGCCCACGTTCAGATGGTTACTAAGGGGCAATGCTGGAATCGGGGCCCAGGTGCCTCAACTCCATGTTCCCTTCCATTTCCAGGCCCCAAGTCTCCTGAGCCTCAACCCAGAGCGGAGGAACTTGACACTGGAAATAAAAACAGTAGGGCTCCAGTCCCCACCCCATGCCTCCAGGGCTCTGTGTCCTTGGCCAGTTCCTTTCCCTCTCTGAACCTCTAAGTCATTTGTACAAGACTGATCACGGTGGCAGCTTTATTAAATGCTTGAAGGATAAATTGAGACCATGATCACAGAAAAGCTTTAGAGTTTAATGGTTAAGGGTAAAGTCGGAGAGACACAAGTTCAAATCTTAGCTCTCCCCTTAACCTTCTGGATAACTTTGGGCAAATGATTTGAGTCTGATTTCTTCAGAAGTAAAACAGAAAGGATAAGTGGAGACCTGTTGTGATAATCATCGTTCATATGCCATTAAACTTTCCTGGTACATAACTAAAAACTCTAAAAAATAATATTATCTTCATCACCATCACCTTAACCACCACCACTATCACCATCACCACCATCACCATCACCACCACCATCACCATCACCATCACCACCACCATCACCATCACCACCATCACCACCACCACCATCACCATCACCACCACCACCACCACCACCACCACAACCACCACCACCATCACCACCACCATCACCATCACCACCACCACCACCACCACCATCACCACCACCATCACCATCACCACCACCATCACCATCACCACCACCACCATCATCACCAGCAGCACCAGCTCGGTCATCGTCTCCACCGTCCCCAGCCCCGCCCCTGGCGCTCATCCCGGTGAAGTGCTAGCTAAGCTGGACGCACAGCTGGGTGTGGTGACCCTCACGACCGAGCATCCTTGCCCAACGCCACCCTTAAACCTAGCGTGAAGCCTGGGGGAGACTTGGCCACGAGCCCCTGGTCCCGCACCCCGGCCCTGGTGCCCTGGTCCCGCGCCCTTCGCTGGGCCCACACTGATGGAGTGCTCCGCGGGCCGGCGCCAGGGACCCGGCGGCGAGGAGAGCTGGACGCCACCCGTCCCCTCATAGGGCTCAGGGGCGAGAGGGAGCCCAGGAGAAAACAATTAAGCCAACAAATCAATCCCCCCATCACAGCTTCTGTGTTATTTAATTACCGAGGGTGATTCATGGCTCGTGGACCCGAGGAGCCGGGCAGGGCCAGCAGCGCCTCGCGGCGACAGCACGCTGGTTCCTAAGTCCACCAGACGTTGGCAGGTCGTCGAAGGGTCTCCGGCTGAGGAAGAGGCTCCTATCGGGGCAGGCCACCCCGGCTCTGCCCAGGAGCCCACAGCGCCACCCCACACAACACAGATGGGGGCCCGCTGCCGCCCACCCGGGGAGGAGAGGAGGGAGGCCAGGGCCCTGCTGGCCGCCTGCTTTAGTTCACATTCGACACCAAATATGAACACCACTGACTGCAGGTGCCAGGTGGGCAGGTCAGCAGGGGGGCCAGCTAGAGAGGAAGAGGGAGAAGCACCCTCCGGACCCAGATGTGCCTGCCACGCCTCCCCCTCCCCTTCCCGAGGACCTTGGGCATCTGGGGGATCGGCTACCATCAGTCACCCCCCATCAACACACTCAGGCCCCCCTTCCCCGCCTCTGGAGCCGTGACCACGCAGATCCCCAGCTGGGGAGAGGCAGCCCTCAGCCCTCCTCATGGGGCAGTAATGAACTGGTCCCCAACGGCCAGGGCCTGGAGTCAGACCCAGGCTTCCCAAACAGCCCTGAGCCTCAGTTTCTCAACCTGTAAACGGACCCACTGGCCACCCCTGCCTTACGGAGGGACTGTGAGCACCGAGGGAACACTGTGCACTCAGCAGGTGACGGCGTGAGGTGGTCAGTGACTGAACTCACCACAGAGCAGGAAGGCTTCAGCCATGTCCAGACAGAGTGGGTGACGGCTAGGTTGGTTGGTTGGTTTATTTATTTATTTGGTCCCAGGGATTGAACTCAGGGGTTCTCAACCTCTGAGCCCCATCCCCAGCCCTATTTTGCACTTTATTTAGAGACAGGGTCTCACTGAGCTGCTTACGGCCTCGATGTGGCTGAGGCTGGCCTTAAACTCATGATCCTCCTGCCTCAGCCTCCTGAGCCTCTGGGATGGCAGGCGTGGGCCACTGCGCCCGGCTGTGATGGCTCAGTTTTGATGAAGAAACTGTGTCTCCAACTGTCTATTAAGAATATTCTCCAAAGCAGGAACCTGGTTTCCTTGGGAGACCCTGAAAGAGAAGCCATCTTCGTTAGAGTTGCTAAAATCGATTGCACCTTCCTGACAGATTTTAAATTCTTCCTGTAGCAGCTTCTCATCCTCCCTGATTCTGACCATGCTATGAGCCCCTCCACTCTAGTGTCCCTGTTCAGTCACCTCTCGTCCCTGTTCCTCTAATGCTCTTTGGTAGCCTCAGCCTCTAATGGTCTGCCTAAAACTGATGTCACCTGGGGGGAAGGGCAGCCAGGAGAGGTCCCGGGGAACGCCCTGGAGCCCCCCTCGTGGGCACAGGAAAAGCTACCCTCTGACCCGCAGTGGACTTCTTTGGCCATTTCCTCCCTGTGACAGGGACTCGATCCTCAACAAAGCCTCACCTGGGCTCCACGGAGCCCTCCTCACCTGCAGGCCTCTTCCTCCCCGGCTGTCCATGGCCTGCAGAGCCAGGTGACGGCCAAGCCGGGTTAGCAGGACTCCTGACCCCGGAGATCTGATCCAATTCATCTTGGTAATTGTCCACCCTTGTGCTGGCCCTGGGCTGCAGGTCCCCGGCCACCCCACTGCATTGAGAACACACTTCGATTTCCTTCCAAGGTCACTCCCTACTGCTGTAGCCTCAGTAGAACCTGTCTTGCTCTTTAACCAAGAGTCCGGAGCAGCATTTTTTTTGCGGGGGAGGGGTACTGGGAATTGAACTCAGGGGCCCTCAATCCCTGAGCCCCACCCCCAGCCCTATTTGTGTTTTATTTAGAGACAGGGTCTCCCTGAGCTGCTAGGGGCCTTTGTGTTGCTGAGGCTGGCTTTGAACTCTCGATCCTCCTGCCTCAGCCTCCCGAGCCCCTGGGATGACAGGCGTGTGTCAAGGCACTCAGGTCAGTGCAGCTTCTCTTAGGAGCCCCTCTGGGTTCAGTAGGAAGTCTGGCGTGCCTGCCAAGCCAGGGCTGGACACCCAGGTTCTGTCTGCAAGTGTCCAAAGGATGGGTGAGTGCGTGCGTGAAGCAGCCATGCGCTCCAAGGAAGCTCACTTTAGGGTCCCCTGACAACAAAGTCACACGTGGTCCTGAGGCTCAGGTTGCACACTGCCTGGGGAAGGGGTTTGTTGAGAGCCACAGCCAAACGGCCGGAGCAAACTTCCAGCTGCCAGCAAACTTCCAGCTGCTGGCTGATGATTGGCTCACAGTGGCCCCAGCAACATCTAGCTGATTGGCTCCTCTGCGGTGATGCTCATTGGGCTGTTTCCCTGCCCTTTCAGACCAGGGAGCTGCTCATTGGGGGACTTTTTTGGCTCCGCCCACAGGACCCAGCCAATCGGCCTCAAGAGCAGGAGGATTGTGGGAGGTGGAGAGGCTTGTGGTTGTGAGAGAGGCTTGTGGGAAGCCCGTGGTGGCAGTTGGGCTCTGAGGGTTTTTCCTGAGGAGCTGTTCTGTTTGGCGTGTGTGGTTCTAAAAATAAAGTTCATTTCTTTTGATAAGTGGCTCCTGAATTGTGCCCAGCCAGACTGCGGCATAGGGTCCCCTGACAACAAAGTCACACGTGGTCCTGAGGCTCAGGTTGCGCACTGCCCGGGGGAGGGGTTGACATCGTCAGTATCAACCGTGAACTTCCAGCCATGACAGGCTCTCAGGGCCTGGGCACAGACACCACATCCTGGAGGAAGAGAAGCTGGGTCCTGAAACACGGGGGAGTGCGCCCAGAAGAGGAACCAGGAGACGTTCCAGCAGGGGAAAGGGCTGAGCCAGCATCTGAACCCCGCTGGGGCCTGGGCTGGTAGGGAGCTGCCCTTGTCATGGTTCCAAAGGATGAAACGTCAGCAGCTTCATACAGTTCAGACCACTCATTCTCAAACATTTTGGTCTCAGGACACTTTTATATATCCTCTTAAGAATCATTGGGAACTCCCCAGAGCATTTGTGTATGTGGCTTGTGCCTGTGAATATTTATGACGTCAGAAGTCATAACAGAAAGTTCAACTGAGCATGGTGGCACACGCCCGTGATTCCAGCCACTTGGGAGGCTGAGGCAGGAGGATAGCCAGTTGGAGGCCAGCCTCAACAACGTAGCAAGGCCCTCATCAACACAGTGAGACCCTCTCTCAAAATAAAAGCATGACTGGTGATGATGTAGCTCAGAGATAAAGGACCCCGGGTTCCATCACCAGCTCCAAAATTAGATAGATAGAAAGACAGGTAGATAGATAATAGATACGACTGAGAGAATTTTTAAGCAAAGTACACAAGCACACATCCAGTTACCGTCAAAGCAAGGCCGCCATCCATGTCCCACAGGCTCTGCGAAATATTTGACCCATGCAGCAGGAATCGTAGTTGGTACAAAACTCCTTCCGAGATGCCATTGTGCCCTAAGAAAGAAAAATCCAGAGACTCTCTTCACATTATGGCAAAAATAGCTTTTAACTTGAGAGTCTCCCGAAAGGGCCTTGAAGTTCCCCGGGAGTCCCACTCTGAGAATCGCTGACATAACCTAATCAAATCCAAGGACCCGGGGACGCGTTGAAGAGCAGAGTGGAGTGGCCGTCCAGCCCGGCGGAAGCGCCTCCCCAAACCCTCCCCCTTCTCTTCAGCAGCAAATGACAGCCAAGGGGACACTGGGTCCCGGGGGTCACCAGGAAGAGTGGGAGCACCCGGTGGCAGGGGGCAAGTGGCACGTGGGGCCCCTTGCCTGGGAGGGAGTGTCACTTCCAGGCTCCCTGATGGGTGCTCACGGGAGATGCTGACCATGCCCCCACCGTCTGCCAGGAGCACCTTCAAGACAGCGGCCGTGGGACGAGGGCTGGTCCCCACGGCACTGGCCCAGACCCAGGGGACACTGGGGCTCAGACACCAGGCACCCCTTCCTTCCATATGGGTCTCCATCCACTTCCAGATAAACAAGCGTCTCTGCTTTTGCGGGGAAGAGGAGGACACTGGGAGGACTTTTCCAGTGTCAACAGGCGGGGGCTTCATGGGACAAACCTGGAGATGACATTGCAGGGTTCAGCCATATCGGTCACACCCTGGGCTCTTTTACGGTCTCCTGGATACTGAGGTTAGTAGCTGGATGAGGAATCAAGGGTACTTAGATCAAGGGCACAAGACCCGGGTTCAAACTCAGCTGAGCCTCTGAGACCATCTGGATCTTCCTTTCTTTCTTTTCTTACTGTGGTGCTAGGGATTGAACCCAGGAGGCTCCAACACTGAGCCACATCCCCAGCCCTTTTTATTTTCTATTTTGAATCAGAGTCTGGCTAAGTTGTAGAGGCTGACCTTAAACTTACAATCCTCCTGCCTCAGCCTCTCAAGTAGCTGGGATTACAGGTACGCACCACCATGCCCGACTTATGGTCTGGTCTTGAATGTCACCCAAAGGCCCAGGTATGGAAGTTTTAGTCCCCAGTATGGAACTATTGAGAGTAGTGGAAGTTTCCATAAGTGAGATTTAGAAGGAGGGCTTGGGTGGAACCATTTGCTGGTTCCATTTTTCACTAGCAAAATGCGGGGAAGAGGAGGACACTGGGAGGACTTTTCCAGTGTCAACAGGCGGGGGCTTCATGGGACAAACCTGGAGATGACATTGCAGGGTTCAGCCATATCGGTCACACCCTGGGCTCTTTTACGGTCTCCTGGATACTGAGGTTAGTAGCTGGATGAGGAATCAAGGGTACTTAGATCAAGGGCACAAGACCCGGGTTCAAACTCAGCTGAGCCTCTGAGACCATCTGGATCTTCCTTTCTTTCTTTTCTTACTGTGGTGCTAGGGATTGAACCCAGGAGGCTCCAACACTGAGCCACATCCCCAGCCCTTTTTATTGACTGGCTTCTCAATGTATGTGTGGTTCTATTTTGCTGGTGATATCTTAGAACGAGGAGAGGCAGTAACTGCAGAACATTGTGAAGGCACTTAGTCCACTTGGAAATGTGTAGGGCTGGAGATGCGGCTCAGTGACAGAGCACGTAGCTAGCAGGCACAAGGCGGTGGGTTCCATCCCCAGCACTGGAAAGAAAAACTAATAAGGAAATACAACAGTTAACCTGGTGCCGTGGCCCACGCCTGTCATCCCTGCGGCTCAGGAGACTGAGGCAGGAGGATCCCGATTTCAAAGCCAACCTCAGCAACGGCGAGGCCCTAAACAACTCTGTCTCTAAATAAAACACAAAATAGGGCTGGGGATGTGGCTCCGTGGTCGAGGGCCCCTGAGTTCAATCCCAGGGACCAAATAATAATAATAATAATTAATAATAATAATAATAATAATAATACAACTGCTAATTTTATGTCATTTAATTTTATGTGAAATTTACCTCAATAAATCCACACACACACCCAGAAGGTCCTGCGCACCTCCCAGGTGCTCCACACTTCCTTTACACTGGATGAATTCTTGCATAAAGGGGGTCAGCTGTTCAGAAATCCTTAGAAGAGGCAAAACCCAACAGATTCCATCTCTGCAGACCTTCTCAGAGCCTTTACTTTGCCAGTGCACTCGGTGGTCCTCCAAGACTCCCCCGAGGAACATGCAGCATTGCCCGACTTACTTAAGCACAGGTCCTCGGGGCTCGTGATGGGTGTCACCTCTTTGGGGAAGTCCTGGATTCATGGTTCCTGTGCAAGCAGGACGTGGCTGGGACGGTCAGAGTGCAGCTAAATCCCAGAGGCCCTCTCTGGGCCACTGTGGAACATTCTTTCCTCCCAGCTCCTACGGGGGGCTTAAGCTGATGTGAATTCTCTTCCCAGGAAAGGAACAGAGGATGAGGGAGAGGGTGCCCCAAGGGAGCCCCAAGTTAAAGGGGGCTCAAGCCCAGCCTCACAGCTGTGGGAGAGTGGGGAGGGGGAGTCTCAAGCCGCGGCTTCTCCTGCAGACTCAGGCAAGCTGCTAAATTAATGAGGTATTACCCGAGTTGAAGGAAACAATTAGGGCAGTTAGCACCAGAGATAAAGCGAACACTTTTTCCATCAAAAAAATATTAAAGGTAATTCAATTGGAAGAGCGGCCACGGGAGGGGCCTGGGAGCCGGGGAGGGGCGAGGCCGGCTGGCGGCTGAGGCTGCGCAAGACAGACTCACCCAAACTCAAGTGTGGGTTTGAGGAGGGGGTTCCCGGGGCTCCCCGGCGGGGCTTGGACAAACAGGTCAATGTCCGCCTTCGTTTCCCATCAGTGAGGGGGTGAAGTGCACGTCCCCCGGTTGGCAGCCCCGGACTGAGTGATCCATAGGGCAATATCAGCCAGCTAATTAAATCAGAGCGCCGAGGTACTGATTTCTTCATCGCCCCGGACCCTCAAAAGACGGATACGTGGGCCTGGGTGGTGCTCCAAGGCCTGGTCCTCCTCCAGCCCCCACTGCACTAGTTGAGGTTTTTCTACAGTGCTTCTGCCCACCCAAGGCATCCTCACTGTGCTATTTGGAAACACTGATAATACTAAAAAATAATATTCAATACCTAATGTCAAAAAGCTCTAAGCATCAGCCCTCAGTTCAGTGCTATCTTATCTTATTTCACCCTTGAGACAACACCCTGTAGCAGGCTGACTGATGACCACCATGTTCCAGATGAAGATACTGAGGGTCAGGGTGGTACAGGGACGGCTCAGGATCAAATGACTGACAAATGTTAGAGTCAGAGTATGAATCCAGGCTTCCTGGAATCCTGATCAGTTGTCTTGACCACGGATTCTGAGAAATCCCAGCCAAAATGGGCCTTCTACCAGCTGGAACCCACCAGGGCCCAACTTCCGTTTATTAATTTATTCTGCCCCAATGAGTAGTGAAGAGCCCGGTGCTGGGTTTAGCAACAGAAGCAAAAGCAGGGAAAGGCAGACACAGTCCCCGCCATCAAAGAGCCACTGGTAGGGGAGCAGAAAGGAGCCCCCCGGGGCAGGGAGAAGCAGGGTGGCCAGGGAGAAGTGACGTATGGACAACAGGGTGAGCTGAGACAGGACACGGCCTCCTCAGGATAATGTGGGGAGGCATGACCACGTAGACCAGAGCCCAGCCTTCCTGGGGCCAGCCCAGAGCCGCTCGTCTGGCCACACGGCCTCTCCCGCCAGATGGAAAGGGTCACGGAGCAGGAACCAGGCCTCTCACCACACCCCAGCACCCAGGCCTGGTGCATAGGTAGCATCCACTGAATGAGCCTCGAAGAAGCACTGGAGAGGGACTTCACACCTCAGGGGCACCTGGGGTACCCAGCACCATGACCTTGACCTTGAGAACAGCCATATGAAGGAGCCTCGTTCTCTATGAGGCAGGGTCTCGCTGACAGGGTCTCGTTGAGTTGCTTAGGACCTCGCTAAGTTGCTGAGGCTGGCTTTGAACTCACCATCCTCCTGCCTCAGCCTCCTGAGCGCTGGGATGACAGGCGTGGGCCACTGCGCCCGGCTGAGACTCTTAGTTTCTCCACCGTTCTTCCCTGACTCACAGCCCCCAGGCCAGTCTCACCAGCCCCTTCCCTGACCCTCGCCCACTCATTTCCTCTCTGGTTCTTTGCTCTGGCCTTCCTGAGGGCCCACCTGGACTGCCCTCCTCCACCTCTGCAGCTGCCTGCTCTCTGATGCCCCCTTCTCTGGACCATCTCTCCACCTGCTCATTATCTCTGACTGGTGCTTTTCCAAAAGAGACGAAGACCTGGTTCCTGTTTCCCTTGCCTGTGGGATCCAGGTGGAGAATCCTTGCTGAGGAGACTCCCAGGGGCCTTGGTCCTTCCACTCTGTTTACATACCTGAAAAACAAGCAGATGTCCTGTAATGAAGGATGGCCAGTCTGTGGCATCTCTACCACTGCTCCCTGCTCCTTGGTCCAAGCAGACATTACTAATCAATCACCAATCCTCCCTCACCCCCTGCCCTGCGACTGGATGTACATTTGGGATTCTCGTCCAGTGCAACTTTCTGAGCATTCACAGTCAAGAAATGCAAAATTTATGCACCAGACGAAATATATTTGCTACTTCCCTATGCAAAAAAATAAAGTTATAAGGAATTTTCCTCTGATCTTTGGGAATCAGGAAGATGCAATAAGAACCAGTTTAGGAGACTGAGGTCTAACTTCTCAGTTGTGCAGCCTTTTGTAAGCTCGACCTTCATAAGCCTCATCCTCCTTCTCTGTAGGATGGGAGATGGCACATATGCTGTGCCTTGTATAGGTGGCCCTGCTATTTACCTGTTGTGAGAGGTAAATCTGCTCACTGAGCTTGCTCTAATTGTGTGTGAATGTAAAGTTATCAGGCTCTGAGTAAGGAATGCTGAGGACCTCTCCTAACAGTTTGAGAACTTTGTACATTGATTGAAAATATATTTTTCAGTCCGGGCGTGGTGGCGCACTCCTGTCATCCCAGCGGCTCCAGAGGCTGAGGCAGGAGGATCACAAGTTCAAAGCCAGCCACAGCCACAGCAAGTCCCTAAGCAACTCAGTGAGACCCTGTCTCTAATAAATAAAATACAGAATAGGGCTGGGGGTGGGGCTCAGTGGTTGAGGGCCCCTGAGTTCAATCCCTGGGACCCCCTCCAAGACGGCGATTGCTGTCCTCTGGTTCCTAACTGTGCTACCCTTAATGCAGGTGGCCTGTACCACCTTCCCAGGGAGCATGAACTTGCTGGATTCACTGCAAACCTTCCTCCTGTCCCTGGACAATGCCATGGGCTCCTGAGCATGCCCAAATCAGAACAGAGTGTTTCTGGTCCCTTGATACCCATCAGGTGGGTAAGGGAACGCCCAGCCCACCAGGCAGGAGGCCCCTTGAGGTCCCCACTCTGTCTCGTTCCCAGCGGTGTCTCCAGTGCCCAGCATCGGGTCGGACGCACCGCAGAGTCATGCACAATCAGTGTGACCAGGAGCAGGAGGGACACCGCCACCTGCCAGCATTGTGCATTCTACACGCCCAGCCCAGGAGAGGGTACGCGTGCCTCTCTCTCTCTCTCTCTCTCTCTCTCTCTCACTCTCTTGGACACAATTATGTTAAAAGAGCAATTAGCAACCTTTTAAGCCTGATTGCCAACTCCCCCATTAATCACTTGCAATTATAAACCCCAAATCTTCAAAACAATTGGTCCCAGACGACCACTAGAGACAACGGCTAATGACCTGCTCTCCGAGTCTGGAACCGTCTGCTCCGTTAGAGTCTCTGTGTCACCGAGGGATGGAGAGGCCAGGAGCCGCTGAACCACGGGCCCCCAGCACAGCAACCCCGAGAAACCGGGAAGAAGAGCCACCCTGCGGGGCCAGAGGTCCCTGGGGAGAGGTGGCTTCCTTCCCCAGCCTCCCTCCTCCCTCCAGCCACCCCGGGCTGGGCCATCCAGCAGGGGCTTGCCCGTCCCTTCCACATGGCGAGGGCTCTCTCTCCCTAATTACTGCGGCTAATTAGCTCCTCGCAGCCACCGCAGCCCAGATGAGGCGAGGACGTGACACACTAGCCCGCGGGGCTCGGGACGTGGCTGGCTGCCCCCGGCCGTGGCCACCCCTCTGCCACACGAGGACACCCTGTGCGCTGACCCTCGTGTTCGGGGAGCAGGGGGAGGCGGAGGCCCGGCCACCCGCCCCGGTCACCACGATCGCGCTCCCCCGCGGCCCCCCGCTGCGGGCAGCCGCCACCCCGCCCCGCGCAGCAGCTAATTAAATCAATATGAGATAATGAACGGCAATTAGAGGTCCGGCATGGCGCATCTTCTCTTGTAAATACTGCTTCTCTCCCAACGGGGAGCTCTTTTTTAATAATCTGTTTGTGTTTCATTTCCAGGAGCTGCGATTCCCCCAAGAAGCACTTTGGGAAAGTGATTTGTTTGTGGATTCGCGGCCTCGCAGCCCCACCGTGTGCTGCTTCTCATTTGTGGGTTGTGTTCTTTTAACTTCTGTTTCCTGCCTGAACATCCTGATCTCGGACCCATCCAGGCAGGGCATTTCGGAAGGCAGAGCTGCACCCCCCCACACACACACACACACACCACCCTCTGCTCCCTCTTTCTTTTTGGGGGGGCTGATGAGTGAAACAGAATCCTGAGGATCGCAGAGGGACTGGAGCCAGGCTGAAGACGCCCATTCCACAGACGGGAAAACTGAGGTCCAGGGCGGCCCTGGATGGCTGACCAGCTGACCACGCCCCCTCCTCCAGCCAGCCAGCCCTCGGTGCCCAGCGGGAGGCCTCTGCCCTCAAGTAGCTTGCGACTGTGTCTGGTGAGACAGGCGAAGGCACATGTCAATTAGAAAGCAATTAAGTGCCTAATTGTGTGGCACCAACAAGCTCAAAGAGTTCAGGAAGGGAAAAGATCCTTCGGGGAATCGAGTGGAAGGGAGACAAGTCGGAACCGTTTGCATCTGACTCTGTCTCCCACCAGACCTATTTGCCAAGCCCTGTGCTGCTAGGACCTCATTTGGACGCCCCGTGGCCCTGCAAGGTCACTAAGTCCCGAAATGAAAAGCACCCGCCTGTGTCCATTCCTGCCCCTCCCCTCGGTTAATAGCCCTCCAGATGTTCAGTTTGTCCATCAAGAGAACTGGGACTTTGCCTGGCAAAGTGGCCCACGCCTGCCATCCCAGCAGCTCAGGGGAAGCTAAGGCAGGAGGATCGCAAGTTCAAAGGCAGCCTCAGCAAACAGCGAGGCCCTAAGCAGCTCAGTGAGACCCTGTCTCCAAATAAAATACAGAATAGGGCTGAGGACGGGCCTCAGTAGTCGAGGGCCCCTGAGTTCAATCCCTGGGACCAAAAAAGGAGAGAGAGAGAGAGAGAGAGACAGCGCTACAGCTTGGTTTTTGTTGTTTGTTTGTTTTTCTTTTTCTTTTTTCCTTGCCATCTGTACCCAGTTCACAGGGCCTCGCCGCGTCCCCCAGTATTACCGGTTTTGTTCCATCAGTCGTGTCCCTCCGCGATACCAGCCCCTTCCATCCTCCCACCTGGATTCTTCCAGCGCGTTCCCCGGCCTCCGGCCTCCGGCCTCCCAGCTCCTCCAACCCACAACAGCTAAGCTACGGAACCAACCTGCAGTCAGGGCTACTGTCTGCCCTCTGGCCCATCGTCCTCCTATTCAACCCTGCTGCTGCCTCCCTGGAGGGAAAGGCAAGGACACCAGTGTGACCCCGAGACCACTGGCCCTTGCTTACATTCTTATGCTGGCTTCTTGCCGTCCAGAGTCCATTGTTTCGTGCACACAGTCCCTTCAGGGGGGTCCCCTTGTACCTCCAAGGAACTGCACGAGCCTCTTCCTCCATTGAGAACTCCTATTTGAAGGGGTGGGCGGGCACCGGGGATTGAACTCAGGGGCCCTCCTCCACTGAGCCCCAGCCCTGTTCTATATTTTACTTAAAGACAGGGTCTCACTGAGTTGCATAGGGCCTCACTTTTGCTTAGACTGGCTTTAAACTCACGACCCTCCTGCCTCAGCCTCCCCAGCCTCTGGGATTAAGGACGTCCAGCCTGAGAACTCCTCTTCAATGCTCTCTACATCTCTGTCACCGTCAACTCTTCTCCCTGTCTTAAGCATCATCTCAGGAAACACTTCCTCCAGGAAGCCTTCCTGTCCATCACCAATGCAGGCCGGGTTAGAGCTGGGTGCCTGTCCTCTGCAATGCGGCAGCCACCAGCATGATCACAGGACGCACCAACCAGGCAGCATTGCGAGTGACCATCTCCCTCTCCCCCCCAATGCAATAAGAGTTCTTCCAGGTGGAGGACATGCTTTGTTGGTCATGAGGGCTCCCAAATTAGCACACAATAGATGCTGAATGTATATTTGTTCAATGAGTCATGAATAAGTAAATGGAAATAAATACACTTAAAACTCATCAAATGCAACTCGGGCACCTTTCAGGGCAAAGCTGAGACCTCAGGAAGTGGAGGGAGACCTCCCAGCTCCATGCAGCAAATGGTAGCTGATTCAGAAATCAACGCTGTTGTGACAGTTAACTCAGGATTCAGCCCACCATATGCATTTGATTTTGATCAAATCCATTTTTGTTTGATAATAAAGAGCACTAAATAAATATGGAATGGGTGTGAACCTGAGAACCTCCAGAGGGCGAGGGCAAAAATTGACAGTGACCACAGAGGAGGGGCTTGCTGGGGGATGTGGGTGTCACTGAAGACTTCCCAGTGGGAGCTGGGCAGTGTCCTTGGGGAAGGTGAGTCTGTGGGCTCAGGGAGACTGAGCATCTTACTCAACGTACACATCTGGTCAATACTGCTGCCGCGATTCACTGGGCCTTTCTGCTACCTTCTGCCTCTTGTAAAAAGCACAGTCCTGGGCTCAGTGGTAGAGCACTCGCCTAGCACGGGTGGGACCCAGGTTCAATTCTCAGCACCACATAAAAATAAAGGCATTGTGTTGTGTCCATCTACAAAAGAGATCCTCTCTCTCTCTCTCCCTCTCTCTCTCTCTACCCCCTTAAAAAAAAGAGCACAGTCCTCCTCAAAGATAGCTTGACAGTGTGGAGATTCCTCAGAAAACTTGGAATGGAACCACCATTTGACCCAGCTATCCCACTCCTCAGTTTGTACCCAAAGAATTTTAAATCAGCATATTATACTAATGCAGCCACATCAGTGTTTATATAATTCAATTCACAACAGCTAAGCTATGGAACCAACCTAGGTACCCTTCAACAGATGAATGGATAAAGAAAATGTGGCATATATACCCAGTGGAATACTACTCAGCCACAAAGAAGAATGAAATTATGGCATTTACTGGTAAATGGATAAAACTGGAGACTATCGTGCTAAGTGAATAAGCCAATCCCCAAAAACCAAAGGCTGGATGTTCACTGTGATATAGGGATGCTGATTCATAACGAGGGGAGAAGGGAAGGATAGAAGTTTATTGGATTAGACCAAGAGGAATGAAGGGAAGGGAGGGGGATGGGAATAAGAAAGACATCAGAATGAATCAGACCTAACTCTCCTATGTTCATGTGTGAATACACAGGCAATGAAACTCCACATCACAGACAACCACAAGAATGAGCTCCTAATCAGAATAAGTTATGATCCTTGTATGTATAACATGTCAAAATACACTCTGCTGTCAATATGTGTATCTAAAAAGAAGAAATTCAAAGAATTTTTAAAGGTAGCTTAAAACCCACCATTCATGTGCTGGCAGAGCTGGATATTCTGTGGAATTTGGAAAATGTAGTTTGGAACCAGCTCAAGAATTCAATTTCCAGCCTGAGCTGCATTGTGGGTAATGAAGAGACCAGGGTCAGGGCTGTGAGGTGGACATAGGGGACATGCATCAGAACCTACAGATAACGTGATGAGGAGGTGAAATCAGGAAGGTTTCTGGGAGTGGACACCATGAACTGGACCCCGGGTCCCCCTCCGCCGTGAGTGCGCGCTGGGAGAATGCTGAGTGAAATGCTTCAGCACCACGGACAGCTCTTGGGTGGCCGCCCCCAGAACTGGCCTTTCCTAACTTGGCAGCATGTTTTAAATGTGCAAGTGATATAATAGTCATTAATTTAAAAAAAGAAAAGGAAGGGACCTAGTGTGCACTTTTCTCCCGCAGAGGACCGTTTGTCTCCTTTTCATGAAATGAGACACACAGAGGTCCAAACCTCCTGGGGAACTTTACCAACCATCTCAGCCAGGACAACCCATGAAATGCCTGACCTAGGTCTCCTCTAAAGCACTCCTGGCCCAGAGGAGGTGGGGTGGGTACCAGGGATTGAACACAGGGCACTGGACCACTGAGCCCCGTCCCCAGCCCTATTCTGTATTTTATAGAGAGACAGGGTCTCCCTGAGTTGCTCAAGCCTCACTGTTGCTGAGGCTGGCCTTGAACTCGCCATCCTCCTGCCTCAGCCCTGGAACACAAGACTGTGTTGGAGAAGAGTACGGCAGCGGCAGCCCCCGCGAGGATCCAGTCTGTGCAAGGCTCAGGCCAGTCTTAGCCCAAACCCAGGTTTAGGAAGGCCCGTCTAGACCTCGAGATCAGATGTGGAGAAGTCACCACCAGCATCTGTCAGTCCCCCACGGGAGGAAGCAAGACAGGAACACCAGCGTGGCTGGCATCAGGACATCTGGGGAGACCTGAGCCGTGGCCGTCATCCTGGATATCGATTTCCGGCATTTTCTACCCGGCAGGCCCCTTATGAACTTGACCTCACTTCATCGGACCCACCACCCTGTGAAGCAGGAACTGCTGACCTTCTTGTGTCATGAGGCATCTCCGGCTCAGAGAATGGAGCTCAGTAGGCCCAGGGACTAGCCAGGAGTCCACAGAGCCTGGGTGTGGACCTCCAGGGCCGACTCCAAGGTCCTGGGGCTTCTACCCTGCTCCACCGCCGGTTGCCACTCCCTGGGGCCAGTCAGACTTGCAACCCTTGGCCAGAGAGCAGGAGCCGCTGGCCTGTCCCGGGCCAGGCTGAGCTCCTCCTCCTGGTACCCGGGAGCCCCTGCCCAATGGGCAAGTGGCGGCTCTACAGCTGCCTTCCTTCTCCCGCGCTCACAGCTGAAAACCTCATCTTCTCAGGTCAGCCGAGAGCCCAGCAGGAAGACTCCCCCACAGTCCACCTCGGCCCCAAGGCCGGGCTCACCCCCCTTCCCTCTTTCCTCGGTGGGGATGGGGACGGCCGTCTGGGGCGGAGCTGTCAATCCGGCTCTGCTCACATTCTGCCTCCAGCTTCTTCCTGTCGTTTCTCCTCAGTCACCCTGAGTCACTTTTCACTGGGTCACACTCTGCCCCAGCCTGATGCCCTGCAAGAAAATGAGCTTTGAAGTCACATGGAGAAGAGCTCAAGCCCGGACACCACCCTGGCTTGGGATCCTGGCTGCATTTCTGAGCTTCGTTGATCTCGCGTGTGAACTGGACACAGCGCTGACCACGGCCACTTTAGGAGTTATGGCCAACAGCTGTAACGTCAGCAGTTCGGATGGCAATCGTCGTGATGACATTAGCAATAACTGAAGTAGCCATCGCTGACTTGTTAAATGCTCCCCTGCCAGGCGTTCTGCTAAACATCTATCAATAACTGATGAAATCCCCAAAGTCGGGAGGATTTCCACGGACGTCACAGGGTCCACATCCCTGATCCAAAGTCTGAAACCTGACATGGTCTCAAAGGTGGAACCCTGTGAGTGCCAGAGTCTCGGATGGGGGCTCTTTACAAATTTCATATGTTCCAAGATGTGGCCTTGGAAGCAGAGGTGTGGAGGAAGGAGCCCTGAGCCAAGGACAGCAGGTGGCCTCGGGAGCTCAAGGGCCAGGAAAGGAGATCAGTTCCCCTCTGTAGCCCCAGAAGGAATTCTGCTCGGTGGACTCCTCAACTTTAGACTTCCAGCCTCCAGAATGACAAGGCTATCACTGTGTGCTGTTGGCGGCGATTTGTCACAGCTAGGATAAACTAGGGCAGTTGGCGTGGAGAGACAGACGACCGTGACCTTGACCTCTGCAAGGTCACCATCATAAATTTCCAGGGGGGGCTTTTAGGTGGGGTTGTCCCTGCTCCCAGGGCATCAAGGTATCTCTCTGGAGAGTAGAATGTTGGGCCCGCTGTGCCAGGGCTATGGTGGGCCCTTGATTGATATTCGGTGGGTGGGGGCTGGGGAGGACGTGGACCAGTTCATGTCCCCTCCTCTCCCAGGAGACTTCCAAGTCACCATAGGATACAGTGTCCATAAACCCGGGGAATGCCCCTGTGGGGAGGCTCACTTCTCTTAGACTAAGGCTCTGCTGTCGATGGGCAGCTGGGGGTCATCTCCTGGGCTCTGTGCTCAGCATCTTTTAAGAAGTGAGGATCAGAAGTCCAAGGACATTAAGCGATTTTCCCAAGATCATCAGAAACAACATGAAAGGAAGGTATGCCCGGCCAGCAGTCCAGCCTCCTGAATTTCCGGGTGTCCATATCCTTCATCCCATGCCATGGAACCTCCTGCCCCAGAGAAGCCAGCTCTCCTGTCAGATCACTGGGTGCCCGTGGAGGGCCCAGCCCCCACCCTCTCCCAAGAGGAACTCCCAGAAGAGAAATGGTCATTTCCTGTAAGGCAATGATGGCATGAGAGATGATCCCAAGATAAAATATGTCCCTTCTCCTATTTAGCTTGGATGCAAGCCCAGGAGATGTGGGGTGCAGAGACAGGATGGGCGGGGGAGAGGAGTGGGGTGGGGGAGGGGCCAGGAGAGGAGTGGGCGGGGCCGGGAGAAAAGTGGGCGTGGCAGATAGCAGAGCAGCGGGGAGGGGCAGGGAGGGTCCTCTGAGCCGCCAGGACATCTGAAAGTGATCAGATCCACGCCCTTGCAGTGTGTCCACAGATGGAGCCTTGGTGTCCACCCTGGGCTCTGGGACGCGGGGCCCAGCGTAGCCACTATAGCATCCCCAGGGACAGGAACGGTGCCTTGTGTAACATCTATTCTCAGGAAATGCTGGTTGCATGCAGGATAACTTGGAGTTAAGAGAACCAGACCCCCTACAGCCCAGGAGCTGGGACTCCTAGGTGCTGCCTTCTGCCTCTGGGTTTTGCTTCACCATTGGCAATCTATCTGTCAGGTCATTGGTAAATGAATGAAGCCTGTATTAGTTGACCTTATGCACCTGGACACTGGAGTCAGATCTGTGCTCAGATCCCCACCCCATCCCTTTCCAACCACTCACTTCACTTCTCTAAGTCTCATTTCCTTCTGTGAAAAATGGGTCCCTGTAAGAACTCACTGTCTATTAGCTGGTTATATCAATCATTCACACTCTAGTATGAATAAGAGCTGAAGGAAATTGGCTATTTCTTTCAGTGTTTGGGCTGTGCACTCTTCCAAGCAATATCCATGTTAATATTTTTTTTCACAACAACCCTATTAAATTCAAAGCCGGAAAAGAAATTGCTGATAAATGGTTGAGTCAGGATCCAATCCAAAGCCCGCCTATCTGCACACCTTGGCCCCTGAGCACCATGTTACATCCACAAGTCAAAATGACCACTGGACCATGAGAATGAGCTTAGACTGGTGTATCTTCTAGTCCAGTGCTTCTCTGGCTTTACCGGGTGCAGGAAATGATTTCCTGAATCAGTGGGGCTCCGGTGGGGCCCAAGAATCTGCACCTCTAACCAGCTTCAGGAGTGGCTCAGGCTGCGGGTCCACTTTGCATCGTGAGGTCCTAGACAGTAGGATTCCACAGTGCTCTTGAAGCTGGGAGTGACCTAGTCAGATGGGGTTCTGCGAGCAAGCCTGGCGACGCGCAGTAGATCGCGGCAGGTGAGGCGCAGGTGCTACTCGCGCCCGAGGTCCCTTGAGCTCCGACACCCCTGTGCGGCGCTCCGAGATGCTCTCAGCCTCTGCAGAGTCGGTGCAAGGAAACCGCAGGCATCTTTCAGCCCCACCCCCTCCCCAGGCCTAAAAAGCACAGCAGCTCCCGGGCAGCCTCTGCTTAAAAATGATGTTCTGAGTAGCCACTCAGTATTCCGGGGACCACGCTGGACTCAATACATCAAAGGCTGAAGGATCACATACCCCATTAGCGGCAGAGTTTAATTTCCCTTCGGGGCTGGTGGTTACAATGGAAACTACTAGAGCAATTACAATCCGCCCCTGCTGACAGCCCGCTCAGATCAATAACAGCCCCTCGCCAGGACCAGACTCATTCGTCAGGAGACTCCGGGCCACCCAAGGCCCATCCCTGCCGGGGAGCCCCTCCTTGAGGGGAGAAAGCACCGGCCACCTTCCCTGGGCCAAGCCCCCTCCCTGGTCCGGGAGGCTGAGACTCTGGGCTGAGCCCGAAACGTCACTGATGGATGACAATGGGACCGGGTCCCCCAGTCCTCGGGCGCAGAGCAGGGAAGGAGGAAGACAGGGTCCTTGCCCCACGGGCAGACACAGGTAAAGAAGGAAACAGGTCGGAGAGGGATGGTGACATGGTGACGTTCGGGCAGAGCCTGAAGGACGTGAAGGACAGTGTCAGGAGGGACAAGAGGAACCACGTTCCATGGGGAGGAAACTGCCCGCTATAGGGCCCCAAGGATGGGGGACCGGAAGACAGGTGGCCTGGTGCCCCCGGATGACGGGGACGGGCGGAGACCAGGGCGGGCAGGACAGGGTCTTGTTTTCTGGGGGCCGTGGGCCCAGGTGGGTTTCCTGCAGGGGGCTGGGGCCCCAGAGAGGAGGCCCGGGGAGGCAGGGCCACTCCAGGCAGGAGCAAGGCCTTGCACAGTTCGGGGCCAGGCCCCCTCTGCCAGGTGCTGTCTTGCAGGAGCATCTGGTCATTGATTCGGGGTCCAATGCCCGGGGTCAGCAGTTATGGGCCCCAGGGACCAGGAGGAGGCACAGATACTGGGGATCCCTGTGGCCTTCAGGCTGAGCCGGGGTCTGCGGACCTGCAGTCCCTGTTTTTCCTGTGGCCATTGCTCTCCACAGATGTTTCCAGAGCGCCCCAGCAGGACCCCGGTCTGGGGCTGAAGCTCCCTTCTGCCGACCCACCGCAGGTAGAGGCCTCTCCCCCACCGGGCAGGGCCAGCCGGGTCTCCCACCCACAGCCAGCCCCGGGCCACCCCATAACCACAACTCGAGCAGGTGTGGAGAGGGCCCCGGAGACTTCTTTAAACCGGGAAGCGGCCCCCTCCCCCCACGCTCTCCCACTGTCACTCAATCTTCTTTCCATTCTTTTTTTTTCAATACTGTCATTCTTCCCTTGATTTATTAACAAAACCATTATTAAATCCTGCTCCAGGCCAGGCGGCACAAACTGATAAACAGAGACACAAAAAAGATTGGGGTGGGGAGAAGGTGAGGAGGGGGGCAGATAACAGGGAGGAAGGGAGCAGGCTTCAAACCAAATGAGGTTCTCTTTAGCCTCTGATCGGAGCCTCCCTGGAATTTACACAGCAAGCTGGCTTGTGGGAGTCTCCTCCAGGGAAAGCCACTGGTCTCTTTGTTGCCGTGGGTGGCAGTGGTCCAAATCACTAGGAACACTGAGAGCACCGATGCCCAGGACTGATTCCCAGCTCCACCACCTACCAGCTGTGCAACCTGAGACTAGTGGCTTGACCTCTCTGAGCATCAGTGTCTTCACCCCAAATCTGAAAATGAGCGTAGCGACTCTTTCAGGAGGTTTCTGTAAGACTCAGGGGTAAGAGTGTGATAAAGCTGCCCGACCAAAGAGCTATTTCAGTGACCACACCAGAACTGTCGTGATCTTGCTGCAGTGCCCTGGGGGTCCACACGACCTCATCTGAGCCTCAGATTCCCCTTTTCCTCCTCTTCATAATACAAAAGCCCAGGTGGGGTACAGTGGCCAGGAACACGGGCAGTTCCAGCCTCCTACAGGACACAGAGGACAGCGGGGGACAGGGGAGATGTCAGGTGGCTACATGGGTGGGATGCAAGGCCCAGCCCAGCAGAGGGTGCGAGGGGGTGGCCAGGGACCCGGGGAGGCTGCAGCAAGACACCGCCAAGCCCAGGGGCTGAGGAAGACGGGAGGGAGCCATTCTCCAGCCTTGAAATACAGCCCCCCGCTGATGCAAATGCCTTGGAAGAATTAATGCCAGGAGCTGATTTGTAGTTCATCTGCCAGGTGAGGTGGAGGCCTGCGTGGGAGGAAGGCAGGGACTGCGGATGGATTCCCAACACCCTCCACCTTCCCGGGGAAACCAGGGCCTGTCTCCCGCTCCAGGGAGGAGGGAGCAGCTCCTGCAGAGGAACTAGAGCAGAAGGAGCTCCCAGCCCTCAGCTCAGCGGGTCAGGAACCAGCCAGGCACCCCCTGCAGGTCCCCGCCAAAGACCCTCTTCAGGGGAAGGGCAGAGTGTGTCCACTGTGCAGATGTGAAAACCGAGGCTCCGGGAATTGAAACAGCTACACAGCAGAACAGAATGGGGACTGCGCTTCTGCTCCTGTTAAAATATTCTTCCTCTAGTGGGAAGACCAAGGGAAGGAGGAAAAGGCGGGGCTGTGGGACCTGACCCCCCAGGCCCAGGCTGGCTCCTTGCAAGCAGAGACCTGCTACAGACCATCACACTCCCTGCTGGGCACAGGACTCAGGGGAAGGTCCCTGCCAGTACAGCCCTGGGACCCCTGGAGGTAACCCCCTCTGGGTCCTGGAGGTCCTCAGCATTTATTCAAGGAGGACAGGAAGGCTGTGGAAGAGGTGTGGTGTGGCTCAGATGACATGAAGTCACCCAGGAGGAGAAGCAGGAAATACACCCAGGATGAGTACTCCCAGATTGGGGGATCGGTCCTGCGTCAAATCCAGTGGTGGCCTCCCTGTTGGATGAGCCACATTAGGTCCTCTATTTCTACAGGACTGACTTCCTGATATTTTATTTTCTTTGAACCTCAGTTTCCTTCTCTTTAAAATGGGTACAATGTATCACTTTAAAAGATGGTTGTGATGTCAGGCGTGGTGGCCCTCGCCTGTCATCCCTGCGGCTCGGGAGGCTGAGGCAGGAGGATCGCAAGTTCAAAACCAGTCTCAGCAGTGGTGAGGCACTAAGCAACTCAGTGAGACCCTATCTGTAAATAAAAGACAAAACAGAGCTGAGGATGTGGCCCAGTGGCCGAGTGCACCCGAGTTCAATCTCTGGTATCCCCCCCAAATTTTTATAATTAAAAAATAAATCAACTACGGATACATTTAATCACAAAATGTGAGGAGCCAGACTCAAATGCCACAAAGTATTTGATGCCATTAAATGATGGTCTGAAATAGGCAAAATGATAGGGACCGAATGAGACCTTGCCGGAAGGTGGTCCTGGAGACCAAATTGTTCTCCATGTTGATAGTGTCGGTGGGTAGCAGCTATACAACTGGAAACATTTGTCAAAGCTCATCAAACTGAACCCTTCAAAAGGGTAAATTTTATTACAGATAAATCATACCTCAGTAGTACGAATTTATTTTTTAATTTTGGGGTTTTGACAAACATTTGATGCATGCAAATAACCTGTAGCGAGGTACCAGAAAAATGAGTAGCGCTGAGTTGCAATACCCCACTTGACCAGTAGTTGTCGCTAACAGCCTCCACTCCTTTTTCCCGTGGGACAGTGCCCCCCATTCCTTCACCCACTCAACCCTGGATAAAATGATTCTTGACTCAAATTAAAATTTTAAAATTCAAACTCTGTATAACTGCATGCCTGTAACGAGTCGGGTGGTGTGCTTGCTTCCCCGGAGCCAATGAGACCAGATTCAACATGGCATGTGACATTTGAGATCCTGCTCTAGAGACCCCCACTGGACATGGCCGGAGCATGTCCTGAAATCGTCCTGCTCACGGCAGGACTCTGGGGATGCCGGGGTCCAGTCGGGGCCAGGCCCCCGGGCAGTGAGTTCAGGGGCGCTGCCCTCCTCCCCGGGCCTCACAGCTGTGCCTCTCCCAATAACAATATTTTCTCTGCTCCTCTGAAGAGAGAGTCATGTGTTAAATGGGAGATCTGCTTGAGTGAGTCACAGGGAACCTAAGTGAAATCCTATCGAGGAAGTAATATTTATGATATCCATAAAGCAACCTGCTCAGGCCACATGCAGGGGGCCAGATGGGAGGCCCAGATGGGCAGGGAGCCGGATCGCGCCTGTCAAAACCGGGGTCTGGGCCTGTAAGTTAAAGCCCTTCAGCCGGGGAGGAAGTGGAGACGCATTTGGTCGGCCGTGGGGTGCTCTGGAAGCCTCAGAGGTGGGGGCCTCAGAGAAGGGCAGAGGAGGGCCAGGGTCCCCTGCCAGGGCAGACAGCTGGGGTGCTCCAGGGTCGTGCAGAGGAGAGGTACCTGCATGGCCCAAGATAAAAAGGATGGATTTCTGGGGCATGCATAATAAGAACGGGGAGGACAGGCAGGGAGCGACAGCAGGGGGCGGGGGAGCACCTGCTGAGCTGAGTCTTGCCCACCAGGCGGCCAACCCGGGGCTCCTCGGGGCTGAAACCCAACCCACTGCGGTTCCACGCTGCATTTCCTGGACAAGAGTGAGTTCTGACCAGAGGAGGGGACCCTTGCTCCTTCACACACAGGAGTCACATGGCTAGCCACGCCTTGCCCAGTCCAGGAGGCCAGGAGGGACCTTGCTCCTCCCTCACTGCCCCCTGCTAGACTGGCCGCCTGTCTCAGGACTGACATGGAACATACCTTCCCCCAGTGGCATCCCCCTTAGTCCCTGCTGGGAAGCCTGGGGGCCCTGAATTCGGCTCAGAAACCTGAAGCTCAGTCTACAAGCCCAGTCCTCCCTGGATCTGGGCGGCCAAGCCCTCATCGCCATTGGTCAAGGGTCCTCTTGGTGACCTCATCCCGCCACGCACACCTCGGCGCTGCCCTGAATCCCCGCCACTCATCATGAGCGCAAGAGTCCAGACATGCTCTGGGGATCGCTCCTTGATTCTCGTGGAGGATGACGACCTTGATGGTGGCAAATCAGATGCGGTGCCGGGCAAGCTGGCAGGGCCACGGTCAGTACTGATCCCACAACGTCCTGCGAACCTCTGACGCGCTTGTCTGTCCAGCAGCCATTGTCCTGTCTCCTGGGATGAGGGTGTCTACCTTCCTTGAGGGACCCGCACTCCTTCCACTCTCTGGGACTCCAGTTGCCCCAACCCCTTCCCTTACCACCACAGAGGAGTGTGTCCCTGCAGGTCACCGCGATGGGTCCACGACCCTCACCCTTTAGTGACAGCTTCTTCTGTGACTTATTGCAACTCTCAGGAGAGGGACTGTCTTTCTCCCCGCAGCGGGGGAACATTGCAAAAGGGTTGTACTGCTGGAGGCCATCTGACCACAAGGGACAGAGATGCCATCCTTCACAAGACAGCCAGGTCAGAGAAAAGCCGAGCCACGAGGTGAAAACAGAAACATGGCACCTGAAGCTATCCAGACCTGAAGCTGTCACCCTTTTTCCTCCCCTAAACCAACTCATTTCCTTTCTAGATGAAGAATTTCATCTGGGTTCCCGGCGTGTTTCACTGAAAGAAAACTTATCAATAAGCAGAGTTTCCCAAGCCTAGTTCTTTGTTGGCCAAGGCTGAGATACGGAAAAGGAGGCTTTACATCAGGAATTAAAAGACCTGAGATTTCTAGTGCCTGAATTAAGAAGATAAATGATCCTAGGATGCTTGTTTTCCCTCCCCAGGCACAGTTATCTATTATGTGAAATGTAAGTTCTCTTTTGTCAAGTTGTTCCTTCTTTATTTTAAATGGATTTTGTTTCTTTAGACTTTTGAGCAGAGCAGTGGCTTCTGGGGTAGGCAGGAGGGCAGCACTGCTGGGGACAGGACCCTCTGCCCCTCCTGGAATCTCTGGCCCACTCCCCACCTTCCCCATCCTGCAAGCGGGAGCTCCCGCCCCCAGGCGCCGGGTGGATTCTGCCTTGAATCCCAGGGCACTGCTCACTGGCAAGGGAACCTCGACAAGCCCCGTTACTTCTCTGAAGGCCAGTTTCCTCTTTGTAGGACACGCAGCCAGACACCATGCAGACTTCTTTCTGAGCACGGCCACCTCCAATCAGCCCATTTTGCAGAGGATAAAACCGAGGCTCTGAGAGGTTAAAATTCATACCTGAAGTGAAGCCCTGAGCTGGGACTGGAAACCAGATACGTGATTCTACAGCTCAAATACCAACTAGCACTAGGTACAGGAGTATCTAAGACAGTCCAACACGTGCTCGATGCCTGAAAGAGCAGGTGTATGCGTGCTGGGGTGACCCAACAGAATGCCCTGCCGTTGGTGCTCTGCTGTCCAGAGCAGCAGCCCCGTGTGGCCCAGGTCCCTGAGGACCTGATTTAGGATACACTTAGTTGTAATCATTTTAAATAGAAAAGCTGGTGGCAAGTACATTTAATTGAGATCAGATGCTCCATTCCCTGAAGGGATGATGGAATTTGTTTGTAAACACATAGATTCAAAGTCAGGATGACCTTTTTAAAAAATTAATTAATTTAACTGGGTGAGGTGGCGTATGCCTGTCATCCCAGCCGCTAGGGAGGCTGAGGCAGGAGGATCGGGAGTTCAAAGCCAGCCTCAGCAAATGCAAGGTGCTAGGCAACTCAGTGAGACCCTGTCTCTAAATAAAACGCAAAATAGGGCTAGGGCTGGGGCTGGGGCTCAGTGGTCGAGTGCCCCTGAGTTCAATCTCCGGTACTAAAATAATAATAATTATTATTTATTTATGCATTTATTATGGGTACTAGGGACAATTTACCACTGAGCTACATCCCCCAGCCCTTTTTAATTTTTTTCTTTACACACACACAAACACATATATGTGAAAGTATATATATATATATATATATATATATATATATATAGAGAGAGAGAGAGAGAGAGAGAGAGAGAGAGAGAGAGAGAAATATATATGTGGTGTTTCTGTTGTTTGGGGGATTTCTGATTTGCTTTTTTTGGATTTTGTTTTTGCTTTTGTTTTGAGACAGGGTCTTGCTCAGTTGCTGAGGCTGGCCTCAGAACTTGTGACCCTCCTACCTCAGCCCCCGGGAATCACTGGAATCCCAGGTATGTACCCTGGTCACAAAGCACAGGGCTCTGTTTTTACCTCTCAGTGGGCGAGAGACTGGCACTTGACCTTGGGAGGTGATTTCCATTTACGGTGAAGAAACCCTCTTCCCCCATTGGATCGTGCCTCTCTCTCCCCCAGACATAAATCCCACCCAACTGGGCACTTGCCGTCACTGGGCCGGTGCTGGGCGTGGACACTAGGGCGGTGAGCAGGAGAGGAACAGGACCGGGCTCTGGAGAAACGTCCGGAATCGGATGCTTGTCCGTAAATGCAAATGACGCGCAGGCGGCAGGAACGCGGCCCGGGCACGCGGCGCATGAAGTGGCATCTCGGTCCAACAGACGTCTCCTGGAAGGGACTTGGCAGGGTCTCCAGAGCATGTTGTATTAACTCGAGAAAGTTGGGAGGGTTATGCAAATAGGCCTGTTGAATAAAGAATATTCCTAGTAAAATCATTATGCACGACGGTTCCCCCTCTGCATAAGGTGGCAAAAATTATCTCCCTGGTGCCAATTATGTGCTTGTTAGCACTGACATTCTCGGCGCCATTACACGGAATGGGTGCCGTTTATGTACGAGCTACACTGGGTTCTATTGTAATTTTTTCTCTGTTTACAACCCGGTATAATAAATGTCATTTTTTTTTTCAAATGTTAAGGTATTTGGTATTTAATCTATCATTAAGGCTGGGAGTTGGTCTGCCCCTGAAAGACGCTCACACCCAAACACCACCGTCCTGCGCCTGGGAAGGGAGGGGGGACAGGAGGCAGGATCCGTTTCTGACACCATGTCCTTGAACCGGGAGCTCCCCTCCCCGAGCTTAATTGTGCCATGTGTGCTGAGACGTGATCAGACCCGGAAATTTCCAGAGCCCTTTTACAGGCTTGATTTTTGTATCAACGGGCAGAGAGGCTCAGCTTTGGTTGTTGATTAAAATCATATTGGTGGTATATTAAAAAAAAAAAAAGAAACAAGTAAATGGAACAAAATGGAGAAAGAAAAAGAGAGGGAGAGAGAAAGAGAGAGAAAATGTCATGGTGGGGAAATGATGAATTATCCAGTAAATTCTCTGGAGGATTCCAATCAGTCTGTGGGGAACAGGAGCAATCCGGCCGGATTATGACCTCATGGCCACATATTAAAAATCACAAAGACCTGAATATGAAAAGTAAAAACTGGACAGAAAAGACAGGAGGATATTTTTGTGATCTTCAATGAAAAAGGGGAGGATTTCTTAAAAGTATCCAAATACCAGAGCTCCCGGCAGTGATTAAAGATAGATTTGCTTACATCCTATTTAAGGTATTTGTTCCCTGGACGCCTTAGATAAATTTAGCAACAGTGCTTACAAGTGAAAAGAGAGATCTCCAAAGAGCTACCTAGAAAATGCACAAAAGCAAATGCTTTGAAAACCGGGCAATCAGGTGAGCAAAATTTATTAGTAAACAATTCACCAAAAAGGTAGTGGGGTGGGGGTGGGGAGAAAACTGCTGATAAGTAGAGAAAGGTTCACAGAAATGGCAAGTGATGCCTAGATCCAAATAACCCGGAAGCAATCCTGCCGGGGTCCCCATTTGAGGAACAGAAGTCAGAGAGGAAGAGGATCAAGTCTTAGCAACAGTGTAGCCACAAAGACACCCCACACCCAGCTGGAGTCGGGGCAAACCCTGCTAAGAACCCTCTCACCAAACTGGGCGACATTCCCTGTGCAGGAGCCCAGCGCTCCTGTCCCTGGGGATAGAGCTGCGGCTTTCCCACTCAGGGCCGCTGGCAGACAGGCACAAGGGTGCTCACTTGTCAGGTACCTGCGGCGGGAGACAAACTAGGAAGTATTCTGCCGCTGTCAGAAGGAACAGGCTGATCGATCGGCACCGACACGGTAGATCTCAAAAACTCAGCTGGGCAAGAAGAGAGCCGGGAAGAGACCTGGGAGCCTCTTCTGGAGTCCACAGAAGCTCACGCCCCATAGAGACTCATTCCAGCATGCACACACAGTCGGTTCTCCTGAGTTCCACAACCCAAGGAACCGTGTGTCAAAAATACCAGAGGAAGCCAGGGGCAGTGGATCCTGCCTGTCATCCCACAGCTGGGGAGGCTGAGGCAGGAGGATCATGAGTTCAAAGCCAGCCTTGCCATTTAGAGAGGCGCTGAGCAACTCGTGAGACCCTGTCTCTAAATAAAATACAAACTAGGGCTGGGGTTGGGGCTCAGTGGTTGAGTGCCCCTGGGTTCAATCCCTGGTAGCCCCCTCCCCATAAAAAGAAATACTTGGGAAAGATAAACTGGGACGGTAGTGAACATGCGCGCAGACATTTTTGATGTCATTACTCCAGGAACAATACAGTAGAACAACTATTTACATAGCATTTACATCACATTAGGTACTTAAGTCATCTAGAGTTGATGTAGAGGACCCAGGAGCGTCACACTGTTCTGTGCAAACAATCTGCCATTTTACATAAAGGACCTTAGCTTCTATGGGTCATGGTGTCCTTGAGGGCCCTAAAACCAAACCCAGCAAATGCTAGTGGGCGGGGGTTGGAGGATATAGAAAGGAGGAGGAGGCTGGTGTGAGCCAAGGAGGGGGCGGTGGGAGATGGGAGATGGGTGTCATTTACAACAAAGAAGAGTCCTCCCAGGTAGTCTACTCAATACCGAGCCTCTGAGCCCCCTCCAAAATGAGGGAGGGAGGGAGGAAGGAAGGAAGGAGAAAGAAAAGGAAATTAGAGGAGTATCTTTTTGTTCCCTGGAGGTAGGCTAAGGGGGATGGTGTTTAAATTGGAGCTATAGGAACACAGATCAGGGGGTAGGAGGTAGGTAGACTGCGGATCATTTAATGTAGATAGTTGAATCCACATAACAAATCACCAGGATCCTCACTGTTGGAGTGCTAAACGGAGGCTAAGCAGGGAAATGGTGTCTGTGCTCACCCAGTGCAAACAGGGCCGACCTTGGACTGGAACCTGGTCTCCCCCATTCCTTTGGCATCATTTGGACCTGGGCACATTTCTGCATCTCAGGCCAGATCCAGGTCTGCTTCTCCAGCGGGGACAAGCCTGGGGCCTCTGGGCAGCAGGTTTAAGGAGGGGGGTGCTCAGCAGCAGTCCTGAGTGCAGTGTGCCGTGACCCTGCCACCCACAGAAGGGAAACGTTTGCCCACGCTCTTAGGATGACTTCTGCTTAAAGAGAAATAACAGAAAATAAGCCGGCACAGTGGCACACGCCTGCCATCCCAGCACCTCGGGAGGCTGAGGCAGGAGGATCGAAACTTCAAAGCCAGCCTCAGCCACAGCGAGGCCCTAAGCAACTCAGTGAGGCCCTGTCTCTAAATAAAATACAAAATAGGGCTGGGGATGGGGCTCAGTGGTTGAGTGCCCCTGAGTTGAATCCCCAAGACCAAAATAAACACATGAATAATAACAGAAAGTAGGAAGAGCTAGCAATGACGTGCGGAGCCTGGCCCCCTGGTGCAGTGTCAGCATCATGTGGAAAACAGCAGGGAAGGTCCTCTGACAGCAAGACGTGGAATCACCACATGGTCCAGTGGTTCTATTTATTCTGGGTCTGTCTGCAAATATCTCCAAATACTTGCACTGCAACAACTCAAGGTTGCAAAGAGCCGTTTGTATGCCCACCTTCTCAGTCATACTATTCACCATAACTGAGAGGCAGGAGGCACCCGAGTGTCCATCAGCAGTTGAATGGATGAGTAGCATCCCTACGATGGAATATTATTCAGCCTTCAAAAGAGAGAAAATTCAGACACATGAGACAATGCGGCTGAACTTGGAGGATATTATGCTAAGTGAAACAAACCTGTTACAGGAGGATGAATACGGTATGGATTGCACTTCCATGAGGCACCTGGTATCAAATTCCCAAAGTCTTCACAAAGGGTGGTTTGCATGGGTTGGGGAAGGGGTCCATGGGGAGGTGTTCAGTCCACGAGCTCTAGTCTTGTGTGATGGGAACCTCCTGGGATTGGTTGTACAATTTGACCACCCTTGATACTGTTAAACTACTGACACCACAGGACAGACCTGGATCTGCAGTGGCCACCTGTCCCCAGCCCAGCTCCTGACAGCTCTGGGACAGAGTGCCTCCAATAACAGGTGGGTCACCCTGAATCACTCTCTTCCCAGGCTCCTGCAGGTGCCGCCTGCCCCGCCCACAACAGGTTGGCCGGGGCTCCTCCCAGCAGGCCATCCAGCTGCCACCTTTCTGGGTCCTGTAGCCCCAGCACCAGGAGCTGTGGCCATTCAGACAGCGAGTGGTGGCCACTTGGGGATCCTGGCTAATCCAGAGGGACTCCCACGCTCTAAGGGGATCTGGAAACCAGCCTCCTGGTGGGAGCGGGGGCCCGGCTGGTGGGGCTGGGTCCTGGGGTTCTCTCACTTGCTCAGGGCAACAAAGCCCAGCAACCAAGGAGGCTCTGCTTGACTCTCCAGGCACTGGCCAGTGTGTCACCTGCAAGGCTTTTGGAGAATGACAAGTACCATTCTCTCTGTGCCTGGTGCTCTTGGGTCCATGGCACACATTGCAGTCCCAACCGTAGTTGATGCTTCCCTCACATCTCCTGCCAAATCTGAAGCAAGCCCTTAATAGAGTGGGTCGGGATGTTCCCACAAGACCCGGGACATCACGGCCTCCTGTTGCCATCATGAATCCCTATAGAGCTGAGAGGAGCACCTTCCAGCTGTTGGCGGTCAAGGACCCATGACTTCTTCAAGCACTCTGAGACTGGACTTTCCAGGATAGGGATTGCTTTTTTTTTTTTTTGGTACTGGGGATTGAACTCAGGGGCACTCAACCACTGAGCCCCATCCCAGCCCTACTCTGTATTTTATTTAGAGACAGGGTCTCACTGAGTTGCTCAGGGCCTCACCATCGCTGAGGCTGGCTTTGAATTCGCGATCCTCCTGCTTCAGCCTCCCAAGACACTGGGATGACAGGCGTGTCCCCCGGCACCCAGCTTCCTCATTCTAAATAAATGGAATCCCACTCCTCCTGCCCATCCCCTCGGTCATTCCCTTACCCCCAGTCTGGTCCCCCTCATCTCTCACTGGGATGCCCCTGGTAGCTCCCTCGCTGGCAGACACCATACTTCCTCCCCCAACCCTGTGCAACATTTGAATTCTAAACTTCAAGTCTGTCCTGCCACTCCAGTGTCCTCCACGACAAGACGCTCGGCTCACCAATCCTGCTGGGCCTTGCGCAGCCCCACCCCCGCCACCCCTGCCCTCTGCTCGGCAGTCTAGACGCAGCACACACTTCGGTGCTCAGGGCTCGGGCACACGCTGGGTCTCCCCGTGGGCTTCCACCTCTGTGCATCCCCCTGCCTGGACTATCCTCCCCCCTCCGCGACAGAGACCCTGACTAATTCCTACTCACCGTCAAGCCCCTGGGTTTTCACCCTCCCTGAAGCAAGGCTCCCACTCCCACCACCTCTAGGCTGGTCCTGGACATGCGCCTGCACAGCGGCCCACACCCCGGGGTCCTGCAGGGCTCCAGCGGCCTGCGGGCATGCCATCCTGCTGTGGTGAAAGGACCTGGGACCAGGGACGGGTGATGGAGTCAACCAGGTGCGTTCAGCACCAAGGACAGCGACTCCGTGCTTCCCGCCCCGTGGAGACAGAGCCCAGCACCTGAGCGTTCCTCTGCTCCCCTGGGGATTCTGCAGTGAAGCCATTTGACGGTCCCTCACCCAGAGGGGAACAGACATGGGGTCAGGATGTGGGTGTCAAAGATGGGACCCAATGAAGAAAGACCTGAGCCCAGACAGGGACAGCCTCTGCCTGTGCATGAGAACCCCCTTCTTGTTCTCCACCTAAACATTTGCTTTTCTTTTCACTTTTTTATGATTAAAGAGAGAGAGAGACCCCAAAGACTGAAGGTAAAACCATACACGAAAGGCGGAGGTTCTGGAAGGTACAGAAAGGCCAAGAGCATGGCAAGTTTGACTCCTGGGTCTGACTCAGCCGTTGACTCGCTGTGTGATCTTGGAGAGGTCAGATGCCTCTCTGGTTTTCAGCTCTGACAGTATAGAGGTTGGGGATGGATGGATGATAGATGTGCTCATCCACTCGGCAAGGGTTTGTGGAGGATTCCATCAGCATCTGGAGAACAAGAATGGCCAAAACAAGGTTGTCCGTTCCGCAAAGATTTCACTACCTGGAGGGCAAGGTAGGCACCAAACAGAGAGATGGGACTGAGCTACAGGAAATGGGGAGGAGCCGAACTTGGAGGACCACACAGGCCGGAATTCGGAGGACTTTATACCCAAGATCTCTGCACACGTCACACGGCACCTCCTTTGTCCCTGTACCCATGGAGGGACTTGCTGCTCAAACCCCTGGGCCCCAGAGCCAGACCCTGTCCTGCCTGGGTCCACAGTGCAGCTGCCACCCACCCCATCCCCAGTGTCCCCGAGGGCTCCTCCCACTCCCCCCGCCCGGCCCGATCCCCAGCCCCACGCCTCCCACTGCCCCCCATTTTTCTCCCTGTACTTCTCGCCTTTCATTTCTGACCAAACTTCAGATGACGGGAACACTGATAAATTAATGATCGTAATTAATAAAAATTGACTCTGTGCTAATAAATTATTATGAAATGGCCTGTCAGGTTTTTTAATGAAATGCAAAAGCCACAGTAATGAGATGAGTGTGTGCACTTTTTCAGCCAAGACGTGAGGAAATACATCCACGGGGTGCTCGGGGGTCTACCAAGGAAAGAACCGGGGAAGGAAAACAGGCCCGGGGCGATGCTCAGAGGGGACCCGAGGATTACTATTCTGTGGGTGCCTATCTATTAGATTCCTCGCCCATGGTTTTGTATTATCAGCCCCACGAGATACACACTGCTGTGACCTCTTCTGTACATGCACAAACTGAGGCCCAGAGAGGGTAAGAAACTACCCTGTGTGCACAGCAACAAGGAGTCCTCACCTCCATGTTTTAGATCCCAGACCCCTCTCCTGGGCTGTTAGGCACTCATCGTACCCACCCTTCAAAAACTGAGGACTAAGAAGCCAGGAACACAGAAGTAACGTCTAATGCAGTCTTTGATATCCTGGTTGGGATTAGGCTGCTTAAACTCTTTGAGCCTCAGTTTACCTGCCTGTATAATGGAGAGGGCTCTATCTTCCACCTGATCTCTGTGCGTGTGCATGTGGGGTTGAGGTAAGATAATGCAAGGATACACCAGGAGCTCCGGGATGGTCCTTCTCCTTCTCCGAGAGTTTGGCATAGGAAACTCTGTCCGTAAGACAGTCAAGCTTTGCATGACAAGGTACCCAATGTCATGGAAGGAAGGCGCGGGGGTACCTCATTCGTGCCCTATCCCAGCTCTGTGGAGTGTTTAATATTACCAGGTTGTCCCCGTTCTTCATAAACTATAGCCATGAATGTAAAACAACCGATTTTTACAACAGAATTGTTTAACCCTGCACCAATTAAAAGTACCTGTTATTAAAAAAGGTAATTATGCTGTAATTAGTTTGACACAAGACATTAAGCAGATTATTATCAAAGCCAGGGAAATAGTAACTTCAAAGCAATTTCCCCTCTCCAAAGAGCATTTACACGCTGCCACGAGAACACGAGGCTTCCTGGAGGCGCTTTTTAATATGGGGAAATGTGGCGTCTAACTCTTCCGAGCAGCTTGGAGCTTTATGGCGGGGACAGGGACAGCCCGCATTGCAAATGAACCCAGTGGCTGGGCTGCAGGAGCCTCCCCGGGAAACCCACATGTGGGGACAAGGACTGGCAAGGCATCACCAGGCTGGCAGAGGTGACTCACGAGGCCAGAGAAGCACTAAAGAAAATGTCCCCAGCACCCACGTGCAGCAGGACCATGCTTGGGACCTTCAAGAGTCATGTCTCACATCCCCAAAAGGTAAGGACGATGAGATCTCACCTGCGGAGGACAGAAAGAGGGGACTCCCCCTCGGAACCTAGGAAGGAGGGAGGGGATCAAATTCCCTCCTCCAAATGAGGAGAGGAAAAGTGCTTCCCCTAACAATTTTGTGGTTCAAATGATATGTTGGAGCAAGTTACTTTTATTTCTTCAGGACAATCATCTTTCAGGAACTGGTTTCTTCCTGAAGACACTGGTCTCTCTCTCTCTCTCTCTCTCTCTCTCTCTCTCTCTCTCTCTCTCTCTCTCTCTCTCTCTCCATCTCCATCTCCATCTCCATCTCCCTGCATTCTCCCTTCTGTGCCATTTCCTGGATTTTTTTTTCTGGTACCAGGGATTGAACTCAGGGGCCCTCGACCACTGAGCCCCATCCCCAGCCCTATTCTGTATTTTATTTAGAGACAGGGTCTCACTGGGTTGCTTAGGGCCTCGCTGTGGCTGAGGCTGGCTTTGAACTTGCAATCCTCCTCTGTCAGCCTCCCAAGCCACTGGGATGCCAGGCAGGTGCCACCATGCCTGGACCTTCTCTTTAAATTTAATTTAACCAACACATAATATTTGCATCTATGTGTGGTACACAGTGTGACAATTTGACACACGTATGCAACATGTGTACTGGGAAATCCAGACATCCATGTGCAGAGACCCTGCAACTCTCACCATATAAAACACTCAACCCAAGATGATTTGCAGACCTAAATGTAAGACATGGAAAGACTAGAAAAGACCACAAAGAAACACTTCAGGACATCAGTATAGTCGATGATTTGGGGGGTAAGCCCTCAAAAGCACACTAGGCAGCAGAAGCTAAACTAGGCAATGGGATTGCGTCAAACTAAGAAGCGTCCTCATAGCAAAGGAAATAGCGACCGAGTGGAGAGGCAGCCTGTAGAGTGGAAGACATTATTTGCAAACCCACTTCATTTTCTCTGACCCACTGGATTCCTGGGGCAGGTGGGACAGGAGTGGGGGTGAACCATCTCAGCAGCTCAGCCCCACGAGAACTGGGGCTTCAGGACCACGGTCAGTGGCACGGATAGCTATATTTTGATTTATTTGTTTTGGCTCCTGCTCTCATCCTCAACAAGTCTACTGCCACCAAGGTCCCATCTCGGCCAATTACTAGCTGTGTGGCCCTGGAGGACTCATGTGCCCTCTCTGAGCCTCAGCTTCCCCTCTTACAAAACTCAAGCATCTAACCTAAGGAGCTGTTGTGAAGAACTCACGCCCAGTGCTCACCCAGCAGCCTGGCAGACTGCAAGGTCCTGATACATGAGAATGATTATTACTATTAACCTGCGCCCCCTGATTCCTGACCTGAGTGCCCCCATTAGTATGTAGAGCTCTGCTCTCTAAGAGACAGAAAAAAATATATATTTACTGATGTAAAACCGGCGAAGGAGAAAATGCAGACGGTTCAAGAACTGAATTAGATCTCTCCCCTCCTGCCGTCATATAACTACTGTCTACTTGATGTTGCCAGCAAGGTACAAATTTCATTTCCTGGGGAACCTTGCAATAGTAGTAATTATTGTCTGTGGCTTTCATTAAGCATTTGCGACTTTACCAAGCGTGGCACTAAGTTATATCAATTATATCCCTTGGGAATCTCCACCACTCAGACACTGGTGATGTCACGTGAGGTGACATAAACTGTACCCATTTTGCAGATGAGGAAAGTGAAGCTCAGAGAAGGGAGATGGTAAGAGCTGAGCCAGGATTTGGCCCAGGTTTTCCTACCCCTAGAATTTACCCATGATGCCTCCCTGTCCTCCTGGGTCACACTGCCTGGCGGAAAGGGAGGCAGGTCACTAGGAGCTGCCTGCAGGGACTGGGCACGTGGCAGATGTCAGAAAGCGGCTCCTCTCCACTCTCCTCCCTCGCGTTCAGGTTCCCACCTTTCAGTGCCGGGTTGGGACCAGTCTTCTCAAAGGGCCTGCGGATTCCACAGATGCAGTCAGGGGAGCATCAGGGGCTCTGGGGTGTCGCCTGTCACCCTGAGGCCCCCCGTTTGTCACCACGGTGCATACCTGAGCTTCTCGCCTCCCCTCAAGGGCTCTGGAATCCAGGAAGAGAGAGCAGAGCTGCTCCCGGCAGTGGGGCCTCCAGCCCAGCCTGCTGTCGCCATGGCAACCGTGCAGACATCAATCTCCTGGCAGCCCCTCTTCCCAGCTCTGCCTCCCCCTGCTCCCGTCATGTCCGGGCGCCCAGCAGCAGGATACAGGGCCCGGGGAAGTCGCAGGAGGAGGAGAAAAGAACAGGAGGGGGCTGGACGTGGCCGAGGAAGGTTCTGGAAGGAGACCTGGGAACCACACCCACTCCAGAAAGCTCCATGCTCTCCTCTCCCCTTTCTCCTGGTGCAGCAGGCACCATGCCAAGGGTTTTGCCTTCACTGCCCTGTTAAAGTTCCGTGTGAGTCTGGCCTCCTGTGGGAAGTCTGCTCTGGTCCCGTCCCTGTCCCACCACTGTCCCACACTTCCCGGTGCCTCCTCCGTCACAGCACTGATCATACTGCGTTCTTTGAACTAGCATCTTGATCCTCGGATGGCCCAGGAAGTGGGCTCTATTATTATCCATGATCCCATTGGTCAGGGGGGAACACTGAGGCTCATGGAGACTCATGGAGGGCACCCAAGTTGCCCACCAGCAAGTGGCCCAGCCACCATTTGATCCCATCTCTCATTGGCAGCAAATTCTGAGTCTTTCCGCGGCGCCAGGAGGAGGCCTCAGGGATTCGAGGGCAGAGGTTCAGGAAAGACAGCTGCAGCCAGCAACTGATTTGACTCATGAATTCAGAAGGAGCTGATGGGGCCAAGGACATGGACCGATGTCAGCAGGAACTGGTGTAAAGGGTCCTGTGGCCTCTGGGTGCTCCCTCAACTCCCCTGACTGCTCGGGAAGGCAGCCCGTGGTCCCTGCAGAGGGAAGCAAGGGATCCCCGGGGCCATGGGAGGCTGAGAAGGTCTCTTTCCGAAGAGGTGGTTCCAAGTGTCCCATTCACAGAGCACCACTCTGAGGGCCTTGGGTCCACCACAAATGTCCACTGGCTCTGCGTCCTCACAGCAAGCTCACAGTGGGAAGAGGCTCCTAGATCATCTCCCCTGACCCACCCTAGAGACGGGGAAACCTGAGATCCAGGAAGGGAGGAGGCAGCCCAAGGTCATCCTGCACCAGGAAGAGGCAGAGCCAGGACCTGAACCCAGACCTGCCGACCTTGCATCCAGTCCCCATTAGAGCAGCCAGAGGGCTAAGCCAGCAGGCCCCAGGAGTGGCCCCACCAGGGCATCCATTGTAAAGAACCCACTTCGTTGGCCAGGGACCCTGTGACATGCTTGATAAGTGTCAATTCAATTTTCAACACGGTACAAAATAGAGATGTTTACCAGCCCGTCTGTGAAGGAATAGGGGCCTCTATTAGGTCCCCACGTCTGCTGTCAGTAATTGCCACATACTTAGCGACTCCAAAACACCACAGGGCTGGGCGTGGTGGCACATGCCTGTCATCCCAGCTACTCAGGAGGCTGAGGCAGGAGGATCACGAGTTCAAGCCCAGCCTCAGAATGGCGAGGTGCCAAGCAACAGTGAGAGCCTGTCTCTAAGTAAAAATTACAAAGGGCCGGGGAGGTGGCTCAGTGGCTAATCACCCCAAGTTCAATCCCCAGAAACCCCCACAAAAAGAAAAGAAACACCACAAGCTTATTCTATTACAGTTCTGGGGTCAGAAGCCCAAACAGAGTCTCCCTGGGTCGAAACGAAGCTGCAGACAGTGCCACCTGGGGTCCGTGGGGAAACTGGTGTCCTCGCCTTTCCAGCTTCCAGAGGCTGCCCTCGTCCCCGACTGTGGCCCCTTCCTCCGTCTTCAGAACCTGCCACGTGGGGCCGAGTCCTTCTTGTGCTCCTTTCTCTCTAGACCTCTGTCCCCCCATCTTCTCCTTCTGAGGCCCCGGGGTGACGGCACTGAGCCGTGCACATGACCGCGAGGGTGTCCTCCTCCCCGGGTCTTGGTCCACCTGCGAGCTTCCTCTCTCTGTAGGAGGCCTGGCCTGGCCACGGGGTGCCGGGCACAGGGAGTTCCCAGCCTCCCTGGAGGCATTGGAGATAGAAGCCAGGAGGAGCCAGGAGGAGCCAGGAGGAGCCAGGAGGAGCCAGGCCTCAGCAGGCCCCTGCAGATGGGGTGGGAGGGGGCAAAACCTGCTCAGGGCGACAGGGCGAAGCAGACCCCAACCCACTGCATCCCAGGCCTCCCTCTCCACGCCCCCTGCCACCTCTGCCCCCGGCTGCTGGCCTCTCTGCCCTGCCCTCCCCTCTCCTTCTGAGGCCTCTGCTCAGCAGCATGGATACTTCATCCAACACACGATCCACGTGGGTTCAAAAGCGCTGTCGTTACATGGAAATTCCTAGTATGATCCTAAAGAAAAGGGGATTTTCTTGAAATGTACATTTTGGCTCATCTCCCTGCTGGGCTCGGAGTCTGTGAGCTACCCAGGGCCTGACAGAGATGGGTACAACCTCCTCTTGTCTCACATGCTTCTAAAATTAGACTGAACGCTGTGTTAAGCACCACGGTTAAGATCAAAATGATGGATTCCTCCGATGAAACCAATCCCAACATGTCTCCGTAGCTGGTAGTCAGAGGGCTCACTCTCCATTTGCACTATTATGATCCTGGTAATTGCCTTACACAATTACATTGTGACTACCCTTCACTCTGCAAGGCGTCTGGTGGCCTCCGAGAAAAGAGGAGAAACGCTGACCTCCCTCGGAGTCACTTCCTGCCTTGGCCCTAAGATCTCTAGTTACTTCCTGTGAGGTGAGAGCCAATCCCAGCAGAGCCGGGCTGAGACCTCCCAGTTGAAGGAGGACTTCATTAGCATAGGGATGATGACAACTATGATGAATCAGCAAAGAAGACCTCTAATGCTTGGACAGCCCATTTAACTGATGGCTACTTTCACCATTTAACTGGTGGCTACTTCCTCTCAGAGATGAATGAAGGAATTCTGAGCCCTGGAATGCTGGGGGGAAAAAAAAGAAGTAGAATGAGGAACTTAAATAAATATCCCAAGTCCCATTCAGATGGTAAATTAGGTCATAGGATGCTGTTCTCCCAGCTTGGATTTGAGGTCAGGACACGTCCCACTTCCTACCAGATGTATGACTGTGGGCAAATTGCTTCCTCTCTCTAAGGCCCTGTTTTTTCCTCCCCAGAAAAGGAGAATCACAAGAATTTCTGTACAGGGACACTGGGACTACTCAAGGAAATCATAAAATTACCAGGCTCGGCGTAAAGGAAGCACCCAGTGCACGGGCTCTTCCTGGCCAAGGAGGAACATGGGGGATTTTTCATGTCCCTCTCCCACGTCCATGGGGCTGATATGCCTCTAGCTCTCCCCGGGAGGGGACGAAGCCTCCGGCAGCGTGGGCTGGAGGCTGGTGACTTGTCCTGAACTGTGCTTTCAGCTACCCAGACAACCAGCTCTGTGACCCTGAGAAAATTATTTAAACCCCTCTGAAATTAATTGTCATGTAACGTGGGTAAATAAATCCACACCGCCCCGGAGAGTCTGGAGGTGACTGAGCAGGTCAGAAAACACTGTGAACAACGGCACAACCTCCGCCCTGAAGAAGTCGTAAGCAACCTTTAGCAGTGCCCTGTGCCGCTTTCCAGAAGGATCTTAAAAGAGGAGAAACCCAAATAGGGCACTTCAAGCAGGAATTCATATCTACCGGAAACTGCGGGCTGTATGTCAGGTGTGGAGAGAGGCATGTTTAAGGGCAGGAACTTGGCATCTCTCTTGTCACATGTGGTCTTTGCTCACCTCTTCTTCCCCTTGGTCACCTTGGGCCAAACCCCAAGTCAGCTCCAGCCTCCTCCCTTTGGAAGTCAGTGCCATCTTCATTTACAGTCAAGTTGGCCCTGGACAACTCAGAGTCAGGTTGGGGCAGGACATTTCATACAAAATACCCAAGCCCAGCTTCTATCCTACCCCTAGATTCTAGAGATGGTCTGGGGCATTGGTGACCCTGGAGTGATTGTGCCCTCTGTGGGACATTGAGGAATGTCTGGAGATGTGTTTGGTGGTGACAAGACAAGAGCATCTTCAGGGCAGAGGCCAGGGATGCTGCTCAACACCCCATGTGCACACCATGGCCCCCTACAATACAGATCGACCCGGCCCCCCATGTCAGGAGCACAGAGGTAGAGAAACCCCATCCAGCATGAGGCTTGGTCATTGGTATGTTGCAAAGTCTCCCAGGTGATTCTAATGAGTGCCACTGGGTTAATCAAACACTCTGCAATTAGCCTTCGGGAAGCAGACTCTTGGAGATAAAGCTGCCCTAATCAGCCGCTGTTATTAAATCATCAATAGCTGTGGTCAGACTCAACCCAGAGCTAAGAGCATGCTCAAGACTGATTTCCCAGTCCCTGCGGGGCACCCAGCAGCTCAGCCTTGCCAGGAATGACAGATCCCCATCATGCACACCTTCTCCCTTTTAAGACTGGGACAGTTATGAGAAAACCTGGCTGGTGTGGTGACCCCACTTCCTGCCCCTCTGTGTCCCTGCATTATCCATCTGTCACACTGCAACCACCAAGCTGATACAAGTTCCAGACACTCATGGGCTCATATGACACTCAGAACCCCAAGAGTCAGTTTTAAGATCTCCAGTTCAGCCGGCGCGGTGGCACACGCCTGTCATCCCAGCGGCTCAGGAGGCTGAGGCAGGAGGATCCCAAGTTCAAAGCCAGCCTCAGCAACTGTGAGGTGCTAAGCAACTCAGTGAGACCCTCTAAATGAAACACAAAATAGGGCTGGGGAGGTGGCTCAGTGATCTGAGGGCCCATGAGTTCAACCCCCCATACTGCTCCCAAAAAATCTCCAGTTCCCAGAAATCCAGGGGTTCAAATACTTGACCCGGAAGCTGCCCTGATAGTTCAGTGTTGGAATTAGGACTTGAACCCAGTGCTCCCCTGACCCTTGGTCCTCACCACCAGACCACACTACTTGTTTCTCCAGCTGGTGACTTGATGCCCATCTGGGAGGCTCGGGTGCAGGAACATGGTCTCCCCATTCTGCCGCATCTTTACCGTTTCCATTGATGGCGTCCCACTGTCTAATTGACCTTCAGCCCAGAGGAATTACCAAAGGCATCTTGGAGCTACCGCAGGGCTACAAACTCTCAGGAGGAAGGAAAGAAACCCATGTCCACACCCCATGCCCTGGGTGCCTGCAGGTCAGATCTGTGCCCCATAAAACACCAAACATGGTCTCCAAGGGGCCAAGCGGAAAGCTGAGGCCAGAGGGGTGAGCACCTCTAGCGGTGGCGAGTCTGGGGTGAGACCCACGTGGGTTTATGGCAGCGCCCTGCTTCGTGGATCTCCCCCTGTGCCCTGGACACCGCCTCGCTTCCTGTTGATTTAGCACCCAGTGCGGGCAAAGCGCCCTGAGCAAATCCCTGAAGACGGTCGTGGGGCGGTGTGTGTGTGTGTGTGCAAACAGCATTACACATGTCCTGAGCCTTGTAGCACCGTGTCACATATTGACGAGGCCCATTACACGACTGCGAGCGAGCAGACGCCTAAGTGGAGCACTCCCGGGTTGGAAAGCCTGACTTGTGACTTGCAAGGGGACCCTGGCGCCGGGCTCCCTGCGCCCTGGTGATGCGCCCGCCTGTGCGCAGGGCGCACTCACCCGCGGTCCCCCGCCGCCCTGCCCCCCTGCCCCGCGGAGCTGCGGAGCCCAGCGTGGCCCGTGCCTTTCTCTGAAATGATATTTTATTAAATAAACAAACTGGAGCCGTGGCCGTTGATTTATGAACAGTTCCTCACGTCTCACTTGTTCGACCCGCTGCAGATTTACGGCCCTGCATTAACCTCGTGAGCGCTCGAGACGTTTACTAGGATAATGTTGGCAGGAGGGAGAGGGGAGTTTACAGCTGAGCAATAATTAGGAAATGCAGGACGCAGTGGAGGGCCTGTGTATTGGGGATGCTGGGTGCGGGGTCCACGCCGACCTGCGTCTCGTGCAGGTTCAAGGGCGAGAATCAAGCCCGTCCCTCCCCAGCTGGCCACACCCTGAGGCCTCTCTGGAGTCTGGTTCCCACTTTCAGGGCTCCTCATCAACGCCTTGGGGTAGCAATCAGAAAGAGCAGAGGGGACAGCTGCCTGCCCAGGGGACCTGGGTGCCCGTTTGCCCCGCCTTTCCTGATAGTGGGACCCAAAGTGCATCTTTGGGATTTGGAGGGCGCGGTCCTACTGGGAAGAGGGGATTCCTGGGAAGGCAGCTCTCCTTCCTGCTCTGAGTAGGAGGGGCTGGTTGTTCAGGTCTCCCTGCAAGTGCTTTTGCTCAGGGAAAAGAGAAAATACGGTGGCCTTGGGGGTTTAGGAGGAGCTGGGAAGAGGAGGTGGGCAAGCTGGTCAGAAGATGGAGGGGGTGCACAGGAGAGACCACGTATTCGTAAGAAGAACTACAAACTCCTGGCTGCATGTAAGAGCCACCGGAAGAGGAGCCTGGACCCAGCCAATCAAGGCCACTGCACTGTCACCAACTCCCCAGGGATGAGAAGGCACAGAGGCTTCTCACAGGATGGGTGAACACCAGCAGCATCGGCCTCATCTGGGGGCCCTTTGGAAACTGCTGGTTCTCAAGCCCCAGGCCCAACTTGCCGGATAGAAACTAGCATTCCAACAGGATCCTTGCGCCATTCCTGTGGGCATCAAAGCTTGAGAAGGGCTGCCAAGTGGCATTTGACTCTCAGAAATGCCACCCAGTAGGCAGAGGAACTGCTCAGGTATTGCCTCATTTTTATAGGGGGAGAAACCGAGGCTCAGAGAGGTTCAGCCACCTGCCTGAGCGCACACAGCCAGGACCTACCCCAGGCCCTTGGCAGTCCTCAGCATCTCACTCAGGCACATGCCGGGAAGCCAGACACGGTGGTGGCAGGTGCTGGGGAGGTGCTTGTGGGCCGGAACTTAAAATGAGAGATGGAGAGAGGGCGCCCCGGGGAAGGGGATCTGTGAGCAGTTGTCAATTAGTCACCCGGCCTTCCGCAGCTGGCAGAGCGGCCGTCTCGGCTGCCACCCGCCTCCCTCCCTCCGCATCTGCCCTCCCTGCCTTCCCCTTCCAGAGCCTCCTTGAGATTTGAAACTCAAACAAGAGGGTATGAATAATGTAGCGCGATCGCTCCTCTCGTCTCCCCTCAATCCTCAGAGGGTGCGCGGCGCTCCTTGTCTGCCTCATTAGTGGCCGTTCAACCATTTGATTTCAGTAACAATGAGCGCGCCTTCCCCGGAATTTTCATACCTATTTGCGTCACCGGAGTCAACACTGAATTTTTGAAACCACATGAAATTTTAATGGTGCGATCTGCATACTGAGCAGCTCTCTCCAAAGGCCCTGCCGCCCCAGCCCTGGTCCCAGCTCCAGGGGACGGGCGAGGAGAACTGCCAGAGACAGGGAGAGTCCCTGTCCCATCAGGAGCCTGTTCCAACTCTGAGACCTCATGTCAGGGGTCAAAATCCAGCTTCAGCATCCCCTGCCTGTGTGCCCTGGGGGTAGCTGCATGGCCACTGTGACCCTCGGTCTTCTCATCTACAGAATGGAGAACAGCAGAGTTACCATTGCAGGGATGAACCGAGGCCGCCCCTTACCTGGCACACGGTGGGCCATTAATGCTCAGGGGCTCTTCTGACAGTGATGACGACAGGATGCTTCCTCCCACCCTGCACACCGCTACGACTGGGCGCTTACAAGACAGGCTCAGGCCTCTCCCGCTGTGCTGTTCGCCCCTCTGTCCCCCGACTTCACAGCAGCAGACCCCACTTGCCCCCAGCTTCTCTCTCACACCGTCGATGGCCCAGGGAAGCCACTCGGCCTCGCTGAGCCTTGAGTCTCCCCTAAGAAGTGGGGAGACAAAGTCCCAGCTTTTAGGGCCCTTGCTGGCCAGAGACGGTGCTCTTGACTCCGAGCGCACCTCCTGTTCACAGGTTGGCGTCTCTGAACTGAGGTGTGGCAGAGCCTCCCGGAGCCCTGAACGCTGATGCCATTATCTGGGTGGAGGGCATTCTGGGGCACGTGCTCCTGAGCCAGGCCCCTGGCTCTCACCATCCTCGAGGAGGAGGGCTCCCAGGGTGGTTCCTAAACGTGCTTGGAACTGGAGCCTCAGAGAGGTGACACAGCCTCTCCTGGGTCCCCTGGCTCCTTGGGAAGGAAAGGGACGCTGGTTTGCGGACCTGGTCTTTGGCCCTCTGCTCTGCCACCTCGTCCCCTCCTGGGGTCCATCTGAATAGCTGAAGCAGGCCAGGGAGATGGGGCCATCTGCCCAGAGCAGCAGAAGCAGTATGTGGAGAGCTGGACCTGGAAGCCACGTCCCAGGGACGGCGCCCTCTGAGGCCCCCTGTGACGTTCCACCCTGGCAGGCAGCAGGCAGTGCAGTCCCGGTGGTGGCCAGCTCCGGCGCAGTCCAGGACAACGTGCCCTCGTTCCCAGGTGTCTTGCAAATGGCTTCGCGTCTCCCAGCCGCCCTTTCCTCACCTGTGGAACCAGAAGACAATCCCAACCTCTCTCCGCGGGTGGTTTGAGGATTAAGTGGAGCAACATCTAGAAGGAGCTGGCAAGGCTCCCGAGACCTCTGAATGGGCGTGGTACTGAGGACAGGCTGGCAGGGGCTCTGGCGCGGTGGCTCACGTCTGTCATCCCAGCAGCTGGGGAGGCTGAGGCAGGAGGATCTCGACTTCAAAGCCAGCCTCGGCAAATTAGTGAGGCCTTTAAGCAATTCAGTGAGATCTGGTCTGTAAATAAAAGAGAAAATGAGGCTGGGGATGGGGCTCAGTGGTCAAGGGCCCTGGATTCAATCCCTGGTACAAAAAAAAAAGAAAGAGCCTTCCCGTCCTCCCGGGCACCGGCCTCCGTGCTATTGGAGGCCCATTATCTACATTATCCATGGTGCCCGTCACCCACCAAGAGAGGAGTGGGCACGCTGCCCCGGGTCTCACCACCAATGAAATGGAAGGAATTTCTGCTGAGGACGGCGACCGCTAACCTGCCAACCTCGGTGACAAAAATCAGTCCAGAGCGTGCGGGGGGGGGGGGGGGGTGCTCTGCCCAGGGGGATAGGAGGGAGAAACAGAGATGGCCCAGGAGAGACAGTGAGATGGAGGGACGGACGGACAGAACCACACACCCTGCTCAGCAAGAGGGCCTCAGGGGCATCCTCTCCACCGCGCCCTCACCTCTCCTCGGAGGTTGACAAGAAGATGGAGAAGGTGGCCCAGGCCCTGCCACTGAGAAGCCGCAGGTCTGGCCTTGAGACCAAGAGCTCCCAGGGGATCTGAGCCTGGCCCGCCAGGGGACAAGAGGCTGGGACGCAGTCACGTGACCTTGGTGAATTTCTAGCACACAAGTTTCCCCGACGTCCTACTGTGTGCTGTCATGGAGAGCAGCACGTATGCTAGACCCACAGGAGGCTGCATTGAATGTTCTCGAGAGAAGTCTTTAGTAATTAATTGTCATATTAAGTTGAAATTCACATGATATAAAATTAGCCACAGCCGAGGTCCATTCACAGCTTGGAGCAAGCTTCATCCTGTGTAGGGCAAAACATTTTTATCACTTCGGAAGGATACCTCATACCTGTAAATAGCCACCCCCCTTCCTGCCTGCATTCCAGGGCTGAAGATTTACCTATTCTTGATATTTCATTTAAATAGAATTACACAGCATGTGGCCTTTTGTGTCTGGCTTCTTTCATGTAGCTTCTGACAAGTTCTTGCAGTGAGTATTCACAGCAACTTCATAAAATCAAGGAGTAGAGACAACTCAAATGTCTGTCAACTGGTAAATGGATAAGTAAGATGTGGTAGCTCCATGTAACAGAATACTACTCAGCAGTGAAAAAGGAATGGAGTATTAATACATGCCACAAAGTGGATGAACCTTGAAGAAATTACTCTACGGAATTAAATTTTTTAGATGATGTTTTTTGTCCTTAAGGCTATAATCATACCCCTGACTGACCTCACTCTAGTGTTCTCACCACCCACCCCCCAGAAATGCTGCCTGAGCAGAAAATTGAACACATCCATTGATGTCAGTTAGGCCAAGATGGCACCTGGCTCTTTGCTGGCTTTCCCCATGACCTTGAGAAGAGTCCCTCCAGACTTTAGGTATTTCATGTATACAATGGATTCAAGATTTGGCAAGTGTCAATTATCTCTATGGAATGAACATCGGTGACCCCCTAAAATTCAAATGTTGAAATCTGAGGCCCCCCCAGGTAAGACCCAGCCCCTCCCACAGCCCATCAGGCACATCACGTGGTCAGCCCTGGCCCCTCTCGGACCCTGGCTGGACCCTAGAGCTCACCGGGGCGACACTCCCACTTCCTAGGTGAGAAGTCCGAGACCCAGGGAGAAGAGGTTTGCTGGAGAACTGGCCCTGGACTGCAGGCACGTGGGGAGCTGGACGCACCCCCCAACACGTCGCTCCCCCAAACCCTCATAACCATCCAGGGAGACGTGTCTCCAAGGCGTGACTTGTAAGGGACAGGAAGGAAAGGTGAAGCCACCACCAGGAGGTCGGGACACTCGATGGCGAGAAGATGACGGGAAGGACGAGCAGATGCACACGGCCAGCTCCTATGCCACGCGGGTGGCGGGACCAGCCCTTGTGCTCCCACTGTTCGCTGCGTCCTTGTCCCCATGAGGGCCCTGGACAGGGATAAGCGGGCCTTCCCAGACCATGCTCTCAAGGGATCTATGACCTTTTGGTGGCCACAGGGAAGCAAGGAGGACAGCATGAGTCACGGACAATAAAGACACAGATAAGGCACAGGAGGTGCCCCAAGGAGGGCGCGAGCAACGTGCTGGGGAGGGTCAGAGGGAAAAGGCTGCAGAGGACAGAGAAGTGTGGGATGGTCACTGAGGGACACCTGGAGGAGGAGGAGGAGGAGGGAAGCCCCCAGGAGCCGGGAGAGTCCAGCCAAGGCAGGAAGTGAGCACATGGAATACTCTGAACACTGCACATCACCCAGAGACACCCTCCAGGACCCTGTGAGCCAGAACACAGAGAGTACCAGGGAGCCACAGAGTGTTCTTGAGCAGTAGAGTAACGAGGTCCAGAAAGATCCCTCTGCATCTCTCTGCATTTCTCCATCCTGTCTTCCACCAGCGTTAGTTGAGCACCTACTGTATGCACTGCCCCACGCTGCAGACCGGGGAGCAGGACCCACAGAGGAACATGGATGAGCGTGAACAGTAGTAATTTGGTCCCACCTGCGCCTCTCCTGTCCCTTGTTCCCTGGCGAACGCTTCCCACCCAGTGTCAAATGCCCACCTGCTGGCCTGCATACTTTGCATAAAAGTCTCTGGAAAAAAAAAATTGATTATATTCATTCTCTTAACCTCACCCCAACCCGAACATAAATCGTCTCTGTTTATAACACTGCTGGCATTTTGTGCATTTTGCCGAGTGACATAAAATGACAATAAATTTAGGCCCCACCAGCAGAAAAGTACCTAAAATGCCACATGTCACTAATATTGACAGGTTCTAAAAGTAAAACTTGGAAATGGTTCAGGAGACATAAATTAAAATAAAAAGATATACTTTGTCCTTGAGAAAGAATCAGCTAAAATTAAACCTGGGTGTGGGTGGGATGTCCAGGAATAGAGGGGGAGAAGAGCGACAGGGCCACCTCCCTCAGAACACAGCCACAGACTGGGAGGCCCACAAACACCCGAGGGGTCCCCAGCCAGCCTGGTCTGCCACTCAGGGCTGCGGCCACCTCCCTCTGGGTATCCCAGTGTGAACACAATTAAAATTCAGGTGCACTAACCACACTCAGTGCTCAAGAGCTATGTGTGGCTAGTGGCTACTGTATTACACAAAAGATCTAGAACATTCCAGAAAGTTCTACTGGACAGCTCTGTCGTAGAGCAGGAAGCCACCCTATTGCTCTTCAGGGTCAGGGAGACCCATGAATTTCCTCGGTTGCTCCCCAGCCTCCTTCCTTCTCCCTCTCTCTCCTCCCCCTCCCCCTCCCTCTCCACCCCCCCCCCATGTCTGCCTGCCCCCCCACTGTCTTTGTCTCTGCCTCTTTCTCTGCCTCTCCCCTCTCTCCCCTTCCCAGTTCTACTCTGGTCAAAACATCAGTAGATGAGTTTCAAGAACCATTCAGGGTTTGGAAATGAGGGTCCAAAGCCCTGCAAATCTCCATCCTGCTGAGATCTCAGGGAGGTGACTCCAGTGTCCCCTCTCCCAACCTGCTATTTACAGGAAATACCATCTACCTGCCAGGCCTGGTTCTTGAGGGAAACCACCAGTTTAGTGGCACACCATAGGTGCTCAATAGATGCACCATTTTCCTTTCCCCTCTTTAATGACAAATCTTCAGAGGTCACAAAAATCCACCAGATAAATCTCAGCCCCTTCAGCTCAGAATTTGAGCCACAGCATGTACTGCTGGCTTCTGCATAGAGCCCACTGCAGTCCCCGCTGCCCCCACTGTCCTCTGTGGCCTCTGCGCCCAGCCTGGGTGCCCTGGGTCCTTTCTCCTTTAGTCTGTTTTAGCATCCCAGGGGAGGAACAGCTCAGAGCTTCCCTGAGATTCCAGCACGGGCCTGGTTGACCATCAACTTGGAGAAAGGCCCCAGAGAGCCCAAGAGCTAGTGGGGCTCACTGTGGCCCCAGGGTCCTCCTCTCAAACTCCGGCTGACTCCACCTGCGTGGTTCCCGCATTCCCTTCACATCTATGGGAGGAACCTACTGTTTGCCAACCTACTCTGCCCAGCTAGGCACAGAGATGGGTCAGGCACGGCTCTTCCTGGGGCACTCACAGTCTGACTGGGGAAAGAGACTGTCCCTGAGCCACTGTGACACAGGGTTCAAGGGCCTGGAGTACAGATGGAGCAGGCTCCCCGCCCGAGAAAGGGGGCTTGGCTTGCAGTCCACCTGAGGGGGGCACAGGGACATCTGAAAGTGCCCCCCCGGGAGCAGGGCATTTGGATCCATGGAGCAGGGGGTGCCACAAAGGAGGTGACAGAGGGAGCAAAGCCAGAGCTGGGTTGCAAGAGTCATTCCATAGGACTGAGCTTCCCACCGGAGGGAAGAAGGGGTCAGGAGGGTGGAAGGGACCAGCCCTCCCCCTTGTGGGTCACTAGGTCAGTCAGCTAAGGGCTGGTCCCCGGCAGGAGAGAGCCACAGAAAGCTCTTGAGTGGGGGAGAACACTGCTCCAGGCGCAGCTGGGGCATCTCCGCTGGGGAAGGCAGGATGGTGGCGGGCAGGGTGGGCTGGGGGCCTGGGTGAGGCCGCCCTGGGGTGGGCAGTGCTGGGGACACAGAGAGGGTGGAGGCGAGGGGCTCCCCGTCCTCGGCCTGGCCCTCCCCCCTTGGCTGCCTGCGCCTCGGGCGCCTCCCGCCCCCGCTCCCTCCCCGCCAGCCCCGCCGCCTTCTGGCTGCACAGTTTGCGAGGAGCATTATGTAAATGGGCTTTATGCAAATCCAGCCTCTCCCAGCCGCGCGGGCTGGACTCCTGAACTCTAATTAACTTGCCACCGCCTAATGTGGCCCTCCCGCCCGCCCCCCCCACCCAGAAATCCGCTCCGGGCCGCGTCTCGGCGCACCCTCGTGGGGACGTGGGGACGCGGGAGCTGTCGCCCACCCCGGAGCGCGGGAGAAGGCAGCATTTCAGCCCGTTGACACCCGAGCTCGATTCCCGCGCTGCTCCCAAATCAAGGCCTCTTCTCCCGCCCCGCCCCCCGTTTTATTTTGGCTGCTTCTAGAACCAAAAAAGAAAAAAAACCGTCCTGGGGAAACTGGATGCAATTTTTCGTTGAGTCTTTCTTCTCGGACCACCTTGGATCACCCTCTCCCCACCCACCTCCGAGGTCGCAAAGGCAATGCCCTCTCTTCTTTCTCCAGGAAAGGGCCTGGGCTGGGCGTTTTTCGTGTGATCAGCCCAGCAAGGCTACATCCAGCTCGCTCCAAGGTCCATTTTTGTGAACTTATTCCCAAAGGTGCATTTTTGACCTGGACAAGACCTCAGCTGCAGGCCCCTCAGCCAGAGTCCAAGTTCAACAAGGGGCAGGCCGACATTGGCAGAGACAGAGAGAGAGGAGGAAGAAATGGATGGCTGGAGGGAAGGAGGCTGGGGAGAAGCACAGGAGACTCACAGGTCTCCATGACACTGGAGAGCAAGAGGGTGGCTTCCCGCTCTAAGACAGAACTGACCTGTAGAATGTTCTGGAATGTTCTAGATCTTTCTGGAATGTTCTAGCCACCCGTAGCTCTTGAGCACTGAAGTGTGGTCCCTGCACCTGAATTTTAATCGTGTTTACATCTGACCTAGACAAGACCTCAGCTGCACACATGCCTTTCATCCAGCCTCCCAGTGCCAGGAGCAGCAATGGCAGACCCAGGCCCATGCAGCAGGGATGGCGCAGGTGCAGGCTCCCTGGTCCCCATGAGTGGCTTCCACCCAGCCTGGGCCTTTCTGCTAAACATCCCTTTCCGCAAAATGGCACCACCAAAGAGCAGAGCCTCAGAGCCGTTTTTTGACAGTCTTGTGCGTGGCCTGCTCACTTTCAAGTACAGAATAAAGCTAAATAAAGGCTTTCCCAGGAATCAGGGAGGGATTGTGTTGTCAGCCCGTTCCTGCCACCAGGATCCCGGACGGCGCTCCAAAGGCAGACTGGGGGGAGGCGCCGAGTGCCTCTGGAGCTGGGGGGCCAGGCGGCTGTGTTGAGGCTTGATGCTGTAAACGGGGGTTTTGAAAGACGCAGCGTATCACGTACTTGCTAGAATTCATTCTGACAGCTCGGAGTGGGAACAAACAGGACAGCATCGGTTGTTCATTCAGGAAATATCTATCACCCATAGTGCCTGGCATTGAGTAGATCCCAAGAGACGTCTCTGGCCACAGAGCCTGGTGCCACCCTTCTCCCCGGCTGCAGAAGACCAAGATCCCCAGGTGCAAACAGCCTTCTGAGGCCCATCTTCCCCCTGGCCAAATCCCCCTCCCTCCTCCCAGGCCTCCTGGCAGCTGAACTGTAAAAAGGATCCCTGTTTGGGAAATTCAAAAAGCACGTCTTTCCTTGTTTTTTTAGTTTTGAAATTGAGGGACCTGTATTTGTGCGTAATCCTGAGGACCGGTCTTGCAGACAGGCTGTTGATCTGGGAGAAGGAATATGGAGTCACACCTGGGTTCAAATCTATGATACTGGCGCGGCTTCAGTTCCCCAGCCTTTGTATTCTCATCTGAGAAAGGGGTATCCTAAGGTGGAAAGGGACTGAATGAGCAAAGGGGTGAAAATATCGCCCTTTCTCTGGCAGAAAAACCATCCACGGAAGCTCTCCAGGCCATCCATGTCTCACTGGAATTTCCAGAACCAGGGTAGAAAACCAGGCTTGTTGGAAGAATTCCAAGGTGAGAACGTTATCACATCCGAAATATCACTGAAGCCAGGTGCGGTGGCCCACACCTGTCATCCCAGCAGCTCGGGAGGCTGGGGCAGGAGGATCGAGAGTTCAAGGCCAGCCTCAGCAACTTAGTGAGACTCTGTCTCTAAATAAAATATTAAAAAGTCCTGGGGATGTGGCTCAGTGGTTAAGTGACCTGGGCTCAATCCCCAGTACAAAAAAAAAAAAAAAAAATCACGGAAGACAATTTTGGAAAGCACTTTAATCTGGCCCTCTTAACCCCTCTGAGCCTCAGTTTTCTAAGTGATAACGTGAAAATAATCAAATTAGCTACCTCGTAAAGGTCAGTGGATTAGAAAGGTCTCAGTACCAGGTGGATCACAGTTTTAGCCCTGGACCAGGAACTCAGACATAGATGCACCTAATTATACTCAGTGACAGGGAGTTCTTTTTAATCAATCAATTAATTAAAAATTAATTTCCCAGTTTCTCCACGGGCTTTCCTTTTTTACCCCTCTAGGTTTTATGAAGTATGATTTAAACAGAAATATTAGATTATGTCTTAATTTCTACTTCAGAAGAAAACCACAATAAAAATGTTTTAAAGATGGTAGAAATTAAATGAGTTTGTTTGCTCAATAGAAGACAAATCACTCTCCCTGAGAATGAGCACTCAGACTTTCATATGCACTGAGATTTATATCCGGACGCCCCAGACTCAGCTTAAATAGATAGAATACACAGCCAGGATGTTGTTCTTGATGAATGACGAATGCTGGGATGTATATGGTCTATTTTATAATTAGGAGAGTCTTCCCACATGCCTTCCCAACCCCTCTTTGCTTTGGAATTTTATCTCAGGGACACCAGAAAACTCCTACAGGTGCCACGGTAATCCTAGTTTACCAACAGCAATCAACCCCACCCTAAGATATTATTCAGTCCTGCCACACACGAGAAGGCCTACCCTGGCATGCCATTTCCTATTAATGGGGGGCCGTGACTTGTGTTAAGAAGGATTCTGGGGTCTTCATTAAGCACAGTGCTTAAGAGTGTTTTCTTGATTAGTGATGTCTGCTGTGGAACTGGGTGGTGGCCAGGGCACATGTGCCTGGTGTTTGCTAACCCCAAGCCAGTAAAACTCCTGCAGAGGATAGTCAGACAAGCTGAGGATCAGAGAGGGAAACCTATTCGTCAGGGTCACACAGCAACTTAGTGGCAGAGCTAGACTAGAATAAATATCTCCTGGCTCCATGCCCAGATCTCTTTTCTCTCCTTTGTACACATTCAGGTTCTTCATCAAGGCCCAGGGGTATCTTATGGAACAGTCATAACGCCGGGCATTTGTCATGTTACTTACCCTCCCCCATGCGGTTCCAAAGAGGTCTGCAGTGACCACACACGTTAGAGAGGAATGGACACATCAGAAGAGGATTAAAATAAAATGGAGAGGGTCAGCCGAGCAAAGGGAAACTGAGAAATGAAATAAGATGATGTCAAAGGGAAACTTGGCACATAAAAACACAGTCCCTGTGCCGTTGCTAGGCAACGGGTGGCCAAAGCAAAGAAGGGGAGAGGAATGGAGTGCTGGAAGACGAAGAATTTAGCCAGTTGGGTCAGAAGAAGCCTGTCCTTGGTGTGAGCCGTCCTTCCCTCAGGACCTCTTGCCCAAGACAGCCGAAATGCCATGCCACCAAGACATGTCACCAAGATGTGTCACCAAGGAAGTGAGCAATCTGGACGCCTTGCTCTGTCTCTCAGGGTGGACGACGTGGACAAGTCTGAGAAGTCGGAACTGCAGACGTCAAAGTCACCAGTGACCACCACATTCCCAGACCCAAGGGCGGGTTCCACGGCTCGTCCCCTGGACCTGGTCAGTACGGGATGGCTGAGGAGGGCAGCCACGTTGGGCTGCTCTGTTTTGTTTTGTTTCCTCCTAAGACAGCCCGAGTTCTTGGATGGCCTGAGTCAGGGACAGCCCTGGTCGGGAGCTCCTCCCTCCTCCAGTGCCCAAGGGTTGCAGGGTCCAGGGCTCTGCAGCAGATGACCCTGCAGAGGCCTCTGCCATGGGCTGGTGACTCCTCTCCCGCCCTGACCTCTCTCCCTGCCCCAGATTCGCGTGCTCACGACCCCTCGCCATCTCTGTCCAGATGGACCTCGGGTGCCTCAAACTGCACCTGCCCATCACCCGCCCTGGATGACCCCCGTCCCTTCTCTGTCCTCACCACCTCTGTCTCCTGCATCCTGGTCCAACCAGTTGCTTGGGTGCCAAATCTAGGACTCGACCTTTGGCTCTTTCCCTTTGTCACACCCAATACCCAGTTTGTCAGCAGGTCCTTGCAACTCGGCTACAAAACCTACCTACGTCAAGGGCGTTGGTCTCCCCCCCACCACAGCCCAGGGTCGCAGCCTCTTCCTTTCCCACCTGGATGGCAGGAGGCCTCCCGGCTCTCTCCTGCCCCCTACAGGAGGATCTGCACACAGCAGCCAGCCCACTACCTGGGAAATGTCACAGTCCAGCTCAAGGCTCCCAAGGGCCCCCATGACTGGGAAAGGCGTATCCTGGCTGGGACCCACTCTCCTCCTGCCCGCCCTGGCTCACTCTGTACCATCTCCAGAGCCACTGTCCTGTGGGGCTTCTCACTGATGCTCCCACGTGCTGAGGTCACTCTTCCTGTAGTGTTGGCGTGGACCAGTCTCACCTCCCCAGACAGCCCCTGGCTCAACCTGCGTCCACAACTCTTATGAGATGCCGCTTCCTGCAGAAGGCTCCCAGAATCCCCTATTTTAAATAGACCCTCCCACTGCCCCTTTGCCCCCTCCCACTTCCCTGCCACCCCCCCCCCCCAGCATCCTCTGGGCCCCCACAAGAACCTCCTTCCCACCCTCTCCTGCGTCCCCCCCAGAACTTCCTCCCTGGGAGAGGCCTCTTGTCCCCCCTGCACTGCACTCCACAGAGCAAGGACATTCACCTCATCGCTAACTGCTATGTCCCTAATGCCCTGCACATAGTAGGTGCTCAGTAAGCACATGCTGCCTCAGTGACCCTCTAAAGGTCGGGCCTCTGCACGGGACTTCTTCAGCCAAGAACTGCAGGCAGATGGGCTGCCGGGTGAGCTGGGCTGAGGGGTTTGCCTTTGACAGGACGTGGAGTGGGGCCTGTCTGTCCCCTTGGCCAGGGCCACCAGGGACACCCCTGTGATCTCCACAGCATCCCCTTCATCCTAAGTGTCTCCCCACGGTGTCAGCTGGTCCTTTGAATACCACTAGGAAAAAAAAAAAGATCACTATCGTCAAACCCCGACAAATTGCTGAAGGGCCGAGCAGATCCGGCCAATTTACAGCAGGTTCTGACTTTAATCATGTTTTGTCTTAGATTTGGCCCTAATTATAAATCATTCACAACTGTGGTTGAAACCATAAGCAAATCTTCCGTGGCATCTTATTATCTACTTAATATCGCGGAGAGAAAGATTTACGGGATCGTCTTCTGGGAATTAAGCAAAACGAGGAAACTTTTAGGTGCGACTAAAACACATGAAAATGATACTTTTGTCATAAAAATGCTGATTGATCCACGATTATTGTAAAACTCTGGAAACTGTGCCGGTGTCCACATAAATCTGTAATTGGCTGGATTTATTCTTTTTCAACATACGATATTTCCTGCGGTTTTGACCACCGTGGTCATCTGAGCCCCTCAGATTTACTGTGGGTTTAACTTAATGAACTCCATGGAGCTGATGCAGGCAGATGAGTGTGTTCGTATCTGTGTGGGTATCTCCTTAAGATGTGTCCCCGAAGTCTCCATCACCTGTCAATGGTTAGCGTTTTACTCCAAATATCATTCTTTAAATATTTGAAGACAGCACACTTTGCCAGGTGAGGTCAACACCAAGGGCAGGAACCGGTCCCAAGCCACATCTCCAGAGCCACTGTCCTGTCGGGTGGCAGCCTAGGGGATGAGGATGGCAAAATGGTCATGAGCCAAGGGACTGCTTCACCCTGGGAACCTACCCCACCCCTCAGCCTCAGTTTCCACATCCGTAAAATGGGAATGATTATCCTAACCCCAGGCCCCCGAGAGGCCCCAGGAGACTTAAATGAAAAGATGGACGTCCAGTGGTCCACACAGAGCCTGGCAAGCAGCAATGAGCCTTCAGGCTGTGGATGCACCTTGTTTCTGATTCCCAGTGGACCTGGGTGTGGGGCCGGGCAGCAGGATGGGTGTGGTCCAGGCAGGATCCTAGCTGTCAGAGGGAAGGGCCAGTGCAAGCCCAGGGGGCACCAGGCCAAAGGCCAGAATCATCTCCTCACCCAGTAGGACCAAAGAGGTGGTGGTCTAGTCCAGACCAAAGCCACAGATGGACAGACAGCCAAACAGTATTTCAAATTTGAAGTATAAGAACAGCGGCCCGCACTTACCAACGAGCACCAGCTCCGCACACCCTGCTGAATTCTTCACAGACTTTTTGCTAAAGCTCAGCTGCGACTATTAAAAAAAAAAAAAATTGAACTCAGGGCACTGGACCACTGAGCCCCATCCCAGCCCTATTCTGTATTTTATTTAGAGACAGAGTCTCACTGAGTTGCTTAGCGCCTCACTGTTGCTGAAGCTGGTTTTGAACTCGAGATCCTCCTGCCTCAGCCTCCCGAGCCACTGGAGTGGCAGGCGTGCACCCACTGCGCCCTGTGACTACTCAAATTTGAAATAAGAAAATGAAGACTTCGGGGATTCGACCTGCCCAAGGTCACAGAGCAGACAGGCAGCTGCCCTGAGACTCCAAACCCAGTCTCCTAGGCACCGACCGTGGCTTCCCCAGGGTCCCTGGTTCCATAGGCACCATAGCAGCTCCTGCCCTCCTGGATCCAGGCATCCAGAGCTGGGGACTCTTGGGAAGGCTAACCCAGGGGATGAGGTCTCAGGGGCCCCAGGAAGGTCTTCCTGTCACACGGCGAGGTCGGAGCGTGCTGTGGCAGGGTGGGCTTGCCATCCGCCCCCGGTGGGGCCTGGACTGTGTTAATGGTGGTTTATTTTTCTTGCTTCTTGTCTTGTGGCCTGTCAGATTCATTTCGGGAGGGCCCTCTCGGAGTCACTGACTCATGGTGTCTGCTCTCCCGTCGCCCGGGTCAAGGCCAAGTGACGCTGGACTTCCCTGAAAGGAAACCAAGCCAGGGGCTGAAGCCGTGGTTGGTGTGCAGCACGACCTTCAGAGGCAGGGTCCACGGCTCCTCCCCCCTTCCTTCTCTCTCCCTCTCTCCTCCTTTCCACCCTGACTTCTCTCTCCCTCCCTCCCTCTCTCTCTCTCTCTCTCTCCTCCTCCTCCCTCTTCCCTTCAGTCTTCTCACTCTTTCAACCCCTTCTTTCTCTCGTCCTTCCTCTCCTTCCTCTCTCCTTCTTCTTCTCTTTTTTCCTTCTCTAGTCTTTTCTGTTTTAAACTATACCCAGGATTTTTTTTAACCAGGGATTGAACTCGGGGCCCTCCACCACGGAGCCCTGTCCCAGCCCAAGTTTGTGTTTTATTGAGAGACAGGGTCTCACTGAGCTGCTTAGGGCCTCGCTGTGGCTGAGGCTGGCTTTGAACTCATGATCCTCCTGCCTCAGCCTCCTGAGCCTCTGGGATAACAGGCATGTGACACAGCCCACAGCCCAGATTTGGTTTTTATTCAGGGACACTAAGGCCAGCAGATTGAGAGCCACCTCCCTCACCGGCCCAAGGCCCTGGGTTCAATCCCCCGCACCACCAAAAAAAAGAAAGAAATGACACTCAAATGACAGCCCTGTGCTCACACTGCAGGAGGGGCGGAGGGGCTCCATGCCACAGCAGGCAGGGGGACAGGCAGGGGACAGGCAGGGCCACACCAGCCAGTGGCCGGCAGCAAGCACAGGCCAGAGGTTTGACGGGTTTTGTGGGAAGTTAGGGGTGGGGGTAGGTGGATAGATTCAGGACTGGTCGAATGACTCCAGGGAACTCTGGGCTGTAGCAGGGTCCCCAGTCACCTGGGCCTGGGTTGTCTTAGGGTAGGTAAATAGTGTCCTGGAGAGAGGGGACCTGAGGAAGGCAGGCGGACGGGGGGCTGCGAGGCGGAATCGGGACAGGTTGGCTGTAGGAATCAGCGAACCCAGAGTCGGTCGGGCCCTCCCTGGTCCCAAGATGCTCACGCTTCCCAAACTACAGAAGGTTCCCAGATGCGGTGGCCACGGCTGCCTTTCCGCCCTGCTCTCTTCCTCCCCCCTCTTCTCCCCCACCTCCTGCCTCCTGGAGCCTCTTGCAAAGACCCCAACGTCGTAAAAGGACCCAGGCCAAGCCGAGAGCCATCCGCCAGCCAGAACCTCATTTGGGGTCCCAGATGTGCTTCTGACACCCGGGGAGAAACCCAGCAGCGCTGGTGGGGCCCTAGCCCTGCCCCTCGGCTCCCTGGCCGACATCCAGCTTTCTCCCGACTCGGGTGACCGCCACGTCCTCGCCCCTGAACCATCCCGTGGGCTGGTTGTTTTGCCCAGGCCTAGAATTACCCAAATCCCCTTAACGACACGTCTGCAAATGAGGACAGTGGAAAAAGGCAATAATTGTGACAGTAACTCACGGGGCCAGGCCTGACACGTCTCTAATTGCCTGCTAAAATTGTCGCTGTCTCCTAAAGTGCAAATTATCACCCGAAATGACAAGAATAATGAATGAGAGGCTCTGATGTAATGCAACAATTAGTCCTCAAAGACACTGTCTAATATGGTAATTCAGAACACCCACTCCTTGTTATTAAGTGCCTGATAATTATTTAATTATCTATCTGCCAGCATGATTTACTTGGTTTATTTAGCTGCAGATGTGGGCAGGAGCTCTCGGGTTTAAGGTCACAGCGAGCTGGCCCCTGCGATGGCCACTGCATGGGTTCTTCGGGGGCTGGAGGCGGCTGCCTGGCTGGTCCCCTCCTGGGCGCTGGCAGTCTGGACCCCGGGTCACCAAGTTCCACCCGTGGCCCTGACTCAGGGCTGATCTGGGGCTGAGGACCTTGAGGGCCGGCTCTGCGGGTCCCTGTGTTCCCTTTGTCCTTTGGACCCTGGAGAAGTGCACAGGGGACTCAGGCAGCGGCCACCCAGAGCCCAAAGGGTGCCCTGGGTTGGGCTCGGTGCCAAGTCTCCCACACAAGCATTCGCTCGCTTAATCCCCCTCGATTCCAGGAGCTAAGGCAATGGGTGTTGGCATGTGACAGGAGGAAACTGAGGCTCGAGAGCTGACGTCACTCACTCGAGGTTCGTGGTGAGTGAGTCCTGGGTGGCCCAGGACAGGTCTCCCTGTCCCCGTGGTTGCTACACCCTCCTGCGCCCTGACAGCTGCCAAGGCCATAGTGTCCCCAAATCTATGGGTCTTTTCAGGGCCAGTGCATACCCATCGGAGTGTGGGTGGGGACAAAGGAGGGCCAGGGCCATGGTCTCCAAATCACACAATGGGGACCAGGGAAGAAGAAAGGAGGCCCCACCCCCCGTGCTGGCTGGAGGTTCAGAAGCCACCAGGAAGACGGACTTGGGGTCCATCTGGAGGACCTCGTCACTGAACATGCCCTGGCCAGTGTCCCAACCTCTCAAGCCTGCGTGTCCTCATCTGCAAAGCAGGGATGATCCAAGTGTTCCCGTGCCCACCCTCACGGGGGACAGAGGGAAGGTGGTCTGGAACCAAAACAGGCAGGAACAAGCTCTGGGGTCCCACAGCCCAGCAGGGCACTGCAGCTAAGCCACCCTCCCCTTCAAAACAGCTCCAGGAGGGGACAAGAGTGTTCCCAGCACAAAGAAGTGACATGTTGGAGACTCTTAACGACCCGGTCATTATGCGCTGTAACACGTCGGGAAATGTCACACCGTCCCCCATCAACAGAACCATCACTGTGTGTCGATTAAAAGTAATAACAATAATGTGCCCCCCGCCATCCGGCGCCCTCCATTCTGCACCCGTCGGCTTCCTCTGTGATGGGTCTGCGTGGGGACTGTCCTGTGACTTTGTCACCCCACCCTACACACTCGCTTGGGTCGTCAGCTCTGCGGGGTGACAGAGTCTTTGTTTTCTGCACCTGTCCTGTTTCCTGAGCTCCCCGCATGGCACAAAATAGACCCTCATTAAACACCTGGAGGGTGAATGAGGCCTCAACAGAGGGACCAGGTCCCGGGGCTGCAGGCCAGCCACACCCTTCACCTGAGGGCTCTGTCAGACACTCTGTCCCCACTCGTGTGTGCCTAGGGCACAGCTGCAACTTGCAGGAGACAGTGACTTCCTTGCTCTGGATTGGCCACCCGCAGACCCTCAGCTTCCGACAGCTTCCCCCGTCCACTCAGGTCACCTGTCCCAGATGACCCTGGCGTCCCCCACGCTCACCCTTTCTTACCACTTCCCATTTCCAGGCACAGTGGTCCTGCCTCTGTTCTCCAGGCAGGGGCCGCATGGCCGGCGGGCTCTGCCCTCCACTGGAGCTCTCCAAGGCCGGGCAGAGGAAGGGTTGGGAGCTGACCCCTCCCCGCCACAGCCGGGAATCACCTTCAGGAGTGACTGGTAGGAGCTGCGACCAAACAGCCCAGTCCCTCCAGGTCCCTGTAGTGGAGCTGCTATTCGTACCTCACCCACGGGTCCCAGGGGAGGCCAACTCACCCACCCCAGCCCAGCTGCTATGAATGTCGGTTGCCAACGCCATCGCGAAGAATCGCCCGACCAGAGACACCGCACCTAGAGACAGTGCAAGGGCCTGTCCCACCCCAGGGCGCCCGAGGCCACTAATACAGGAGTACTGAAGGATGAGCAGGGGTGTGGCTCGGTGGCAGAGAGATTGCCTAGCTTGCACAAGGCTCTGGGAACCATCCTCAGCACCACACACAAAAGAGACTAAAGGGCAGATTTGGGTTTTTTTTTTGGTGGGGAGGTTACTAGGATTGAACTCAGGGGCATACTACCACTGAGCCCCATCACCGACCCTATTTTGTATTTTATTTAGAGACAGGGTCTCACTGAGTTGCTTAGCATCTCGCTTTTGCTGAGGCTTTGAACTTGCGATCCTCCTGCCACAGCCTCCCCAGCCGCTGGGATGACAGGCGTGCAACACTGTGCCTGGGCAGTCTCTTTGCTCTAGAGAGTGACACCTCTGTCCACACTCCAAAGCTCCTTATGGGACTTCAAGCAAACCCACATCTTTTACTAGCTCAAGAAAGGTTGGAATCCGCTGCTGCATCTTCTGGGCACAGTATAGCATTGTGTTGATTTAGCAAATGAGCCCAGGGAGGAGCAAAGGAATGCACGCATGCCACCCACGTGCAGCCCGCAGGAACCCCAGCCCAGAATGGCTTTCTCCTACGCTGCCAGCCTGTGAAGAGCCAGAAGACTGAGGTCCATCAAGGTCCGGTTGGGAGTCACACCCATCCTGTTCTTGTCACGGATCCACGGAGAGACTTCGGTCCTGGCGCTGTGGGTCTCCGGGTTCCAACCATCAAGTGACAACAGCAATTTTTTCCCACCTTCTCTTGCAGCTTCCCATGCCAGACATTGGCGTGGGTGAGATTTTTAATTTGGAAACAATGTTAGACTATAGCGGGGAGTTCGCAAAGCAGAGGCCCCACGCCCCCGGCCCAGCTGGTCCCCGTGGTCCCAGTCTGTGATTTCCCGCACCCCGCGCCTGAGGGTCGCGTGCTCAGCTGGCGGGTGGAGGTGTGGCGCTCAGGAAGTGGCTTGGGCGTCCTGGGGATGACAAGTCACCGGCTCAGCAGGCCTGGGGAAGGGGCGGCCGCGCACACAGCAGCCTCGCCCCTCTCCATCTCTGGGCGCGGGGCACATCCGCAGTTCGCTTTTATTTGCGGTCTGTCCCCCGGTGCCATGGCAAACAAGAGACTTTATAAATATTTCAAACGCTAATAATTTGTGCCGTCCCTGCTTAGACTTTTAAATGAATCTAAGAGCATTTCTCTTCGAAGAACGTGCCAAGCGGCAGGCGGGGGAAGAAATACCACTGCTCCCGTCTGAGACGGTGCTTGATGGGGCGGAGGGGCCGGGGCTGCGGCGGCAGGTGCGGGGAGCCCCGGTTTTCCCACCCGCTCCCCTGCGCCAGTATCTGCTTCTGTGACGCTCTGCCCAGGTCCTTCTGTGAAGGTCCGCCTACACGGTCCCTGGTTGGTATTTCCAGAGCTTTGACTTTGCAGTTGAATATTCCTAGGCTCAAATCCCAGTGCTTGTGCGCTGTGTTGCCTTGGGAAAGTGGCTTCACCTCTCTGAACCTTTGTTGCCTTTTCTATTGAAAGATCGCATTTAATGGTGTGTACATACCAGAGCCCTGCAGGCCACCGCTCAAGGCACAGTAGCTAGTATTTGCCTACTGAATATTTCCAAGGCCCTTAGAGTGGCTCAGATACAGAAGTGAATTTCTTGTTCACATTAACTACCCGATGAGATTCCAAACTGGTTCGTGCAGGGGGAGGTAAAAATCTTCCTGGCCCATGTTGAGGGAGCTCTGCTGCGGCTCTGGCTTCAGGAGGGTTCTGGGCCCCCAGACTCAGCAGCAGAAAGAGAAAGGCATGGGGAGGTTCCATCACCCAGCCTGAAGCTCAGGGGGCAGAGGCGATGTGGAAAACACAACCCATAATAAGTAGGTGAAGTCCTCACAGGAGGAAGAACAGAAGACAGGGGAGGAAGGCTTTCTAGAAAGCAAACTAGATCCCGGCAGCCTGCCCTGAAACCTTCCGAAGGCTTCTCACTCTGGGTCCAGCCACTGCCACCCTCTCCGTTCTGGCCCTCTTCTCTCTGCCCTTTGACCACTGGGGGTTCTTTTCTACAGACCACCACCCATGAGTAATAATGGAATTCACCTCCCAAATCAGGCCACTTTGGAAAGAGCAAGGCGAGTCAGGACAACGGGGGCCATCTGGGACAGGCTGGGTGGAGTGGCTGCTGTTGCCATTGGTCCCACCACAGGGCCTTTGCACGTGCTGTTCTCCCTACTCCTCAGTTATCTGGCTGACTGGTCCTGAGGCTCCAGTATCACTTCCTCTTTCTGATGCACCCATCCATTGTCAGATCCTAGAAACTGTTTTCATCAAAGGTGTTCATTTAAATTCCTAAACAGATGCTCAATTGTGCATGTGTTTGATTATAATCTCTCTCTTTCTGACTAGACTATAAGCTCTGTGAAATTAAGAACTGGGCCTCTTCTTGTCCACACCTGGCACGTAGTAAGCACTCAATAAACGCTGGGGTATATGATTGCATGCTGACCTCTGCCTGGAGAGGTCAAAATGGAAATCTTTCAATGTGACAGAACACCCCAGCATGGCCCAGAAAAATGAGCATCGAATGCAATTACACCAAAAAGCAGAGGAACAGCATCTTGGTGGGGGAGCTGCAATCAGTAAAAGATCCTGGACTGTGTCTGTCGAGGCTGGAGATGGCTGCTGAGCCTGGCCTCCCTGTCTCTCCCTGGCTGTCCGTCTCACTGTGTGATCTCTCTTGCACCAGGATGCCATTGCCAAGAGTCCTCCCTCTGACTTGGCACCACCAGTCTGCCAGCCCCTGGATCTCTGGAACTGTGAGCTAGGAGAACCTCTTCTTTATAAAACGCCCAAACTCAGGTATTTTGTTACAGTAACAGACGACAGACGGACACAACAAACTAACGTGGGTGAACGTGCTCGCCTGATTCCACGTTCCACAACAAGAGACACACATTCCCTCGTTGGAACTGCTGGGCCAGCCTCACGGCTGTCACTTACATGAATGGCCCTGTGGGATCAGCTTGGACACCGCCATCTCGCTGGATGCCAGGATGCCTCTGGCAGGAACAGCAGCCAAGGTCCCTGGATTGAGGCTCATGTCTGAGCTGCGGTTGCCGAGCTCCGTCTGCAGGACAGCTGGCTCCCGAGTCAAGGGCTCCGGGCCGAGGAGCCAGGGCTGACCTCTTCTTCACCGCAGCCTGGCCGTGGGTCGGGCAGCATAAATAACGCTGCACTGACAGCCAGATGGACCCCGTGCCCGGCTGGCAAGGCTGCCTCTGTCTTGCCAGGGACAGCACTGAAAATAGAGTCTCAGAGACGGGGAAGGACCCAAGGAGTCATCGTGTCCTTCTCCTGAGTCTGGTGTGACCTCCCTTAGCTCATCTTAGCCGGGAAGGTGCCTGCTTTTTCCTTTCTTATGGATCTCCACAGAGCAAAGAAAGTCCTCTCAAGATACTCTTTCTTCTCTTTCTCTTTTGGCACCAGTTCGTGGTGTATCTAAACCTTCGGGTCAGACCGGGTTCAAATCCTGGTTGAGCCACTCACAGGCTGCGTAACAACAGGCAAGACACTGAACCTCTCCATCCCCAGGGCCACTCCAGCACCAGCCAGTGCACCTACCTCCCAGACCAGTTTAATGGGGGACATAGGACTGGGGGTCAGGTCTCAAGTCCCCACGTAGTGAGACAGGAGACCAGAGAGACCAGGGAAGGCCAGGAAAACAGTAGGTGTCTAATGGTTGTGGTTATCATCAAGCATTCAACCCTGATTAATGAATCGTATAAAATCACACTTCTCCAGATCAACCAGGCTCAGGCTCATTTGAAGTAAAGAATCGTAGTGAAATAGAAAACAGATGTTGAAGCCAGGAGTGTGACGCACTCCTGTCATCCCAGCCGCTCGGGAGGCTGAGGCAGGAGGATCGTGAGTTCAAAACCAGCCTCAGCAATTTAGTGAGGGTCTAAGCAGCTCAGTGAGACCCTGTCTCTAAATAAAATGCAAAATAGAGCTGGGGATGGGGCTCCGTGGTTGAGTGTCCCTGGGTTCAATCCCTGGTACAAAAAGAAAGAAAGAAAACAAGATGTTGGCTACTCAATCATCATTCTACAGGGTGTCCAGAAGAGAGATTTTTTTCCATGCTGGTTCATAAAAGCTACTGTCCCTACACCACAAATGGAAAAAATACTGAGAAAGGAAATTCAGGAGAACAAATTATAGTAGTGTTATGGATGATTACAGTGAGTTCCCTCCAAAACTCATGTTGAAAGACCCCATTGAAGTGGTCGGGAAAGGTGCTGAGGCCTTAAAAATGTGTTTGGTTTGTGACAGCGGAGCCCTTCTGACTTTCTCTTGGTCATTCTCCATACTGGGTACAGGAGATTAAAGGGTGGATAATATCTTCCTCTTGCCCTAAAGGAACTGATAATGCCAGTTCTTGGGGAACTGGATTCATTCCTCAAGAAAGGCTGTCATAATCAAGCCCACTACTCATGTTCTGGCCTTTTCTCATGCCCTCTTGTCCTTCTACTTGAAGGAGCATGAGGTCTTCATCAGAGGCCAAGCAGATGCAGCACCCTGCTCTTGGACTTCCTGACCTCCAGAAAAGTAAGCCAAACTAGACCTCTTTTCTTTATAAACTCCTAGGTTTCAGGTAGTCTGTTATAGCACAGAAAATGGACTAGTCCAATTAGATGTTTATTGAAACACAATTACAGTCCCAGGGTGAAGTGCTTTACATGTATCAATTCAATATTTATCCCTAGAGTTCCTATAATATTCCTCACTTTATGAACAAGGAAACTGGACACCAGAAAGGCAAAATGACTTTCCCAGGGCAGGTAAGTAGGAAGTGTCAACCCCAGGGCCTCTCTGTGAGTCCTGCTGAGCATCTTCCTCATTCAGGTCCCCACATGGGGTACAATTCCACCAACTCTCCAAAATCAAATAAGCTTCTCAAACATCTTCTGGTCATTCACACCAGGGACGGGCAGATCGGTTAGGCATTCAGGGTCTAGGACAGATGAGGCCAATAAGAGAGCATTGTGAGGATCAAGGGGACCAGGGAGGGAAGGGAGACAAATGGCAGAGGTTCTGCTTCCTGAGCTCCAGCGTCCTCACACCTGCAATTTCAAGAGGGCCTCAAGCACTAACAAGTACACACTTGAGAGGATTCTCTGGGAACAGAGTCCAAACCGACCTTCCTCAATCAGAAGAGTCACCAGCACGGTGCCCTGAATCCTCTGAGTGGAGTTCAATTGCGTGGTGGGAACGTCTTGCCCAGGGGATCATGTGGCCTGGACTGGCTTGGACGGGGTCGGCCTGGGTTATCTGGGCTGAGAAGTGGCCATCGTATCGAGTTGGTTCCTGGGGTTGGGATGGTTTTGTGCAATAAACCAGTTTGAATTGAGTTGAGCCATGTGGTGGGGAGGTTGGGATGGGTGGGCTTGTGAGGGTTAATTTTAGTTGAGTGGACGCCAGTGGAGTTGGGAGGAATGGATTTGGGGGGTTAGCTGGTTTGGCCTTGGCCTGGATGAAACCAGTTTTCAGTCGTCTTTTTTAAGCCAGTCTTTCTAGTGTGGATCCATTTCCTGTCCAACAACTGGAATCGCTCTGGAAAACTCCAGACCAAAACCATAATGGATGAAGGGGGAAGGAAGTTGGGCCCAGATCAATAATGCTGAGAAGCCCGAGTCTGCCTTCGTGACTAGAGTCAGGTTGTTTGCTGCAGAGGTGGCCACGAGTGTATCGGAGGCTGAGTGTTGCAAGGTGAGCATTTTTACTCAATTGTTGCATTTCCTTTGACCCCGATGTGTTCATCCAGCTGCCAAGCATCCTGGGACCCCTCTCAGGCCACGCTCCACACTGGGTACCGGAGGTTAAAGAGTGGATAATATCTTCCTCCTGCCCTAAAGGACCCGATGATGCAGGTGACTCCTGTCACCATAACAGAGTCTCAGCCAACTCCTCCCCTTAGATCTGACCAGCAGCAGGGCCAGTGCCAAACCTCTGTCCCCAAGGTTTTGGAGCACCGTGGTGTCAATAAACAAGAAGAGCACCTTCAGAATGATTAAAAGGACAGTGCTTGCAGGCACAGTGGAGAGGAAGAACTGAGAGAAAGGGGGTGAGAAGAGGGCTTACAAACACACAGCCCAGTAAGTTTTCAGACGGGGAACGATTATCTCACAAGCACCCCAAGCAGCATACCACCAATCATCTGAAATTTAAATAAAAGGCATAATTTGGGAAAAAACTTAAAATAACCAAAATTGGCAAAAGAAAAAATGTTTAACTGAATATGCTAATATCCATTAAAACAGTATCAAACCTGTATCATCCCCTCTCCTGATCGTCCCACCCCATTAACTGGGAGTTGATGATTTTATGAACTAGATACACCAAAACTTTAAAGAACAGAAATATCCAATAATTCATGCGGCATTTGAAGAATAAGAAAGGTAGGACCCAATCCAAATTTAGCTGGGATTAGTCTTTGTGCCAAAACCTGGTAAAAAGAATATTACTAAAGAAATCTATAGGGGCTGGGGTTGTTGTGGCTCAGTGGTGGAGCACTTGCCTTGCATGTGTGAGGCCCTGGGTTCAATCCTCAGCACCATATATAAATAAATAAAGTAAAGGTCCATCAACAACTAAAAAATATTTTGGAAAAAAAAAAGAAAGAAATCTGTAGAAGAAACTTCACTTATAAACTTAGATGCAAAATGTGAGATGGAAGCAAATTAAATTCAGCCATATTATTAAAAATACATTAGAAGAAGATCAGGTATATCTCAGGAATGCAAGGATGGTTCTGCATCAGAAAAGCCTGTAGTGCAATACACCTCGTTAAAAGACAAATTAGCAGGATTTGGTAAATATATGTGGAAATTTTTTGAAAAACTTCCACCTTCATTGGCAATTCAAATCTCCATTAAAAGAGGAATCAAAGGGAGCTTTCCAAAGAGCTGAGAGATCAGTTTTAAGGACTAATAAAGAAGCTCAATAAGATCCCAGAATATACAATCAACATTCAAAAACCAATGGTGGGTGACCCCTGCTTCCAGGTGGAATATAATAGATCCCAATAAGACAGAGTGTGTGTGCGGACAACCAGGGAAAATGGATGAATTATAGAAATTGTATTTTTAAAGGAAATCAGAACTTTGGAAGCAGAAAATAAAAAAAGCATATGGACTACAATTCTGGAAAAAGAGAGATGCTTTCAAAAACGGGCAGCACATGGTGGCTGTTGTTTTTCCTCCAGGAACATGAATGATCAAGGGCTTAGGCCGAGATTCTTCACTCACCCAGAGGGTGCATTTGTCCTTTCTCCATTGCTGCAGCTAAATGCCTCCGGCTGAGTAATTTGTAAAGCAAAAAGGTTTACTTAACTCACAGTGGAGGAGATCTGAGAGCATGGCGCTGGCTTCTTCATGAGGGCCTCACTGTGGATGGCGTCCCAGTGACTTGAGTTTCTACGGAAGAGATCACCTAGTGAGACGGGAGGCAGACAGGGTTCCTGGGCCAGGATCACTCTTTTAGAACAACTCACACTTGTGCAAAGTGACTCACAGCCCAGGAGACCAGTGTTAGTCCCTTCAGAGGACAGTGCATGCTTCGTGACCTCATCACCTTGCACTGAGCTCCCGTCTTAAGGTCCCGTCACACCACACCACACCACACCGGGGACCGACCTTCCAACAAGGGCCCTGTGCACAAACCACATACACACCCTGTGTGGGGGACTGCTGGTGGAAACTGGAGAACATCGAAACTCCTGAGCCAGCAGTGGGCCCCGTCTGCCCCAGATGGGGGGCCACGTAGGGTGCACCCACCAGGAAGCTTGATGACACTGATAAAACTAAACGTCACTCTGGGTTTTAGTAGGACCGTGAGTCCAATTCTAAACAAGCTCAGGATAAAATACTCCAGGAAGTGATAGTTTGGGTAGATGTTCTAAGCAATTCCCTCGATTACTGGGTGACTTTAATAATGAAAGTAAATTTCAAATTGGTGCACTTTGTTACTTATCTTTTTAATTAATACGGTATCCTCCTGGAAGCTGATCCAGAAACTCCCAACGATGGGGTTGGAGTTGACACACGCAAACCCAGCTGAAGGCATTAGTCAGAGTTAAGCTCATAAGGGTACAGTCACTTGAGCTTGTTTGGGGGCACTGCTGGTGTCCCCAACCCTTGTGTTACATCATATTTAAACAGTAGATTTTCAATCAATCTTCCTAACACAGCACTTTAGTTACTTAAATTCTGTTCTTCTATACAACCACTTGGAGTTTTTAAAGCTATGTTAACATTTAAAACAGTGAAATAGATTGTTAACTGTGAGAAGTAACAGTTCTGTTTGGTAAGAACAACTTCTAGTTCACACGTGAAATACCAAAATTTTCTTTTTGTAATTTGTTCTGATTAGTTATGCATGACAGTAGAATGCATTTTGACACATCATATATAAATGGAGTATAATTTCTCATTCTTCTGGTTGAACATGGTGTAGAATCACACCAGTACATAGGGTAATAATGTCCAATTCATTCTACTGTCCTTCCTGTCCCCATACCCTCTACCCTCCATTCACTCCCCTCTACCTAATCCCAAATAACTCTATTTTCCCTAGCCCCCCGCCCCCCACCATTGTGAATTAGCATCCACATATCAGTGAAAACATTTGGGCTTTGGTTTTGGGATTAGATTATTTCACTTAGCACAATAGTCTCCAGCTCCATCCATTTACCAGCAAATGCCATAATTTCATTCTTCTTTAAGGATGAGTAATACTCCATTGTGTATATAAACCACATTTTCTTTATCCATTCATCTGTTGAAGGACACCTAGGTTGGTTCCATAGTGTAGCTATTGTGAGTTGAGCTGCTATAAACATCAATGTGGCTGTATCACTGTAATATGCTGATTATTGCACCTCACTCCAATCAGAATGGCAATTATCAAGAATAAAAGCAGCACTAAATGTTGGTGAGGATGTGTGGGGAAAGGTTCACTCATACATTGCTGTTGGGACTGCATATTGGTGCAACCATTATGGAAAATGGTAGGGCAATTCCTCAGAAAACTTGGAATGGAACCACCATTTGACCCAGCTATGCCATTTGTAGGTTTATACCCAAGATTTTTAATTTTCTTTTTGTTTTTAAATTGACTTATATTTGCACTTAATTATGGGGTACAGAATTGTCATTTGCAACATGTATACAGTGGGGAATGATGAAATCAGGTTCATTTGCATTTCTGTCTATTCAACTACTATTTCTGTGGTGTCAGGAACCTTCAAACTCTTCTAGCCATGTTGAAATGTATAATAAATTGTTAATAATCACTATAATCCTAGTAGGCTATACAACATTAGAAGTATGTATCAGTCAGCATTCTGCTGCTATAACAAAACACCTGGGGTTGGGGGAAAGGTAAAGAAGGAAAGGCATAGCTCATGGCTCATGGTTTCACAGGCTTTTCTAAGTGGCTGGCAGGGCCTGAGGCCTGTGGTAAGGCAAAGCACCACGCAAAGAGTCCGTGGTGGAGCACAGATGCTCGCCCCATAGCATCCAGGAAGCAGAAAGAGGGAGAGGAGAAGGCCTGGCAGGGGGCACCCTCCCCGTGCACACGCAAGGCCTACTCTGCCATGAGGCCCTGTCTCCTTTCCCACCACCTCTTGAGAGCCCGTTCGATGATGAACCCATCAGTGGATTAACCTATTGATGAGGTCAGTGCCCTCGTGATCAATCACTTCCCCCAAAGCCCCAGCTCTGAACGCAGCTGCACTGGGGACCAGCCCTCCACACAGGAGCCCCTGGGGACATTCCAAGTCCAAACCACAGGAGAGCACACCCTCCGTTTGCACTTGGTGCCTGTTCCTCCTCCTCTCCCTCTCTCCGCCCCATGCCCCTCCTTGACCCTGATGACCTCTGTCCTGCTCTCTACTGCCACAGGACAGACGGTTTTGAGCGTCCACAAATGAGAAACAAGATGCTGTATTCCCGCCCGGCTGTGGCTAATGACTACTGAATTGAAATAGCATTTTCAAATGGTAAAGCTATTTTGTATTCTTATTTATTGTAAAACCAAGGGACAAATGAATAAAATAATGATTATCCCTGATGATTATGTGACTTTTATTCAAAACAACTTTGTCATAGGAATAAAAAAAGAGGCAGCATTCATAAGCGGATTCTCTCTGGGTGTCCAGAGTGCTGAGTGTAGGTCCAGAGACACAGGCGAAGCTTTTGCCGTGGTGGGGACATAGTGAATTTGCAATTTGGAAGACCAGCTGCCCCCAACCAGGCACTGCTGGTGAATGTCATGCCCACACGGGAAGGAGAAGAGGAGGGTTACCAGTTCTGAAGGATAGACTCAGTGAGATCCTCCTGTATTCTAAGACAGACTCCAGGAGGGAGGGAGGGACAGAGACGTTGAAGGGAAGGGGGCGTTGACCTGGGGGTGACCAAGTCCCAGCACGGTTCCAGGTTGAAAGAAGAAAATCCTGCATCCCAGGAGCCCCTTCAATCCCAGGGAAACTACATGCTATTAAACTGTGTGCCAATAATTCACCGTTTAGATCAAACCATTAAAAGCTGAAAGACACACATTGCCAAACACAGTGTTAGAAAGAAAAATACAAAATCTGAATAGTCACATCCATCCTAAAGAAACTGAACTTATTATTTAAAATCTGCCCACAAAGAAAGCTCCAGGAAAAAGGCTGGTACACTGATGATTTCTTATGTGCTGAAGTCAAAAATAATACCAGGAAATAAAGGTTGGGAGAATAGGCCAAGTCACTTTATGACTCTCAAAAACAGACAAAGAGGGGCTGGGGGTATGGCTCAGTTGGTAGAGTGCTCGCCTCGCAGGTACAAGGCCCTGGGTTCAATCCCCAGGACCACCAAAAAGCATATATATATATATATATATATATATATATATATATATATAGAGAGAGAGAGAGAGAGAGAGAGAGAGAGAGAGAAGAAAATGCAGGAAAAGAATATTGCAGACCGTTATCCCTTTGGAATACAGGTGCAAGGGTCCTTAACAAAATATCATCAAGTTGAACGTGATAATAGATGAGGAGACCAGGCATCGCAGGTGAGATTTAACCCCAAGATGGAAAGTGCCTTCATACTTACACTCAATCTATGTGATGCATGATATTATGTGTCCTCGTCAGCTTGTCCACTGCCGTGACCAAAAGACCTGACCAGAACAGTTACAAGAGGAGACGTTTATTTGTGGGCTCACTGTTTCAGAGGTCTCAGTCCATAGATGGCCACCCCATTGCCCTGGGGCAGAGGTGAGGCACAGCATCCTGGGGACAGAGCGTGGTGGAGGGAAGTGACTCCAGACACGACAAAACACAGACCTCAAAGGCACGTCCCCCAAGACCCACCTCCTCCAGCCACACCCCACCCGCCTGCCTTCACCGCTCAGCTAACCCCTGCCAGGGGGGACCAGTGCACTGACCGGGTGAGGTTCTCCTGACCGGATCGTCTCACCTCTCAACGTTTTTGCACTGATTCACACAGGACCCTCGGGGGACACCTCAGATCTAGACCACAACACTATGAAAACCATTTTTCATATAATTTTTTATTTTTTAAATTCAACAGTGTCCATGATTTTAAAAAAAAAATCACAATTAACTGAAGATGAAAAGAAGTTTTCTCAAATTTATAAAGGGTATATGTAAAAAAAAAATAACTAACAAGACTAATGCTAAAATAGCTGTCATTTCCCCTAAGAATGAAAACGGACAAGGATGACCAGTATCGCTCCTTTTGATTTATGGTTACCCTGGATATCGTGGCACCACAATAAAGCAAGAAAAGAAATAAAAGACTCACAACTGGGAAGGGAAAGTAAAGATGTCTTTATTTGCTGTCTCTTTAATAAGTGAATTTAGCAAAGAATAAACAGCATTTCTATGTACTATCATTGAGTAGCTAGGAAATAAATTAAAAACGATTTATTTACAAGATCACATAAAGGTGTAAAATTGTACAGAACAAAATTAATAAAGGCAATGTACAGACGTGCGCTCTACAAACATGTAAAGTTACTATAGAAACCATGAAGCTAGGAGTATAGTTTTATATAACTTATAAAATCTGAATAGGGCTGGGAGTGGGCCGGGGCTCAGTGGTAGAGCACTTACGTAGCATGCATGAGACACTGAGTTTGTTCCCCAGCACCAAATTTTTAAAAACCTAAATAAACAAACTAAAGGTCTAAAATGAAGCTGAATAATTTATTTTAAATATTCATAGCTTTATGTCATTTGATAAAGTCATTCTATTAAATGTAAAGGAAGTAAATACTTCAAATAGAAGACATAGATTGTTCAACTCAGCTGCTTGGAAGAGCCACATTTTAAACATGACAATACAAAAACACTGAAAATATTAAAATGTTAAAAGATGTTCCATGTACAAGACTGAAGGGTGGTACGGCTGTTCTAATATCAAAAATAGACATTAAGGCAGAGTGCATAATTGGACATATCAAAGAGTAAACCCAAGAGAAACATATCACAATCCTAAGTCTGCACACATCCACCCCAAGACTTCAAAGTAGGTAAAGTAAAAACAGAATTCAACAGAGGGAAAGGTAAGGGCGTGGTAATGCAGGGGACCTGCACTCAGCCTTCTAACAGCGGACATGGGTATCCATTCAAAAGGGAGTAAGCCCAAGGTCTCAACAGCCCAGCTAACTCTCACCTAATCCACACCACACACAACAGTGACATTCTTTCTATGTCCACAGGGAACGTTTATAAAATTGACCATATGCTGGGACATTTTTTTAAAACTCTACATGAATTTTAAAATTTGAAGTATTTTCCCTAAGTGTAAAGGAACTAAGAAATAAACCAAAAACAGAAAAAGATCACTAGGAAATCCCCAACTTCTTGAAATCAAACAATATACTCTCCTCAGCTGGTCCACAAAAGAAATCAATAAAAAAAAGAAACTTGGTGACGCTTAAAATTGAACCTGGGGGCTCATCCGCACCAGGCAAGTGCTCCGTCACAGTGCCACACCCCAGCCCAAGAAGTTTTCAAAATACTCTAATTAATAATAAAAGTTATGACATCACAACATACTATTAAGGAGATCAAGCATATTTGAGACTCTTCAAAGAAAAACTCCAATATATGTGGATTTCAGATGATGATTCTTTATATATAAAAAAGAGGCGACACTGATCCTACACACACTATTCCAGACAACACTCAAAGAATAAACCAGGATGGTTCATGAGACCAGAGAGACTCTGATATTCTTTTTAAGAATCAGTAAAATATAAGGAAGGAAAATTTCACACCAGTGTTTCTCAAGAAATTCTGTGCAGAAAAAAAAAAAAAAAGATTCCCAAACTTTTGCAAATCAAATCCAATGATAAATTAAAATGATAATGTATCATGAGTAATTAATATTTCTTCTAGGAATATGAGGTTGGATCTCAATTAGGGTGATTTTCTACTTCAATTTTCTACTTCGATAACATGGTCACCTCAATAGATTTGCAGAATACCATTTGGCAAAATTCACTGTGCATTTATAGTCAAAACAATCAAGGAGAATGGAGATATCCTTAATCTGATAAAAATAAATATATGGAAAAAGCTTATTCTTTATGAAATACAGAAAGATTTTTTTTTCAGGAAATGGGAAACTTGTCAAGAGGGCCAGCTATCACCAAGCATGATAGTCTGAATTCCACATGCCAGAATAATAAGAAAGAAGAGGAAATTAAAGCCTTAAGTATGGCTGGTGATTGCATAAAGCATTCTTTGTTCCCTGGTGGCATGATGTGTGTATTGAAGTTCCAAAATAAAACCTACAAACTGTTAACATTTATGATTCAATTCAACAGCGTCACTGAATCCAGAGTCAATACACAAAGATCGATTTTAATTCTATATATGAGCAATGAACAAACCAAAAGGGAAATTTAAGAAAATCATAAAACTATGTTATCAAAAATACCAAACACCTGGAAATGAACCTAATGGATGATATGCAAGTCCGCTGCCGTAAAAGCTATAAAACATTGTTGAAAATAAAAGATGAAAAGATGAACTATTTTCTTAAGTTGGGCGGGGGTGATGGGAGGCCTATGGGAAGAAAAACAAATCAATTAAGATCCCTACCTCACACATTACACAGAAACAAGGCCTAGGTTAATTAAAGACCTCACAGGGAAAACTAAAACTTTTCCAACTGCATGATAAATTTAGGAAGATAGAACCTCAGGATGTACTGTCTACGTTAAACCAGGCAGAAAAGCACAAATCATGCAATAAAAGATAAATAAATGTGACTGGATTAAATTTTAAACCTTGCACACAGCCAAAGACATCCCATACAATATTAAAAGGCAAGACACGGGTTGGGAGAGAGAATTTTCACCTCACACAATCACAGAGGATTAGTAACCAGAATACATATATTTTTAAATTGATTTACAAGAAGATAAGCAAACACCACCGTAGGGGTGAGAAGAAGCGAGTAGGTAATTCACAGAAGAGACCAACAAATGGCTAATGAAGATATGCAAAGAGGCCCCATCTCACTGGGAAAATCAGGGGAATGCAAATGAAGCCCACAAAGAGGGAGCATTTTTCACCCACCATATTGGAAAATATTAAACCATCTGACAATATAAATCGCTGGCAAGAGCTTTCATCCACTGCTGGTAAGGGTGTAAATTTGTACAATCATTTTGGGGCGCAAGCTGGCAATATCTAGTACAGATTAAGACATGCATATCCTTGCACCTAGAAATTCAGCTTCTAAGTATATATCCTACCATCTCTTGCATATGTGCACCAGAAAATGTGTATAAAAATTGGAAACGGCCTACATGTCCATCAATGGAGAAGAGAATAAATTAATGTTTGATATATTTATACAATGGAACACCATATAGAAATTAAAATGAATGAACTAGAATTACATATATCAACATGTATAAACCTGAAAAAAAACCATAAAATGTATTTAAAAATAAAAGTTGTGGAAGGATACATATGGTATAATACCACGGATATAAAGCTAAGAATATGCAAAACAATACCATGTATTATTTATGGACACATATGTAGTAAAAATATTTTTAAAACATGAAAAACACTAAGATTGGGATGGGACTATATTTCTGGAACAGGAAGCCAATGAATGGGATCGTGGAGGGTAATACAGATGGAACCGACGGGTTTTGTATCATTTTAGCTCTTAACAGAAAAAATAAAATAAAAAGTCTGAAACAAATAATAGTGACATCTCAAGACTTAGCAAAGCTGGGCTTTGCCTACATTCAGTGTTCATTCTACAGTGCAGGGACACGTGGGCAGAAGTTTCACAACGGGCCGTCCTAGAGAAAACCCTGGTTTGGGATGCTGACCACTTCCCATGGTGTAAACACCCCCACCATGGCCCCTGCAAAGCGGTCAACTGACGTCACTGATCACAAAGTTGGATGAAAGATGCACGCACTTGTGAGCACACCACTAGGTGAGGCTCTACAGTGGGTGTGGAATCCAGGAAAGGAAAAGTAAAATATTAAGCAAAAAATACTTTTTCAAGTAAATGTGCCTATGGAAAGAACTTGGGGTGCAGGTGCCTTGTTCAAGGAGGTGATAAGCCTCCTACCTTCCTTATCCTACCATAAGACCCACCAAGTCCCCAACATGTCTGGGCAATCTCTGCTGCGCTAGGGTTCCCAATGATGATCTGACCTCACTCAGGAACTTCCTCACTCAATCACAAAAAAAAGAGCAGTATCTGAAGGAGAGGTTCCTTTGGGACCTGAGCACTAATCCACAGGACTTGAGGCACAGGCAGACTGGGGGCCTCGGGGAAATTGTAGGTCGTTTAATATGGTGGACCTAAAATGCCATCTCTTTGCGGGTTTCATTTGCATTTCCCTGAACTTAAGTTCATTCATTGCAAGGCACCAGAATGAACTCCAGTGTCCCATAGAGCACAGCTTGAAAGGAGATGATTGAATGGTCCCTGTCTACATTTCCTCCTCCAGGGTTCCCTGTGGTCCTCCTCAGCAATTCAGCTCAAGGTGAGATCACAGCAGAGGCAGGGGGTGGGATTGAAGCCCCTACTTGCTTTCCATCCACAGCAGCCCCTTCTGTATCTGATTTAAATGGAAAGTTTTTTCATACTGATTCCACTGGGCACACTGTCCACTGCTTCAAAAACAAAAAAAGGGGGCTGGGATGGTGGCTCAGGGGTAGAGCATTTGCCTCACATGCATAAGGCCCTGGGTTTGACCCTCAGCACCACATAAAAATAAATAAATAAAATAAAGGTATTGTGTCCACTTACAATTAGAAAAAAATATGGAGGCCACTGAGATGTTCATCCAGTGAACTTCCACAGTTGTGAAAGGGGTCTTCTCAAGGTTATATAGATGGCAGAGCCAGAATTGGTGTCCTGACTCCTAGCCCAGCTAGTACCCTCCACAAGCACCCTTAACCCATGAGAAACTCTTGCCATCATTGTGACCTCAGGTCCTTCTCCTCCATTGCCCTTCTTAGGAAAGGAGGCCCATGAAGACCCAAGAAGGGAGGAGTAAGTGGGAGTAGATGTATCAGACTCCTAGACTCCACCAAGAAGCATGGCTCCTCCCCTTGACTTGTACAGACAGTGAGTCCTGTTGAGATCCAAAAACAGGACAAAAACATGCTATGGGACTATTCTTCCTCTGAGCAAAGACATGCTATGGTTGCTGTAGAAGGACACAGAGAAGACTAAGGCATGATCCTTTTAGGGCTGGGCAGTGCAGCCAAGTAGAGGAACTCAGTATTTTCCATCTCAGTTTGAATCTCAAAACAGGGTGCTCTGTCCTTGTGTCCAGGAGCAAAAAAGCTAACAGGACTGTCCTTTTTTGGAGAATGGGTTACTAATTGCCCTGAAGGATCATCATAAAGGTCAAGTGACAACAGAAACATAAAGCTTTCTGCATAGAACCTGAACCCATAGTAAATGCTCAAAAGACCTTGATCCTCAATTCAAAATACAGAAATGAGTAAATGCAGTTCACTATACTAACAGAATGAAAGACAAAAACCATGATCATCACAAAAGACGGAGAAAACGAGTTTGGTAAATTTTAACACACTTCAATGATTAAAAAGACAAAACTCTCAATAAATTAGGATCGAAGAAACATACTTAAACACAACAAGGATGCTCACTCTCATCTTTTCTATTCAACATAGTACTAGAAGTTCTAGCCAAAACAATTAGACAAGAAAAAGAAATAGAAGGCACCCAAACAGGAAATGCAGCAGTGTATTTGCTTCTGCTTACTGATAACATAATCTCACATGTACAAAATTCTAAATAACCACCAAAAGAACAGTTAGAGAAAATGAGTAAAGTCACAGGGTACCAAAATCAATAGTGTTCCTTTGTGCTAATAGTGAACAACTGAGAAAGAAATTGAGAAGTCAATCCCATCAACAATAGCATCAGAAAAAAAATAAAATACATAGGAAAATATTTAGGCAAGGAGGTGAATGCTCTGAATGCTAAAAACTAGAAAACATTCATTAAAGAAATTGTGGGAGACACAAGTAAATGGAAAGGTATCCCATGTTCATGGATTGAAGGAACTAGTCTGTTAAAGTGCCCATCTATTCACAGTATTTTATAGATTCAATGATTTCCTATCAAAATGCCAGGGTCATTTTTCATGGCAATAGATCAAATAATTTGAAAATTTCTACGGAACCACAAAAGACTATTAAAGAACTCTGGAGCAAAAAGAATGAAGCTAGAAACATTGTACTCCCTGACTTCAAAATATGCCACAAAGCTACAGTAACCAAGACATCATGGTACAGGCATAAAATGGGAAACTTAACTAAAGGAACAGAATAGAGAGCCCAGAAATATACCTGTGTGTTTCTAGTCGATTGAGTTTCCACAAAGATACCAAGAACACGCAGGGAGAAATGACAATCTCTTTAATAAATGTTCCGGGGAAAGCAGAAGAATAACATTGGACCCTTATCTCACATCATAATCAAAAATCAACTCAAAATGTGTTAGAGACTTAATGTGAAACCTGAAGATGGAGAGCTACTAGAAAATGATATAGAGGAGGTGATTTACAGCACTGGTCTAGGCAGAGATTATTTGGCTATGATCCCAAATCACAAGCGACGAAAGCAAAGATAAACCAACAGGATTCCATCAAACTCAAAGGCTTCTTTACAGCAAAGGACACAATCGACAGGATGAGGAGACAAAGTCCAGACCAGAAAGAAAGATCTGCAAAGCGTGCATTTGACGAGAAGCTAAGATCCAAAATATTAAAGGACTTCAAACAAGTCAATGGCCAGGGAACCAATAATCCAATCACAAGTGGGCAAAGGACCTCTGTGGATTCATCTTGAGACACAGAACAACACTACAGGCATACGGAAAAAATTAAGTGCACACCATCACCGAGAAATGCAAATTAAAACTACAATGAGCGATGGCTACACACTCGTTGGAATGGCTGTTGCCAAGTACACAGGTGTTGGAGAGGATGTGGGGACAAAGGAACCCTTGTGGCTTTTTGGTAAAAATGCAAACTAGTAGAGTCAGCAAGAAAATCAAGACCGAGGTCCCTCAGGACACAAAAGGATGGCATCACCCTACAGTCCAGCAGTCCCACACCTGGAGAGAGAGATGTGTCCCCAAGGACTGCTGATTTCTTTTTGAAGGAATCTGGACCAGTGTGTTGAGGAGATATCGACACTCCCACGTTCACGGCACAACTATTCACAACAGCCAGGAGGTGGAGCAACCCAGGAGTCCATCAATGGATGCATGGGTACAGAGATGGGGTGTCTATGCTCCATGGAACACCACTCAGCCCTAACAGCCAGGGACAGAATGCTCCTGTTTACAATGACATTGGTGAACCTGGAGGAGACTGTGCTAAGTGCAGGAAGCCAGGAACAGAAAGACAAATGCCACATGACCACACCTCCAAGAAGGGGGCCCTCTGTTCTCCCAGTTGGTATCAGGGCACAATTTCAGGCTCCTTAGAAGAGTTGACTTTGTAGGAAGAGTGGGAGGGCAGTTGGCAAGACAGGCCAGGCCTGGGGCACCTGGAAGGGCTCTGGCCATAGACTCACATACATACATCGTGACCTGGGTTTCCATGCAGTGATCCACAGCAGACCAAGTGGGACAAAAGAGCCGCACCTTGAGAGGGAAGCAATATACGTGGGCTCTACAAATACAGGTCCAGGTCCTAAGAGAGGGACAGCATAACAATGACAATGATACTTCTTCATCTGTGTGTCCCAGGGCAAGTTACTCAACCTCTCTGTGCCTCAGCATTCCCAGCCATTAAAGAGTCTCATAAGGTGGGTGTGGGGTGCACTCCTGTCATCTGAGCAGCTCTGGAGGCTGAGGCAGGAGGATCGCGAGTTCAAAACCAGCCTCAGGGCTGAGGTCGTGGCTCTGAGGAAGAGCGCTTGCCCACCATGAGTGAGGCCCTGGGTTCGACCCTCAGCACCACATAAAAAAATAAAATAAATGTATGTGTCCACCTACAACTAAAAAAATAAATAAATAAACGGGGCTGAGGTGTGGCTCAGAGGTAGAACACTCGCCTAGCATGCACCAGGCACTGGGTTTGATCTTCAGCACCACATAAATGCAAAATAAAGATATTGTGTCCACCTACAAGTTAAGAATAAATATTTAAATAAATAAATAAATGTTAAAAAAAAAAAAAACAGCCTCAGCAACAGTGAGGCCCTAAGCAGCTCAGTGAGACCCTGACTCTAAGTAAAATACAAAATAGGGCTGGGGAGGTGGCTCAGTGGGCGAGGGCCCCTGAGTTCAATCCCCGGTACCAGAGAGAGAGAGAGAGAGAGAGAGAGGGAGCCTAATAAAAGTAACTAAAGTGACATGGAAACTGGGGTGAGCTGCATAAAGTACTAGCACCGTGTCTTCATGTAGCCAGCTCTCAACAAATATCAGCTGTTTCTGTGATTGTGGTTAACACGCCCAAATCTGAACAGGCCTGAATATTGGAGTGTTGGATTAATTTATCCTTGAAAATCAAACACTCTAGCCTGGTGCGGTGGTGCATGCCCATAATCCCAGTGATGTGGGAGGCTGAGGCAGGAGGATCCCAAGTAGGAGACCAGCCTCTGCAACTTAGTGAGGCCGTAAGCAACTTAGCAAGATCCTTAGTTAAGCACCCCTGGGTTCAATCCCCGGTATCCAGAAATAATAATAACAAATCAAACACCTTGAGAACTTGGACTCAGAATTTCAACATCTCAGGAATGTCAAACATTAGACTCCCAGGATTACAGAAACTTCAAAACTGAAAACAAAAATACAGTTGGAGCCAATAAAATTTGCAATATAAATTTCTCTCTCCATGCTGCCACGCTCCTGTTCTCTTTTGGGGGGATGGCAGCTATTATTTTGTCAGCTGGAGTTTTGAGTTTTCTCTACAGAAGTCAATGCATCAGTATTGTGTGTGTGTGTGTGTGTGTGTGTGTGTGTATGCAAGTGTATGTGCACACACGCGCACTTCAGGGGAAAAGCATTGGCTTCTTTCTCCTCCTGCCTCCTCTCTCTCGTCCCTCCTGCACTGAGAACACCATGTGACGGGTAAAATATCAAGTGCAATAAGTCAAAATCTCTGACAGAGCCGCATCCATTTCCAGCCGTTCTCCAAGTGATAACAATTAAATCCTGGACAGTTTGAACTTTTTACAAAGAATTAATGATGCATGTGAATTCGGAGGGGGAGGACAATTGCTAATAATTTATGAAGTCTTCCCCCGCTCCAAGGAGTAAGTTTGGAAAGGTTGGGGGGGGTGGGGATCTCAGCAAGGTAAACACTGCAAACAGCCACTCTGAGGATCTGCCCTGTCAACTGAGAATTTACTACATTCCATTAAACAACCTAAAATAACTTCTATGATAATCACCCTTCAGACAGAGACGCTGGTGCCGACAAAGGTATTATTAAGTTAAATTACCCTAAAAGTGTTGGATTGACAGAAAGTCTCAGTCAATGGTTTGGAAAGCCGGGATCCCTAAATGACACCACAAACGGATACTGATGTTCTCGGGCTGCAGGGCCAGGCTTTCCCAGGCCCGGGGCTAACAGACTTCAATCTGAGCTTTTCAATATTTCATGCGCTCTCTCTCTCTACTCATCCAGAGAGGAGGGCCTGGCGATTCCCAGGGCAGATCTTTGCCTGGACTTTCTGGGCCAGGCATTGAAAAGTAGCTCTGAATGGAAATAAACCAAGATGGCTGAAGGACTTTTATTTTGGAGGGAGGATAGAGTGGTGAAGAGGAAATTCACCAGCTGCGATTGCTTAGGGGAAGGGATTCAAATTCTCAATTTATGGATACAGGGTATGAGGTGTCTCTTTTGGGGTGGGGCTACTGGGGATTGAACCCAGGGGCACTCAATCACTGAGCCCCATCCCAGCCCTATTTGCATTTTATTGAGAGACAGGGTCTCACTGAGTTGCTTAGCGCCTTGCTTTTGCTGAGGCTGGCTTTGAACTTGCAATCCTCCTGCCTCAGCCTCCCAAGCTGCTGGGATGAGGCTGGTATGAGATCTCTTGACTGAGGCCAAGGTCCTATATGTTAAGGACCCCCATGCTCTTGGTCTGGAAGTCTCCTAGAGGTCACGCCCAGTTTGCACACAGCAGGAACCTTTAGGTATTTTCTGTGAATTCCATTAATATATAATGTACACAAAGAGATACGTGTTAGCCACACATGCACAGCTCAATGAATTCTCCCACGTCAGAGACACTTGTGTACCCAGCAATGAGCTCAAGACACTCAACATGCCCAGCCCCCAAAGTCCCCCACCTCCAAGTCACTATCCCCAAGGGTGACCTCCCTCCTGAGTTCTAACACATAGGTTCCCTGGTCCACTTCTCAACCTGATGTGCGTAGACTCACTGTACTTATTCTTTGGTGTCTGGCTTCTTTTAGTCAAAAATGTTGCTGCAAACCATCCAGGTTTTTATACGTAGTTGTAGTTTATTTTCATTGGTGCTTAGTTTTCTACTTTGCAAATGGACCACAATTTACGTAGCCGTGACCCTGTGGGTGAGCACCAGGGTTGTTCCTATGTATTACTTTTTTAAAAAGAGTGCTTCTGTCAGCTTTCTTTTATAAGACTCTTGGTATATATCCATATTTCTTTTGGATTTATACAAGAAGTGACATTGTGGGTCACAGGATATGCATTACTTTGGCGTTCATAGATCTGGCAAACAGATTTCCCAAACAACTGCATTCATTATGTCTCCCACCAGCAATGTAGAAGAGTTCCAGTAGTCTATATTGTCAATAATACTCGGTACTTCCTAGCTTATTAAAATATTTTAGCCATTATGGTGTCTGTATTGTAGCAGCACATTGAGTTTTTTTTATTGAATCTTGAAACTGGATGCAAAATGTTTAAAATCATTTAGATAATGTTCTCATAGCTTTTCATCTCTATGACAAAATACCTGAGGCAGATAATGTTATAGAGAGAAAAGGTTGGTTTCACTCAGTTTGGCAGATTCAAAGTTCAAAATCAAGTGGACCCACAGGTTTGGCCTCTGATATGGGCAGTAGATGGTGGCACATCCTGGTGGGGACACATGTTAGAGCCAGTGGTCTCATCTCAAGTGGAAGCAGCTAAAACTCTCTCTCCTTCAATGACCTTAGAACCTCCCAAGTCCCCACCCTGGGGACCAAGCCTGTAATCACAATGGACCCTTGGAGGACACTCAAAACACACCCAAACCATAGCAGTGTCCATGCTGGTGAGGAGCCTGCTCAAGCCTGTTGCCCATGTCCCCAGGCCTGCCTGGCTCGTCACGGTGTCTCTGGGGCGCTTTGGCTGGTCTGGTGTGAGCTCTCCGTCAAGCGTAGAGACTTCAAATGTCATCTCCCTCTCCGTTTCTCTTCTCGTCACTCTCTTAATGGTGTCTTCAGCAAACGGAGGTTCTATATGTTAACCTTTAATTTAATGCAACTGATCTATTTGGGGCTCTCACAAATTTGGGGGTGGGGTGAAGGAACACTGGGACAGAGACCCAAGGTCATGACAGCCTGACCTATTCCTAAATGAGGAAGCACCGTCCTGGATGGTGCACTTTTTCTTTTTAATTCACATAGAATAATCACACCTATTCTGGAGGTCACAGCATGAAAATTCAATGCATAATCAAATCAGAGTCGTTCACATTTCCATCTCCTTGAACATACGTGTTGTTTATCTGGAGCCTTCACACTCCTCTTTTCTTGGTCTTCACAGAATGTCTGATAGGTTGCCATGAACTATAATGACCCTGCTGTGCTGCAGAACATCCAAACTGATTTCTCCTCTCTCACCGTATTTTGGTACCTATTATCCAAACTCCACCCATCTCCCCTTCCTCATGAAGTTTCCAACCTCTAGCAACCAGTACTCTACTCCCTTCTTGGAGATGAACATTTTTAGCGTTCACATATGAGAGAGGACCTGTGGTATTTGTCTGTGTCATTTATTTTGCTTCACATACTATCTTCCAGTTCTATTCATTTTGCTACAAAGGACAAGATTTCATTCTTTTTCATGACTGAATAATGTTCCATCATGTGTACATGCCACATTTTTTTATTTGTTCATTTGCCAAAGGATACCTTAGTTGATTCCATATCTTGGCTATTGTGAATAGTAGTTCAATGAACACAAGAGTACAGATACCCACCTCTTTGATAAATGAAATTCATTTCCCTTGGTTATGTGCCAGTTGTGGGATAGCTGATCAAATGGTAGCTCTCGATTTCGTTGTTTGAGAATCTCTGTACTATAAAAGAATTCCCTGCATAGCATGTAATGTCTGCACATTCCAATTGCTATCCCCCTACGAGTGTTCATTTACTGAACACATACTTTTAGGGGCTAACTACATGTCAGCCTCTCTCCTCAGTCCTGGAGATAAGAGGGCACTGGATGAGAAAGCCAAGTCCCTTTTTTCCTGGAGCTCATGTTTGGTGAGCAAGATGGGCCACCCACGTATCCTCAAGAAGATAAAGATTCCAGAGACAGATTGGTTAAGTGCTCCAGGGACAATTAGATGGGCATCATGGATAAAGTGACCAGGGAAAAGTCACAGACACTTTTGGGGGGTCAGAGTTACGGTAGGTGTTGCATGATGAGAAAGAACTGACCTTGCAAAGTCCCGGGGGAAGAGGGATAGGCAGAGCACAGAGCAAAAATCCTGAGGATGTGAGGGTCAGAAAGGAAGTGAGTGTGACTTGTGCACACTCCGTGAGGGGGGCCAAAGAGGGGCACCCAGCTGGTTCTGGGCCACGCCATAAGTTAGACCCGGCGGGGGATACGTCCAGCTCTCCAGGACCATGACAGTATGAGTCAGCTTTCAGTTGCTGTAACAAAACGCCTGAGCAATCAACTCGCAAGGAAGGAGATTTATTTTGGCTCAGGTTTCAGAGGTTTCAGGACAGCAGTCAGCGGGCCTCAGTGCTTGGGCCTGTGGGAGGCAGAACGTCATGGTGAGGAGCTCAGGCTGGAGGACAGCAGCTCTGCCGGCGGGGGCAGCCTGGAAGCCAAGAGAGAAAAGGGGAGGAGCTGTGGTCCCTTGTAGACACGCCTCCCTGTAACCTCACTTCCTTCCACTAGGTCCCACCCCCTGAAGGTTGCACCGCCCCCTAGTGGCAGCTCCTGCTGGGGCCTCTTGAGCTGTGGGGGGGGGGGGGGCTTAAGATCCAGCAAACCAGGGGCTCCTGCTGGAGTGGGGGAGGTGCTCCCAGGTTGGAAGGGGCCCTGGGGCCTCTTAGGAAGCTCTTGTAATAGTTTGGGAGGAGGAAGGAAGGGGCCCCAGCCCCAGTTTTAGATGGAGCTGCAAAGCAGAGACAAGGATGATTCTCAGGGTTGGAAAGGAGGTGTGAGAGGTCAAGGCGTCCATCCCCCTGCAGTTATGCCAATGGCATCCAAGCTCTGTCAAGGCACAGACAACTAAAATGATCGTGTCCCCTGGTGTGGTAAAAACGCTTTGATAGAAGGCGCTCATCCTGCTTCCCAAAGCCACGGGCGTCTTGGAACTGAAGGTTCCCAGGGGATCCAGAGTGCATGTCCCTGCACGAATCTCCCTCTAAACGTCTCAGTAGCCCTCGAACACCCCCGCGGGGAGCCAGCCAGGACGCCACCAACCACCAGCTCTGCAGTCACCCTTGGACCCAGCGAAACCTACTTCCTTGCTTTCCCGTCCCTCCTGACCCGCCCATGTCCTCTCACTTCGTCTCACAGACTCGCCAGCATGGAGATGCCTCCGTCCGTTTTGCAGACAAGGCTTTGAGAGGTGAAGTGGCTCTTCATGTGGCCATCCTTGGGACCTGAGGGAAAATGCCACTCTCTTGATTGACATCCTGTTCAACCAGAGGCCAGGCCCTGCCAGGTGACCCCTGCGGCCTGGTCTCCCTGACCTGACTTCACCCAGCCATTGACCACACCTCTGTTTGTGCCTGTGGTTGATGCCATCTGTCTGTCTTCCCCACAGACCCTCAGTTCCACGGGGTCAGGGTCTTCCTGGTCCATCTCGATCGTCCCAGAGCATGAGATATAGAAGATGCCCCCCAAAAAATGATTGTGGGAAAAGGGGAGCAAGGAAGACAGAGAGGAAGATCACACGAGAAGAGCAAAGGTGGCAGCAAGCATCCCCTGTGGCTCTGGTTCCAGAGGTGTCATTCTAAGGTTGCACGGGTAAGGGACGTCAGGGTCTAAAAGACATCACCCCCCAGGAGAGGAGCAGCCATCTGTGGGCTTCGGTACCTGCTGTGACCCCTTCTCTGCCACGTAGGTCCCTTTGGGCCTGCAGGACACAGCACCTGAATGACAGAGCCCTGCTTTGCCACCACCTGTGCACCTGCCCTCCCACCCTAACCAAGCCACCCTCACACACCACGGAGAGGCAGCTAATCCTGCAGGGTGCCCCGGGGCTCAGGGATCCCCAGACCCCTGGAAGCCTGGGGTCTGGGGATCCCTGAGTGCACATTCACATCTGGGGGCCGTCAAGGGCACACCCAGGCTGCACTGAGTACGAGATGCCCTGCCAGGGTCTCAGGATGGAGGCCCCGGACGAGAAGCGGGAAGACGCTCCTGTCTGGTGAGGATGGAGCCAGCCTGCCACTCTCTAAGAGAACGGGCCGCTGCAGGTCCGGCGAGGCAGGCACACAACTAACTTGGAATTCCAGAGGATGAGGCCTGCCTCAACTCTTTGATGTGCTGTGTGATCTTGAGCAAGTCATTAAACCTCTCTGAAAACTGGGTGATAATAATAAACCTGGAAAATAAGTAACTCCTTCTCAAAACTGTTGGAAACTTTGGAATAATTCACATCTGGTGCTTAGTGCAATGGCTAACACATAGTAGAACCCGGTAGAGGGTCACTGTTCTCATTTTGTAAGTATTTTTACCTATAGCTCTCAAGCCTGGCATTAAGACTAAACAGAGTGAGGTAGCTAAAGCTTCTAGACAGTGTTGAGCACAAAGTAGTTGCATAATAATTATTCATTCCAGTTCCAAATTTGGAGTGCTACAAGTTGAGGAGAGTTGGGGGTCTCTGTCCACCAGAGAGTTCGATTAGCCTTCAAAATATTCCCAGTGTTTGGATGGATGGATGGGTGGATGGGTGGGTGGGTGGATGGATGGATGGGTGGGTGGGTGGATGGAAGGGTGGATGGATGGAGGATGGATGGATGGATGGGTGGATGGATGGATGGGTGGATGTATGGGTGGATGGGTGGATGGGTGGGTGGATGGATTGGTGGTATATGGATGGGTGGCTGGATGGGTGGCTGGCTGGCTGGATGGATGGATGGGTGGATGAATGGTGGATGGACAGATAGATGGATGGATGGATGGGTGTATGGATGGAGGATGGATGGATGGGTGGATGGATAGATGGATGGATGGGTGGATGGATGGGTGGATGGATGGGTGGATGGATGGATGGATAGATGGATGGGTGGATGGACAGGTGGATAGATGGGTTGAGAATGGATGGATGGATGGGTGGATGGATGGGTGGGTGGGTGGGTGGATGGATGGGTGGGTGGACGGGTGATGGGTGGGTGAATGATGAACAGGTTGATAGATCTTAGATTACATGATGCATATCACAGTGACACTGTGAGTAAATGCTCCCAGGCCTTCAAACTTCTGGTTGCAAAATATTGGGTGCCGTGACCGCTGGGGGACATAACAGTTTGGGACCAGTGAAAATCAGATTGTGTCTTATCACATCATCAACTTTAATGAAAATTACAGCAGATTCCCCCCACCTCTCTCAAGGCGCCTTGGACCATCTTCATTCAGAAATCCCCATCAGCCCAAGTTGGTCCCACTGTAGCTGTCATCTGGATCTAAATAGCCTCCTTCCAGAAAGACTCCCACATTGGAGCCTAATAAAGGACCTTAGGGATTGTGGGATACAATCAATGTACTCATTTAACAAAAATCACTGTTATAATTGTCTAAAGAGTTCTTCTAGCTGGGGGCAGTGATGCACACCTGTCACCCCTGCAGCTCAAGAGGCTGAGGCAGGAGGATCACGAATTCAAAGCCAGCCTTGTGAGGAGCTAAGCAGCTCAGTGAGACCCTGTCTCTAAATAAAATACAAAATAGGGCTGGGGGTGTGGCTCATTGGTTAAGTGCCCCTGAGTTCAATCCCTTATATCCACACCCCCCTAAAAAAAGAGTTCTTCCAACTTCTAGGCACTGTGCATTTATTTTATATGTATATTTGCATCCAACTCACCATGCTCCTGCCAACAAGGACACTCTAGGTACAAAGCACGTGCATTCCTTCCCTACACAATGCTCAGGTAAAGTATTAGGTACTTTGCAGCTATTTTTCCAAAGTTCTCACAGAAAAATGTAAGCATCTTTCTTCTAGAACTTCTACTTAGTTCACCCTCTTTCTTCCCTAGTACTCTGCTCTTCTGGTGCCTCGACATGAGCTTAGTCCTTCCTCAAATTAATTCAGCCCTACCTAGGGATAGAGAATGTCCTTGTCACTTGATGACATAGGAGACACAGGTGAGGAAGAAAACCCTCCCGTTAGTAATTGGTAGAACTGAGGTTCCAACCCGGGTCTGCTTGACCCCAGAGCTCATTGATGGAGCCTCGGTCCTAAATGGGGAAACTGAGACTCGGGAAGGAAAGGGGATTTTCCCAAGGTCACCTACAGTGTTAGGGTCCAGAGTTCAGTTTGGAAGGCCCTATTTTGGCTTCTTCCATAGCCAAATTCCAGATCCACCTTTCCAGAACTTTCCTCCATGCCCTCTCTCCAGCCCCGGGGAGCCCCGGGTCCTCTTTGTGGCCATCGGCAGGAAAATGTGAAAATATTTCAGGTAGGTTTCTTTCTTCTCTGACTGGTGAGAGTTTTCCGTGTCTGGGCACCTTTGAAATCTCCCAACGTCAGCCATCATCAGCTGGAACCGGCACCCCTGCTAATAAATTGAGAATGTCACTTCTCCCAAGCTGCATTATTACCGTTTATAATTTTGATTGTTCATTTGCATACGAAAATTAGTCCTGTGACATGCGTGAATTTTATTTTATTCTTGAACTAATTATAAACAAGAATGCCACATTATTTACATAACTAATTATTGTTCCTTCTGTTCCCCTGTTTTTAAATCGGGGGCCCCATCCTCTGTTGGTTAAGTATGCAGATGAAAAATCCAAGAACATTTCTAAAGTTTAGGAACTTGTTCTATTTGCATCAAATACAAATTCCTTTGAATGAGAGATAATATGCTTTCCATTTTAATAGGCCTAAATTAGGTTGATTTTAATTTATAGTTAATTTGAATGAATAATTCCTGTCTACCTGAGTCTGTTTTTTCAGTAACTCATTGTAAATGTTTATTAACCCATAAATCTGCTGCTTTCCTTTAGGAGGGGATTTAAGGCCTCCCCCCCAAACTGAAGGGCATATGGTACAGGAGGGGGAAAAAATCTACAAAAGCGGTTAAGAAACCTGGGTTTGAGACCCCACTCTAAGTCATATGCTGTGCACCCTTTGGGCAGATACCTTACCCTCTCTGAATCTCAGGTTTCTCAGTCACTAAATGAGCAAGTTGAATTAGATGGTCCCTAAGATTCCTAAGCTCTTTAATGTTCTCAGGTGGGGGTGTTGTCTATCTTCTTCGTCTTGCCTTTGATTATATCTGTTCCGAAATCTCTCTTCTTCTTCAGAATTCAACCTGGCTTTGGTTAATAGCATACTAACTCAACTCATTTTCTTGGCCAATATAAAAGAGGCCCCCCAAAAAATTCTCCCACGGAGAGGACTGGATGTGTTACAGAGGTCACAGTAAATTCCAGGCACAGCTGAACTTTGAAAAGACAGGAAGAGGATGACAGTACTGCTGAGATCTAGCAGAGGTCCCACTGCCCATCAGTCATGCCAGGAGGATACAACCACGCGGCTGTGTCTACAGGGAATGAACTTTGGAGTCCAAAGACTTGGGATCTCACCCTGCTCTGCTGATTCTTCTGGAAGATGACTGAGATGCAGTGTCTGATGAGAACATCAACCCTACCAGCACCCAGGAGATTTGCCCTGGAGATTCCATGAGGTCACAATGGGCACACAGCCTGGGATGGGGTCAGCGCTCAGATGCCAAATCTTGCCCTTTCCTGCTCACCTGCTGGCTTCTGGGGGTGACGAAGAAGGGGATAATGACATTATCACTAACATTTATCGTGTGCTTGGTAGGTGCTGCTTCTCATCAGCCCCAGAGTGACACTTCAGAAGATCATTCTCTTAATCTCCCTGACAAGGTGACACACATCATCAGAGACCTTCAGAGAACCACGTGCACCTCCCTTCGCAGCAGCAATCCCGGTGCAACTTCACACTTCCTGGATGACGTCGCTGTCTACCATTGCCACCCCCCAGCTTCCAAAAGATGCAGAGAGGGGCATCTGTTTTTGTCTCTATAGTCTCTCTCAAGTCCTAGTACCCGGGCAGCCTCAATGAATATTTGAGGACTTGAGAGAGAGAACAAAGCACTTATTTGAGATTATCTTAATCTTTACAAACTGGATCCTGCTGCTGATATACCCATTTCACAGATAAGAAAACCAAGGCTTAGAAAGGGAAAGTCCAGCTGAGATCCAGGGCACCACCCAGCCTAGCCCAGACTGTCTGAATCATAAATAATCATTGCTAAGCCAGATGCCACGGGAGTTGGTGGTCATTTCATGGCATTATTGTGTCAATCAATGCTGGCTACACATTTGCTGGTCATTTTCTCCTTTACCGACAGCTTCCCAGAAATTATTGAATCTCAGCCTCCATCTCTTCATCCATACAAAGAACTGTCACTCTCTCTAGTTCCCATGGTTAACAAAGAAAAGAACCCCTTGTTCTTGTCTGTGCTCATTTACAAAGTCATTCTACAGCCACACATATAAGAAATCATCAGCCATCACCTACTGTATACCAAACATTGTTATGGATGTCAGATTTTTCAACAAGAAAACTAACATAAATGTCTGCTCTCTCTGTTACTCTCTGCTCTCAAATATAATTTCCCTTTTAACGTTCATTTGTTCACCTATTTATTCCCGTGGCTTCTCTGTGTACCTGGCTCTGTACAGGCAAAGGAAGTATCCACTCCGCCCTGGAGGGTCTGAGACTCAGGGTAAGTTCTATGTTGGTTGCTTTTATCACATGCACAGACAGAACTCCAGTGCTGAGCTCTGGACACTGAACATGAACTCCACAGAGCACAGAAATGAGAACTTAAATAGAACAAGTTTCTCTGGATCAGAAGTGGGAGTTATAGTCTTGTTATTTATCCTGCCCTGGGAGGGACTTTGCATTTGCCCAATTATCCTTCTGCTAAATTGATAGATTAATTTGTTCAAACAATTGTTTCTGTAATCAAAGAGGAGTCTTGTTTAGTTCTATGAGGTGCAACTGGTGACCCCTTGCCAAATTTAGTGATCAGACAGCAGGAATATGGCCATTAATTGGATGTTTTAGGTGCAAGCACAGTTGTCCAAGCAATCATGGAACTCGCTGGCCACACATTTACCAATGACCCGTGGTCAGTGGCTTTGTTAATGACACCTCCTTTGTTTTTCTGTCTCATTATCTATTATTCAAAGAGGTTTGAAGTTGGACCTAAATTGGAGGGGGCAGTAATTCTCATTCAGTGTACAGAAACTTCCTAGGACATCCCTGCAAGAGGGCGACCTCTACATATTCTCATATTGCCCGTCAATGTGGATCTCAGCATCTTGTAAGGAAATAGGACCCCAAACCAAGGCCTTGTGAAAGAGCCGCCCAGGAGCTGAGCTCATTGGCTCTTGGGCGTTGATTGACAGATGCCCCGCCCAGTGCAGCTCCACGAAGGGCGTGGGGGCGGGACTTGCTGTCTCTGTCCATGGTTCTGAACGCTGAGGCTTGAGGAGGGGGAAGAAGGGAGGGGAAGGAAGGGCGAGAGGGAGGGGGAGGGGAGAGACTTGAAGAAGCCCCACCAGCTTGACATGGTTTTCAAGTAATTGCTGTTACCCAGAAAGAAAATTGTGTTCCTTCGGAAAGTCAAGGAGCTCTTGCTTCCACGTCACCTCCCCCATACTAGCCTTGAAAGCACAAGCCTGTCAGCCTGCGGTTTGTTATGCTCAAATTCCCATGTTGACACTTGGCCTCACACTGGCCGTAAGTAGAACAAAATGCCCAGGAAGGACTTTAGCTTGATTGACTATGAAAGCCTGCACCGCATCTCCCCAGTAGGGTGAGACTCCAGCCATTGCTACCATCTCAACTAAGAGAGGAAATCAGAGATCTGAGTTCAAATCCTGGATCTGCAACCCCATGCTGTGTGACCATGGATAAGCATCTTTCCCTCTCTGGCTCTTGGATGCCAGCACTTTGAAGTGAAGGAGTCGGGCGACGTAAATTCTGAGGTCATCCATCCCTCTTCTGCCATTCTGAGATTTCACCCTTGAAGGGGTGAAAGACAGCATCACATCTCTCACTTAATGTGGCCTGAAAGAAGGATTTCTCCAGCGGTATGCAAGGGTGGACCAAGGAATTCAAGAACGGGAGCTTCCTCCATGTAAGAAATAAATCTCTGCCTCCCATCAGGCAAACTGCTGGCCAACCTGAGCCTTCCGAGTTCACCAAGTGACATACCCGCTCTTCACAGCAACCAGGAGCTAAATGCTGTCACTATCCCCATTACACAGATCAGAAGACCAAGGGCATGGGCGTGGAGAACATGTTCAAGGTCACCCAAAGGAGCCGATGCTCTAAACATCAGCTGCTGGGGTTCAAATTATTTGCACTCTACTTGGCCGCCCCAAGCTCTCCCAGCCTCTCTGAAGTGGCTACATCCAAGATCCCTGGGTCCTGAGTTCTCACAAGGTCTCTGCCAACTAATTTTTTTTTCTGGAATATCGATGATGAGAAACTCAAGTCCCCAACAGACGGCTGAAGCCTGGCTTTTGATCAGGAGCCTCGTGATTGCCTTTTGTGACTTGGATAACAAGCATTCTGAGACAGGCTGTGAGACCTGGAGATGTCATCATTAACCTCACAGAGAAATAGCCAAGCGAGACTCATGCGGACTCATGCTGGAGGGCGTCTGGAGGGAAAGCAGCAGGGTCCTCTCTACCCTGGTCAAGATGGGAGCACTGGACTCTTCTCACCCCTCCCCGCCCAGAACTCTCTAGTCCCCAAGGCAAGAAAAGAGAAAGCAATTCTGTGTCCCTTCCATTCTGGCCAGCTAGAGAAGAGTGGGGAAGGGTGTCAAGTCTCAGAACTGGAAGGGACTTGAAGACCCCCGGGGAGGGTCATCCTCTATCCCCAGAGCACATGCCAACTCTGGAGGACTCGAACCACGAGAACATGCTTTCTTGGATTGAGGCAAGATCTGGGTTTTAGTTAGCTGTTCGTCGCTATGACAAAAACATCTGATAAGAACAGCTTACAGGAGGAAGAATTTAAGAGTTTATTTTGGCTCCCGGTTTCAGAGGTTCCATTGTTGGCTCCATAGCTCTGGTCTGAGGCGAGGCCAAGGGTGTGGTGGAGAGAAGCAGCTCAGGGCGTGCAGCAGGAAGCAGAGAGGAGTGATCTGAGCCCCAAAGGCCCAGCCCGGGACCCACTTCCTCCAGCCACACCCTATCTGCCTAGAGGTGCCACCCAGCTAACCCTCATCATCGGATTCATCCAGTGGTGACATTACAACTCTAACAATTTTAATCATTTCATCTCTGAGAATTGTTGCATGTCGCACACGTGAGCTCTTTTGGGGTAAACCATGACCATCTGGGCCTCAGAAACTTGAACGGCATTTTCCTTAGGAATTCTTCCCCCGTTAGACACTCATTTCACATATTTACTGAATTTTTATAGCCTGCGTTAGAGACTGGACTAGATTCAGGGGACATAATGGTGACAGGAACAGTTCCTGTCTTCAGAGAGACGTTGACACCTGTCACATTTTCCACATCCTTTCAAGGTTAAAGTCTCTTAGTTTGTTTCTTAAAAAAAAAAAAAGGCTATGGTTCTAGGCATTTGCCAATTTTTCATTGTGGAGTTACGAACCTGGAGTATAACTTAGCCCTCTGGGATGTGCTCCTGTCCCCTCCCACTAAGCACCACACCCAAACTCACATGTTCACAATTCACTAAAAAGATAGTCATTGAGCTGAGAGGGCGTTCAGAGTTCCCAGCACGCGGAGATGATCAATGTGAGGTGTGGTATCCGAGCCAGTCACCTGGTCTGATAATTACCTGCTGTAGAACTGTCATGGTGTGGATGTGAGGTGTCCCCAAAAGCTCATGTGTGAGACAATGCAAGAATCCGCAGAGGTGACATGAGTAGCTCATGAGAGCTGTAGCACAATCAGTGGATTAATCCACCAAAGTGGATTAACTGGCTTTCACTTTAGACAGGTGGGGGTGAGGCAAGAAGGTCCCTGGGGGTGTGCCTTTGGGGTTTATACTGTGTCCCTGGTGAGGGGAGCTCTCTTACTCTCTCTGCTCCCTGGTTGCCGTGTCCTGAGCTGCTGTCCTCGGCCCCACCCTCCTCCATGATGTCCTGCCTTACTCAGGCCCAGATCAATGGAGTCGGCCGACCACAGCCCAAGTGCATCTTTCCTCCTTCAAAGTTGTTCTTGTCGCGTCTTTTGATCACCGCAATGCCAAAGGTGACTAAAACAATAGCTATGGGAACATATGTCACCACATTCCATAAATAAGAACAATTAGTCTGTGTCAATTCAACTTTTAAAAAATTCAAAATAGATAGTTATTAAGTCCCTGCCAGGTATGAACAGGCCACCAGGGTCATGGACAGGTGTGGGCTTCGCTTCCTGGGGGCTTTCAACCAGCAGAGTCAGAGTCATAGAAGCAGAAGAACGAGGCCATCAGCGTTGCTGGTGCCCAGTGGTCACGTGTGGGGTGGGGACTGGCCCTGCCGGGGAGGAGAGGGAGCTTCTAGGGAGAGCTGAGCCTCGGGTCAGGGCCTGGCCAGTGGGAGGAGGAGCCGTTTGTGTGTGGGCACAAGGACCAGCACAGGGAGGCCCTAGGGGGACTGCAAAGATGGCATGTCCTGAGACAAGAGGAGAGGCTTTGGGCTGGAGTGAGGCCACTGTGAGCGTGGAGTCAGGGCCCAAGATGGGGCGGGAAAAGGAGTCGACATCAAGCCCTACGGGTCCCTGCCTGCCAAGCCTTCAGGTCTTTAAAGGAAGTGGGGAGCCACTGAGGGCTAGGAGCAGGGAATGGCATTGGCTGATTGGAGTTTTAGGACATTCAGGCAAGAAGCAAGTGTGAAAGAAGAGGGAGAACTGAAGGGAGGCTACTGCAAAGGCCCGTGCCCTGTGTTCTCGCGTTAGTCAGCTTTCCATGACTATAACAAATTCCTGAGATAATCAGCTTACAAAGAAAAAAGGTTTATTTTAGCTCACAGTTTTAGAAGTTTCCATCCACAGAGAGTTGGCCCCTTTGCTTTGGGCCTGAAGCAGTGCAGCATGGCAGGAAGGCCTGGTGAAGCAAAATGGCTGCCCCATTATCTGGCCAAAAGGAAAGAAAAAAGAAGAGACGGGGGTCCCACAATCCCCTTCAAGTGCACACCTCCAGTGATCTGAAGACCTCCCACTAGGGTCCACCTCTTGAAAGTACCACCACCTCCCAACAGCACCAACCTGGGGACCGCCACACATGGGCCTTTAGGGTATGTTCCAGAACCAAACCTGGGCATGCTCACAGGCTCTCAGCCCTGAACCCCCTCGGTGCACACCACCCACACTCACAGAGCTTCAAGGGGGGACAGGTGAACCCAAAAGAGTCTGTGTGGGGGCCAGGGTGTGGGTGGGTGGGGAGTTGGGAGGCCTCATCTCTCATCTGTGTCTCTGACCTCACAGCCTCGGCTCCTTGTTTGCAATCGGGGGCTTGAAGAGTAGGAACACACACAGATGACACTCTGGGGTCTCCTTGAATGGCAATTCTCTGTGTATGAGGCTTCCGTTCCCTGGAGAATGAACATCACGGAAGCTACTGAGTTGCCCATCACTAGGGCCATCCAAGCAGAGGTCAGAAAACTTACAAGGCAGGAAGGACCTTTAAGAATTATTGATCTAGCTGGGCAAGGGGGTGCACACCTGTAATCCCAGCAACTCAGGAGGCTGAGACAGGAGGATTGGAAATTCAAAGCCAGCCTCAAACAAAAGCAAGGCCCTAAGCAACTCAGCAAGACCCTGTCTCTAAATAAAATTCAAAATAGGACTGGGGATGTGGCTCAGTGCTCAAGTGCCCCTGAGTTCAATCCCAGTACCACCCCCCCAAAATTACTGATCTCTTCTAATTTCCCAATAATAGGTAAAATACTGTTAGACTTCATCAAATCTTTTAAACATGAGGTCAGGATTAGTAGTCCCCTTTTGCAGAAGAGGAAACTGATGCCTATACAAGCAAAATGGCAAGATGCCTACACAAGCAAAGTGCCCAAGATCACTCAGCTGACAGTAAGGAGCACTATGATGTTTTAAACATTCACTGCATGTCCAAGCCTAGCTGAGAGTTTTACAGGGGTTACACCATTTAATCCCCTAGCATCGCTGTGAGTACATTGTTATCTTAGTCCATTTTGTGTTGCTGTAACAAAATACCTGACAAGGGTAAGATATTAAGAAAGAAGGTTAATTTGGCTCCCATTTCTGGTGGGTGGAAAGTCCAACCACCCTGATACTGGCTTCTGCTGAGGGTCCCTGGCTACTTTGCAACATGATTGACAGCGTGGCATAGCAAGAGCAAATGTGTCAGATAAAGCAAGAGGCCAAGGGGGGGCCAGCCCCATGCGTTCATAAAAACACAGCCTCTCAGAATCTAATCTGCTCGGCAAGACCAGCATCAATCCCCCGTCACCTGCTGCTCCCACCACACTTCCAGCACACCAACCTTGCGGACAAACCATCTGCAAATCTTGGCAGCCATTGGATGAGAAAATGGAGACAGAGGGGTCCAGTGTGTCACTCGATGTCCTACAGTGAAGAAGTCATAAAGTGGGAATCCTACCTCCAGGCCCCCGATTCTGAGCCTTGGCACTGAATTTCCTCTTTAAACCTCAACACTCACCTTCAAAGCCAATGCTGGCTGACCTATGGCCCACACCCACATCCAGGCCACACAGTGTCCCCTCTACCCTTCGCTCATCTCTACTTTGCCCACAGGGTTATATTCCAAGGGCTGCTGAAACAAAGTACCCCATTTCCAGAGAACAAAAGCTTGAAAATGAGGTGCCCCTGGCCCTTGCTTCCTCTGGGGACACCGGGGAGGATGGTTCCTGGTCCCTTTCTCATTGTGGTAGCACAACTCTGTTTCACCAGACGTTCCCCTTGTGCATGTGTCTGTCTCTGTGTCCAAATGTCTCCTTTGTATCAGGACATGAGTCCCATTGGATTAGGACCCCCCCTATTCTGGCATGACCACATCTTAATTGATGACATCTACAGTCATTAAAAATACAAGTCACATTCTGAGTTGCGGGGGTTAAGATTTCCACCTACCAATACTGGAGGGGACACCTTCAACCTGTGACTCCACCAGCCCCTCGTGTCTTTGCCTCTGTGGAGCAAGTAAGGACCGAGGCCAGAGCTGACCTGGCCACACGCCGACTCCTTCCATGCTGCGCCACCCGCCAGCCTCGCCCCTCTGTCCCAGGTGCTCAAGGCTCTGGATTGATGGATAGGTGATGACCAGGACCTGGAGCAGCCAGGAGACAGGGAGGAAGCCTCGTCCCTTCCAGAGGAGGCGGCTGAATATTTCATACAAGGCAAGAAAGTAGACTCCCATACAGCCTCCCGCAAATGCGACATGACACCTCCTAATGGGACGATATCAGTACAAATCCGGTCTCGCGGTGGCCGGGAGCCTCTCGGTAATTCCTCCCATATTGTGCTCATGTCACTGAAAATGCAATCGCCAGGCTCAGGCTGCCGCTGTGCCAGCAGATCCAAGGGCATCGTCCCCATTTCTCCAGCTGAGGACACAGAGGACGACAGAAGGGAATCTGTCCTCAATCATGGCGGAGGGGTACCCCCGGGGCAGGTGCCAAGGGCGCAGGGGAGGAAGGAGGTGGCAGGTCTTCAGTGCTACATCTGTAAAGAAGCGGGAGCGGGAGAGGTGTCCAGGGAGTCCCAGGCCCGGGGTGGGGGGTGCAGGGTGCGGGGAAGACGTGCATTTGAACAGAAAAAAGAGCCGGTGCGGAAATGGGAAACACGTGGCGCCCAGAGCTTCCTGGGCAGCCGCGAGGACAGAATCCAAGGTCAGGCCTCGGTGGCTGGGGCACTGGGCCCCGAGAGCGCAGGAGCACGCCAGATGGACAGAGCCTCGTGCTTCCTCCTGATTGGCCCGCGAGGAGGGGCCCTTCCTCCTGATTGGTCCATCAGGAGCTGGAAGGGATGTTGGCTGCTCTCCTTCCTCTCCACCCCGCATCTATTCCCCTTCCTCTCCTGCTCTGCCCTGAGACCCCGGAGGCTGCCCTGGTCTTCTAGGTTGGGTTGAGATGATGAGATTTGAGTTGTGGGGGAAGGTGTTGGCCAACAGGCACATGATGTCTCACACAGCGGTCCCCCTCTATCCATGCGGGATGCTTTCCAAGATCCCCGTGGATACCCGAAACCACGGAGAGTACCAAACCACGTGTGTGTGTGTGTGTGTGTGTGTGTGTGTACATGTATATGCATGTTTTTTTCCTATTCATAAATACCCATGATAAAAAGTTTAATTTACAAACTGATCACAGTTAAGAAGAACTAATAATAAAACAACTATAACAATATACTGCAATAAGAGTTATTTAAAACTCATGAACTGTTCATTTCTGGAATGTTCCATTTAACATTTTCTGACCTCCATTGACTGTGGGCAACTAAAACGAAATAATGCCAAGTCGTGGATAAGGAAGTGTTCATGTACTGTCACACTCTCCCCCACCCCTTGGGACATGAGTAAAATGCCTACCACCCTGGGTGACCTTGGGCAGCTAAAATAACTTTCTTGTTGACTCAGTTTCCTAAAATGTTTTATTTTTTTTTTTGGGGGGGGGGGACAGGGGGTGGTATAAGGGATTGAACTCAGGGCCCTCAACCACTGAGCCCCATCCCCAGCCCTATTCTGTATTTTATTTAAAGACAGGGGCTCACTGAGTTGCTTACAGCCTTGCTAAATTGCTAAAGCTGGCTTTGAACTTGTGATCCTCCTGCCTCAGCCTCCTGAGCTTCTGGGATGACAAGTGTGCACTACCTACCCAGCTTCCTCCAGTGTTTAATGAAGGTGTTAGTATGACTTCCCTGGGACTCCAGGGAAACCAGATTGGTTAATGCATATAAAGCATAAGAACTTGGCCTGGGATTTCATAAGGGGGAGGCTAGGGAGGGAGCAAGGGGACAGTCAGGTTAGGTAATGAATGATCAGGACAGGAAGGGGGGACTGATCCAAGAGGGAATAAACTGCTGATACCTCCAGAGCACTTCCCCCTCCTCCAGCCTGTTGCCAAGGTTACCTGCCTCCAGGGGATGGTTCCTGCTGCAAGGAGTTGTTCATGAGTGGCCCCTGGGTGGCTCCCTTCCTGTCCTTCTATCACTCCACTTTTGGGGTCACATAGGCAGGATGAGAGGAGGAAGGGTCATGTGAACAGATGTAATCTAAAATCTACTAAAGGGGCAGGACCCCCCACTCTCTCGGGCACCATCTTTGACCCCCTCCTCTGCGGAGGAGCCTCTCTTCCCCTCCCCCCTCTCTGTTTTCTATCCTTTAAATAAAACTTTATTGTGCTTGTCTTGCATTTCTCGAGTCTCCAACACTAGGGTAGCTGGACTGGAATGTATGCTCAACCCCAGCATCAAGGGCTCCATCAATGCAGGTTATTTGGTGGTGGTGGTTCTAAGGGTGATGGTAGGAACGGCCACTGTTGAGCGCCTGCCCCAGGGTATCCACCCCCCTCTCTCCACCACACTGTTCAGACCTTGACGACACCCCTGGTAGGCTGGGGTGATGCTCGGGCTCCCCAGATGGGGAAACTGACTCAGGAAGCGGCCTTGTGTAGAAGCTGGGATTCGAACCTGCACGCACCCATCCCAAGCTCACTCTGTTCAGGGCACACACCTCGCCTCCCCGGGTTGCCGTCCCCACCCAAGCTCAGCCAGCCCCAGGCGCTGCGCTCAGAAAGGCAGAATTCCTGTGCACCATGTGGCACGCAGCGACCGTGAACCCGGGAGAGCTTCCCAGGTTTGCTTCTGGAGTGGGTCCTCTCTCTCTCTCTCTCTCTCTCTCTCTCTCTCTCTCTCTCTCTCTCTCTCTCCAGACACACTTTCTGTTCCTGTGAATGAAGCCACTAAGTGGCATGGTGGCTGCTCTAATTATAGGCTCCCGCCCTTGCCAAGAGGAAGCTGGTTACTGTGCACTTGAGTAGATTTCAAATCAGACTCCGTGAGTCCCCAGCAGGAGGGAAAGAAGCCAAGTTCTCCCCCAAGAAACTACCGGGAATCGGAATCGCTGGCTGTAAGTGAGCCTTCCCGGCCTCTCCTGCCACAGCTGGAGTCCTCCGCTTCCCCGGCTGCACAGCCCTCTCCCCAGCCTCCCTTCTGGGGCCTGGCCTCTTCCAGGAGCTGGGGGAGGGGAGAGGGATGGGAAGAGCTGTCGGAGATGTGGCAGGGAGGAGCCGGCAGAGCCCCGGGACACTTTGCAAGCTGAGGAAACTGGGTTCTGAGCCCAGCTCTCTGGCATCTCGGTATTTCCAGCCACTGTGGACCCCAGGGGTGCGCCCGTACCTCCCCCCACCCCAGGGATCCAGGGTAGCCCTGCAGGGACGTGGGTGGCAGAGTCTATGACAAACTTATCCCACGTCTGTTCCCAGCCAACTTCATGCTGGGCTTTGATGTTCTGAGTAGGCCCTGGGTTCCTGGGAGCTCTGGGAGGCAAGCCATGAGATGTCATGGGGTGTCAGACACCAAGAGGAGGCAAAGAGAGGTCCCTGCAGGAAGGGGACACCTGCCCCAAACCAAGGAAGATGTGGTGGAGGAAATGCGCACCTCAGCTTGGACTCCAAGGGCAACCGGGATGAGCCCAAGGGACAGCAGAGAAAAGGGTGCATTTCAAAGAGCCCACAGGAGGACCAAAAAGGGGATCAAGCAGTACATTCTAGAAATATCATTTAGAATAGCTGAAAAATTGGGGGGGACCTAAAGTGGCCAAATTACTGAGATTTGGGGGGTAACGGGGAGTCCTCGACCACTGAACCCCATCCCCAGCCCTGTTTTGTATTTTATTTAGAGACAGGGTCTCACTCTTGCTGAGGCTGGCTTTGAACTCACCATCCTCCTGTCTCAGCCTCGCGAGCCGCTGGGATGACAGGCGTGGGCCACACACCCAGCCAGAGATGTATTCTCAAAAATTTTGAAATTCAATAAAGTCCATCAAAAGCTCAGTGATAACAAACATTTTCTAATGTGAGGATGATTTGATGATTTGACGATGGCTGGCTTGCAAGAGGCTGAAGGCTGTAAAAATAAGAAAAAGAAAAGAAGAAAAAAACATGAGTGAAAGAAATATGTGTTCTCAAAGCGTCTGGAAGAATAGACATAAAAATGAAAATAGTCATTATCGCCAGAGGGTGGGATTATGGATGGGCTTTTTTTTTCTCTCTCTCTTTTTCTTTTTTCTTTTTAATTTCCCAATTTACTGCAATGAGCATGTATTGCATTTGTAATCAGAATACAGTTCTTTAAATAGCGGGAGTGTTATTGGTATAGATAGCAATATACAGTGGGCCCTCGGTATCCTCAGATGCAGCCAAGCGTGGATTGGAAATACTCAAAAAATAAATAAATAAATAAAATTGCATCGTTACTGAGCATGTCCAGATTTCCCTGTCTTTCTTCCCTGAACAATGCAGTATATCAACAATTTACATAGCATTTACATCGGATTAGCTGTTGTAAGTATAGGGGAGGATTACATAGGTTATATGCAAATATTATGCCAATCTATGTAAGTGATCCAAGCATCCTCCGATTTGGGTATCCTGGAACCAATCTCCCAAGGGGACCAGGGACAGCGGATATGGATCTATATAGACGCAGATCTGCCTGTCCTTGTTGCAAGAGTCCAGTCCTGTGATTGCTGACGGCTTCTTACAAAGAAGCAGGGCACAGGCTGTCCTTCCTGGAGCGTGCCCCTGTGCGCCATCGGAGGCCCTTGGAACTCGGACCAGAGGTCCTTTGCTCCCGCGCTCGCTCCCTGTCACCACACCTATGACACCTGCTTATGCTGCGGACCCAAGGTGCAGAGGTTCGCCTGACCCCAGCTTCCCTCCAGCGGGCTCAGGGGGGCAGGCGAATGAGAAGGACGGGGCTATGGTTTGGAGGTGACCAGAGATCAGATGAGGGGCGAGGTCCGCCCACAGGGCACTGCGCACGCACGCACACACTTACGGCCGCTCCCACCGACCTCATGCGCTCCCACCGGGACCTACCTGGCCCTGTGCCTCCGCAAGCATCGCCACGCATGTGCACACTCGGTCCCGTGCCAAGTTCAGCAAGCGCCCCTTCTTCCTGAGCTGTTCCATCCAAGCCCCTGAGGCTCCCATCCCAACCCGACCCAGACACCTCTGGCCACCACTACTCAGCGGTCCCCCTCTGGCCACCAGGCTCACCAAGGACCGCTCCTCATAGGCCCTGCTCAAGTCCGCCCACGGCTCCTTGCCATTCAGAGGGCCAAATCCAGGCCGCACCTGAGGCTAAACTGCCCATCGATTCCCCCACGGGGCACACCGTCCAGGGACTGGGCTACGTGCTGAGGGGACAGCAGCAGTGCGATCAGACCTGATGGCCTCCAGACCACGCCCCACAATGGACAGCTGGTTCCACCGAGACTGCCTCCTTCGTCTTCCGCACTGGGTCCTACAGTCCAGAGAGGTGGATCACATGCCTAGGAAGTTTTACAGTGAGAACTCTTGGTGACTTGTTATAACCCCAGCTCAAAACAAACAAAAACCTTAAGCCTACCAAAAAAAAAAAAAAAAAAAAAAAGCTTAGAGTTTCATGCAGCAAAATAAAATCCAAGGTCCCAGCATCAGGCATGGCTGGATCCAGGTACTCAAGAAAATGTCTTCTCCATTTCTTGGTGTGTGTTCTTTTGTCACAGTTGAAGTCTCAGGAAGTCTCTCCCTTTGTGGACACAATGATGAAAAGCAGCTCTAGGTCTATCCGCGCCAACTCTGCAGGCAGCAGAAACTCTAGTCTCAGTGGACGGACCTGGGGTTGTGTGACCACCCCCTTGCTCTGGGGGTGGGAGAAGGAAGACTGTCCCTGCCAGAGAGGCACATCCCCCTGGAGGCTGGGACAGGGGGGTTCAGAACGCTGAAAGCACCAATCCCACAAGGCCTCTGGACAGACTTGAGGGCCAAGCTCAAGTGCCCCACCACGGGGACTTGTCCCCACACCCCCCCGCACAGTCTGGTGGCCCCTCTAACCCCCTGGCCCTGGGCCGCCCCTCCTCTGGCCCTTCCCACAGCCTCTTCACGGAGAGGTGGGGCTTCACAGTCCTGCCACGCAGGTGATGGACGGCTGCCACCAAGGCCCTTTGAGGGAGACGGGCAGCGGCCAGCATGGAAGCCACTCTTTTGTGGGGGGACCCAAACCCAAACACACACCGCAGGGCCTGCCGAGGATTGTCCCCCGGGCCCCCTGCCCCTGTTTCCAGTTTGCACCTCAAGGCTCTGGGCACGGCTGCTCCAGAGGGCAGACATCTCCGCAGGGACAGGGCCACATTGCTCTCCCAGAGCTGGCAGAAGCAGCAGACATTCCTATGTTAGAATGTCAGCCCTGGAAGGTGTCCTGTTCCACCTTCCCCTAGAGAAGAAAAGGCCCAGAGAGGGCAAGGCCCTACCCAAAGGTTGCACAGTGTGGGATTGGCAACGGAGCTAGGACTTATCGAAGAGGAAGAGCATTGGTACTGACGTAGGACCTACTGTGGGCCAGGGCCACGCTCCCGGCTGAGTTTCAGCTGCTAGCCCAACCTCAGGGCAAAGCTGGCTGCCTGAGGCAGGGAAAGCCCAGCCCAGGAAGCGGCCCCTGTGGCTGTGTGTCCTCTATGAGCCGCTGCCCCTTGTCCTGAACTCAGTTTCTCCATTTATAAAATGGAACTTTTTCCAGCTTCCACCTTGGTCCTCCAGGTTGTGTGATAAAAGCCACTCGGGGGTCAGGAGGACTTTGGTGGGGGGCTTCTTAGCCACCAGTGGTTTCTACGAGCAGCCGTGGCTGTGAACAGGGGCAGCCTTGACCAAGAAGGTGGAGCTCTGGCCCAGCCCATGCCTCCTGATGCCGGGTGCCAGCCCCTGTCCTGCCCTCACCTCACACTCCACACCCAGCTAAGGCCTGCTCCCTCCATCCCTTCCAGCCAATCTGCACGGCCACCACTTCTGAACCGAGATCCCCACTTTCTCTTGACCATTCCCTTAGTGCCGCCCCCCCACCATCACCAAGAAAAGGATCTTGTCAAAACCAAAGCTGACTGTCCCCTTCGCTGCCGAAGGCTCCTCCATGCTTCTGTCATTCTGGGGATCCAAAGCAATTCCATGAAGTCGTGTGTGATCCTGGATCCGTCAACCTCTCTTCCATCCTCCTCCCTCCTAGCCCTGAGCTCTCGCTGCCACAGGGCCTTTGCACAGCTGCCTTCCACCTGAAATATTCTTGACACACTTCAATTGGTCCTGATGAAACCTCTCCACCTTAGAAAGGTCTTCCCCAACCTCCTGGCCACCTAGAGCCCCTGCCCTCTCCAGCTGGCGTCTTTGTGGATCCTCATAACCCTTATCCCTGCAGAGCATCATGGTCCCCTCATTTACCATCTGCCCCCAGAGGAAGGCACGCTGTGAAAGCAAGGTCTTTAACCGGCCTGTCCTGGTGACTGGCACACAGGGGGTGCTTGGTAATATTTCCAAATGAATGAAGGGGTTTTAGCCAAACAATGGTTTATGGACTTCACCTGAGAAGCACCCTCACACTCCCAGCCGCCAGGGAACCCCCAGCACCCGCCTTGTGTGAGGTCTCTGTCTCTCAAAGTCCCAGGTGCCGCTCCAGCACCTCCTGACCTGGACGCTGCAGAGGCCAGCTGGGGACGGACTACGGTGGGGTCCTGGGCCTCTCAAGAAGAAGCCGACCTGCTGTCCTCGGCTGAGGTCAGGTCAGAGGCCGGGGGCACTTGGGGCTGGCAAAGGTTTTCTGGACTCACCTGTGGACAGGTAACCCCTACAGCTTCAGAGCCAACAGGCTGCGGGGCGGGAAGTCCCTGTGCAAGGGGCGGGGAGACAGCGGGACCAAGGGATGCCCTGGAGACTGAAATGCCTGCCTGGTGTGGCACCCACAGGGACGCCTGTGTCCCCGGAGCAGAGATGGCGGGCAGGTCAAGGCAGCGGGGAGGGGGAGGCCACCAGGAAGGACCCCGCACGCAGCCTGAAGGAAGGCCAGCCTTCGTGCCGAGCCACATGGAAAGGGTTCCTTCTACCGCCAGGGCTATGGACACTCATGTCCTTCACTGTATCCACCATCCTGGGGGTGACCTGCAGCACCCCAAATCCACGGTGCTCTGTGAGCCTGCCTTCTCCTTCCACCCCACCCTGCCTCTCTTCACAGACCCAGTAGTAGATGGGTCCAAGCTCCACTCAGGCGCCCAGGCCAGAAGCATCCCCTCACCTCCTTCTGCCCACATGACCAGCTCTGGGTGAGTCCATGTCTGCTACGGCTTGGATTTGAGTGTGTTCCCGAGAGTTTCAGGCAGCAGAAGCTTGACCCCCACGGTGGTGGTATTGAGGTGGTGGAACCTTTAAGAGGTGGGGCCTCAGGAGAGGAGGTTAGATCATGGGAACTCCACCCCCAGAGAAACCACGCTGGCTTATAGAGCAGATCCCTTCCTGTGAAATCCAGTTGCTGTCTATCAAGTTCTGCTGTCTCAGCCCTTTCTCCTGCTCCCAGTCTCATCACATGATCTGCGCAGCACATGATCCCACCATTGTGATGCCACCAGCCATGAGGCCCCATCCAGAGCTGAGCAGATGCTGGTGCCATGCTCTTAGAGCCCTAGAACTGTGATCCAAATAAAGCTTTTTTCTGAATAAAGCATCCAGCCTTGAGTATTTTGTTATAGCAACAACAACTATAAAAAACCTACTGAACACCCACTCATGATCTCTAGCATTGTTCAGGTCTTCCCACCTCCCTGCACCCTGTTCATGCCCACCCCGGGGGCCAGGCATATCATCTTTTGCCTGAACCACCAGAGCAGCCTCTTCAACAGTCTCCCCCCTCCACCTTTGCCTCCCTGGAGTCCATTCTCCCCGGCATCTACAGGGATCATTCTAGAATACAGCTCTCATCAGCTGCAACCGCTTAAAACCTTTCCACGGCTTCCCATGGCCTTCCAATAGATTCTAAGCCCTTTGCCCTGAGCAGCTCTGTGACCTGGCTGCCATCTGCTTCCCTGACTCACCCTGCAACCCCCCCCCCCAGTACGTGGACACAGTGGCCTCCCGTGGGTGCTGGGAGCGGGGGCTGTCTGCACGGGGCTGGGTCCTCCCACGGCAGGAAGAGGCGGGAGCAGGCCAAGGGGAAGCCAGGGGTGGGAGAGGCCAGCAAGAGCCAAGGGTCCTGGGAGGAGAAGGGGGGTGGCTCGTCCTGTCCTTCAGGGGGTGAAGAGCCACGTGGAGCTGCCTGGGGAAGGAGAGCTGTCTCGGCCCCAGCTTCCCCCGGTGGCCAGCACGAGGCTCTTCCCAGCCTCCAGGCCTCCTCGCTGTCTTAAAAGCTACCTTCCCCGAATCCCCCACCAAGCCCCTAGCTCCCCGCCATGGACTCTGTCAGCAAGGGCACACAGGGAGCCAACCGCCCCGGCCCTGAAACTTGCCCTGGGCCCAACACAGCCTTTCCTTCCCGGGCTGGGGCTGGGGGTTGGAATGTGGGTGTGTGGAGTTACCTTTTCCTAACCAAGTACACAGTCGTGGACCCTGATCCCCTGAGAACTTTGATACTCATGGAAAGCTTCATGAGAACTTGGTCTCAGATCCAGAGCAAGGCTCATGTTAGAGATGGGCAAACTGAGGCTCAAGAGGGTGAGTGACTTGCACAAGGTCACTCAGGAAATCTAGAAGCAGGGGATGTGCTTGCTCCTGGTCATATATGGTAATTCGTAGGACAGGGTCAAGGGACAGATTTGTGAAATTATCCTAGTGTGAAGTCTTGGTCCAATTTTCTCAGCTGTAATAGGTTGAAAAAATGGTCCCCAAAGATGGCCACATCCTAATCCCCAGAACCTGTGAGTGGGACCTCAGCAGGTCTGACTGAGTTAAGGATCTCGACAGAGGGGTCATCCTGGACACTGCAGGCAGGGCCATGTCATCATAAAGTCCCTATAAGAAGACGGCAGGGGGTCAGAGGGGACAGCACAAGGCAGAGAGGAAGGAGAGGTGGGAAGGGTGGGGATAGAGGCTGACCAGCTGCTGGCTCTGAACAAAAGGGAGGGGCCACAAGTCAAGGAGGCAGGGGCTTCTAGAATCTGCAAGAAGCCAGGGAATGAACTCGCCTCCGGCCACCAGGGGAACACAGCCCAGTGGACGCTTGACTTCAGGATTTCTGACTGCATGGGACGGGCCCAAGAGAGCTGGCTCAGCTGGACGGAGATAGGGGGCACTCTCAAGGTTGACTGAGGGGACTTTCTTTGGGAAAAGGTCCATGAAACCGAGGGTAGACGCTCGGCCAGCAGCCACTGGGCTGCAGGAGGGAGGAGGGTGGGGAAATCTGAGTGGCGTAGGCGTCGCCCACACCAATGACCTCCTGCCAGATGCCATGACCGCCCAGGAAGCTGACCACACCCCCAACCCTCTGATCATCAGGGCAGGAACCCTGCCAGGGCCACAGGGCAGGGCACCCCTGGGCGGTCCCAGCAGGGCAGCTTCCCCACTCAGGGCAGGGTGCACAGAGGTCCTGGTCTGCTGGAGCAAACGGGCCGCACGAAGCCCAGACCCCCCGTGCCCGGGCTGGAACTGCTCCTCGGCTCCCCTATGCTCCAGGGTATGGCCCCATCCCCAGGACGCCCTTTCCACATCTCCTGTCCCCATCCTGCTCCATGACAACCCCTCCCACCTCACCCTCAACCCACAGCGTCTGCTTACAGTTCCCCAAAAGATGGAGTCTTTCCACATCTGTGTTCCGCCCAGCCTGCCCCCACCCTGGGGTTCCTGCCCCACATCCCCCACTTGGGCAAAGACCAGCAGGACAGTGACAAGGGTCAGAGGCTGGAGTCCCACCTGCGAGGGTCCAGGTTGGCACTCTCAAGCTGCCTGGCCTAGGAAGCCAGCTCACAGGACGGGGCCTCATGTCTTCACCTAGAGAATGAGGCTGAATCAGAGGTCCACCTCACAGCTCCTACCGACCCCAGCGGAGCCCGGCCCTCGGCCACGCAGTGAATCCAAGGAGGGGCCGTGGGTAAGAGACGTGCCCCTTCTCAGGCCCTCCGTGGTCCTCCGTCCCTACCTATCGACACCTCCTTTTTCTTTGAGCCTTGCTGAGCCCTTTGTGGGCAGCCCTGGGGGCCCTCAGTGCTCTGCTGTGCGTTTCCTTCAAGGGTCCAGCCCCAAGAGAGGACGGACAGTGGTCACGTTTTGGTTCTTAGCATCGCGTGCACCGTAGGAAGACATGGCGAGAACACTGAGGGAGTGAATGAGTGAGGTGAGGAGGGAGGGAGGAAGGGAGGGAGGAACAGATGAATGAATGAGTGGCTGGATGAATGAGGGGTGAATAAATGAGGCATGAATGAATGTGTTGACGAGGGAATGAGTGAACTGAGGAATGAATCCGTGAAGGAATGAATGAGGTGAAGAATGAATTGAGATAATGAATGAATGAATCATTAAGGGAATGAATGAGGTGATGAGACATGAATGAATGAATGCATTGATGAGACAATGAATGAATGCCTTGATAAATGAATTAGTGAATGAATGAAGTAATGAAAGAATCAGTGAATGAATGAATGAAGAATGAGGTGATGAAAGAATGAATGAATGAATGAATGGATTATTGGGTGAACAAATGAGGCAGTGAGTGAATGAATGAGTAAATGAATGAATGAGTGAGTGAATGAATGAATGAATTCGAGAGTAAATGAATAAGCCCTGGGATGAGGCCGTGAGTGAATGATGGCAGGAGCGCTCAAACAGATGTCACCACCATCCAAATGGACCCAACTGCTGCCCTCCCTCTGCGTGGCCGGAGCTCCATCCGTCCCCACCTGGATGACTAACTAGGGCACAGCGTGACCTCCCACAAAGCCCAGGTCAAGGACAGAGCAGGTGGTGGGGGCGAGGAGGGACGCTGGGGGGAGGGCCAGGGGCAGGGCTGCGGAGGGCTCATTGGCAATGCAGAGAGAATCCCGAGAGCCGCCTGCCCTGGCAGGGAGCGCGGGAAAGACAAGAAAAATGAAGCCGGGGCAATCTCATTTTCTGAGCCCTGCAAGCCGGCCAGGAAATAGCTATTATTCCCCCGCACTGTCGGTATTAAGTTATTTCCTTCACTAAATACGGGAATGTTCATGAATATCTATTGAGTCCCAGGTACAGACCCTCCTGGCTCGGAGGCCCAGTCACTGCCTTTTACGCTTCTCCAACAACACCCCTCAATCTTGCTGTGAAGTGAAAGACAATAGTATTTTAAATTGGTTAATAAATCTCTGGATTGATGCTCCTCGAAGGCCCGAGAACTTCGTCTCTATTACTTGGAATAAAAGGGATCACATTTTAACCACTGCCAGGCTACGGATTTGGGGGAGCAGGGACGCGAGCCAGCCACTGCTTCTTCCTGGCAAAGGGAGGGACGAGGCTCCAGGACCCTGGGTCAGGGGGAGTTCTCTTGGAAGGCAGGAAATGTCACCCGTTTCTATCCAATGTGGGCCAGCTGGACAACTCAGGCCACTTGGGTTTTGATGGGTTTGTTTGGCCATTTCCCTGGATTCAAACAGAAGGAACTCAGAAACAAAGCAGATTTCTGCATCCTTTTAGAAAGCACCCAGGCAGCCCGGGGTGCAGCTCAGGGGGACAGCACTTGCCTAGCAATCATCCTGCCGATGCCCCAGGTGAGAAAATCTATGAGGCCATATCACCTGGGTCTACTCAGCACCCAACCGGGTCCAGCCCCAGAGTAGAACCTCAGCAAAGAGTGGCAGGATCGGCTGAGGGGGACACCGCAATCTAGAGACGTGCTCACGGAGGCTCCTCAGCAACACCCAGGGAACTGCCTGTCTGTGGTTTCAAGAAGACGGTCTGTGCTTGGTCTGGAGTCTCAAGAATCACAAGTCAAGCGGGCACCGTGGCCCACGCCTGTCATCCCAGTGGTTCAGGAGGCTGAGGCAGGAGGATCAGGAGTTCAAAGCCAGCTTCAGCCACAGCGAGGCCCTAAGCAGCTCAGGGAGACCCTGTCTCTCAATAAAATGCAAAATAGGGCTGGGGATGGGGCTCAGTGGTTGAGGGCCCCTGAGCTCAATCCCTAGTACCCCCACCCCTGCCAAATAAAAGAATCAGAAGTCAACAAAAGGGGTCTGGTGGCCACCCTGATGAGACTCACCATCTTGAGATCATCTGGGTTGGGAGGAAGAGAATACGTAAGTGACCAGAGGTGTCCAGGAGAATTTTAAGTATGCATGATTGACAGGAGGGAAGGAAGCCTGGTGATAGGAGCCGCAGGGCCGGGAGCGGCAGACAGAGCCTCTAGATCTTCCTGCAGACCCCAGAGAGCTGAGGAGCTGAGCACAACTCACAGCTGGAGAGGTCTCTGGGAGCAGCGACCATCTTGGACTCGCAGCCCCAGTTCCCAGCACACAGCCCGGGGAAGCTGATCCAGCCTTTAGGGGAGTGTTATTATTATAGAAGCCTTGTCATCGTTTCCTTGGCCCCTTTGTCCCTCAGTCCCCCTTCCCGGGCTCGGTGACCACCTGAAGCCAACAACCCATTAATCCCAGGGCACATCATGCCCTAGCCACCTTGCACGCTCCCTCTGCGCCCGGTCTCAATCCTTTGAACCAGTTCTTGACAAGCAGCTTCAACAACACCGCTGACCATGCCATCCTCCTCCCAGGGCCCTCGTGCCCACGTCCCGTGCACACTGCCCCCTCTTCTGGGACGGGCTTCTCCCTCTCACCACCCCACCTGGCACTTCCTTCACCCTGCAGAATTCCACTCCGAGGTCACCATGGAGATCAGAAGTGGCCTCCCCCAGGAAGCCCTCCTGACTGCAAGCTGCCCCCTTGACTATACTCACTCTGGGACATGGTCATCTATTTCTTTTTTGTTGTTTGGCTTTTTGGGGTGCTGGGGGTTGAACGTGGGGCCTCGTGCATGCTGAGCATACTCCCTACCACTGAGCTGCACCCCAGCCCAAAAGACATGATCTCTAGTTCTCATCCTTAGAATGGGACTGTGTCGTGTTCACCTCGGACGCCAGGTCCCAGCAGAGGACCCATCCCAGAGGTCCCGTGAAGCTGGTCAGTGACACATTACTTCTATGCCCCCGCTAAGTGACACTGAATCTGTTCCTGCCAAAGGAGACAGACCTTTCCCCACCTCTAGAATCTCAGCTGCCCAGGTAATTTGCTTTAATCAGTAGAATGTGGCAAAATGTCAGGCCAGTTCTGAGCCTGCACCTTAAGGAGCCCTGCACCTTTCACTTCCTCTTTCAGAACCCTGCAGCCCCCAGGCTAGCCAGCTGGAGCACATGAGCCACAGGGCCCTGTCATCTCGTCACCCCAGCCATCAGCTCGTTTCCCCAAACACATGAGGGAGGCCAACTGAATCCAGCCTGGGCTAATGAACTCACCAGCCTGCCTGAGCAACCCAGCTGCGATCAGCCAAGGCCAGCCCCGGTGAGAACAATCCAGCAGACCTCTGAGAAGAGAGAGAGAGAGAGAGAGAGAGAGAGAGAGAAGGAAGGGAGGAAGGGAGGGGAAGGGAAGGGAAGGGAAAGGAAAGAGAGCTCAGTTTGTTGTTCTATGCTCCCAAGGTTGTTTTGCTATTTGTTACGCAGCATGGCTGTGGCCATAGATGACTGATACATTCACTGAACAGCTCTTTCTCCCCTGCATTGCACTAGGTATAATCTATCCCCAATCCAGGTTCCTCTTGGAAATTGTCACCCACTCAAAGGAGTCAGAACAGCTACATCTTTGAGAGGAGTCAAAGCCTATCTCTGATGGAGCAGGTGGTAAGTGACCCCCAGTGGACCAGTGACCTGTCCTCACTGGTGACATAGGGGAAATGCTTCCAGAAAAATCTCAGTCTGGCAAAGGCCTTGGTCAGAGTGCCCAGCTCCCTGTGGGGAAGAAAGCCAGACACATCATCTTTTGGACAAGCAATTATTTTTTTTTTGCATAATTGACAGTTCTTGGCATATTCTTTCCTTCCTTTTGTGTCACTCAAAAACGCACCAGACATGCCGAGGTGACTTCCCTGAAAAGAGAAGGCGCAGGAGACCTCTGGCTCCAACCCTTAAATATTCCCCTTGTTAGGAATCCCCCGGGGAGTCTGGCCCAGCTCTCCGGGGAGCGGGAGGGAGCGGGAGGGGGCGGGCGAGCTGCGCGCTGCTTTGTACTCGAGCCTCTTGGGTTTGTATTAAAATATTCCCATCTCCTCATGATTTATGGGTTCGCCTGTCCCTGATCCTCCTCAAGGTGGAAACGAAACCAGCAGTGACAGAAGGAGCCTCTCCGGGAAGGAGGGGGCATGGGCACAGACACGTCCAGGGGTCTGAGTGCCCGGGAAAGACGAGGTGCTGGGCTGGGAGCCCCACCCCGCGCACACCCCGCCCACCTGTGGTCACGTGGGACCCGCAAATGGTCCTGTGGCCAGGCTCGTGTTGTAATCAGTACGGTGCCCCTTCTCCAAGGAGGGACGTGAGAGACCCAGGGACAGGGTGTCTTCTCAAGAGCGCAGAGCTGGTAAAAGGCAGGTTAGAGACAGGGCTGATGGAGCACAGCCGTCATCCCAAGGGCTCCTGGAGGCTGAGGCAGGAGGATCACAAGTTGGAGGCCAGCCTCAGCAAATTACCCAGACCCTGTCTCAAAATTTTGAAAAATAGAACAAAAGGTCCTGGAGATGTCACTGAGTTGTAAAGCAGCCCTGGGTTTAATTTTATATATATCTCTTAAATCCAGGCGTGGCGCCTGCCCCGCAGGCTCAGCACACACGGGACATCTGGAGGGTGTTGATCTGGGAAGGGGCGGGGCTGCAGAGTCCCAGCTGCCTGGACTTTGAGGGGGAGACTTCAGCCAACTGTTCACTCGGATTTCAAGAAGTCCCGAGAGGGCAGAGTCCCTGATTCATCCAGCCCCATCTGTGAGATTCAGATCAAGTTTCCCTGGATGAAAACCTCTGCTGCATCCCCTCCCAGCTCAGAGAACTCACAGACCAGAGCACAGCACTCAAGACCTCCCCACCCACCCCCCGAACACAGCTGCACACACAGCTGCACACACACACACACACACACACGTTAGGGTCTTTAAACAAGTCAGAATGGCGCCTGGCATTTTGCAGAGGGAGTGGTTTGTGAAGTAATGCCAGCGAGCCATTAAGTGTGGAGATTCCTTATTGGTTGACTGCTGAGTCGAGTTTATGTTAATTAAGATAAGCTGTGTGGAATGTATAAATACCTCTGTTGTCCTACAATAAACGGCTCCCACTTCTGCTGTATCAATCTACAACAAATTGTAACTCGGTATCTTTGCTAACGTGTCATTGCTGGTATAATTTTTCCAAGGGCTTCTTGCATGGAGCCATCAATTGGCTTGGTATGTTAATTAAGATAAGCTGTGTGGAATGTATATATACCCCTCCTGTCCTACAGTAAACGGCTCCCACTCCTACTGTATCAACCTACACAAGTTGCTCGTCACCCCCAGGTTAGTTTGCTGCAGCCGGGCTGCAGCACACACACACACACACTGTCTTGTCAAATGACATTTCACCTCTGGGCACTTACTTTCTCTTCTACCTGGCTCACGGTATTCCCACTACCCACAATGCCCTTCTCTAACGAACTCCTACTCACTCCTCAGAGCCCAAATCAAATGACCCTTTGTCTGGGAAGGTTTTCCTTCACTTCCTCATTGGCGCCATTCTTCAGTAAAAACTAGCCTGGTGACAACTCGCCCACGGTGTTGTTTTCCCCCATGTGGATGGGGTGTGTTGAAGGTCGAGGCCCAAGCTCTGTGTTTCTCTGAATTCCTGCAGCTTCGCGTCGGTCCTGGCCTCTCCCCCAGTGGTCCGTAAGCACAAAGGCCGGTCAGGCGGCTGAGTGAATGAAGGAACTCGTTGTGGGCTTCAGGAGATGCCCCGTGGTTGAACATAAGCCTGGGTCACACACGCAGTGACACCTGCTGAACACGGTGGCCTCAGTCAGCACCTCTGGAGGAGTGCACTAGGGGTCCCCTCTCACCGGATATGGCTTGTTGGGGGACCAAAGCATCGCTCAGGTCTGGCAGCCGCCTCGGGACAGCAGATGTGTGACCCTCTGTCGCTCTCCATGGCTCCCGCTTTCCCCCACTCAGATGGAGCCCAGGAGAAATCTCTTTTGGACAGTGGCCCCTCCCCTCCGTCCTCCCTGACAGCAGGACTCGGTCCTCAGACCCCAAGCCCAGCAGAGGAGCTGAGGCTGAGAGATACGGTTGCGTGCTGTGACCGGAGACTGGCCATCCAGCAAGGGGCAGGTCACTCCTCCCAGATAGCAGCGGCTGGGCAGAGTTGTGGAAATGAGCTTCCCGGGTCCCGGAGCCCTCGGTTCTCTCCCAACACCCTCACTCCTTCCCCAGAGACCACAGCTAAGCCTCCTGGCCTCTCTGGGCCTCCACTGAGAAATAAGGTACCCCTTGGCAGGGTCCATGACACACTTCCTGCTTGATGGCTCTTCTCTCCTTGGATCTTGTAACAAGGATACTACTGTCAGATGCAAACAGACTGTGGCCCAGAGAGGTGAGGTAACTTGCCCGAGGCCACACAGCCAAGTGCAATGGCAGGGAGCTGCCTCAGTCCTTCTGCCTCCAGAACAAACCAGGTCCCAGGGTATGAACCAGCCAATCACAGCACAAACCTGGGGATCTGCATGTCCAGTGTGACTGGCCCTTGGGGATCCCAGTCACTCTGCAAATTGGGAGCCGGCCTTTCCCTTCCCCTCCTCCGCCTTTTCTTCTTCCCCTTCTTCTTCTGCCTCCTAATATATTATTTGTGTGCTTTTTTCATCTGTTTATTTTTTATTTTATTAATTTTAAGTTACCTCACTGAAGTATGACTGACCCGTGAGGCTGAGCAGGATCAGTCTGGGGCTGAGCCATGCCTTAGAGCCACCGGCAGCACCAAGGCTGAGAGCACATCCGGGTGCCCCCCAGAGTCCCCGCCCCCCCCCCCCCCCAATCATTTTTTGTAAGAACGTTTAGCCTGATCGTGGGATCTTAGCAGATTTTAAGTATCAATATAATTATTCTGAATTCTTGAAATGAGCAGGCCTCCAAATACGGCATTCGTATCTCAATTCTGCAAAGAATTCACACAACTCAAGAACAAAAAATTAATAAATAAACAAATAAGTAAATAAATAAACAACCCGGTTCCGAAATAGGTAAAGGACCTCAACTTCTCCAAGGACATGCAAATGGCCCTCCGCTTTGAGAGGCACTGGAGGCAGCCTCTCCTGGGGCTGTGGGGGCAGCCTCACCCTGGCTCTGGGCTGGATGCAGCTGTGTTGGGGGCAGTACCTTCCCTCTGAGCCTCGGTTGCCTCCACTGCAAAATGGGGACAGTAGTCCTTAATGAGCCAGTTCACGCCCCGCCTATGCAGCCTGGCGCCTGCACGTGGGAAGCGTCTTCTTGCAATGTCGCGGCCCGGCCGGTGGCCCAGGTGTCTGTGCAGAAGACAGACAGAAAGCAGGAAGCCAAAGCCGGGGAACCTGCTCTTCTGCGCAACCTCCAAGCCCCCTCTGAGCTTGGGCCAATCCCGTGGTGCACCGCCCACCCAGCCCCCACGGCTGACCCGAATCAGCTGGGCTGTCCAAACAGGAAACGTCTTTAAGGTGAGAAAAAAAAAATGCTTTAAAATCCCCACATTGATTACATATTGAAGTGAGCATTTTGATGCACGGGTTAAATTAAATATATTTTTACAAAGAATTCTATGTGTTGCTTTTTTACTTTTATGAATGAGCTACTGAAAAAAAAAAAGTGCATCCATGGTGTGTCACCTTTCTCAGGGCTCGCCCTGCCCCAGATACCCAAAATAACTACAATAGCTCCATCCCTGGAGCTCAACGGAGCTCGTCCACCTCCTGTGTGAACTTGGGTGAACCTCTTGTCCTCTCTGAGCCTCGGTTTCCCATCTTCATAAAGGGGCTCATTCTTTGAGGCTGGATGGGAGCCAAATCATATTTGCAGTGTCTGCCGCCGCGACCAGGTACAACCACGTGCCACCTAACACCACCTTGGAGGATGTCCGACTGCATATGCGACGCTGGGCCCGTGACATTACAAGGGAGCCGAAAAATTCCTATTGCTAATGACGTCGTGTGCTACGGCGTGGTGTGACGTCATGGTGTGGCGGTGGCGTGGCGTCATGGCGTGCTTGACGTCACCGCACACCACGCAACTGACTGCGGTGATGGTGGTGCGATCGGGGCCTCCCTACCGGCTGCGGGTCTTGGGGCATGCGCACTGGACAGACCTAGCGACCTACGCGGTGCTCCTGCTGCTGCTGCTTAGTTTTAAAAAAAGAAAGAAAGACAAGCGCTGGAAGGCGTCGTCGGTGTGACGCCCGCAGCAGCCTCCCGGTCCCGGGTTTGTCCTCTCGCTGGGGCTGGAGACCACAGGGGCCAGCGGCCGCGCTGCCCAGTGTGTGCACACACTCCGGGACGTTTGTCCAACGACAAAATCGCCTGGGCGCGCCTGCCTGACTTGTCCCCGTCCTTGGGCCCAGCAAGCCTGAGTGACAGCCTCCTCTCCTGTGCAGGCCCAGCCCTGGGACAACCCTCACCCCCGCCTGAGGCGGGGAGGGGCTGCTCCCTCAGACCCACCTCCAGAGCTGCGGGGCCACCTGCCTGGCTGGGTCCCCCTGAGGCAGGCTCTGCATGGGGTCAGGGTCTTCCGTGGGGGGACGCCTGCCCTCCAGGACGCCGGCCTCCTCTGCGCTGCAGTTGAAGCCAGCGGTAGGGGAGACCAGCACGGCCCCCTGGTGTCTGGCCCTGCTTCCCCACAGCTACGGAGCTCCAGGCGGGTGGGCAGACCTGCTGGGAGGCCGGCCCCTGTCCCTGCCCTGGCCAGAGGTGCCGGGAGCAGAAGGCTGGCCTCTCCCGCCAGGAAGAAGCCAGGCGTCAAACTGAACGGCCACAGCGAGGCAATGGCTGTCCGCCTTCCTGAAAGCTGGGGACGCCTGCTTCCATCTGCCATGGAGGCCACTGAATGTCACCCAGGTAGGGTGGAGGCTTAGCTGAGTGGCCTCCCTGAACCCCCAGTGACAAAGCTCAGAGCTTGTGGTACCCCAAGATCAGAGTTCCCAGGCACTGAGAAATTTACTACAGAATCCCAGTGACTCTTGTTAGGGGGACTTCGCGGGTACCAGGGGTTGAACTCAGGGGCCCTCGACCCCTGAGCCCCACCCCCAGCCCTATTCTGTATTTATTTAGAGACAGGGTCTCACTGAGCTGCTCAGGACCTCGCTGTCGCTGAGGCTGGCTTTGAACTGGCGATCCTCCTGCCTCAGCCTCCCCAGCCGCTGGGGTGACAGGTGTGCGCCACCGAACCCAGCTCCATGGTGTTCTTAATAAAGAGCTCAGCAGAGCCTCTGTCTCAGAAGTCCCCTTGTGGTGTGGTCACTACCATTGTGGCGTCACAGGGTACCGCAGCAACGAGGGTGAGAGTCCCGCATCTGGAGCGCTGGCCAGTGTGTGCGGCGTAAAGGTTCCCACAGTGAAGGGTCTCCATCCAGGGGCTTTTCTGGCTTAAAAATTCCCAGATGCGCGACAAAGGCCCTAGCGCACCCGGGGTCTGCCGGCCCCAGGCCCTGCTGTTGGAGGGTTCCTCACCGCCCTCCAGCCAAGCTGATGTACGTTCATTGATCTGTTTGTTCTTGTCCTTGTTCCTTCAACAAATCTACATAAAATCCTGCTCCCACATGGGATTTGACAGGTAAAATAAAACAGTCCGAAGTCATCAAGGCAGGTGACCCCGTAAGGGGTCTCCCAGCTCTAAATAGCTTGGCAGGCGTTCTACAAAGGAGTCCTTCCTCTCAGAGAAAATTCCCCGGATTCCCTTCAAAATGAGAGAGTCCTGCCTGGTGTCCTTGTCCCTTACAGCCCTACCCTGGGCAAGTCAGAAAATGCACCCCCAAAACCAGGCATGGAAAGCCTAAGAAGCAAGGTTCCTCCCTGACAAAGTCTTGCTGTGTGGCCTCGGACAAGTCAGACAACCTCTCTGAGCTTCTGTTTCTTCTTCTGTCTTGTGAACCAGAAAAATGTTATGTGAATTGCCTGTCCCCCACCAAGCATCTGTGACGTGACTCAGACTGTTCATAGCAATACAGCCTTCGGGCAGGTCCCTTCTCCTCCTCGGAGTGTCTGTGGGGTTCCCCGGGCCTCCTGCAAGTTTGTACAAACAGCGCCACAGAGCTGCCCTGGATAGGAGCCTCCCCCACCCCGGTTCCCCCACCCCCCACCTCTTCCTTTCCACCCCCCATTATTCCAGGGCTCATTTATTTCTTTTTCTTTGGAATCCTCAAAGTCTATCAAGCTGTGGAGTGGTCAGATGGATTTTTTAATTAATTGAAGCAGAATCAATGAAAAAGTGATTGTTTCAGCCCTGGCTGGGGGGCAATCTTGGGGCTGAGGGAAATAAATAGAAGGCTTTGCAGGGGAGGGCGGTTTATCGAGCTGTGGTTGGCTTGTGGGTATGGAGACTTGGGAGGCCCAGCGCAGGCCTGGGAGACAGGAGGGAGATGGGAACGGACATCAACACGCCCCAACCTGGAGGGCTGACACTCTGCGCTTGGACGAAGCACTGCACCACCTGCTGGAGCCTCGGTTGCCCCTGGGGGCTGCTGTGGCACCAGCTACCTTGAAGGCATTGCACTAGGGATATAAGCCAGACACAAATGCACCAGTCTCTCATCATTTCACCCATATGGAGTATCCACAGCAGACAAATGCAAAGACAGGAAGTAGAACCGAAGTCACCAGAGGCCATGCCACTCTTGTGTAAGGGTACAGAGTTTCCATTTTGGGGGCCGTAAAAAATTCTGGAAAATTCAGTCATGATGGACACATTTTAGGGACTGGGGCTGTAGCTCAGTGGCAGAGCACTGGCCTAGCACCTGTGAGGCACTGGGTTGGATCCTTAGCACCACACGAAAATAGACAACTAAAATAAAGGCATTCTGTCCATCTAAACTACAAAAAAAAATTTAGATGGCACATTTTATATTGTGTACATTTACCTTAATAAAAAATGAGTAAGGTGTGCCACACCCTGGCCCTCCCAAGCTCCTAGTAAGTGCTCACTAAACACATTAGCATTAGCCTTATTTTAATGTTTTTTTATTTTAGCGGTACCAGGGAATGAATACACGGGCATTTAATCACCGAGCCATGTCCCCCCTTTTTATTTTTTATTTTGAGACAGTTTGCTGAGTTGCTTAGGGCCTCGCTAAATTGCTGAGGCTGGCCTCAAACTTGCGATCCTCCTGCCTCAGCCTCCTGGCTCTTTTCTGCAGCCAGGAGCAAAGGAGGCGTGAGGCCCTGCCACTCCTCACACCAGCAGCTGGCAGCAGTGGCAGCCAACTCTGGTTGAGCCCGGGTAGCCCAGCAGGAGAACCCCTCACCCAGGGCAGCTGTAATCCACAACATCTGCCCACCCCTGGCATCCAGAGTTCAGTAAGTCGTCATTTATTTAAGACGTCGAATTTCACGAGTTTTGTTACACAACAGGAGCTTACGAATCACCAGACCACCACTGGCAAGGTGAGGGAAGGAAAGACTTATTAAACACTTACTGTATGGAAGGCACATTTCACATTCCACAGGAAAGTATGAATCATGCCCATTTGACAGATGAGGAAACTGAGGCTCCAGGAGGGGAAGTCATTGGCTTCAGACCACATGGGGTGGGGGGGGTTTGCAGAGCCTGACATTAATGCAAGGTCGGCTTGACTCCGAAGCCATTGGCCACCCCACAGACCCGTCCATCTCCCTAGGACAGTTCCATGCTTACCACTCACCTTTCCTCCAAATCCTTGCCTGTTCTGCCACCCAGCCATGTGGTCTTTTTTGCTGAGGCGTCAGAGCCCAGAAGTGAAGCATTTACACTCTGAAATCAGAGTCTGAATCCAACTCTGCTTCTTCCTGGCTGTGTGACCTTGGGGGAATCAATTCACCTCTTTGAGCCTCCACTCTCCTCCTCCCATCTACTTTCCTGAATATGGCCTTGTTCTGGACAAAGGGGGAAATCTCACAGAACAATAGAAAGAAGAAAGGATCCTTACTTGGGACCCCAGGGACCCCAGCTCTGCCCCCCAGGTCCTCTATGACACCTCTCGGGGACGCCCCACCTGCATTTCCAGGGGATAAAGCAAAACCATTTCTTTCCTTCCTCCATTCTGTCACTTGAGGCTGTGAGCCGAGCACACCCCTGGGGTCGGTGTGACGTCCTCCCGGGGCTGACCACCAACGCATTCGGTGCAAAGCAGGTTTCCATGACCCCAGGGAAAGCTCCCCCTAGTGACCCTGCCCAGAGCCCCACCCACAGCCCCTGATGGGGGTGGGGGGGAGGGGGGGGAGAGAGGGGGAGAGAGGGAGAGGGAGAGAGACAGAGAGAGGGAGAGAGAGAGAGAGAGAGAGGGAGAGAGGGGGGAGGGGGAGAGAGGGAGGGGGGGAGAGACAGAGAGAGAGAGAGAGAGAGAGGGAGGGAGGGGGAGGGGGAGAGAGGGAGAGCCGGGCGCTGGCTGGCTTTGTGGTGAGTGACATGAGTTATTTCGACCTGACTTACTAATTAAGACCTCATTAGCAGCCCAAATTTGTGATAGATCAGCAGAGAACTCGGCACAATGGTTTAATTTAATGATTTCTTGCATTACTTTGTTAATCATCTTTAGTCTGATTTAATTTATGCCAATGTGACTGTCCTAATTTCTAATTAAGGCATTGATGGTGGGGACGGCCGCCGTGGCATAAGAATTTCAATCAAGGCTCATACAAAAGCAGATACTCGTTTTTCAGGCCGAGGGACAGCAGTCTAGGAAGTCCTCTGCTCACGGTTTTACTCCCCGGCAGGTGGGGAGGGTCTGGGGCTCGCGGGGGCAGATGTCGCCTCACTAATCACTGACCTTTATCATCATCGATTTTTTTAAGGCTCTGAAAAAGACCTTGGAGATGCACCCCACCAGCCTCCTCATTTCACACCGGAGGCAACAGCAGCCAGAGAGGGTGACGGGCTCCCCCAAGGTCACACAGCAAGTTAGCAGCGCCCTGGGAAGAGACCCCAGACTCCACTCCCCTCCATGACCACCCGCCTGGCAGGACCCCAGCCGCTCTCGGGCAGCTTCGGTGGGAGTTGAAAGTGCCCAGGATTTGGGTCAGTGGATTAAAATGGGGGTCTTAAGGCCTGTCACCCTCGGGACTGGAGGACCAGGCTCTGAGGCAGGAAGTTGGCACGTATTTTTCTCAAATCCACAAACCAGCTCTGCACTGCAGACACGGGACCAAGCTGGGATTTGAACCAGGCCTTCCTCAGTCTGTGCCCTCAACACCTCTCTGGGCCATCACGGGGCATCCAGAGTGTTTACATTGATATTAGAGCAGTGGGTGTCCAGGGCTTCACCATCAGGCACTGTGTTGAGCACCTCACATGAGACCCCACCAACCCCTCGTCACATCCTGAGAAGAAGACATCCTCACTGCATCCAATTACAGGTAGGAAAGTCACGGATCAGAGAGGCTGTATAAATTACCCAAGGTTGCACAGCAAAATGTTAATGCTTAAGCTCTGAACCATCCCACTTGCCTCTTTCTAACACCAAAACCTACATCCCACCCAGAAGCCCAGACCAAACCCTGGGAACATCCTTGGCTCCTCTCTCCCTGTCTCCCAGGACCCGATCCATCAGTCTAGGCTGTCAACTTGTCTTCTACAGAATCCCGGAGCATCACATTCTCTCCGTCCCCACCCTTAAGGACAACACCAGTCTCTGCCCTGATTCCCCATGGCCACCCATTCCCCTCCCAGCTCCCAAGTGACCTCAGCAAACTAGAAATGGGACCATGTCTCTCTCCCGAGGCCAACCCTCCTTGGCCACCCATCTCACCTAGAACTAACCCCAAACGCCCTTCCTTGGTCTGCCAGGCTCTCTGACTTGTGCCCACCTGCCTCTTCCACCACTCGGCCCCTGCCCACCAGCCCTCACTTGGTCCACCATCAGCCGAGCCTGCGGTGACCTCAGGGTCTTTGCACCTGAGACTCCCACTCATCAGTCTCATTACTGCCCTACCTGTCCTATGCAGAGGAGCCCCGCTCGGGCATTCCCCACCGCACAGCCTCCCGATGCCCTCCTTGGCCCTTACCACTATTCAAAGTGGCCTCATCTGTCTTTGGTCCATTTTGTGTCCCCTGCATGGGAACACCAGGGTTCCCAGTGACTTCTCTGCTCCTGAAACCCCAGCTGCCCGGGAACCTGCACTTTGTGGCTCCACCGAACCCTGGAGATCAACCTCAGAGAATTAAAAAGTTTTGAAGCAACGGCATCTGCTAATTTGCAACATTTATGTCAGTCAATATAGATTTACTTAATACAATAAATGACATAATTGGACTTTTATTTCCCTAATACATTTTTCCAAGATAACGAATATTTGGAGCACCGGTGGCCTACGGATGTCTCCCCAAAGCACATATTTCCTGTGTTATTACTCTTGTATAAAACTGACATTTAAACAGTTTAATAAATGAGCAGTTGTTTGACTGGTATCAGTTTCAATACATTCCGGGATATTAATAAAATATATTTCATAAGCCGGCTCAATAGACCATGCCATAAAAACTCAATGATTTATTAGCGATACAGTGGCTATTAGTTGAGACAGATACTCAAGATGCCATTAGGGTTAAAATAATAATCAATCAAACTAATTAGACCCTATTTTTCATATGCAAATATAATTAAGCATACATTTCTCCGTTAACTTTAAAGAGAATTATTGAAGCCCAACCTCGTCTGAAGAGTCCCCCGCTTGAGTTAATGAAATGACAATGTCTCGTGTTGGGAAAGGCAAACAAAATTGATGGAACGGTCTGGGCTTTGAGATCAGAGAGAGATGGGAAGGGAGAGGGGGGTTTAAAATAAATAAATCAGAGTCCCCCGCACCCCGGAGTCTCCTCTTTCTAGCAGAGTTGATGCACGAAGACCCCAGGCTCCCAGTGGGCGAGGACGGCCAATCCAATATGGCACCGCAGGGAGGCCAGGACTGGGGACCACGGGCAGTCCCCAGCTTCACCAGAGTGGGCTTGGGCAGTTCGTTTTCCTCTGTGCCTCAGTTTCCCATCTGTAAAATGGGCCGGTGCCGCTCACAGCAGTATCCCCCGAGGTTTGCTCAGTCGGTCCACGTGGACCACGATTTCTTGTGTTTACCAGGAAGTGGTTTATTTGCCCTCAAGTTTCTTTGTGGGATTTCTCCATCGCTGGGTGGCCACGCGGGTTATGGAGATGTCACTCCCTTCTCTCTGGGGATGGCTATTCAGATGTGGACAGCTGGGGACTCCAACCAGACGATTTGGAAGACCAGAGCTGAGAGTCAGAGTGGTCGAAGAATGATCGCTAGCCACGCGGTGGCCCTCGCCTGTCATCCCATCGGCTCTGGAGGCTGAGGCAGGAGGATAACACATTCAAAGCAGGCCTCAGCCTCTTAGGGAGGCCCAAAGCAACTCAGTGAGACCCTGTCTCAAAATAAAAAGTAAAAAGGGCTGGGGGTGTGGCTCAGTGGTCAAGCACCCCTGGGTTCAATCCCTGGTACCAAAAAAAAAAAAAATTAAAGCCGTTGATGGAAACATGACTGGGAGTGGAAGACGATCACAGTGACCACATACATGTGAGATGAGGCTTCAAAAACAGAAAAGAAAGTAGTTGAAAAACGGTGACGTGCACCTCCAGGTTCCGTTGTCTAGGAGAAGAGCCAGAGCCACGTCTGGGAGCCCTGAAGGAGGAGGACTTGGGGGGGGGGACGTGCGTGTGCTCACGTCACCAGTCCCTTTGTCTGAGATGAGCGCTCACCTGTCAATCTCTCGCTTGCTCTGGATTCCAGCACCTTCTTCTCTCCCCTGGGCAGCGCGTGGGGGGCTCTGGCGAGGAGACAGGTCATTGTGCCCAACACGCAGACAGCAGACAGCGTTTCCAAGCCCTGCAGACCCCCAAGGGACCGCTGTGGCCAGAAGCCCTGCTGCAGCCACACGATGAGGCAGAGCCCCAGGTTGGCCGGGCCCCTAGGCAGCCAGCCTTTTATTAAAAACCATTTTAAAATTAAATTAAATGCTATTAAATTAGCACAAGTGCCGGGGGAGACTGGCAGAGAGTCACTCAGATAAAAGGCCAAGCCCCCAGCGATGTCCAGAGCTGGCGGGGGGGGGGGGGGGGGGGCTTCTCCACCAGGCGGTGAACCCCGATTCCTGGGGCGTCTTCACAACCAGGGGGTGGAGCCAGCTCAGGCCAGGGGGCGGGGCTCCAGAGAATCCCGCTCTGCAGGTCGGGTGTGGGTTTGTCTCCTTGGACAGCATCGCAGACACCCCCAGTTCCACCAGCAACTTCATTTGGGGGTGGGGGGTACAGGTGATTGAACTCAGGGGCATCCGATCACTGAGCCCCGTCCCCAGCCCTATTTTGCATTTTATTTAGAGACAGGGTCTCACTGAGTTGCTTAGCGCCTCACCGTTGCTGAGGCTGGCCTTGAACTCCTGATCCTCCTGCCTCAGCCTCCTGAGCGGCTGGGGTGACAGGTGTGCACCCGGCGGCAACTTCATTTTGCCCTGGACCTTGTGTCAAGGAGTGTCAGGAAGTAACCAGAAGCACCCAGAGGAGATGGGTAGCCCCTTGTCTCTCAAGGAAGGGGACTCAGATGCCACACAGGAGGTGTAAGGAGGGAGGGGGTGGCGGCTGCAGCGGACTCCCCATTCTGACGCGTTCCCCGTGTGGTCACTCCAGCCCAGGGGCTGTGCAGATCCCTGCAGTGGCCCAGACCCAGAACATCCCAAACAGGACGATTTCGGCTCAGGGGGACACCTGGAGACAGAGAGGGGGGACGACAGAGTCACCCAGGAGGGCCACTTTAGCCCAAGGCGCAGAAGACAGCTGCTCTAAGGAGGTGACCTCTGACCTGAGATGTGGACAGTGGAGAAGCAAATCCCAGGAAGAGGAGCAAGGAGGGTCCCGGGAATGCCTGACTGGGTTGCTCGGTCCCCTGGGACGGGGGTCAGGGAGGCTCCCTGCAGAAAGCCATCTCCAACCACAGAACTAAAGCTCGGCAAGCTTCCGGAACTTGGGGAAGCACCTGTCTAATCCTGGCCCTAGAGCCCTCCTGGCTTGGAGGGGCGTGGGGGGCATTGCCACAGCCCCTGCTGTCAGCAGAGAATGATCCCGTGTGCCACAGCGACCAGAGGTTGGAGGGGCAGCCCAGGAGACCACTAGGAAAACGGTCTCTTCCTCCCCAGTGGCGTCCCAGCGGCCGCCCCACAGGGCCCAGCAGAGGGTTAACAGGAGATGTTTATTTATGAACTTGGCCTATTATGTAGCATCATTTGAATACAGCGCCTACGAGGGGGTTTTATTGCCGGCTATAATTTCATTTTTAAAGCTCTTTCTATACCGTACTTTAAAAATGATATCTCGAACAGGAAATGAATTCTGTTTTGCAGCTGTGTTAACTATATTTACCCACGGGACACACCACTTTGTCCTTGACACAAACCCCGGGGGACTTCACTGAGAATTGCTTTGGCAGGCTGCGCCCAAGGGGAGAACCCAGCTGCCGCTCCCTGGGGTGCCCCAGAGCCCCACAGTCCCCAAAGGGGACCGGGAGGAAGATCCTGCAGCCTGACAGTGGCCTCGGCCCCTCCACCGCTGGCCGGGTGGCCCTGGGCACCCTTGGGCCTCTGTGACCCTCCAGTCTGCAAAAGCAGGGGCGTAGGCAGAACCCAGCCACTGTCCCTGACACAGCCACTGTCCCTGCGAGGGTCCCTCTTTCCCCTCCTCCCTGTCCTCTAGAGTCTCTGATGGGATTTAGAGGATCTCCTCGTCTGCAGAGGGAGACCTCGGAACCCAGCCGCCCGCGGCCATCATTGCCAGCTTTTTTCCCCCTCAGAGTGAAACACACACACCGTGGGACCTTGACAATGACCATGGCTTGGGTTTAATGAGCACCTACTCGAGGCCCAGGTGCTACCCAAAGCAGATGCGGCTCTGCTCACTGCACAGGGGAGGGGACCGGGGCTGAGGGAGGCGGGGCCGTCGGCACACAGCAGGGGTTTAATAAATGGTACTGATCATAGGAATTGGAGGTGGCTCAGAACACCCACTGATGGAGAAGAAAATGGTGTCTAGAGCATCCCGATCTCAGCTGCACCAGGAGTAACTTCCTGTTTGGGAATCTCTGTTTCCTCAGCAGGAAAATGGCATGGATAACCCCTCCTGTGGGAAGGTGAGCTGGAGAACAGACTCCACCATCCTTCAGAAGCGTACACCCGCACTGATCAGCCCCTGTGTGGTGAGGAAAGACTATGGCCTGGCCCAAGCTGGTCCCAGAAGGAGGGAGCCATCCCGAGGGAGTCCAGTCTAGTTGAGCCCAGCACCAGCTGCCTGGGTGACCCCAGCCAAGATCAGCAGAGCCACTCAGCCAGGCCCTGTCTAGATGAACCATCCCTCAGCCCCCCCACAAATCTGTGGGAATAAACTGTAAGCTACTAAGTTTAGGGCCACTTTGTTACGCGGCACCATCAAGACCATTACTAACTGATACAGGCAAATTCAATCCAACAAAGCCTGTCTAGAGATTCATAGATAACGGTTTCTTCGTCTACTTTGTGTTGCTATAACAGAATAACAGAGACTGGAAAATTCATAAAGAAAAAATCATTTTATTTCTTGTAGTTCTGGAGGGAGGAAAGTTCAAGATCAAGGTGTCAGCATCTGGTGAGGGCCCTGTGGCTGCATTATGCCATGGCAGGAGAAAGGATGAGGGAGGGGAATGGTGGGGCCCACACTGAGGCCCCAGCCTGTGACTCCTGCTCAGGAACACAGCTAGGGGCCAGGTGGAGCACCTTGAGAGTCTCACCTCCCTGGACATGTACAACAAACCCAGGAGGGAGGCATCTTACCTCTTCCATTGTACAGACACAGGAACTGAGGCTCAGAGAGGTGTGGCTACCCGCCCCAGGGCACACAGCCAGCAATAAGTGGATTTTTTGAGTAAGAAACCCAGGTCCATGTGGATCCAGAACTCTTCACCTTGGGGGCCCTGGGGACTTCCAAGCTGCCAGGGTCTGAGCCCAGTGCCCAGGACATAGCTAGTTCTGCACAAATGGATTTTTCTACATCTCAGGAAGGTGCCAAGTCAGACCACGTGGGCCAACCAGGACCCTGGATCAAGCAGACATCGTGGCTCAGCCCGCCATGGCAGCCCTGCGGCTGCGCCCCCCTGCAGCCCTCCGGCACTGCCCTATAAATATTAAAGCGGCGGTAATTAGGGGAGGCGGCCGGTCCCCCACTGGGGAGCTCTGCTGGGTCCCCACCAGGCCCGCCTGCCTCTGCCTGTGAAGGTCTGTTTCTTTTAATTTGGGGACCTCAGACCAGCGCGTGTCAGGCACCAGGACATCAGGCTCATCCGTGCCAGGCCAGAGTCCCCGCCCTCGGGCCCAGGTTGTGCAGACGCCCCGCGGTGACCACAGGGAGGCGGGCGAGCGCAGCAGGGCCCGAGACCCCCACCCCACCCACCCCCGGGACCCCCACCTTTCTTGTTTCATCAGGCTCTGTTGTCACCACTTTGCAGGGCTGATGACATAATGCACGGTGACATGTGTCACATCAGAAAACCGCCCCAATGCGCTCAGGTGGGACCTCCAGCCCCGGGTGCCTGGGATCAAAGGCAGGGAATTTCCAGCCAAGGGAACCAGGTCCCCCGTCCCCCCCACTGCCCCCAAGAGGAGCGATCAGCCAGGTGTCCACTGGGGCTGGAGTCGGGCTGCAGTCAGGCTGAGTCTCCCCCCCGCGGGTGCAGGCAGGAGGGGACAGGGCTTGGGCAGGCCGCCGGCTCTCCAGGCCTCCCAAGTGTCCCCAAGGAACCTCACACTTGCCTGGGAGACCTTATCCTTAGGCTCCAAGGGGAGGCTGAGGGGGCTGGAGGCAGGCCTAGAGCAGATGGTCCCTAGGCTCTGGAATTCCAGGGATCTGGATCCAAGTCAATTCCTGCTGTGTGACCTTGGGAAATTCACTTGACCTCTCTGAGCCTCTGCTTCCTCGTGTGTAAAATGGGAATAAAAAGATCCCTACTCCTTGGATCATACTCCACAGGTCTGGTCCCATGGTGTGGTTTGCATTCCTCGTGTCCGATCGTATGGTATGCAGCAAGCGCTGATACAGCCCTGTCCTTGTAACTATTACCAAAGAACACACGGCTCAAGGATGGGAGGTGAAATTCAAATCCAGGTCAGTCTCACGTGAATGCCACTGACCTGTCCCCTCCCTCCCCACTCCCACTCAGGACCGCATCTGCCACCCAAAGGTTCTGAAGAGTTGCCCCTTCCCAAAATGACAACATGTCACCCAACGGGTCAGTACCTCCGTGCTGTGGGACCACGTGGCCCTTGCAGTTTTCACTGGGGGTGGGGGGGACCATCACGCCCACTTTACAGCTGGGGAGACAGGCTCCGGCAGGAGACAGGCCCTGCCCAGGTCCTCCAGCAAAGGTACAACAGGGGCCAATTCCGGAATGCCCCCACCAGGGTGGGGACCAGCAGGACCAGTGGGGACCCAGTGGTCACCAATAAAGCTGCCCCCTCACAAAAGACCACACCCAGTCCTGAAGTGCTGTGTGCTGCCCCGGGGCTGCAGGGTCCGTCCTCCCACACCCTCAGAGGCCGAGGCCGACCTTCAGCTTGACGGAGCCGAGTGGCAGGTATTAATTGGAGCAATTAGGAGGTCCTCTCCGCAGGCCTTGGAAGCCGAGCATCAATAATTGGACTCAGATTGGAACTCCTCGGCTCCGGGTAAACAGGACACTCCTGCCACAGTTGTGGTAAATGATTCACTGGGGGGCGGGGCGGGGAGGGGGGGACAGGGACATTTACTGTAATTTGAAACAAACAATTGACTGCATTATTAGCGACATGAGGACTGAGCTGGCAACAGGCTCCACATTCTTCTGTCTTTTGCCAGGGCCCAGGGACAAAGATCTTTGAAGGCAGTGTCCCCCAGGGGTTGGGTGGTCCAGTTGGGGAGTCAGAAAAAAACGCAGACCTGGGTTCAAGTCCAAATTCCACCATTTAGGTGCTGTGTGAGCTTGGCCAGTAGCACAACATCTCTGAACTTCATAAAGTAGGGATGATACCAGTATATGTACCTTAGCACTGTGGTGGAGATTAGATGGACCAACATAAAATAATTACCATCTTCATCTTTGAAGCATTCCTGGGCGCCCAGAGTAGCTCACAATCCACTACCCATCCACAAAGGGGGTCAGCAAATGAACTGTAATGCACACTTGGGTCATGTCTTTGGCATTTATCGAGCACCAACTGTGTGCATGGTTGAGACCAAGAAGGACTCTGGCTTCAGGGTGCTTAGAGTGGGTTGTGAAGACCCCATCGTCCCCACTCCACCTGGGCTTGACCCTCGGTGAGTTCAGCTTCTGGGCCCTCTCCTGGGCCTGACCACCCCTTCCGTCCTCCACCATCAGCCTCAACTCCTCATGGGCCTCGCTGCCTCCACCCCTCTTCCCCAATCTGTGCTTCACCTCTCACTGCAGCAGAAGAAATCCTGCCCAGACACCAGCCTCCTTCCAGGCCCCAGCGTCACACTCTAGAGTTTCTGATTTTTCTTAGAATAAACTTCTCACCACCTCTGCAATGAAATCCAGACGTGAAGCCATCCCCTCCTGTCCAAGTGCAGGTGTCCCCTGCCGCTGCCCAGCCCCGTCTGTTCCACACTCCCTTTCTCACCTCTGTTCAGCCTTGGCCCTCGCCCCCAGCTCCCTCTGCCCCTCCCTTCAGCCCCAGGGCCCTTGCACAGGTGCCGGCTCTGCCTGGAATGCTCCCATCCCCTCTGTCTGCTGCTGCGGCCCTTAGAACCCCTGTCCCTCCTGTCCTACCTAGCAGTGGCTTCCACTGCAGGCCGGTGTGCTTTCTGGATGCCACCAGGGAGAAGACAGAGGACTGACTTGGGAGGAAGAAGAACACCTGCATTTATGGGGCACCAACTGCATGCTGAGAGCTTCACAACAAGGTTTCGTGGTCCCACTCTGCAGATGAGACCCGGGGGCTCAGGGAGGGAGTCAGGGGCAGAGCCGAGGCGGCCAGCTGTTCTCTGCTGCTCTCCCCGCAGCCCTGCGGTGCCCCGCGCCTCTGCTAGGTGTGCAGGGCCGGTGCTGAGGACAGCAGTGCCAGCTTCTGCCTTTACAGCCCGTGCTGCTTCCTGACGTCCCTGTCCCCAGGGTCCCCAGGGCCGAAAGAGCAAGATTCCCCTGGAGTTTCAAACCCAGAACGGGGCCCTGTTGAGGAGAGCTGGTCAGAGGGGTTGACACCTGCGTGCCGACGGGTCCCCAAGGGTGGCCAGGGGGGAATGAGGTTCCTGTCACAGAGGCAGGAGAGCAGAGGGGCCACTGAGCAGGCGGGGGGCGGGGCTGGCTCTAGGGCCATGCAGCAGGAAGAGGACCCTGTGACCCCCATCCTCCAGCCTCGGGGACTCTGGGGCAGGCCAAGCAGGGGCCACCTCCCCTCCAGGCTCCCTGTGGGTCCTCCCTGGTTCCCGGCCACCAGCCAAGCCCCCAAGTTCCGTTCCCTGCAGGCAGGCGGGGTGGGACTCAGTCCCAGGTCCTCTCAGGCCCAACCCAGGCTGTTCCCAGGTGCCTCTCAGGCAAGGCCAGCCTCCCAGGGAGGCCGTGCTGGAGTCGAGCCCCGAGGAGCTGGGAGGAGGAGGAGGAGGGAGGGAGGCAGGGAGGCGGCCGCAGGGCAGGGTACTTTAGTGTCCTGTGAAAACCTGAATAAAGGCGCCTACCCTCTGCGGCTCCGGCCTCCTCTCTCCATATTCCATTTAATGGCGACTCTCGGCCTCACTAAAAGAATCCGAGGGTGCTTACGGCCGCTCTAAGTCACAGTTACAGCGGCTGCCGTCTCCGCCATGGGAACTCCGGCCCAGGGGACCCAGCACCCTCCGGTGACGCCCGTGGCCAGGAGCAGATCCATTCTTCCCAGAGGGTTCCTCTCCCCCTGCCCGAGGCCCACTGGGACCTGGGGACTCTGGGGTGACATGGAGGAGGACTCCAGGCTGGCGGCCTCTTGGGTTTGCTAAGGAGCCAAGCACCAGGGGCCCAGGTCTCCTAGTGGCCAGGGCAGGCGTGGAAGTGGTGTCCTCTAAAGGGCTTAAACAGCAGAAATCTACTGTCCCAAAGTCCAGGGGGCTGGACGGCCAGGGTCAGGGGTGGCAAAGCAGGCCCTTGAAGGCTGAGGGGGAATCTGTTCCCGGCCTCTCCTGGGGACGTCCGGCTGCTCCTGTGTCTTCGTGTGCATGTAACAACACCATGGTGACCTCTGCCAGCTCCCTGCAGGGACCCTGCCTGTCCCTCCACGTGCCACCGTGAAGCCCCTGCTGTTCTCTCTCCATCCTCAAGAGCAGGACCCAAGCCTCCGGGAGGCCAGGGGACCTGAGCCGGCCTCACCACCCAGCAGCAGAGCAGGACTCAGGCCCAGGCCCAGGCCCAGGGTGGGCTTCCGGTGCACGCCCTGTGGGTGTCATTGGGACATCTGGTCCCCACTGCTTGGCGGGGTGTCCTTGGGCAGGTCCCGGAATCCCCCTGAGGCTCAGTCTCCTCATCTGTAAAATGGGGGTGGGGAAAGCGGGGCCAGGAAAGGGAGCAGAATCCACACAGGTGCGGGGCGGGGTCAGGGCAGGACACGGCCACGGCCAGTCCTGGGTGAGACTAGGGTCCCCACTGGCGCGGCAGGGGCGGAGGTGTGTGCGGTTCGCAGCCGCGCAGTGGCCCCCAGGGCTGCCTGGGTGTGGGCCTGCGCCCTGCGGTTGTGTGTCTGGGGCACACACTGTCCACCTGCTGCCCGGAGCGTGCGTGGCCGCGCCGGGTCCAGTACCAGGTAAATGAGGCTGTTTCCGCCCCCGGCTGCGCCCAGGGACGCGCAGGCTGCTGCACTAACAAGGCTGCTTTCCCTGAGGCTGCGGCTGCGCAAGTAAAGCCGGAGTCAGAGCCCCGGGGCTCGGCTCCCGGCCCCTAGCGCCGCTGCCGAGTCAGCAGGACAGTGGTCCACCTTGACCCCAGGCCCTCCGGCAGCTCAGGGCCAGCCACAAGCCATGGATGACTCTTGAGGAGAACTGGCCCTGTCCAGCCTCAATGTCCCCCTCTACACTGTCCTGAAGGGCCCAGAGAGGGATCAGGTCCACCAGCCTATACCGGTCCCTCCAATTCCAGCTCCACCACTGGTCAGCCTTGGGTGTGGCCTGCTGAGACCTCGGGCTCCCTTTCTGTAAAATGGAGCAGGGGGTTGATCCAAAGCAGAAATCTGGGGCATTTCTAGATGAGCCTCCTGGTGAGTGTCTTGGAGAGGATGGAGGTGAGGGTTCCGGCTCCGGTCTCCTGTAAGAGCCACAGGGACCTGGGACATGGCCCAGAGCCGGGTTAGAGATGATAGCAGTTGTAGTAATAATAACAGCAGCAGTTCTTGGAGAGGGCTAGCGTGGGCTATTATGGTTACTAGGATCACTACAAATGCCATTATTGCCACTCTCTCTCCGCCCGGCTGGGGACCCAGGGCTCTCCGCCCACCTCTCGGCTCCAGGGAGCTGCTGCCAGGACCTGCTCACCAGGGCTTAATTAGGTCTCTTAGAAGGCGGTGCTGGCTGGGGCCTGCAGGGAGCCTGGGGCAGAGGACGCTGCAGGAGGTATCTGCAGGGGGAAGCAGGGCAGGGTGGGGACCTCCTCGGCTGGCAAGGCCCCTCCCTGCCCATGGCCAAGGCTACCTCTGCAAGCTCCAAGCTCCGCCTCTGTTCTTCAGCCTTGACACAGGCTCCACCAGCGGCAGGTAGCTCTAGGGTCCCTGGGGCAAGCCTGGGCCTCAGTCCTGCTCTCCTCGTTCCCAGGAGTTTGACCACGAGTGACTGACCTTCCCACTCTGAGACTCTGTTGCCTCAATTTAGAAATAGGGGTGATGGCCAGGCTCCCAGTGCACCCCTGTCATCCCAGAGGCCGGGGAGGCTGAGGCAGGAGGATGGGGAGTTCAAAGCCAGCCTCAGCAACTTAGTGACCTAAGCAACTGAGTGAGATCCTGTCTGTAAATAAAATACAAAATAGGGCTGGCGGTGTGGCTCGGTGGTCAGGTGTCCCTGAGTTCAATCCCCGGCATGCCCCCCTCCCCTAAAAAAATATAGGAATGACGGTCCTGGCCATCCTGCAAGGCTGCTGCGATGGTTCATAGTAAGATATGAGTACAGGCTTCTGCCTGGTGCCTGGTAGTCAGCACTCTTTTGGTGTCAACTGATAGTTACTGTAACAACCAAGTAAGTCAGGATGGGATATGTCATGCTGCTGTAACAAGGAATCCCCAAATCCTCACAGGTTGATTTCAGGCTTGTTCTGAGTGCCATAGAGTTGGCAAGGAGGGAAGAAGCTCTCTTGGTAGAGCACCGCAGGGACTCCAGACAGGGCACAGCCTCTACCTCAAATGTCAACAAGGTTGTGCTAGTGGGAAAGAAGTTCAGTCTCAAACAGGCGATCAAATGCTCCAGCCAGGACAGGCACGTGCCCTCCATTCATGGGCCAGAACTAGTCACATGATTCCTCCCACCTACCAGGGAGCCAGGAAGAGGCCACACGTAAACAGACAAAAATCCAATGGATGACACATACAACATGAGCAATGGCACATTTAGAATCCTAGAACCCCACATAGTGCCGAGACCCTTAGAATGACCTCCTCTAACCATCTAGCTTTTCAGACTGGGGGCTTGGTACCCAGAGAGGAGAGGAGACAAAGCCAGGGTCACACAGCAAACTGACTGCCGGATTGGGCTCCAGCTTCAGGCTCCTGACATTTTAGCCAAGATGCTCCTCTCCACTAAGAGGCTCCCCCACAACCCAGGGGCTCAAACAAACCAATGAAGTTCAGACCAGTGAGAAACGTTCTGGAAGGAGTCTGCCTGCAAAAGGTTTTCTCTCTTTGTTTTTATTTAATTTATTTATTTTGGTACTGGGGGTTGAACCCAGGGGCCCTTGACCACTGAACCACATGCCCAGCCCTTTTTATTTTTTATTTTGAAACAGGGTCCCCCTGCATTGCTAAGGCTGGCTTTGAACTTGAGATCCTCCTGCTCAGGCTTCCAAGTCGCTGGGATTTTAGGCATGCAGATTCCTCCCCCTTTAAAAGGAGTCTGAGAAATGGAAATCTCTCCTCTAGCTTTGGATACTGTCGTAGGAGATGGATTGCAGCAGCCATGTTGTGGCCATGAAGAAATAATGGTGAGGATTTCATCCTACATTCTGGAGAAAGCAGAGTGAACACATGAGAAGAACGGGGGTCTTTGATGACCTCACTGAGCCCCTGAACTGAACAACTCTGGAGCTGCTCTACTTCTGACTGCTTGTTACACAATAACAAATTGTATTGTTTAAATTGTGTTAAGGTGGGTCTTCAGATACTGGAGGACTAAGGCATTCCAATGGGTAGAGCCACATCCCCAGCCCTTATTTTTCATTTATTTATTTATTTATTTTTATTTTTGGTGCTGGGGATTGAACTCAGAGGCACTTAGCCACTAGGCCACACCCCCCAGCCCTATTTTGTGTTTTATTTAGAACAGGGCCTCACTGAGTTGCTTAGGGCCTCTCTGTTGTTGAGGCCAGCTCTGAACTTGCAATCCTCCTGCCTCAGCCTCATACTGATTTTCTACACCAACCTGCTGCACTCCCTTCTCCTCCAGTCTAGGGCTTCAGGACTGACTCCCCTCCCTCCAAAACGTCTCCTCAACCCTCACCCCAGAGCGGAGCAAGGCCCCATGGCACACTTTCGAAGAATGCCTGCCCTTTTTGTGCTCCTACTGGGTGAAGGATCAATCTTTAATGGCTGCGGTCCTTCTATTGACAGCTTCCTCCTCCTCTAGGATGAATGCAAGTTCCAGGAAGGCCAAGCATCGTTTGGGCCCCATTTTAACCGTCTGCCATTATCCCAGAGTTGTCCCGAGGAGGACCCCATGTTTGTTGAATGAATAACACAACTGCCTATGCTCTCTCCTCCATTCATGTTCCAGTTCCAAAATATTCACAGCAGCCCTGTTGCGACTGGTAATTCTGGTTCCACTCAGGAGCCATGTCACCGGGGTCCCCAGCAAGGGAAAGCAGTAGGGAGCCACACATAAAAGTGGCTAATGTCGTCGCCCACTGTCCTTCCGGGGCCATGAGCCCGTGGAGCACAGGCACAGTTTTGGGAGAAGTGTCCGCTCAGGGGGGTGACACCTGGGTCCTGGGGGCCCTGGGTCCCCACTGTCCTGGCACCAGATGGCGGTCCCGGCTGCACATCCGTCAGGGCTGCTGGTCTCAGAGAAAACAGAAGCGAGCCCCGGGAGATGGATGTGGGTGGCAGTGGGCTGTGATGATGGTGCGTTTCCATTTTCCCCTTAATATACATGATGAATAAACTTAATTACACGGAAAATTGCTGCCATGGCGGAGCGGGGCGCGGTGGCTTCCCGTGTTCCTCAGCGACTCCGCGCTATCTGTCCAGAGAGTTTCCAGGGAGGGGCCCATGTCACCCTCGCTGACGCCCCGACCGCCCTCCAAGAGGACAGAGTCGCCTACCTGGACAGTGGGGCCCAGCTCCTGACAGTTCTGTGGGGAGCCCGCTCTGGGGACACCCGCAAGCTCGTCATCCAGCCACCAGGTACAGGTGGGAAACTGAGTCCCCAAAGGACAGAGCTGGGCTCGAGCATCCAGGACCTCAGGATTAGGTGGTGTCCCCTCCATCTGCAAGTCCCCCAGGTTCCGCCGATCCCAAGGACACCTAGCCACGCTCGGGGTGGCAGTGTCGTCAAAAGGATTCCTTTGGGACACGGGCTCGTCCTGCAGCCTGAGCAGAACGCAGCGCACGGCCACAGCCCCAGCACCCACTCCGTCCATGGTGGCGGCCCTTGGCATCACAAGACGCGCTCCCGGGAAGGACCTGCAGTGGCCACACTCCTGGAGACCGAAGGTGGAACGGAGGCCCCGCGGGGCTGGTGGAGGGAAAACGGAGGCCACTGTGCCCGGGGCAGAGTCCCTGTTTGGAAAGATGAAACCGCTCCGCGCATGCGTGATGGAGAAGGCTGTGTGACACTGCGCTTGGACTTAAGGCCACGGATGGGGGGCTTCCCAAGGGTCACGGGGATAAAGGTTATGCTGTGCCCATCTCACCACTTTAGAAAAATCTTTAAAGGGTTCTGTGGTACTCGAGACTAGTTTTGATCTTATAAATACTCAGCCGTTCCTTCATTCATTTATTCCATAAATATTCATTCAAACACCAACAACATCCGGGGTGCTGGGGGTGCAGAGGCAGAAGACGCAGGGGCCCTCGGCTGCCAGAGGAGACGGGAAGTTGGGAACCAGACAGTCAGCAAATCCGTGCTTTCATAAATCCAATAGTGCCAGGAGCACGCCTGTCATCCCAGCCGCTTAGGAGGCTGAGGCAGGAGGATCTCAAGTTCAAGGCCAGCCTCAGCCACAGCAAGGCCCTAGGCAACTCGGTGAGACCCTGTCTCTAAATAAATACAGAATAGGGCTGGGGTGTGGCTCAGTGGTCCAGTGCCCCTGAGTTCAATCCCTGATGCCAAAAAATAATAATAATAATTAAAATTAAATAAGACGGGATCAGCAAGTTCACAGGAGATGGAAGGAAGCTTCCACTGGAGAGAGCACGGCCTTCACTGGGCTCCCAGGGGAGGTACTGGGTCCCCTGAAACCTGCAGGCATTAGCCTTGCAAACAGCGAGGAGGACAGCCAGTTCTAACGTGGAAGACATCCTCTGCACAGAGAAGATTTACACCCTGCCTCCCTCCCCTACCTACTCCACGCCTTTCTGAGCCCTGCTGCGCCCCTGGAGGCCATCAGCGCCCAGGGCCGGGTACAGAATGAGCTCAGATTCAGAGTCTTTCTAAGCATTTTCTGAAAGTACTTCCAGCTGTCTGACTTTTGTCTCTCCTGCTGCAAGCACCTTGTCTGCTCTGCAGGGAGTGAGAGGCCATTCTTAAGAAGTGGCCCTCCTGGCGCCCCTTCTAGCCACCAGGTCCCCTGTCATCTCTAACAGGGCCACCTGAGGCCCACGGTGGGAAAAATAGGAGCCCACGATGAAGCGGTGCCTGTTGCCAAGACGCCCCAGCCAGCCGGAGCTGCAGCTCGTTAGCAGTAATATAATTAAGTCCCAAGCTGGGGCCGGCCCATTAGCGCCTCCACATCCTCCAAAGCAGTGGTTTTCTTAATGAAAGGTTCTCTATTACAAAATTGGGCCTCCATCCATCTCCATTATGGGGGGCAGTTTACCTGCTAATCCACACGCCATGCACGCTGCCCGGCAGGGGGTGGCGGCGCTCCAAGGTGCTGAGACACTGATGTATGGCCTGCCCCTGTCACTGCAAGGAACACCGGTCCTCCCAGGGAGCCTGTATGCCAGCGTCTAGGGCAGAGGGAGGTTTTGTGTGAGGGACAAACTCAGACCAAGACTAGAAAGTTCCTGCCCACTGTGATTGCAGGGTGAACCCAGGGCCCTCGACCCCTGAGCCCCACCCTCAGCCCTAGTATTTTATTTAGAGACAGGGTCTCACTGAGTTGCTTAGGGCCTCACTGTGGCTGAGGCTGGCTTTGAACTCACGATCCTCCTGCCTCAGCCTCCTGAGCACCACCTCGCAGGGCTTCAGAGATGGGATTTTAAGGACATGCAGTTGGTAATAAAACCAGAAGGTGTCAGTGGCTCCTCTGGGCTCACCTGGCACCCTCCACGCCTGTTGGCCCTGACTTCCAGACACTGCAAGGATTGGACCCCATTGCACTGACTCTGGCGGCAGCCCCTCCACTTATAGCCACTATGACCCCAGTCTTGTTTTCTGCAATATCCTCCTACCAGGGCTTTTATCTTCTAGTCTTCCCACCTATAGCCTCAAGGACGTTATTATTTATTATTATTATTAACTGGTGTGAAATTCACAATTCCACTGCTAGCTAGACAGTGAAGTATTGAAAACAGGGGTTCAAACAATTGCTTGTGCACCGTGTTCCACATCGCTGTTCACGACAGCCCAAAGTGCAAATAGCCCAAAGGTCCCTCGGGGGATTTGGAGAGAAGTGCACTGTGGTCTCTCCAGACAGTGCCATATCGTCCAGCCTTAAAAAAGAACGAGTCCCGAAACCCACCACAGCCACACCCCTCCTCTGCACAGAACCCTTGGTGGCCTCTTGAAGGACGTCCAGGCTCCCGGTCATGGTCTACAAGGTCCTTTGTCCCCACTTCCTCTGGCTTCATCTCCCATCTCACCCGCCTGCCCTGACCCACCCCGTCCAGCCACACTGGTTGGTCTTCCGTCCACAATTGGAACTCGAGGTCCCACCTCAAGCTGCGCCCTCTGCTGTTCCTCCCCCTGGAAAACCCTTCCTCGTCAGCCTCCCTCTGGTGCACATGTCCCGTTCCCCCTGCTCCCGCGGAGAGGTGGCAGAGATCATCCTCTCAGTGACTTCTGCCCAGGCCCCTCATCCCCCTACCAATTTCAAGTGGCCGCGTGAGATACAGTGCGTTGCCCCCTTCCCTGGAGGGGTTCCAAGCCCCACCCCCTTGCAGATGCAAGTGAAACTCGTTTTATTGAGTGTCTACTTATCCCAAGCAACATGGATGATGCCCCAGACCCAAAGCCATGTGCTTTCTACTTCTACATGAGCAAATATAACCACCAAAAGCAGATCAGGCAGTGAGATGGTCCCCCACATAGATAGCAAGGGTTTGGGGGAGAACATGGGTTCCTGGGGATGGGGCCAGCATATCATCTTCGGCTATTTATCTGACAAACCCACAGGCCTATGAGATGCTTTGAGATGGAACAAGAAAGTTGCTTCTGTTAATGGGTCGAGGTCGAGGGAACCCAAATGCTTTGGAAGAGCCCCAGTACACGCCAGAAGCTTAAGACCCTGGTGACACCAGGCAAGGACACCTGTTGGAATCCCGGCTCTGGAACACATTCCACCCGGGTCTGAGCCAACCCTCCAGCAGCAGGAAGCTGATGTGGTTTTAAGCCCTATGTCAAGAAGTCCTCGTTTTCCTCCTCGCGTCCCAAAGCCAGATAGTCAGGTGACAGTTGAAGGACCTGCATGGGGAACACCGCCCCTTGCCACCCGGGAGCTGGAGCATGGGTCCAGGCCCTTCTCCCCACCCAGCACCTCCTCGGTCATAGCCCCCTGCGGGAGCTGAGGGGTTAACCTCCTCTTCCTGTTTGCTCAGACTCAAGTTCATTACGCTGACTAATTGATTCCCCCTCCGCTAATGGAAAAATGTATCTGCTGGTAATAGATTAACCGGCCACTTGTGATCGGCTCTCCACTGAGGATCTCCAGCGGTCACGCGGGACCTGCCCAGCCCGTCCTTCTGGAGCCAGGGAAGGGAGCCAGAGACCGGGCTCCAGGGGGGTTCGGGGGACTGGTGTTTCGCCAGCCACTGCCCCACGGAAGGCCAGCCGGCCGGTTCTGCCCCAGAGGAGACACACTCTGCGTTCCATCCCACTCATTAAAATGCCAGTGTGTTAACTTGAAAAGAATGAAAATCTTATCAGCATAATGAGCCGGGGATGCTGGCACACGGCCTCCTTACCCCACCGCCAGGGAGGGGGGGGCTCTGCTCCCCAGGTGTAAAGTCATTCATTATAACAGCTACCGGTTTGCAAAATAACTATGTGCCGCACACTGCCTGCCTGGTGTCATTTAATCCTGGTGACAGCCGATGAGGGAGGTGCTCCCGTCTCCCATTTGATAGATGGGAAACAGTGTTCAGAGAGATGCATCACCCTGGCCAAGGTCACACAGCACGGAAGTTACAAGAAGTGGCCTAGGGGAGATGGCAGGCCCTGAAACCCCCAAACTAGATCTTTTACCCTTGATTCCAAAGGTCAAAGAACAACTGCCATAAGCCACATCCAGCCCAGTGCCTGTGTTTAATAAAGTTTTATTGTGACACGGTTGTACCCATTCATATACATCATGTCTTTGCCTCATGACTGCAGAGGAGCTATGGCAGCATCTCAGAGCCCAGAAACCCTAATGCATTTAGTATCTGCCCTTGACAGAAGAGAGAGCCCCCAGGAGGCTGAGGTCCCTGCCCTCAAGGGCTACTTGGACCTTAATGACATGAAGACAGGTCACCTACAGGAGAATGAGCCAGTGGGAACCTGGGGCCCCAGGGTTCACAGAAGGCTCCCCCAGGTCATCAGGAAGCTCACCTCTGAGCGTGGAGCAGAGGGATCTCAGATCTGGACAGCCCCGAGGTCAACCCCTGCCCAGTCCCTCCTGCACCCGGCTCCCTGGCTGGAGCAGCTGGACGAGGCTGAATGAGTCGCTGGTGGCTGTGGAGACACGGGGGCTTTTTCCTTCAAGCCTCCCCTGGAAGCACTTCCCTGATCGATTGGCTCTTCTCCTCCTCGCAGGAGCCCTCCCCAGGGGACTGTTTGCCCAAGGAATTGGCCAGTTTGCATTCAGTCACCTATATCTGACCCAGGAGATAAATCTCTCCTTGGCTCCTCTGCAGGGGGCTGCTCCAGGCTCCAGGCTCCACGCTCACACACGCGCGTGCGTACACGTGCAAGCCACAGACCTCACTCATGCCGATGCTCATTATTCCAAACAGGAGCTGGGAGCTGACTGGAGGGCAGGGAGCGCCATGTCCCGGAAAGGCAGGGTTGAAAATGGACAGTGGACAGGACTAGAGACCCACACTCGTCTCTGTGCCTCTGGGCAGCTTCAGCGCATCTAGGTCTCCTGCCAGGACCCCGTGGCATCGACCCTGACCCGAGAGTGGACCACTCGTGGGGCTCCCTGGGCAGGGAAAGGTGACATCCACCTTGGGACATGGACATCAAGCCTGACAGAGAAGGTCCCCCGCCCGGCACAGCGTATCCTACAGGTGTTGGGTGTTAGGAAGCCCAGGTTCAAATCCAAGCTCTGTCTTAGCCCTGAGACAGCAGCCTAGGCAATGGTCTCCCTCCCAAGCCTCAGAGTGTCCTGAGAAACGGACATCGCAGCACCAAGCTCATGGATCCTGGCCCCTGAAGTGCCCCTGGGGACAGCAGAGTGGCAATGCCTACCCTGGAAGCCCTCAGAGGTTGAGGCAGTCCTGACCACAGCCCCAGGCGAGGAGGGGAGCTTCAGATGGGCAGCAACCCGCAGAGGCAAGCCACCAGGTCCCCATCCCACGGAGCCTCTTTCCAATCCCAGACTGTCTCCCTGCAACCTGCCCACTGCCTGGATCTCTGTGGGTCTCAGTTTCCCCCACTGTAGAGGGGAATAAGAGACCGTCTCAAGCCAGGTGTGGTGGCGCATGCCTGCAATCCCAGTGGCTCGGAGGCTGAGGCTGGAGGATCGTCAGTTCAAAGCCAGCCTCAGCAACAGTGAGGCCCTAAGCAACCCAGTGAGACCCTGTCTCTAAATAAAATACAAAAATGGACTGGGGACATGGCTCAGTGGTCCAGTGCCCCTGAGTTCAATCCCTGGTACAAAAAAAAAAAAAAAGTCATCTCAGCCTCTGAGATTTCCAGGAGGTGAAGGGGATGAGCCATGTACAGCCTGGTTGGGTCCCCTGTCTGCTCAGCAGAGGGTAGGAGGTACCGGAAAAGCCAGGCCCCCAACTGCCAGCCAAACACCAAGCCACTGACAGCTTCCGGCAGGACCCTGGTCCTCTCTGAGCCTCAGTTTACCCCTTGTGCTCTCCAAGGACCCCTCCCCAGGAAGCCACCGTGCTGCGGCCATTCCCACTCCAGCCTGTCCCCTCGCCAGGGCTGAATCCGGGATGTCGCGCTCCTGAATCTCGGGCTATCCGGGTGTCTTCCTTCCAGGAGCAGAAAATGTCGAGGATTGTCATGCCGAGTTCCACCCGTGTCCCCGTGCACACACGCGCAGGCACGCACGCACACGTACATGCACGACCACGCACACGCGCGCACACGCCGCCGCACCTGGGCCGAACAGCCGTCCCCCGCCCCTCCGTCCCCCACCCTCGCCCATCACACGGTCATCCAGGGGTCCTTGTCACAATGTCCCCCCAGGGACCAGCAGGTGGGAAATGTCACTTTGGATCCCTTCCTGCAGCTCGGAGGTGCTCGGAGATGATCCGCGCAGCCTCCTCTCGGCCCGGGGAGGCGGGGAGGCGGGAGCAGCGGTCGGCCACCCCGAGCTGCGGGTACTGTCACCCCGGGGGCAGGAGAGGACGGCTGGGGGAGGCAGGGGCGGACGCCAGCCACTCTGTGTCCTCAGATTTCCCTGCCACGGCTGATTTGAATAATTCAGCGATGGCGGGTCTCCTGGGCGCGATTGTCTTCAGTGCAGGCAGATCAGTCGCCTCCGCGGCCCGTTAAGAGGGCCCCTCCTGCCGCCCTTTTCTGTAAATCAGGATTAATGAGATGGTGAGGGGAAGCCCGGGCCCTGGGCAGGGACGCTGGCAGCCGGCTCTCCCGGAGCAGCGGGCCTCAGAAGTGCCTCTCGCCTTGATGTCCTCGGGCAGTCCTCGGTGGCAGCCATCAACCTGTCGATAACTAGCTATCACCCAGCCTGCCAGGCCCCGGCCTCTGCCCAGCCCCCATGGCCCCAGGGAAAAGAGAGACAAGAGAGAGAAGCTGCCAGCCGGGCCCTGGCCCTCACCTCCTCCCTGGCAGTGGGTGGGACGGCTCCACAGAGGGGCCCCTTTCCCCCCAGCTGCATCAAAGAGAGAGGGGGACGGGGACCAGGCTGGATCTAGCAGATGGCTTGTTAAGCTGTGGCTTCACCTGCACGGTGGTTATCCAGCGGTGGCCCTGTTCCAGCGTTTAGACAGCTGTCACTCACACAGCATCCTTTTCCTTTCCCTCCTTCTTGTCTTGTAGTGACCCAACAGGCAGGCTCAGGCTAGGAGACTTGTATGCTTTGTGACCTTAGGCAAGTCACTTAGCCTCTCTGTGCCTTAATTATCCATCTCATCTAAAAGTGTGAAAGAAAGAAAGAGAGAGAGAGAGAGGGAGGGAGGGAGGGAGGAAGGAAGGAAGGAAGGAAGGAAGGAAGGGTCACTGACCCCACAGATTCCTGAGAAGCTTCTCGGGTCCCTAGGCTTGTGCAGCCTCACTGCTCCCTGGTTTCAAGCGCACCATGGTCCATGCTCTTTATGATAGTATCACCATCATGACCAGCTCTGGCACAGGGCTGCTTAGACGGTGGCCCAGGGATACTGCCAGGTGTCTTCCTGTTACCTGTCCACAGTGAGGTGCAGACAGAGAAAGAAACATTTTGTAGCAATTTGACAGAAAGCAATTCTATTATCTATTGAATCTGATCATAGAAACCAGGGGCTTGGATTTTTTCGGATATTTTATTTTTCATTTATTTTGTTTCGTAAATTGTTGTGTGTGTGTGTGTTTAACTGCATTTTACAAAAGTGTCATTCTGCAATGGATTAGAAATTTTTTAAAATATCTATCAGTCCCTCGGTGCAGAGAGCTTAAGAAGAGTGTTCCGGTAACCTCTAGCAGGCCCACAAATGCCCTGGGGACCTTGTTAAAACACACTTACTGATTCAGCCGGCGGAGGAGGACCTGAGATTCTGCATTTCTAACTAGGGCCCAGGGGATGCTGGGGCTGCAGGTGCAGGGACCACAGCACTGAGGGCAGAGGGGCCTCCTGGTTACCGACTGCCCCCCCCCCCCGCCCCGTCTGGCTCTCTTCCTTCTCACAGACTGGCCACAGAGCTGCCTTCTAATCTGCCCTGGGCTAAGGAGCCTCTAGGCCTCTGGTTACAAACTTCAGACCCACATCCAAGCCGGAAGCGTTTTCAGGAGTCTCGACATCAACAATGTCCAACAACTAAGGTGCATCGAGCAGGAACCGTGAGCCAGACCCTGGGTGTGTGTGTGAGAAGCGGGACGCCCTGCCCTTGAACATCAGGGCCAGCGCTTCAGGACCTCCCCAGTCTTTGGTCTAATGCACCCTAATCCTAAGCACAGTCCCGGGCAGAGCCAGCCCACCATCAGCAATGAGCTCATGCCATCTTCCTGTACAATTTCTGGTCCTCACAGAAATCCTTAAGATGGCAGTGTAGCTGCTAGCTATTGCTGCATAACAAATCAAATGATGCCTAACAGCTTCAAACAATACCCCTTCCTCTACTGTTACCCGTAAGGCCACGGGTCAGGTGGCTATTCTCTTTCCTGGCCATCTGGGCAGACACTCACTGGCTCATTTAGACATCTGTGGTCATCTGGAGGATGGGTGTCTTAGACAGTTGGAGGGGGTTGGTCACGTCTGTTACACATGGTTGTTATCCTGCACCAGCCCAGCTGGAGCTGCTTGAAGGGGCCATGGGGTCAGAGAGAACAGAAGCCTCTGAGACCAAGGCCCTGGACTGACCTGGGTCACTTCCGCCACATTTTGCTGGTCAAAAGAAGTCACACGGCCATCCTGGAATCAGGCAATGGGGAAACAGACTTCATTTTATGATGGGAAAGACTGTAAGGCAAAAAATATGGGCATATAACTTCACTCCCTATGATTTTTTTAGGACGAATACAAAGCAAGATGGAGATTCAAGTCCATTTGTATAGACGTATCCTTATTCCTTCTTTCTCGATGAAGAAACAGAGGGTCAGAGAGGTTCAGAGACTTGCCTGAGATCTACAGCAGCTGGAAAGAGGCAGAACCTGACTCCATCTGAGCCCCTGTTCTGGACCCTTTGGGGTGGGGACAGAGAGAAACTCTTGGTAACTCAATTCATCAAAGGAAGAGGATTTCCAAATATGTTGACTTCTCCAGTGGAGTCTGTGCCTGCCTCGGCCGCTGGGCCACCTGCCCTCTGGTCACAGGGCTGATTTCCTCACATGCTGTCCCCTGGCCTCCTGGGCCTTGCAGCTGCCCGCGATTGCCCTTCCTCTCTCTTCTTAATGGTCTCTTTAATGGTAGGTTTTCTAATGGGCAGGTCTGGGCACTAAGCTGAGCGGGTGAGGCTCACAGGAGGGGACAGAGTGGGAGCCAGAGGCTTCCCAGAGAAGAGCCCAGTTTTCTGGAACTGGAGAATTTGCGGGATTTGGGGAGATGTGCCCCTCTGTTTTGGAACTCTGGAGACTGTTGTCCTGCTCCACTGGCCTCCCCAGCCCCCAAATCTCCACGGATCCTCCTGGGAAGATGTGGCCACAGCACGCGGCCTCTGGAAACTCAGATCTGAGCACGGAACTTCACTTCCTGTGACTCAACAGAGTCCCAGCCACAGCCTGGGTTCCGCTAGGCAGAAACAGAATTCCAGGGCACCGAGGGTCCCACCCCTGTTCCCGGCTACGTCCGCCTTCCAAGGAGGGGAGATGTCCCACGCTGTGCCAAGCGGTAGGCAGAGGGGTCAGTTTCTGCATAACAAGTCGCCCTGGCACTCCGCACCTTAAACTGACAATCAGCTCACGTGTGGCCACAGGGTTTCCGTGGGTCAGGAATTCACAGCCGCCCACCTGGGGGAGGTGGCCTGGGTCTCTCTCGAGGGTGTGGCCAGACTAGGAAGGGGCTGCAGTTGTATCCGAAGGCTCGACCGCGGTTCCCCTTCCCAGGAGCTGCACAGTGAGTCCCGCGTCACCTCCGCTATGTGAAAACTCATCCCTCAGGAAGCTCTGGGCGACAAGGGCTGAGTCCCACCGGGGGCCATCTTGGCCTGCCGCCCATGGCTGGCCACCGTCCAGATCTCAGCACTGGCTTCTGCCGAGAGGCGCCTGCTCAGGGCTATGGCTTGGGGTTTTGCAGACACCCTCCTCAGTCCTCAGCTGAGGCTGCTTCTGTCCTTCCTTGGGATACCCCAGCATCTGTCCCCAGCCCAGGGAGAACCTTCGAGTCTCAAAGACAGAGAGCTCCACTAGGGCCTTCTCCCACACCTCTCCTCCTCTGCCCAGCCCTCGGCCAGCTTCCAGAGCTCCAAGGCCGAGACTTGGCCGTGACTCCCCTGCTTTATGCAGTGCCATGCTTTTCCTGAGGCGGTAAAGGCCGCCTGGCCTAGCTGCTGCCCATGGAGGAGGTGGGTCTCAGGACATAAATAAATGCACGGGATTCCTTTCCAAAATGTGAGTGAGCACTTCACCGCGCTCTTCCGCCAGGCCGTAAAGACAGGACTCCTAACCATCTTCGATTTTCACTGTGAGCCCCCCCCCGAAATGCTATAGACCCCCACACACATCATTTTGCAGATGAAGACTCAGAGCCTCACTAGGCCCATGTTTGGGAGGGTCACTCACATGTCACTTGACCCCCCGGTTTTCTGACCCTAGCTAGTTCAGGGTTTCCTTGTGTCCTCTGCCTTTTTCTCTTCTTCCTCCTCCTCCTCTTCCTCCTTCTTATCTGAAGTCTGATTTTTTTCTTTTCTTGGTCCTGGGGATAGAACCCAGGGACACTTCATCACTGAGCCCCATCCCCAGCCCTTTTTATTTTTTATTTTGAGACAGGGCCTCGCTAAAGTTGGTGAAGCTGGCCTTCAAACTCACAATCCTCCTGCCTCAGCCTCCCAAGCCACTGGGATGACAGGAGGGCACCTCCGTGCCCCTCTTAAATCTGCTTTCTTGAAGATGCTCAGCCCGCCACTGGAGACATGCCATTCTCGGGTGGCTTCTGGCTGTTCTTCAGTGGTCGCTCCTTCACGATTCTCCTCTCCAACCCCTTCCCCTCCCTTTGCCCAGGGAAGTCCTAAAGGAAAAGGCTCCTAATGACGAGGACTCAACCACTCGGTCACCCTCCTCTTACGTTGACACAACCCAGACATCTGTTGGTCTTAGAGTACAGCAGAATGTATCCAAAGACTCAACGTGAAGAAAAGCCACGTGTTTGTCTAAAGAATCACAGTGCCTGCCCCAGGGGGTCAAGGTCAAGGTTGACCGCCATGTTCTCACCAATGAAGAAAAGACGCTCACCCCGGTGACAAAGGCCCTGCAGAGGCTCCCAGATTTCACACCCACTGTCCCACTGCACCTCTGTTCCCTACCTATGAAAGCCCTTCCATGTCCCCCATGTCCCCAAGATGCTCTTTGGTTGCTGTTGTTTGGAAGACGGCAGCTGCTCCCCACTGTCTTATCGGGGTGCTGACCCTTGAACAACCCAGCTCCCCCCCCACAGCTTTCCTCTCCCGGCTTTTCAGTGGCGAGCAAATGGATGTGGGTCTGGTGACACTATGACTCCTCTTGCGCTAACGGGCAGGGCTTGAGAAGTGACACAGGTGGGAGGAGACCCAGACGGACACGGTCAAACTCCACGTCCCTGAAATCGTCCCCTCGCTCTCCTTCGGCTTCGCCCTCCAGTGAGTTTGACCTTCCGAGTGCGGCTGACCAGACCCGGGGGCCAGAACGCCAGATGGACGCACAGACAGAGCAGCAGGACAAGGAGTGAGAGAATCCCCGCTGCACCCTGTCCAAGGAGCGTCCGCGTCTGAACTGGACACGGACTCGGGCGGTGACGGAGTTCGCACTCCTGATGGAGAGCAGATGGGAAATGGAAGGGAACCAAAGATCAGAATATGCTTTCCATATTTCTTGCCTAAATGAAAAAAAAAATTGTCAGGAGCCGTGAATTACCTTTGGTGAGTGTCACAGACACAGCGTGAGGTTCTGGAGCCGGCCGGGGGGCACTTCTGCAAAGGACAGGAAAGCGTCCATCCTGAGCCGAGGTCTGCTGGGGGAGCTGGTCACTCCGTGCAACCCTGGGGTCTGCAGTCCATCCTCTGGGGGGTGAGAGACACAAAGGGTCAGGGACACCCAAACCTGGGATCAGGTTCTGTGTCTGCCGTTGGATGTGGTTTTAAGCAAGCCGTTCGACTGGTCTGGGGCTCAATTTGCTCATCTGTAAGGATCTCTGTAATGATTGAAATTAATTAATATAGAGCAGTCATCTTGCAGTAGCTACTAAGGAGGAAGTGGTCATCGCAACAGAGAGAGTGGGCGTCATGTGTTCACCAAACGCCGTTTTATATGCACAAAAACCACCCTTCCCAGTCCCGTTCCTGTTAGGTGAGCCACATAACTGTTCCTCTGAGCAGGACATTGCTTCCAGTCCAGGGGAGGGCACAGTCCTCGACATCTTCCCATCTCCCTCCCTTCCTGCTGTGGCAAACGAGAAGCCGTCGTGTTCTAATGCAAAGAGCAGAATATAAGGAGCCTGGATCCCCGAGTCACCATGTGGATCACAGCTGTGCAGAGGACTTCGTGTGGGTAAAAAATCAACTCTATTTCTAAGGTCTGGTGTTTTCTGCAACTGTACCCCAGCCTTTGCCAGTCGATTCAGTTGTCGTCGTTATGACTGCTGTGCTGTGTCTAGATAGAAAGCCCCCATTTAAATTCAAATACCTTCCCCAGGATTGTTAACCGACTAACTGATCCATCTGGAATACGGAGATTACCACTGAGCGCCCCTGCAGGGAGCAGGGTGACTCGGCAGGCTGGTTTGGTGGGGAAGGGGTTTATTACGGAGAACCTGAAGGTCTGCGGAGACTCAGAAGAATCTCCACGTCTCGGTCCTGTCACATCATACACAATGTTGGCCTCATCTCCATCGCGATCTTTGTCTTGCTCTCCACCCTCCATGTGGGCCCTGCCAATCACCTGACATCCCCTCATTCTCCTGGTCACACTCTGGCCCCGAACGCCCCAGAGCAGGTGTGGTTGCTGCCGTCTTCACCTTGGACACAGCCCCCGTCCTCCTCCGGCGCCTGGTGGCCTCTGGCAGACCAGCATCTCACACGAGGAGCTTGACTACACTGATCTGAAAACAAAAAGAAAAGAGAGATTTTTTTTCTTGGAATAACTGAAGCAGAAAGTCCATGTCCCAGGACCGTCGTTCCGCAGAATCAAAGAAACGCAGAATCAAACCGCTGCAGAAGTGGAGGATGGAGGCGGGGCTGAGGGACCAAAGCAGGAGAAACCCACAGAATCCTGAGGAAGCCACAGAGCCACCGATCCCGGATTGCCACCCGGGCCTGCTCGGCCCTCAGGCGTCTGACTGTGGGAGCTGCCACCTGGGAGGCCTGGGGATCCTAAAAACCAAACCCAAGGCAACCCTGGAAGCTCCACTTAACTCCTTGGTTTAATTAGTTTTAATTAGATGTACAGGACAGTGGAGTGCACTGAGATACACCACACGTACATGGAGCAGAATTTCTCATTTTTCTGGTTGTGCTTGATGCAGAGTCCCACAGGTCAGGTCATTCTCCTTCCTATCCACCCCCATCCCCTCCCCTCCCTTCACTCCCCTCTACTAATCTAAAGTACCTCTGTTCTTCCTTAGCAACGGCTGCCCCCATCCTTACTGTGAGTCAGCGTCCTCATATCAGAGAAAACATTCGGCCTTTGGTTTGGGAATTGGCTTATTTTGCTTAGCATGACATTCCTCAGCTCCATCCATTTACCAGCAAATGCCATAATTCCATTCTTTTTTAAGGCTGAATAATATTCCATTGCGTATATATACCACATTAACCCCATCAATAAATGGGCTAAGGAACTGAACAGTCACTTCCCAGAAGAAGAAATACAATCAATCAATGAATATATGAAAAAATGTTCAGCATCTCTAGCAGTTAGAGAAATGCAAATCAAAACTACACTGAGATTCCATCTCACTCCGGTCAGAATGGCAACTATCAAGAACACAAGCAGCAATAAATGCTGGTGAGGATGTGGGGGAAAAGGCACACTCATACATTGCTGGTGGGGCTGCAAATTGGTGCAACCACTCTGGAAAGCAGAATGGAGACTCCTCAGAAAACTTGGAATGGAACCACCATTTGACCCAGCTATCCCACTCCTCGGTTTATACCCAAAGGACTTGAAATCAGCATGTTACAGGGACATAGTCACATCAAAGTTCCCAGCAGCTCAACTCACAATAGCTAAGCTATGGAACCAACCTAGGTGCCCTTCAATACATGAACAGATAAAGAAAATGTGGTAGATAGACACTTAACTCTTGACCAAGATTCTCTCCTCGACCCAGCTGAATTCAGGCTCCTCCGAACCCTGTTCTCAACCAGGCCACAACCTTGGCCCCTGTCCTCACTGGGCCCAGTTGCCCAGTTGTAGCAAGAATCCTGCTGAATCCTAAAACCTGGGTTTTGATTCAATCTAGAAGCTGAGAATTGGTCATCCTGGTTGCGAGGGTCCTCTGATGAAAAGCCCCAAATAGCGGCTCATTTTTCTCTGTGTGTGCAAGACACCAAGGCATGAGGCAAGGGACCCGCCTCGTTGGTGAAGCCACCCTTGAGAAAGATGGTGGGAGAGAATTCACATGCCCCCCGACCCTTCTGTCCCTCTAGTAACCATTTTCTTCAGCTCTCAGCCAGAGAAAGACAAACTGACATCCTGTTTAGTCGGAGGGTAGAACACACACGATGCCGAGTAGCGGTCACGGGCAGGGTGACTTGCCACACAATTAGCATCCTCTTGCCCGATTCTCTCTAAGCAGGGTCTCCTCCCTGGAGAGTCCCCGTACCACACTGGTCTTTATTTATTTCATGGAGCTGGTGGGGAGCACGCAGCCAGGACCCTCTGCGGACCCGGCCATCTTTCTCTCCTTACAGACAATCCTGAGCATCCAGGTCCCCAGACTGTTACCTAACCCGGGAAGTCAGAAGTCTCAGTTGAACCCAGAGCCAAAAAACAATGACTATTTTCTCCTTCATTTAATTATTGCTCATTGGGCATCAAATCAGCCTGAAAATCCTGCAGCAATGAGGGATAAATGACAGCAGGATTCAGGGCTTCCAGAACCTCTTTTTTTTTTTTTTTGGTATCAGGGATTGAACCCAGGAGCACTCAACCACTGAGCCCCAGCCCCAGCCCTTTTTTGTATTTTATTTAGAGACAGGGTCTCACTGAATTGCTGAGTGCCTCTAAGTTGCTGAGGCTGGCCTTGAACACGCAATCCTCCTGCCTCAGCCTCCAGAGCTGCTGAGATTATAGGCATGTGCCACCGTGCCCAGCCAGAATCTCTTGTCATAACACCTTCCCATTGCTGACAAAACTTACCCCAGGTTGCTATTAGAGAGCACTGAGGCTCAGAGAGGCCAAGTAACTGGCCTAGTGTCACACAGTTGACAAATGAAAGCCCTGCCAACCCCTTTTCTGAGCCCACTCACCTCACCCCTGCATTGCTTCATCCCTGCATGACAGACAGCAGTTTGAGGGCCACAGAAAAATCATGTAACCTTCTTGGCTTAGAGTTTTTACTTTTGTCAAGTGAGAGGGACATTTTCAATGCTACCTTGTGCCACATGTCCTGAAATCCCAAGACTATGAATTCCTTGATAGAAATGTCAAGACCTCTGTCTGCTCCCTACATCACAGAACAGAGCCTGGTATACAACAGGAGCTTACTAAACACTTCACTGAATAAATATTTCACTCTGAGCAGAGCACCGCCCTGGGTCTCAGTAGGCATAAGCTCTGCATTTGTTGTTGATACTAAGCTCTTAAAATTATCAGGAGGAAGGGTGGGGAGGGGAGAGAGAGAAATTTCCTGTACTTCATTTTTAATTAAAATACTAGAAATGGAGGCCAGGGCAGTGGCACATACCTGTAATCCCAGAGGCTCAGGAGGCTGAGGCAGGAGGATCAGAGTTCAAAGCCAGCCTCGGCAAAAGCAAGGTGCTAAGCAACTCAGTGAGACCCTGTCTCTAAATAAAACACAAAATAGGGGGGCTCAGAGGTGGAGGGCCCCCGAGTTCAATCCCTGGTACCAAACAAAACAAAACAAGACAATTAGAGATAGGGAGGAACAAATACGGGGGCGGGGGGACATCTTATCCTCACCTTGTTAAACAAGCCTCAATTTCCACAGAGGTGAGTCCTCAGCATTCCCCCCACGGCCTCCCATCTCCCATCTGTGAAATGGGCACATCACACCTTAGCCTCCTTTCTTTACTAAAGATTTTAAGCATGACCTTCAACAGTGACCTTGCCACCTCCAAGATGCAGAGCCTCTGAAAAGAGGCACTGGGCTAATCTGGGCCTCCTCGCCTGCAACCTAGAACTCATGGTCATGCCCACCGTCCTGCCTGCCTGGCCTGAGGCTGGGGACATGAAGCCAGGCACAGCAGATGCAGAAAGGTCTCTGCAGCCCAGTGGGGCTGCGCCCGTGTGAGCAATGCATGTTCCAGGAAGACTCAAGATACTTCCAAAGAGAGCTGCCTGAGCTCCTTCCCTCCTGACAACCCTCTAAGGTGGCCTTCATTGCCCACACTTGGAAGGTAAGGAAATGGATACCTGCAGCTCCAGCGGGCTCCACAGCTGGGGAACCACGACCCTCCTCTGAGCCTCAGTTTTCCTCGCCTGTAGAATGGGCCCACCGTCTTTCCTCTGCAGACTCGCTGCGCTGGCCTTCGGGGACATTGCCGGTGCTGGTGGGCTCTCTCCTTGCTCTCCCTGGGGGCTGGGGCTTGCTCAGGAATGGCTGTGTCTTGACCTCGGAGCCACCAAGGCCCCATCCCAGGCTCTGGCTGCAGGAGCCCCCTGTGTTCCTACAGGCCGTCCCTGAGAAATACTTCCACTGTAATTCCTTGGGCTCCAAGCAAAAATTAAAGTCGCTGACAGCCCGCTCACCACCGCGCCAATTTGTAATATTGATGAATCAGGAGCCGAGCCTGGCGCTGGCTGTGGGTACAAGTGCCCAGAATATTCATGAGCCCTCCTGACTTTCCCTGATGGCATCGCTTCCCCTTCACGGGGCCATTACTTTACCGCACGTCACTTGTTCCAACGTGATCCCAGCCGGGCTGACACCTCCGCCCACCTACAAGGGCCGCAGTGTGGGGACTCCACGGGGCGATTAAAGGACCCCAGAGCCATGCAGCAGGACGCGCTCCACCCTGGAGCTGTAGCCGGGAGGGGCAGCTGCCTCTTAGACACCCCCAGGTGAACGAAGCGACAATTGGGGACCCTTGTCCCCCCACACACACCCGCCACGACCTGGGGTGGACCTTTGGGGAGTCATGGGGCCAGACGGTCCTCCTGTCTGTGCGCCCCTGCAAAAGCTTGTGGGCTGGGTGACCGGAGGGGCCGAGAGCTGTCCTGGTTAAACATTTATACGGAGGTTTGTAGATAAATAGGGACATACAGGTGTCCACACGGCGAGGATTAAATATTAAGAAGATGCGCCGGCAGGGACCCGGGCAGCCCGGATGAAATGACACCCCGGGGCACAAATGTAGGATCTGAGGGGGGCGGGGTGGGGGTGATGGAGGGCTTCAGGGCCACCTGTGGTCGGGCAGATCGAGGCCACCCAGGATGGAAACTGCCCCCTGCCCCCCGATGGTCCCCTAAAGACGCTGAAGACACAAAGGTGGTTTTTTTCTCTCCTTTTCCTTGTGTCCCTCCGTCTCTCGTCCCCTCTTCCTCTCCTTTCTCTTCATTCCAAGGCAGATGGGCTTGGCGGCCACCTCCCAGGCTCCCCGCGCCACTCCAAGGAGGACCAGATTTAAAAAATTGCATTTGATCAGCTTTGACCAGCCCCTGGCTCCACGTGGCCCCGCAAGTTGTCAGAGGTCTGCGGAGACTTGACTGGAAGTGACTCTAATTACGGGGATCATTTTTGCATTCCAACATAAAACAATGTTACAAAAAAAAAAAGTGCCGTTACAATGGTTAAAAGGCAAATCACTTAGCAAGGCCCTCTCCTGGTTCCTTGATTAGATCATTCACAAGGCCACATTTGGAACACGGGGACCGGGCGATGGCCCAAGGCTATCCCTGTAAGGCCACCAAGAAAACCAAGTTCATCTCTTGTCATGAGTCAGAGAGTCACATGCAATCAGGAGGACTTCAATGGGCCTGTCAAATTAGCACTGTTTCACCCCATTAGCAGGAAGGCCTCCGGCAGGAAAGAGGCTGTGGCCACCACCGGAGATGTTTTAGATCACCTCCTCCACGCAGCGGCCTCCTGCCCCACCCCAGATCCTTTCCCCGACCATCCCCCTGCACCCCCCGACAGTCCTGCTCCACCCAGGCAGTTTGGTCATGTGATTTAGGCTGGCCAAAAGATGAGTGAGGTGACTGGAGTCCTTCCAGCATCTTTAAGAGAAAGTGCACGGCCTGCAGGTGGTGCAAGCCTATCATCCAAGTGGTGTTGGGAGGTTGAGGCAGGAGGATCGCGAGTACAAAGCCAGCCTCAGCAATGGTGAGACGCTAAGCAACTCAGGGAGACCCTGTCTCTAAATAAAACACAAAATAGGGCTGGGGACTGGGCTCAGTGGCCGAGGGTCCCACAGTTCAATCTCCAGCACCCAAAAGCAATGTGTGCTTCTCTGATCCTTTCTTTCTTGGCCTCCAGACCAGCAGTGTCCTAGAGAGAGGCTGCTCCATTGACCTGAAACACAGGGGGGAACTACTTTAAGCAAGGACGGCCCCTCCTATTCAAGGGGTCCCCAGCTGCAGATGCAGATTCTACCAAGGAGCAAAAATATTTCCAAAAAATATCGCATCTGTGCTGAACATGTACAGGATATTTTTTTTTCATTATTCCCTAAATGATACAGTGTAGCAATTTAAAAATATATATATATTTTTAGTTGTCAATAGATCTTTTATTTATTCATTTATTTATTTATCTGTGGTGCTGAGGATCAAACCCAGGGCCTCACACGTGCCAAGCAAGCGCTCTACCACTGAGCCCCAACCCCACAGCATTTGTTGCAGTTTGGGTTTATAAGTAAACTAGATGATTCAAAGCTCACAGGAGGGTGTGTGCGTGTTCTTCATAAGCCTTCTGCCGTCTTATATGAGGGATTTGGGCATCCATAGATTTTGGTATCATTGGAGTCCTGAGACCGAATCCTCAAAAAGTACCAGTGGATAATTGTTCATGATGCTGTGGGGATTATGCACATGTAACAGCAGTGAAAATATACCTCTGCCTTTCAAAGGCCTAAGTAGGTTCCTGGGATATATGACTTTCAGCTCTGAAATTCAGGTTTCAATCCCAAGAAAACTGTTTTGGTTTGCTTGGGACTGAGAGATTTCCTGCAATGCAGGACTTTTAGTGTCTGAACAAGAAAGAAAGAAAGAAAGGAAGGAAGGAAGGAAGGGAAAAAGAAAAAAATCCTGGATGAACCAGAACAAGTTTTGATCACCTTATCTTTCGAAACCATTTACTTCTTGGGGATGTTTGTTATGCAGCATCACCTGGACAAAGCTGACTGATACATCCTCCCTTTGCAAAAGAGGAAACCAAAGTCTGGAGAATCAAGAGAAGGGATGAAGGCAGAGTGAGCGTGATGGCAGGTTGGAGGTTTGGAGGTTAAGTCCAGTTTGTTCCCTGTCTCTGTTGCTTGCAACTTCAAGCAAGTATCACATATTTGTTCCTGGGAAAGCAAGACAGAAGACCCTGGGTTCAATGGGCAGGATGTTGAGTAGGAAGTGCTCTTGGGACCAACACCTGGAAAGAAGAAGAGAAGGAAGTACAGTCGAGCAGAGGGAGAGATTAGGCAGCCCTGAAGAAGGTCCCACAAAAGTCTCAGCGGACCCCATGGAGAGCTCTGGAGTTGGGACAGTCCTTCAAAGCTTCCTCAAATCAAGGCAAGGGTTCAGGCCCTTATCCTCTTTCTTCCCTCCATCAGGGGAAGGGAGTGAGTTTGGGTGAGACAGTCTTCCTGGGCTGGGCATGCCCAGTGAGAACAGAGCAGCTCCTACTGCGCACCACAGAATCCAATGTGGCAAGTCCCTTAAACACTCTGAGTTCTCCTCACCTGCAAAATGGGACAGACAGTGCAGATTGCTCAAGCTATCCAGGGACAGATGAGCTAAACCATGTAAAATGCTCAAAACGGTACCTGGTGCACCACAAGTTCCTTATTGTAACAATTACTATTGATTCTAAATTTATGGTGCCACATAAATGCAGCCATCTCCTTTCTAGCCTCTTTGCTTCTGCACCCCTTCTTTCTTTTCTAGTAGCCAGAGGGAACTCTCAAAGAAGGCAGATATTCTTAGTCACTCCTGTGCTCTAAATCATCCCATAGCTCCCTAGTGCTTTCTAGACAAAGCCCACGTTCCTTCCAAAGTCCCTGCTTATCTTGCCTCCTCTGTTCTCCATTCTTCCAGCCAGTGGCCAGCTACCTTTAATCTCTTTCTGTAAAGCCGTATGCATCCAAGCTTAGGCCCATGACCTCCAGCCACCTGGAATGCCCTCCCCTGCCTTTCCCTCCCATGATGGACTCCGACTTCTTTCTCAAGACTCAGCTCAGGCTCTGCCTCCTCCGGGACACCTGCCTTGGCCTCCTGGCTGGGCAGACTCTTCCCCCAGGTCCCCACAGCCTTCTGGGCTTGCTCCAGCCACCCACCTGGATTCTGATGATCCACTTGTGAGAACGTCTTTTCCCCTAAGCACGGAGTTTCACGAAGCTGCGGCCGTGGAGTATGTTTGGGATTCCTGGATTTTCTTTTGGAAAGCTCTGGATTCCCACTTCATCTCAGGGCCTGACACACAGTAGGTGATCAGGAAACGGTCACTGGATGAGCGCATCTTCTGCCCCGCACTTTATAGGATAAACGTGGGAACCGGGAATCGTCTCCCCACACCTCCATGGAACCAACCTAGAGATTCAGTTTGAAACCCCTGAAAATTGGCTGCAACTTTCCTAAACCCCTAGAGATGAAGGTGCTCGGAAATGGGGCGGACAGCTCCCACCGTCCTTGGCAATGGCCTGGTGTTTGAATAAGCATTTTCCTAACTGCAGACTGGGCTACATGCTCAGAGGACTTGGAAGCAAGAAGAACCCACTTTTATCACCCCTCCTGGTCCTTGCTGCCTACATATATCACCCTGGGAGAGTCACCTCCCCACTCAGAACCTCAGACTCTTTCTCTGTCAAGTCAAGCTCTGAAGACCCGGATCTCCCTCTCCAAACACACAAACAAAACAAGCACACGGTTGCTGCAGCTCTTTGGCTCATGATGCCGCTGGAAATGTCTTAGTGGGTCACTGGAGAAGGGCTCACCTGGGCTCACCACGGTGCCATCTTGCTGTCTTGGGGCATCTGCTAGGGCGCCCTCTGCAGGCGGGAACACTCTCACCCCTGGGTGGTCTTGGCCTTTGGCTGCTGTCTCCCCCTCCCATCTTCCTCTCTTGGTACCCAGGATAGCAGGATGCTCCCTGTGTGTGACAGTGCTAGGTATACAGTTGGCGCTCACAAAACACGGCATGATGTACATTTTTTTGGCACTGGGGATTGAACTACCACTGAGCCACATCCCCAGCCCTTTTTATTTAAAGACAGGATCTCGCGGAGTGGCTAAGTTGCTGAGGCGGTTTTGAACTTGTGATCCTCCTGCCTCAGCCTCCCGAGCCACTGGGACTACACAGGCGTGCACCCCGTCCCCAGCTCATGATGTATATTAATTAGAGACCTAATATGTGTTGAGTCGTCTCCACAAAAAAAAAGCTGCTGACGTGCTCAGCCCTGCGTCCCGCAAATGGGACTTTATCTGGAAATTGGATTTTTTGCAGACAATCAATGCGGTCACTAGGGGGTCGCAAGAGGAGGGCGTCTTTATACAGAAGGGCGGTTTGGACACAGCTGGCAGAGAGAAGGGGATATAAAGACAGGGAGAAAGCTGAGGACACTGTGACCCCCGGGGGTGCCCGCCCTTGGGTTCCAGCCTTCCACCCGCAGAACAGTGGAGAGTAGATTTCTGTCATAGAAGCCACCCAGTGTGGGGGACTCGTCCTGGCAGCCCCAGAAACAAACCCAAGCCCTGTCTCCACCCAGTGGCTCTGAGGAGGTCAAGGGCAGGGCAGGGCCTGGGAAGGAGGACATGCAACTCTGAAGATCAACCCACCCACCCCCGAATTCCCCAGCGGGACAGGATTCCCCCTCCAACGTGACTGACTGAGACACGGAAACCAGCACAGGTGCCTACGCACAGGGAAGAGCTGAGACTATACAGGACATGACACTCCGAGGTCCCTGGCATCTCCTGAGGGTCTTGGAAGGATCCCCAAGGAGCGGGGGCTGTGTGTGCCACACTGTTCTCACGCCAGCAAAGGGAATCTTTGTGCATGTGTCGGACGTGCTGTGTGACCCTCGGGGGCCGTGCCCCCACTCCTGTGCCCTCCAGCACCTGGCAGAGCCTGGCATGGGGCAGAGCTCGGGGCTTGTCTGTCCCTGAGCTGGTGAATAACAAGCCTCTTCGCTGATGCCCCCTCTGGAGGGCTGGGGGTCCCTTGGAAGAGAACAGGAGAGAATAGGGAGGGGAGGGGCCGGCATCTAGGATGGGAGAAGGTCACCAGGCAAGTCCCACCGCTGGGGACACCTGCCTGATGTCTGTACAAGTCCTCAGACTTCTCAGAGCCACGGCACAGGCAGGAAGAGGGACCCTGACAAGTCTTTGAACATCTCTGAGCCTCGGTTTCCCCACCTGTAAAATGAGGCCACAGCACCCACCCCCCAAGGAGCTTCACTGAGAAAGAACAGAGGCGTAGGAAACCCTTGCCACCGCTCCTTCTCCAGGATGGCCAACCCTAAGTGTAGGCCTGGCATACAGCAGGTGCTCAATAATTGCAACTCTTTCTATTGTCTTACTCTCAAAAGAACAGTGGGAGCCAGGCACCGGGCACACACCAGTAATCCCCGCAGCAGCTCGGGAGGCTGAGGCAGGAGGATCGTGCCTCAGTCTTACAAAGTGAGGCGCTAAACAACTCAGTGAGACCCTGTCTCTAAATAAAGTTCAAAATAGGGCTGGGGACGGGCTCAGTGGTCCAGAGCCCCTGAGTTCAATCCCTGGTACCAAAAACAGAACACTGGGAGGGAGATTTTCTGCTCTTGTTTTGCAGGAAACCAAAGTCACTTTCCAACTTCACCCAGTGGCGGGGGGGGGGGGGGGATCCGGCCTTAGGTTTGCCTCAGTCTAAGTCCTGGCCAGTGCTCACCTGCCAGGAGAACCCGTGCGGGGGACAGTTTCTTCCCAGGCTCCCGGGATCTCTCAGCCCTGGACTCTGCGATGCAGACCAGCTCAAGTCCAAGGCCGCCTGCGGGAAGCCCCCTGCTACCCATGGCCCAGCGCCCAGCACGCCTGCCCCAGGAGCCTGAGGAGATGCCCTCGGGGCTGCAGACCCTCACCAGGCACCACCTATTGTCCCCAGCGTTCCCACGAGCAGACAGTGGAGACATTTACCTGAGCCTCTCTCTTAGTCCCTGGGATCCATTTAACTCTGAAGCCAAGAAATCCTGTCCTTGCCCGAGAGTCCCGGGAGACACACTGCACCCAGCCTGCCCGCTCCTGTCCTGGGATGAAATGTGGGGGCTGCGCCCCGTCGCTGCGCAGAGAGTGTCAACCGCGGGCATCTGGGAGGGAGGAAGGACGCCTGGCCTGGGGCCCGGCCCAGCTCTGCACAGACTCGCAGGTGTCCCTGGGGAAGCCATGCCCCCTCGGGGGCTCAGGGTTCCCATCTGCAAAGTGGGCCAGGGCACCCGAGAACTCCTAGGGGCCCTTGGCGCTCTAAAACCCGGCAAGTCTACATAATTGGTGCCTACTGTATGCAGAGAAGGGGGAGACCTCAAGGGCTCATCAGCCTGTTCGGGGGTCACCCCTATGCCCACTTCATATGTGCCCAGGGCGAGAGCAGGTGTCTGGGGACAGCCATGTCATGGGAGATGCCGTCCAGGGCTGCAAACACGTGCTCCTGCCCGCACCACCTCGCCTCAGCGCCAGGCAGGAGTGCGGTGCCCGTGAGGCCCCTGCATGGCCCAGCCGCAGGCCCAGGTGACTCCGCACCAGCGTTGGGGCCCAGCAGGTCCCAGGAGTCTGGGGCCGGTCATCTCATGGTCTGCAGTGAAGACTCTGGAATCCGAAGCCCAAGGTCAGATGGGCGGAGGGGCCCCTGCAGGGCCCTGCTGCCCACGCACCCGCCCGGGTGTGTCCCCAGCACTGCCAACCAACGATGACAAAACAAAGCCCACGCCAGGCCCCCAGGACAGCCCCCAGCCCTGCCGGCGGCCTTGTTTCCTCACCACCATCCCCTCCCAATTTCTGCACCACACGGGGCTACTTTTGTGTGGTCCTTGGGTCCCGGCCCAGGGCAGATGGTCAGAGAGTGCTGTCCAAGCTGTCTGTCTCTTTTTTTTTCTTTCTTGTTTTTTTTTCTTTTGGTCCCGGGGATTGAACTCAGGGCCCTCAACCACTGAGCCCCACCCCCAGCCCTGTTCTGTGTTTTATTTAGAGACAGGGTCTCCCTGAGCTGCTCAGGGCCTCGCTGTGGCTGAGGCTGGCTTGGAACTCACAGCCTCCTGCCTCAGCCTCCCCAGCCGCTGGGATGACAGGCAGGCACCACCGCACCCAGCTCCAATCTCTCTTGATCCCCAGCAGCAAGGAGCCTCCCAATGCTAAGGAGGACATTGCCACACAACCCTGTCACGGGGGCTTGGGTGGCCCAGTCACCTCCTGTGGCCTTGTCATGTCCCCCATCCAGCACCTGAGTGTGGCAAGGCATCCTTCCACAGACCTCTGGTGCCCAGGGCGTCATTTACCTCCGTCACTGACCAATATGGAAAACGAGGCAAGAGCAACAGGCCAGGGCTACGGAGTAAGTGGGGGCACTGACGAATCTAGACCCTGAGCCCCTCTCAGGTGCGTCCCCCTCCCCCTCATGGCGCCTCCTCCCTCCCCCTTTATCAACACCAGCTAGGTACTGACCAGCCCCGCACCCAGCATGGAGCTCGGCATTCACCCTCTGATTTCACTGACGTCACGTAGATGCTTGGACTGACCCACTTTACAGACGAAGAGACTGAGGTTCTACACAGGCAGTGGCACCAAGCCTGGCCCTTACGGAGGTCAGACGGGGCGGGCACTCTTCTGGCCACCTGGGTTGTATCCTCTAGTGAATACTTGCAAAAGCATCTCAAGTCCCCATTTCACAGAAGAAGAAACTGAGGTTCAGAGAGGCCATGCTCCTGCGGAGCTTATTGGCTAGGAAGAGGTGGAGCCAGATCCAGCCTCAGAGCCTGCCCCCCACCCTGGCAGCATGGCATCCCAGGTCCGTCTGCATGAAGCCATGGAAACAGCCGCATGTGGCCCATCTGGGCCCTGCACACAGCCCAGGATGCTAGGGGTGTCCCCATGCCAAGGGCAGACTCGGCCTGGGGAGGTGGCGGGGGGCTGTTCAGAGCTGCCACCCTCAACTCTGAATGCAGCCGGCATTCCCAACACAGGAGCAGCGGGAAAAGAAACTTCTAGAACGATGCTGGAGGGGTCAAGCAGCCCCCATGGGAAGGAATGGTGAATAGACGGCCGTGGGCGCCTGTGTCTGTGGGGCAGCCAGGCCCAGCCCTCCCGGGGACAGCAGGCCCGGCCACCCGCAGGACAGACCCTGCCGCAGTGTGGGGCCAGCAGAGCCCTGACCCCGCCTCTTCTCATCCGGTGATTGCCGGGCCACCTGCGGCCTCCTGGGACCGGATCAATTTTCCCCACCTGCCCCCTCCGGCAGACAGCGCCCTGGCTTCCCGCTGCCCTGAACGCACCAGCTCCGCGCCCCAGGCCTGGGGCAGGGCAGGTATGACCTCCACCCCACACGGCCCAAGCCCTGCTGCAGGTCTCTGTCTGAGTTCTTCACCGTCAAGAGTTCCTTGAGGTCAAGTCCACGAGAAGCCACTCCTGGGCCTAGTTCTCATTTCTTCCCTCACAGCCATCCTGGAAAGGGACAGTGAGTGTCCCCACTGGACCGATGAAGAGACTGAGGTTCAGAGAGTGAGTGGCGAGTAGGCCGACTCCAGCTCTGGTCTGTGCAGCTCCAAGTCCTTTGTCCTGATGGGGAGCGGGACAGGCGCACCGTGAACATGGGCTTCTCCTAGGTCCTAACCCAGAGAGAGAAGGCCCCCTGTCCCAGGGATTTCCATTGTCCCAGGAAAATGCTTGGAGATTCTCAGTCCCAGGGCAAGGAGCTTTTCTCTGCATTGTATTCCAAGGTGGGCTGTGTGTCCTTTCCCAAGTGGCTTCCCCTCTCTGAGCCTCGGCTGCCTCCTCAGAACAGGGAGGTAAGGACTCTGCACCTCCAGCTCTTCCTAGCTGGGGTCTTCACCCCACTCTGGACACCCCCACAGGACCCACATCAGACCACGGTGATGGAAGTCAGGGTGGAGCCAGAGGAGACAAGGCCACCCCTGAGCCACCTCCTCCCCTGCCGGATGCCTTTGGTCCCCACTGCCCTTACAGTCTGACCAGGGCAACAGGACAGTGTACTGTGAGCTCAGGCTAAAGAGGAGGTGTGCTTGGGGCAGGAAGCACAGGGCCTCCCAGCCCCAGGTCTGACCCCTGGCACCCCCAGGGCAGGAGCAGATCTGAGTCCCATCTTCAGGGGCTGGGGGTGGTGGCTGGGGTCCCCAGCAGGCCGCTGGCACCTGACCTGGCCTCTTCCCAGTGCTCAGCACCTCAAGGGTAGGCGTGGTGACCTCCACTGGACAGACAGGGAAACCAAGGCCCAGAGGCACTGAGTGGCCCACCCACGTCCCCAAGGAGAGCCACCATCTGGCCGGGATTGGAACCCAAGTTGGGTCAGTTCCAAGGTCATTGTTCTTTCCCACGCCTCCCCCCCCTGACCAGCTCCTGCCACACGCCCCACCGCAGTCACCCCTCACCTAAGGGCCTCAACAAAGGGCATCAACTTCAGAGTCACACAGAACCGGGTTCCAGAGACCACACCACAAACAGGTGACAAAAGAAGAAACAGGTTTACTTATCTCCACAGGATGGCTTACAGGCGAGGTGGCGCACACCTGTCATCCCAGCAGCTCTGGAGGCTGAGGCAGGAGGATCTCAAGTTCAAAGCCAGCCTCAGCAACGGCAAGGCCCTAAGCAACTCAGTGAGACCCTGTCTCTAAATCAAATACAAAACAGGGCTGGGATGGGGCTCAGTGGTCAAGTGCCCCTGAGTTGAATCCTCAGTGCAAAGAAGGAAGGGAGGGAGGGAAGTGGAGAGAGGGAGGAAAGAAGCAGAGATTAAAACTTTGGTGATGCAAATGACACCACAAAGCAAAACAACAATCCACAGATGGGGAGAGAGAGTTGCAAATCCTACATCAGAGACTTGTATCCAGAACATGTAAAGAGCTCTCACATCTCAACAAGGAAGATACAACACTTAAATAGGCAAATATAAACGGACATTCTCCAAAGAAGATATCCAAATAGTCAATAAGTATGAGAAAAATACAAACACCGACATCATCAGTCATCCAAGAAATGCAAATCAAAACCATAAGATAGACTTCATACCCCTAGGATGGACAGAATCAAAAAAAAAAATCAGATAGTAACAAGTGTTGACAAAGATGTGGACAAATCCAAATCTGCAGATACTGTTCATAGGGATATGAAATGGGACAGCCACTCTGAAGACAATCTGGCACCTCCTAAAATAAGTAAATATAGTATCACCATATAGCCCAGCAATTTCACTCCCAGGTAAACACCCAAGGAAATTGACAATATATGTCTATACAAAAGCTTTTCATAGCACTACTCAGAAGAGCCAAAAAGTGGAAACAATCCATAGACGAACAGATACACAAAATGGGGAAAAATCCACATAGTGGAATGTTATTTGGCAATCAAAAAGGAAAGGAGCCCTGATACATGCGACAACATGGGCGAACCTTGAGAATGTGATGCTAAGTGAAATTAGCCAGTCACAAAAGGCCGCCGATTGTATGATTTCCATTTGTAGAAAATGTCTAAACTGGCAAACCTATGGAAACAGAATTGACGTGGTTGTGACAGGCTGGAGGCAGAGAGGAATTGAAAGTGTCTTCTCACAAATAATGGATCTCTTTGGGGGATGACTACAATGTTCTAAAAATTGAATTTGTGAGGTTTGCACAATGCCATCCGGCAAACTCCAGAGGATAAAGACGTCCCAGCTCCAAGCCTCAGTTTCCCCGTCTGCAAAATGGACCAATCAATCCCACGGCCTTGTCTGAAAGTCAAGAGCAGAGAGTGCTTCGTACCTGGCACACAGTAGGTGCTCACCCTGCCGAGGCTCCTCCCGCAGAGTGGGGGATGAACGAGGTGGTCCGGGAAGGGCGCCCGGCACCGGCCGAGGCTGGCCCTGGACGGCCGGGGGGACTGGACAGAGGAGGAGGCTCAGGGCCTGTGACATAATTTAGATGGATGGCTCGGGTCATCTGTCAGGCTGGGCGCGGGCGGCCGGGAGGAGGCCGTGGGGGAGCCCATTACCCTACACGTGTTAACAGCGCTGCCTTTGTACCGGCAGCCGCGCGGGCGCGGGCCCGGCCGCTCCCCGCATTGTCTGCGCCCCGCGGCCCGCGGTGATGAATGGGCCGCGCCGCCGCCGGGTACCGCGGGCCGAGGGCGACACCTCGTGGTCGCGTGAGGAACTGCAGGCCGCGGGGCAGTGAGGGGAGGACCCGCCTCTGAGCCTCTGCCCCAGGTTCACCAAGAAACCACCGCTGCAGATTACCGTCAGGGAAACGGGCAGGCACAGCACGGTTCCAGGACCGGGGAGGAGGGCTGGGGACACAGCTCTGTGTAGTGTCTGCCGAGCATGCACCAGGCCCTGGCTTTGATGCCCATCAGCACCCAAAATCATCATCATCATCATCATCATCTATTAATATTATTGTTGTCAATTATTATTGTTATTATTAAAAATAAATAAACTGGGTAAGGTTGCCAAAAACTGAGTAGTCAATGAGTTTTAACAGACGTTATCACTGTATGCACGTATGTGACTGCGTGACCAGTGTGACTCTACGACATGGACACTCGGAAAAATGAGAAATTATCTCCCATTTATGTGTGATGTATCAATGTGCATAAGCACATTCTACTGTCACATATAACTATTAAAACAAATTTAAAATTTTCTTAAGTTTTTAGTATGTCCCAAAGAGCTCCTACATACTCGACCTTCAAAAACTCATTGGCAAAAATTAGCATCTAGCTGGGCGTGTTGCTTTGTTTTGTCTTTGTGGAACTCACAACCCTGTACCTGTGCACAGCACGTGCCCTCTCTGCTTCTGTGAAGAAAGGAAAGTGACAGTCTGCCTGCTACGGATGTTTAACAGCACCCACAGGATGGCTTGCAGATTAAATGAGATGATATGTGGAAAGAATTTAAAGAGAATCAAGGTCCCAGTCGGGGGCAGGGGAGGGAGGCAGTCAAAGTTCTTACGGCCCAACTGACACCTCTCTTTGCAGAGTTCAGAGAGGACAAGGCCAAATGTCATAGAGGAGTCCAACTGCCAGTGATTTTAGTGTCTGCCAGACCCCAGCCTCCGGGCCTTTGAATGTGCTGTGCCCAACTCCCAGCTCACCCTCTCCCCCTGTCTGAGGTTCTCTCTGATTTCCTGTGACAATGACCAGAACAAAGTGCCCGAGGGATCTGCTCTGCTGCCTTGCCGTGGCCCCAGCACCCAGTAGGCACCTACCGAGATTTGTTTCACTCTCCTGAACCAATAACGTGTTTGAGCGCTGTGGTTCGACACGGTTTCGAGCCCTTTAGTTAAACACCTTCTCAACTATGAACTGCTCCCAGCGACCCAGTGCAGCACTGCCTATCCTTACAGATGAGGAAGCTAAGGCACAGAAAAGGTAGGGGCGACAGAGGTGCTTTGGGGGCTCTGAGCCCTCCACCTGGATTGGGGTTCTTGAGCTGCCCCAGCCCCACGCGGGTTCGACTGGTTGCTCCTCTGCTAAAGCCTCGCTGGCTCGCCTTCCTTCCTTCATTCTTTATCATAACATTTCTTACGCAGTTTATTGAGCATCTGCTATGTACGACACAACATCAGTGCAATCCACTCTTGGAGCTGAGAATTTAGTGACAGACATGGCCTCATCCCTCACGGAGCTCACAGTGTAGGGCTGGGGATGGGGACAAAGCATAATTAGAGTGATAGGAAAGCCAGGCGGGCTGAGGGCACCCAGGGGAGGCACCTGGCTCCTGAGGAGGTGACATTTAAGCTGAGTATGGGCAAGTCATGCAGGAGAGAGGGGCAGAATGTTCCAGAGAGAGGTAAATGTGGGGCAAGTTTGGAGAGTGAGACCAAGCGTCCACAGCGGATGAAGAGAGCACGTGTAAGTGCAGTGAGACATGATGTTGCCACAGTGACAGGGCCAAGGAGGGCCCCAAGGGCTGTGGTGAAATGCAAGGGTACTGGGGAGCCTTGGAGGGTCTTAGGCAGGTGAAGTGCCATAGTCAGATTCCCCACATCACTAACTACGAGCCCCCTCTGCCTGGCCCTCTCCCACCTAAGTGGCTTCACTAGAGCCCTCCACTCCCCTAAGCCAGACTTCTCCTGGACCCCCAAATCTATGCGTCCTCCCTACATCTTTTACCTAGAATCCCTCACCTTGGACTGTGACCAGACATAATGAAGCAAGGCCCAAGTCTGGATGAGACCAACCCAGTGGGAACCAGGGCTGTGGCTTCTGGGCCATCTGGAGCAGGTCCCTGGTCCCTCAAGTCCCCGAGCCCTGGTTTACTTATCTCCACAAGGGGGACGGTCACCTGGGCTACCCGCCACCTTGGACTGGTTTCCTTCCTCTTTCTAAGAAGGGGACACCTCCTCCAGGCTGCCTCCCTGGCTTCTTCAGCCCGAGGAGCGCCAGGAGCACATCCTGTGACCCTGCCACCCAGTGACCCCCTGGAAAGCAGCTAGACAGGGAGAGGCCCTCTGGGGACGAAGCCCAAGGGGTCTTTCAAGCAGAGCCCAGGAAGTCCGTCCTCCCAGGGACAGGACAGCTTTCCCACAGGAGGGACGGCAAGGGGATGGCATGGCGGGCGGGTAAGGGAGCTGTGGGGACACCTGGCGCTCACTTCCTGGGTTGAGTCTGCATCTGGGAAATCACTGGAAAAGCCCCCTCCGCCCCGGGTCTGCTGCCAGCGTGGGGGACCTCCTTCCAGGACCCAGTCCCCTGCGGCCAAGGGCAGGGCCCAGGCGGGCCTCGATATGAGATGTGGGGGAAATTCTTGGGCAGGGGAAGGACTGCACCCCACTCCAGCAGAGGCGGGCCACGTTTCCAACTCCTGGCCTCAGGACCCGGGGCGCCCACCCTGCGCGCACCCCGCCTAGCCCGCCGCACCCAAGGAGATCTGTTCCTGCGCTTGCGCAATGCAAGAGAGGAGGGAGAATGCAGAGGGCTGGGCCACGCGGGGACCCAGATGCTGGTCACCTCTCCCAGATCCAAGGGCACCTCAGACTCCCCCCCTCCCCCTCCCCCCTTCTGTCTCTCTGTCTTACACACACACACACACACACACACACACTCCCATGTCCAGATCTGGCAGGAACATCCCCACAGCTCCCAGGAGCACCCTCTCCCCTCCAGCCACGTTCCAGAGATTTTTCTCCAAACTTTACAAATAAAGAAACTGACAAGGTGGGGGGAGGGGGCACTCGCCTAAACCCAAGCAGCTGGAGAGGCCATGAAGAAGCCCCCCAGGGGTGAACACAGTAGGACCGCACAGGTAGACACCCTGCATCTGAAACACTCCTCTTAGCCTCCCAACCGCGCCGTGGGAGATTGTCCCCATCTTGTAGGAGAGGCATCTGAGGTTCAGAGAAAGAGAGCGACTTGCTCAAAGCCCCACAGCAAGACAGAAAAAGGACAGGGACTCCAACCCTCCTCCCTGGATCTTCCTAAAACTGCTGGAAGGATTTCTCAGGAAGGCATGGAGGGGGCGGGTGGCCCAGCAGACAGCCTCCATCCTAACCTCCCCCCCTAACCTCCCCCCTGCTCCTCCCGCCCAGAAGCAGTGTGGGTCTCCCTTTCAAAAGGTGGTTCCCCTCCAGCAGCGCCCCACCCCCCCGCTGCCCTCCCCACTCAGCAGCCTCCCCCCCACTCTCTAGCACAAAGAGTTGCCAAGGTAACCACACCCCAACCACTTCCTTCTTTGGGGCCCTGGGAGGAAATTCATAAGCCCAGTGGCTGCTGCTCGCTGACCCCTGGTGACCCCCACAGGGAGGTGCAGCCCTGTGCCACCCCTCCAAGGTCCCCTCACCCCACCTAACTACTGGCAGACTCCAGGTCCCCAGCTGCCAGAGGCTGGGCCTGGGGAAGGTGTTCTAGGGGGTCACTTCCTGGATACGCCCCCCCAGAAACTCCGAAGGAAAGGGTGCTGCACTGTGTGCCTGGGCACAGGGAACAGAGCCCACTAAGTGCTTCAGACTTTGCCGGACACCAAGGGGCCACAGGAAACGGGCCTACTGTGTGCTTCCCTCTGCTAAATGGTGTGGAGATGTGGCCAGGAGGGAATCTGAGAAGCCAAACCTTGAAAATCCAATGTGAATACACCAAGAACAGGCGTTGGGGAAACCGGAGGGGAGGCCATGCTGAGTGATAACTGTGTACCAGGCCGGTCAGAAAAGTCCCCTGCTTTAAGCAGGAAAGTTACGGTTTGAAGCCAGACACATTTAATTCTTCATTCCCACCCACCCTCCAATGGTGTCCCAGGTGGTGGAGTCTCTATCAGCCTCCATCCTCGATGGAGGGAACACAGATAGAGCCCTACCAGCCTACCGTGGTACACAGCGTGAGCCAGAAATCACCTTTATTGATTCATACCATTCAAACCCAACCCCCCTCATTGAGATTCAGGGGCTATTTCTTATAGCAGCATATCCCAGCTCATACTGACTGTTACACCAACTGTGGAACCAAAATCCCAGAACTCTCATTGGTCAGATCTTGAGCCCCATCACTGTAAGTAGAGAAGGGCAGGAGTGCTCTGATTGGCTCAGGCATGGTTCAGGGCCACACCTATCTCCAGAGGTAGGGGAGAGGAAGGCAGCCCTGCCCATGCTGGTGGTTTGGGAATGCCAGAAGATGGCTCCTCAAGGAAAGGGGGACAGTTACTACCGAGGCAAAAGTAACAGTGTCCACTTTGGGGCCTCGTAGCCCAATGCTGTACACCAAAGAATGGGGAGTCCGATGCCCCTTCTTGGCAGAGATCTTTAAAAATCTCGGAACCTTGCCTGGAGTTCATTGAGTTCCACTGGGTGATGTCACTTCCTTCCTAAGTCTTTGGCTGCTGGGCCAGGGGTCAGCTTTCCCTGAGAAAGGTGGGTGGACCAGGCTGGGAGAGGGAGGAGAGAGCAGGAGAAGGCAGCCCCACACAGCAGTCGTCAGAGGGGGAGGGCTGTCGGATAGCTTCTTCCTTCCACCCAGGTTTTCTCAGTTTCTGCTCTTTCTAAAAAGCTTCTTTGGCCCCCTGCAGATGAGAATTGTCATCTGCTGAGAGCTGACTGTGTGCCAGGCACTGAACAAAGCATCTCACAGGGCTCTTCGCATTTGTTCCCTGAGAACCTCAGGAGCAGGTACTAGAGGTTGATCCTGTGATCCAGGTGGACCCATGTGTGCTCAGAAATGCAGGTGGCCTGCCCCAGGTCACATGACTCAAAAACGAGTCCCCAGTCTTTGTCCTCCTCATGAATGCATCTTAAAAGGGGAGGGAGGAAATAAAAAAATAAAGTAATATAACAATCCAAAAAGACAGGAGGAAATTCCCCGTTGCCTACCCAGCCATTGAGGCTTGTCTCCTAAGGGAGGAGATGGACTCTCTGTTGAGTGTTCACCCAACCCTCTCCTCTGCTGGTCTCCGCTCAGCAAAAGCTTTCCCAATGCTATTTCAGCACCAGGCGACCTCAGGGGCGCACAGTCAGCCACAAAAGTCCTTCTAGTTTTTTTGTTTGTTTGGTACCAAGGATTGAACCCAGGGGCGCTCCACCACTGAGCCCCACCCCCAGCCCTATTTTGTGTTTTACTTAGAGACAGGGCCTCACTGAGCTGCTTAAGACATCACTGTGGCTGAGGCTGGCTTTGAACTCATGATCCTCCTGCCTCAGCCTCCCGAGCCACTGGGATGAAAGGTGTGCGCCACTGCACTGGTTTTTATGATCTTAACTACTGAGGGGCATGGGGAAGCAGCACCCAGAAATAAGAAGTTCCTGTTAAAATCCAACTTAGATTCATTTCTCCCCAGCTCCAACCCCCCTCCAGCTATCCCCACCTGACCCAGAAGAAAGTCAAGACCCCCCACCTGCCCAGAGCCCCTGCCTGACCTCAGCCTTGGTCATCTCTCCAAACTCAGCCCCATCCTCGGCCACCATCCTCCCTTGCTCCCTCGGGCCACACCTCCCCATTCCTCAAACTCCCCATACACACCCTGCCTCAGGGCCTTAGCACCTGCTCTGCCCTCTGCTTGGAACACCGTTCTCCCAGATTTTCCCGGGGGGCTCGCACCCTCACCTGCTTTAAGTCTTTGATGGAAATCTGTCAACACCCACCTCTGTGTGCAGAGACCTCCGTCCCCGCTCAGCCAGGGGCTACAGGACACAGGAATCTCACATCAGAAATCCTCAACCCAAAAGCAACGGTCCTGGGCTCCCGGCTGGCCAGGGCAGCGTGGGCTCGGGCTGCGGCTGCAGGGGCAGATTCAGTTCCCCAGGTGTGATTTATGCCTCCATCTGAACTTTATTTTCTCCTTTTTGGATTCTGCTCAGGATTTTTTTCTCCTTGGTCTTTCCCTGGGTCAATGCAGTCCTGATATTTGATTTACTGTTAACAGTACTGACTGCATAGGATTGAGCCAAGAAATGGAAGAAATTGCTTTTTCTTCTTTCCTATCTCCTGGCTGACAACTCAGTCTTAGTGGCGGGTTGGCCGAGCTCAATGCATGCAAGAGGCAGCACAGGGGGCAGGGTGGGGGGATTGTGCCTCTGTGGGTGGAAGGTGATCTGGGAAGGAAATGAACAGGGGATGACTAGCCAAAGGGTCCTACCCCTACCCCCATCGAGGTCAAGATAAAGACATGGAGAGGAGGGGTCGGAACAGAGCTACAGAATCAACCAGCTTTGAATTTAAGCTGTGTGGCTTTGGTCAAGTTGCTTACCCTCTCTGAGCCTCAGCTTCCACATTCAGAGCTGAAGGTCATAATATCCTTCTGATAGGTAGACTGTAAAGTGATCATGAATGAGAAACTTGTGTCATCCTAGGGACACACTGTACCTGTCACTGCATCTCCTGAATTGCTGACAATGGCAACAGTGTTACTATTATTGTATAACCCCCTTCGGTCTGAATGCAGACACAGCACTCACTCTGTTCCATGGAAAGGGTCTGTTCCCCTCTCTCCCCTGTCCCTGGAAAGCACCATTCTACACGGTGTCTCTAGGCACTTGACTATTCCAGGTGCATCGTGTGTGTGGAATCACACGGGATTTGTCCCTTTGTGGTTGACTAGCTTGCTGTGCTTAGGGTAATGTCTTCTGGGTTCACACCGATGTAGTCCAGTTTCAATCCTCTTCACATCTGTATAATATTCCACCATATGGATGTGCCATGTCCACCTATCCATTAATCTGCATGTGGACACGTGGGTGTCTTCTGCCTCCTGGCTATTGTCAATCATGCTGCTGTGAGCGGGACACTAACCCTCCCTCCTCTCCAGAATGAGGACCAGATGACAGTCCCCCTGGCTCTCTCAGGAATCATGTAGTGCTGCTTGGACTCCACATCAAGTCAGGTCCTGCTAATTCCCTGGCCCCTGGAGTTGGTGGTCAAATGAGGAACGAAGAGCACACAGCCCTGAGCCAGCGTCGTGACAAACTCTGATCAGTGCTATATAGTGAGGAAATGGGGGTTGGGGATGGAAAAAAAATGAAGACCCTGCTTTGTCTGGGCAGGAGGATGTTCTGAGGAGCCTTCAAAGTAAGAATGTTCCAGGCAGATGCAGAAAGGCCACCTGAACAGAGGCACAACACCTCTGCCATCAGTATCCACCAGGCAAGGTGTACACCATCCCATGATGTCATGAGACAGCTCATCCCTCTAAGGCTCATGTGCCCAAGGCTTGTTCCCAGGGTAACAGTATTGAGAGACATGGGGCCTTTAAGAGGCAGGGCCAGAGGAGAGGCAGTTAGGCCATTGGAGGCGGGCCCTTGGGAAGGATCCATGCCCCTCCCACCAGAGTGGCTTAGGTCTTGAGGGAATGGATTGGTTACTGCAAGTTGGGCTTTCCCATCTTATTCTCTTGTTTCTTCTCCTTTGCCACATGACCTCTCTCTTTACCATGAGTGCCACTCATCACTCCCAACATATGGTGCTACCTACCATGTTCTGATGCAGTAGGAGGTCCTCGCCAGATGCAGCCATCCATCTTCAACTTTCCTGACTCCAGAACTGTGAGCTAAATAAACCCCTTTGCTTTATAACATATCCAGCCTCAGAGTTATAGCAACACAAAACTGACCAAGACATATGATCTGCAGCACTGTGCAGAGTGCAGTTCATGCTGGCTCAGCACAACCAGTGGTTACATTTTCAAGAATTTTTTGAACTCTTAGTGAAATGCGGTCATTATTAAAAATTAAATTATAGGGGCTGGGGTTGTGGCTCAGCAGTAGAGTACTCGCCTAGCATGTGCGGGGTGCTGGGATTGATCCTCAGCACCACATAAAAATAAATAAGTGAAGATATTGTGTCCAAGTAAAATATTTTTTAAAAATTAAATTGTATAAGCTTATAATCAACCAATTGCACTAAAAATATATCCAACATGCATCACTGCCTAGTTATTTGTACCACATTTTACTGCTGGAATTAGTTCCATCTCTCTTCCCTGTGTGATAGAAATACGTACAATAATATCTGCACTCCTCTCTCAACTCCACGTGCACTGACACCACATTGGAAGCTTACAATCAGCTACAATGGAAATATTTACACAACAGATATCGGCACATAGTACAAATCAGAGCTTGACTTTTTGTTTTGTTGACTGTACTTAATAAAGTGATGGGGAAATTAATACAGTAGACGAAACTTAAAGGTATTATGTGTCTGTAGCCATTATACCGTGAATAGCACCCACAACTGATCCTCCAGTATTTGAAAAGCATTATTCAGTTCAGCAAAGAAGTTACTCACGTCACTGATGAACAAGTGAAGCCCCAACAGACGTCTCTGTTGTTTCCTCTTTGTGGCACTCGTTAATGTAAACAAAAACATCAACCAGCATACATGTCAGAGCTCCGCTCAGAAAGCCAATTGTTAGACTTGCCAGGACACCCACTGGGTCATTATGGTGTCGTTCAAACGAAAAATCAAGAACTGGGGCTAGAAGGGATTTTATTTTCGCTATGTCTGGATCTGAACAAGCTTTAAGGAAATGTTTGTCAGTTCACATTAATGCGCCCTTTGAGTGGCTTGAGAAGACACTGAGATAGCTGAGATTGGGGCTGACCTAGAAAATTCTCCAGATTGTCATCCTCAGGATGAGAGCATGACACATTTCAAAACTCATAGGATGATGGGCCACTTGATTCCAGCTCTGCCTCCAACTTCCCCCAGAAGCGCGGGCAATTTCCTGAGCCTCAGTTCCTGCTCTATCAGATGAGGATAAGATGATCCCCTCGACACCTCTCCGGGAGGTACGGGATTAGATGTGTGTGCAGGATTGGGACCCACTTTCCTAGGATGGACACCCAACATAAATTGGCCTAATGACAAAAATAGCAATTTGTTGGAGAATTCAACAAATTGGATGTTGGAGAATTCAAACATTCAAAGGAAAAACTCTGTCTCTCCCTCCCCGTCTTCCCTTCATCTCATTTAAGGAGCTGGCTTTACTCCCGGCTGCGCCCCACACACCTCCTGAGCCGCTACTCGCTCTGCAAACCTCAGTAGAAGGGAAACTTCTTCCTCTTGGGATGGGTCTACGTAGCCAGTCCATGGAAGGGCTCTGATTGGCCCCTGCTGGGGTCACGTGCTTGCCACTTGAGCCAATCACCGTTTGCCAGAGGAATCGGGTGCTGTGATTGGTCAAGTTGGGCCACAGCCCACTTCTGCAGCCAGCGTGGGCAGAGTCTGTTTCTGAGCAAGGTCTCCAGGCAGATGAGATTGAGCAGTGCACACGAGGCGGAGAGTGTGTTGGGGGAAATTGAAGCGACACGGTGAAGGACAAGAATGATTATTCTCCAATAAAGGGATGCAAGCTAATACATCTTGCTCATGGGCTTACTCATTTAACGAGCTGGCTTTAAAAGGTGAGCAGTCCACCCTGTGGCTCCACGCTGGAAACCCTACAGGGTCCTCCTGACTGTGCTGCCTATCTCTCTGGGATTCTTTGGGTCCTTCTCCCTGCCTCCCACAACGCCTCAGCCCCAGCACGCTTCCCTGTCCCAAGATTGTGTCTCCCTCCTCCCTTCCTCAAAGTCTTTGCACATGTTTCCTCTTGCCTAAAATGTTCTTCCCCCAACTCCCAATCTCCATCCATGTTTCAGGTCTATTCCCCCAAAAACACCACAGACAACCCAGAATGATTTTCTTTTGTCGGGATCACCAGAGTAACCCTGGGGCTCAGCACAGACCATGATACCAAGTTGACAGTTAATAAATACTTCTTAAGTGAACATGTAAATGAGTACAGCCGCCCCTTGGTATCCACAGGGGATTCATTCCTAGACATCCTATGGATCCCAAACCCGCAGATGCTCAAGTCCTTTATATAAAATAGTGCTGTACCCGCACAGAACATATGCCCCCACTCCTGAACACTTTAACCCACCTCTAGGTGACCTATTATGCCTAATGCAACGTAAGTGCTATGGAAATTTTTGGTATACCCTATTGCTTAGGAATCATGACAAGAAAAATATCTGTACATGTTTAGTACAGGCATCCTCTTTTTTTTTTTTTTTCAAATATTTCCTTCTGTGGTTCTTTGTTGTTGTTTTTTGTTTTCACTGTGCAGGGGATAGAACCCAGGGCCCCACAAAGGATTGTAGTTTTGTTTTATTTTTTAATTTTTTAGATGTTGACGGACCTTTATTTTATTCACTTATTTATATGTGGTGCTGAGAACCGAACCCAGTGCCTCATACATGCTAGACAAGTGCTCTACCACTGAGCCATAACCCCAACCCCCCTTCTGTGGTTCTTTGAATGTGAGAATGCAGAACCCACAGATGCAGAGGCCCACCATATTAATTGCGTTGCAGGTAGTCGTGAATTCCGGCTTTGGGCGCCTGGATCACTCATTCTTCCGTTTGTTCATCCGTTGCTGTGCCATGTTCTGGGGGTGCCACAGCCCTCCAACCTGCAGGCCTTCTTGCCTTCCAGGCCGAGAGAAGTTGACAAGTGAGAAGGTGGTCATAAAGCCAGCCTGGGGGCCAGGGGAGCGGAGAACAAGGCTTGGGAGGACAGCAAAAGTTTCCCAAAGAAGATGAACCCAAGATGAGAATCGATAAGGAATACTCATGAGGGAGTGGAAGTAGGCAAACCCGGGGGTGGGAAAGAAGGGGTGCTGGACTGGGGGGTGACTCCAGCAGATGGAACAGGAAGTGGGAGGATATTGTGTTGAGAGGGACAGAGAGAAAGAGAGCTATAGCTCTAATCATAAGTGTCCCCACGGCCCACGCGGTAAGGGCTTGGCACTCTTGGAAGCCGGTGACACCTTTAAGAGGTGGAGCCTAAGGCTGGGGCAGTGGTGCACACCTGTCATCCCAGTGGCTCAGAAGGCTGAGACAGGAGGATCGTGAGTTCAAAGCCAGCCTCAGCAAAAGCGAGGCACTAAGCAACTCAGTGAGACCCTGTCTCTAAATAAACAGGGCTGGGGATGGGGCTCAGTGGTCAAGTGCCCTGGGTTCAATCCCTGTATCACTACCCCCCACACCAAAAAATGAGGTGAAGCCTATGGGAGGTTGTTCTAGCCTTTTTTCCTCTCTTGCTTCCCAGCTAGGAGGTGAACAGCTTTGTTATCTGGACACTTTCACAGAGAGGAGCTGCCTCACCATAGACCAATGGAACCAACCAATTGTGAACTGGTACTTCCCAAACTGAGGGGAATAAACCTTTTTTCTGTGTAAGTTGACTTCTCCCAGGTATATGTTATAGAGACAGAAAGCTGGCTAATACAGAGAGCTCCTCCACATGCGAGAATGGCGCAGATCAAGGAAGCAACATCTAGAATAGCTTTTAAGCCATTGCGAAGAGGCTGAACTTGACACAGATGAGGCCACAAGTCCCCACCGAAGTAAACAAAGAAGTGGCATGACATGACCATTGGAAAGAAATCTTCAGCAGGCCTGTCACCTTGGGGACACAGGCTACGACCCTCAGTTTGAGGGTTTCGATTTTAACCAAGGAAAGGGCTACACTAGGGACAGCTGGCCCATCTGACTATCCTCCACCTTTGGAAGTTGACACTGTCCTCCTGGGTTTTGGAATCTTCTTCTCTTCCCATAGGTCCTACAAACAGAGATGGGGGTGCATCTCGGTAGTGCAAATCCTGCAGAAGCCAGCTGAATATCGGGGAGCCTTCTATCCACAACATGGCAGAGGCCTGAACCCCAGAACTGTCCCCAGCCACAGGAGAACACATAAGGAACTTCTTGGGGAAGCAGCTTTGGTCTCCCTAAATCTCCTTCATGTGGGGAACTGGGGCAGCCACTCTCCCCCAGGCTGCTTCTGTGCAGCCCCCCCACCTACCAGGACCCCCATCTGCAGCGGCATCTCCTGTGTCCCCGTTGGTGTGCACTTGGTCACACAGGCGCATGAATATTTTCTTAGCTGGCCTCAGCCCTTAAGAATAAATGCTCTCTCCCCCCTCCCGGGTGCCAGAGTTCAACTCAATTTTCTCAGATTAAATAAAATTTCAAAGTGTCAGTCCCTGGCAAACGACGAGTTGGAAGGTGGTTGATTTTCCTAACCCGATCGCCAGTCCAATTACAATTTTTAATCTATATGTAGATAATGGCGAACAAAAACCCCATAGAAATGTCAAGAGTGAAGAGGTTATTAGCTTAGTTTTAATTACTGTCGATCATTCTTAGCAACTGGAGGGACCTGGCAGAGGAGGGGAAGCGGCAGTCTCGCCGAGAGTTCAGCAGGGCCCCGGGCTGCGGTGGCCAGTGGCCGCCAGAGCCGTCGTCTCCAGGGAGTGTCCCCTGTCCAGCGGCCCCGCCAGGACCTGCGGCGGAGGGAGGCGGGGGCTCAGGCGGCGTCAATCTACGGCCGCTGATGCGACCTGACGCGGTGCAGCCTGCATGTCCCTCCCTGTCCCTGTCCCCGTCCTGCGCCAGGCCCAGCCTCCCGCCGCGCCGTGCCACGACACACCTATTTTACTAAAAATGATTCTTTGTCTTGTAATAAAAATTAACACCCGCGAAGTGAAGGGGAAATTTTGGAAAATGGCAAAAGGTGAGATGGAGGAAGAAAAGAGTAACCTGTTCTGCTACCGTCGGGGGGGGGGGGGGGGGGGGGGGGTTCCAGGTGTGTTGGGGACAGGGTGGGGACAGAGACACACCTGTGTGTTAAACAGGCCTAGCCACGTACGTAAATATGCACAGCCATGTATAGATCCTATAGATGCATATTAAAACACATAATAAATAGAAAACTATTTAGAATAAATTATCTGCAGATAATATTTCTATTATAAAATGAATATAATTATATAAATATAGCCTTTACCATTATTATAAAATAAACATAATTATATAGGCCTGTAATTATATAAATTATGTGTCCATAGACAAATTGGAATTATAGTTCATGCAGATTTTTAGATTTTACTTAACCTCATATCCCAAATATATATTTTTTTCATTTATTTTCAAACATCATTTTAGTGGCTGTGCGATGCCAAATAGCCTGGACACACCACGAGTTTCCTGAATCCACCGCATTTTTGCACATACATAGCCCACGTCTATTTTAATAGTGGTAAAACACTGCTTTAGGTTTCGTGTTGTGCTCTGTTTTTGTTTTGTTTTTTCTCTTAAAAAGAGATTTTCTAGACAGGTGCCGTGGCAAATACTTGTATCCCCAGCAGCTGGGGAGGCTGAGGCAGGAGGATCCGCAGTTCAAAGCCAGCCTCAGCAACTTAGTGAGGTGCTAAGCAACTCAGCAAGACCCTGTCTCTAAATAAAATATTTTAAAAGGACTGGGGATGGGGCTCAGTGGCTAAGCACCCCTGGGTTCAATCCCCAGCACAAGGAAGAAAGGAAGGAAGGAAAGAAAAGAAATGGGAGGATCTTAAGCACACCAGTCCATGAATATGGCAACTGTTTTGTAGCTAAGAGGTTCAGGGAGACACGTTCGTGGCCATGTGGCTGTTGTTGGTGATGAGATTCTTACCAGCGCTAGGTGCTGGGTACTGCAAAGAAGCCTCAGGTCTTAGGAAACTTGCCAGTTATTGAGGGTCCACTCCAGGGAAGCCTCCAATGGCCAAATTTGGGACTCTCCCCTTTTGCTCAAGAAATTAAAAGTGAAATTTCAAGGCTTCTTGGCTGCACATGAAAATCACCAAAGGAGTTGTTGTGTCGTGTTTTTGTTTTGTTTAAGCATCAAAAGCTGGACACACATGTATCCCCCCTCTCCCCGAGGTTCTGCATCTCTGGGTCCAGGCACCCCCTTTTAAGGCTCTACCGTGCAGCCAGGGTTGAGGCTCCTGGTCCAGTCCTCCTCTTCCTGGACACCCCTGGATGTCCTCCTGTCCACAAAATAGGGGTTGGGATCTGTGTTCCCGTCGGTCTCTATCTGCATCAACATTCTAGAATCTTCCTCAGCCCTCTGTTCACAGCATAATGAGGCTAATGGCCAATTGAGCCCTAATGAGGATTGATTCATTTATTAAGCAGCAATTAGGTGCCAGGTGCCTCCCACTCCCCCAGCCCAGGAGACTCAAGGGCACGCAGGAGACGGCGTGGGGAAGAGGGGGCAGCATCTTAAGGGGTCTTCAGGGCAAACCTGGGGTCCAGGGCATGTGTGAGGGGACCCCACCCCAGGGCAGAGATGTGCTGGAATAAAGGGGGGTGGCGGGGAAGGGGCAGCCTCCAGGTCCCTCCTGGGACTCCTGTCCCGAAGGAGACTCTGGATGCAAATGAGTGACACTCTTCCCCTCCTTCATCCAGGATGGGGGTACCAGCACCCAGTCCTCTTTTGCTGAGAATCCTGCAATATCCAAATTCTTGATCAGTACCTGGGCAATAGTCAGCTCAGCCCACCTCCGGGCTCAGGGGCCGGTGAAGCCGGAGGATGCACCAGGAAGGTGGAAGGAGGCACCCTGCTGACCGCTGGGTCCTCTGTCTCCCAGATGGAAACCTATAGCTCACTCATCCCTCAAAATCCAGGACTTGAGCGAACACAGTGGCACACGCCTATCATCCCAGCGGCTAGGAGGCTGAGGCAGGAGGATCACAAGTTCAAGGCCAGCCTCAGCCACAGAGAGGCCCTAAGCAACTCAGTGAGACCCTGTCTCTAAATAAAGCACAAAGTAGGGCTGGGGACAGGGCTCAGTGGTCGAGGGCCCCTGGGTTCAATCCCCGGTACCTTCCCCCACCAAAAAAGAAAGGGTGGGGTGGACAGGAGAGCGTGGGATGGGGGTGAAAGGGCAGGAACAGGGTGAAAGAGAAGGGAAGGGACGGGATGGGTCGGGGCGGGGTGGGCGGTGTCTTCATGTGTTCCTGTAACTGGAATGCACAGACTTGGCGACTTATGAATACCAGCTCCTTCAGCTCACAGTTTGGAAGGCTGGGAAGCTCCAGGTGGAACTTTCATGCTGTGCCCCCAACAAAGCCCCTCCAGCGAGCCACAGGGTCGGGTCCATGCCCAGCATCTTGGCCAGTGGGGGACCACGGGCAACAGGGCTCCTGAAACGGTCCCCGTCCGCTGGGGCATCTTGATCTAGGTGTCTTCCCCTTGGTCCCCGCCCTACCACCGAGTGTCCTGGTGACCCACTAGTAGCCTGAAGAAGACCTGGTCTGGCTCCAGGTCACCCACCATGAAGAGATGCTGGTCAGCTGACCTTGACAGTCAGGTCCTTTGAGGATCTGGCTCATGCCTGCCTCTCTAACCCCATTCATTCATTAACAGGAGGTATCTTTGGGAAGCGCCATGCTGGGTCCTGAGACTCAGCCATGACAAAGGCAGCTACATCTACTGCCCTAGTCACTCACAGTTTGGTGGGGGAAGCAGACACCATACAATGTCACAAATCACTTCATAAGTATATGTAGGTAAAGTTCAAAGAGTGAAAATTAGGAGATCCCTTGGGATCTTGTTCTGACAAATCTGCATCTCAAACCCAACTCTCATCAGATTGACCTCCTTCAGTTTCCTGAAGGAACATGCTCCCTCCCTCTGTCTCCCACCTCAGGACCTTTGCACATGCCATTCCCTCTCCCCATAAGTGTCTCTCAACTCCATCACCACCTTTCTTGGCTAGCTCCTCTGACCCTACAGATATCAGCCCACAGGTCATGTCCCCCAGGAAGCCACATCTGATGCCCACACTTATGACCCTGGGGTTCCCCTTCCGTTCCCCTCTACACCCTTTCTAACACTGATGGTGACACTGATGGTGGTTGCTTTTTACATTTCCGTCTACTACATTAGGCTAGAGATCTCCCTGTGGCATCCATGAAGTTTTATGGAATAGATGAGCCACATCTTATCTACCTTTCAGTCAGTCCCACTGGAAGACCCTGGGGTCCTCCAACTCTCCATCAAAATAAATGTTCCTCTGCCTTTTTTCTCTGATGTTACCAGTCCCCTGTGACCAGGGGCCCAGAACCCTGAGGAACACAGACAGGTTCTCCACACACACCTGCTGTGTTGAAGGATTCTGTTGAAGGGGGGGGGGCAGTTAGGGGAAGCTGTGGGTCAAATGAGGCTGCTCTAAGGTGGGCATTTCCAGTGATGCCCCCAGGATGTCCACATCCTAACCTCCAGAACCTGTGACTACGTGGCCTTATGTGGCCAAGGGGCTTTGCCAGTGTGATTGGATTAAGGCCTGGGATGGGAGATTCTCCTGGTGGGACCAGTGTCATCACAGAGGGAGGTGAAGGAGCCACGTCAGAGAAAGGGAGCCTGGATTAGAGATTGGAGGTCAGAGAGCCATCAAAGGTCATGTGCTGCTGCTGCCTCTGAAGTTGGAGGACGGGGCCACGGGCCAAGGAAAGTGGGCAGCCTCTCCAAGCCGGAAAGGGCAAGGAAACAGATTCACTCTGGAGTCTCCGGCAGGGCCCAAGGTCCGTGTGGGACTCCTCACCTGTAGACCTGCGTCCAAAAGTTTGTGATCTGTTGTAGCTGTGATAGGAAACCCATGCCCCCTCCCACCATTCAACCACGTCTCCTGAATGCTGGGATTCCAATAGATCCCAGATCGTACTGTAGCTCTAGAACCTTCTGGAAGCAGTGACGGCTTACACTTTGATCTGTTCTAGAAAGATCTCAAATTCAGTCTCTCCAGCTTTGGATAGATTTTTTGGAGGAGGGTAACCAGTTATTGAACCAGGGCACTCAACCACGGAGCCCCAGCCCCAGCCCTTTTTATAATTGATTTAGACACAGGGTCTCACTGAGTTGCTTAGGGCCTCTCTAAGTTGCTGAGGCTGGCCTTGAACATTCGATCCTCCTGCCTCAGCCTCCCAAGCTGCTGGGATGACAGGCGTGCACCACCGCGCCCAGCTGGATAGATGTTTTATTGACTCTTCTGTCCTAGACCATGTGGACCCAGCCCTCAGCTGACAGACTGGTCATCACACAAGCCATTGAGAGTGAGTTCTCACTGTCTCTTTCCACCCTGCCCCAAGCACTTCACATGTTCTGCTTCCCAGACAAGTGGATGGATTGGTGGAGGGACCGCCGAATGAATGAATGAGTGGGCCAGACCCGATCACCTCCTGCTCTCCTCTGCGATCCAGCCCAGACGTTCCAGACTTCAACAGCTCCCGCATCAGCCCCAGAGAAAAACAAAAGGCAACCTCCCGGGCCCTGAACCGTCAGCCACTTTTCAAAGAAAGTCGAGACTCTGTGGCATTTTTTTCTTCCCTCCCAAAATTAAAATGTGTCTCCCGTATCACTTGTTATCAAAAATAGAAGCATTTTATCTATCTTTATTGCAGAACAGAGATTACATGGAGACATTCAATTTGGAGTCAATTTAAATTTCAATTGTCTGTGAAATCTAAATCAATAGGGTATAGTTCAATGACGCTTTAATAAAACAGGACATAACAGAGAAATCATTAGGAATTACATATGATAAGAAATCGGAGCACAGTCTCCGTAATGGCGGAGGGGACATTGGAAAATTACCCCCCAAGCATTCGCAAGCAAGCCGGCCGCCTCCTTCCCCACGAGACGCCCGGGGGCGGGGGGCTTAATTGTGCTGTGAGTCCGGGTATCCATCTCTGTCAGCCCAGAGACTGGGGGACATTCACCGTGAGTGACACAGGCAGGGCGCTGGTCTCTCCTGGAGGCCGCTCACTGTGCTCCTCCAGCCCGACTCCTGGATCGCCCGCCAGGCCGTCCTCTCTCCCCACCGCTGGCCTCCTCTGCCTGCAGATCCACCCTCCAGGGGACCCTGGGACCTGCACCCAGGGATAAGGTGATCTTAGGTAAGCAGGAGGGAGAGGCAGGGTGCAGAACACAACGCCCAGGCTTGGGAGAAACAGTCCACAAAGGATCCCAGCCCTCTCCTGGCCGGGCAGGCGGCTCCAGCTCCGGGGGCAGCCCCAACTTCCCTCCTCTGGAAAACTGAGAATCAAAAGTCCATCTCCAGCCAGACACAGTGAGCGCGCCTGTCATCCCAGCGGCTGGGGAGGCTGAAGCAGGAGGATCGTGAGTTCAAGGCCAGCCTCAGCCACAGCGAGGCCCTAAGCAACTCAGGGAGACCCTGTCTCTAAATAAAATACAGAATAGGGCTGGGGCTGGGGCTCAGTGGTCGAGGGCCCTGAGTTCAATCCCTGGTACCAAAACAGGAAAAAAGAAAGGAAAGCCCATCTCCTAGGTGGAGGCTTTATTCATTCATTCAATAAAGATGTGCTGAGAGGCTTCTGTGCTGAAGGGGTCCACAGGGAGGTAGGGAAGGCATTCGCCTTTACACACAAAGTTTAAGGGGCACCAAAATACATGGTAGTCAAAATGTACAGGATTTCAAGGGGTTATTTTTTTTTAAATCAAAACTAATGCCAGAAGATGCATAATGAACTAAAGCTCGGAGTTTTGAATAAGTCAGGTCCAGTAACTGCACCAAGACAAATTGGAGCCTACAGCCAAAGGAAATATCAGCAATAGCACTGATCTCATCTTTGTATAGAAATTTTTTCAATTTGGGGGAGGTGGTTGGAGTGTTGGGAATTGAACTCAGGAGCCCTCACCACTGAGCCCCATCCCCAGCCCTATTTTATATTTTATTTTAGAGACAGGGTCTCACTGAGTTGCTTAGGGCCTTGCTGTGGCTGAGGCTGGCTTTGAACTCACCATCCTCCTGCCTCAGCCTCCCCAGCCCCTGGATGAGAGGCATGCGCCACACTACCCGACTTGTATACGCTTTGGAGCTGGGCGGGGTGGTCCATTCCTGTGATCCCAGCAACCCCAGAGGCTGAGGCAGGAGGATGGTAATTCCAAGGCCAGCCTCAGCCACTTAGACCCTGCATCAAAAAATTGTTTAAAAAGAAAATCTCAGAAAGGGCTGGGGATGTAACTCAGTGGTAAAGCGCCCTGGAGTCCGATCCCCAATACTGAAAAAGAACTCGTTCCTTCCCCTGACTTTTGCCCTGGGGTTGGTGTCTGAGATACTGCATTCCAACACCTTTTTTATCCATCACCAAAGTTTTCTGGGCTCCCTGCTTAAGTTTTTCACCTCAGGACAGGACCGCGCTTGCCCAGTCCCTCCTGCTGACCCTCAGAGCAGCGGTTGTGAGTGGTCAGTCCTGGGGAAACTGAGGAGCCCGCACACGCACGCCAGCCCCCGGGAGCCCCTGGTTCAGATAGAACCAGGGACACAGAGATAAGTTGAATGATCATAAATCTGAGGTCCCCAGTGGGGACTTGGTGGTGAGAGGGAGCACAGCCTGGAACACAGCCACCCTCCTCCAGATGGTCCGCCTCCGGACTTGGAAGCTGTGTCCGTCCGCTTTTTTGTCTCTATGAAAAGAAAGACCTGAGAAAAGTAACTCGGAGCAGGAGGAAGGACTTACTTTAGCTCACGGGATCAGAGGGCTCGGCCAGCGTCGGCCTGAGGTGAGACGGGGCACCGTGGGGGAGGGCAGACAGGAGCAAAGCTGTCCTCCTCGAGAGAGAGGGAGCGAGGGGAAGGGACCGGGGACAGGAGGCAGCCTTTCCACCCTTGCTCCCGGTGACTGTCTTCCCCAGTCAGGCCTCACCTCCCGACAGGCCACTCAATTATGAGGTCACCATGGACCTTCCACTGATGAGGTCAGTGCCCTCGAGACCTGTCACTGCCCAGAGCCCCACCTCTGACCCGGCTGCACAGGGACCAGACCTCCACAGGCAAACCTGAGGGGGACGCCCCAGATCCAAAGGACGACCAAACGCTGTGACGGCTGATTCCTGATGTCAACTGGATGGAATGAGGAGTGCCCGGACACCGGGCGAAGCATGATTCCGATACGTCGGGAGATGTTCCCAGAGGACGTCAGCATGAGAGTGGACGGGGAGGGGAGGCCCACCACCCCTGTGGGCGAGCGGCGCCCCATCTGCAAGGGGCAGCAGAAAACAGACGCAGAAGGCAGGGAGTCTGTCCCCCTCCGCCCCTGGGAGCTGGGACACAGGTGTCTCTTGCCTTAGAAATCAGGAGACCAGCCAGGGTCGGTGGCCCACGCCTGCCATCCCAGTGGCTGGGGAGGCTGAGGCAGGAGGATCACAATTTCAAAGCCAGCCTCAGCAACCAGAGAGGCCCTAAGCAGCTCAGTGAGACCCTGTCTCTAAATAAAACACAAAGTAGGGCTGGGATGGGCCTCAGGGGTCAAGGGCCCCTGAGTTCAATCCTTGGTACCCCCAAAAAAAAAACAGAAAAGAAAAATTGAAGGACCAGGCTCCTGAGAGTCCCATGAACAGCTCCCCTCACCTGAGGCCTCTCCCTGGGCCGAGCCGCATCACCAGCATCCTGGGGCCTCCAGCCCCGACGACTTCTTGGCACCTGTCAGCTTCCGTGATCCCGTGAGCCAGTTCCCCAGCAGACCCCCTCCCCTGTCTCTGCACATGCCCTGTTCATGTCACCTCGCTGGACAAGCTCCCACAGACCCCTGTTATCCCCCTCCCTCCTGCCCTGTGTCCATCACAGGTAACTCTGCCATCGTTGGGGTTTAAATCCTGCCCACTCTGCAGCAAGGGCCTGGAGAAGACCCTCCCAGGGAGCCGTGTCTTTGGACACCAGAGGCCTGGAGCCGACCAAGCCAGAGTCTGCGCCAACGCACTGTGTCATGGCGACTCCAGGGGCCAGAGGCTAGGGGTGGAGGTGAGACACAGGGGCTCCACGCCTGTGTGACTGCCCTCCAATAAAAGCCCTGGACACCAAGGCACAAGGGGGCTTTCCTGGGTGTCCCCACTCGTCTGTGGTCACACACCAGCATTGGCAGGAGGTCAGGCGAGCCCCGAGGCTTCGCAAGGACGGAGAGGAGGGAGTGTGGTCGACTGTCTCCGGGGCTCTGCTCTGGGCAGCTGTCCCTTTGCTGACTTTAGTCTGTGTTTTTCCCTGTTACCCACCCAACCATGACGCCAGCACGGCTCTAAGTCCCATGAGTCCCCTGGCAGGGACGTGCAAGGACTCCATGCCTTCTCCATGGTGGCAGGGCGTGGAGGAGCCCACCTCTGAACACAGATCGGGTCACCAGGGCTGAGACCAGCAGTGTTGGTGAGACACTCTGTGGTCACTGTCACAAATAACCTGAGAAAAACAACTCAGAGCAGGAAGGGTTGTTTGGGATCCCGGCTGCAGAGGGTGCAGTCCACGGTCGGCCAGCTCCAGTGCTCTGGGCCCGCGGTGGGGCAGAACATGACGGCAGGAGGGCGTGGCCGGGGACAGCTTCTGCTTGTGGCAACCAGAGAACAGAGACAGGAAGGAGCCAGGGACAGGAATGACGGAGGAAAACTCCCTCCTCTCCCGTCCTCGTGAAGCCCAGGGGCTCACTTAACCTCCCACCAATGATGGTGTGTGACCACCTACAAGTGGGGACACTCAGGAAAGCCCCCTTGCGCCTTGGTGTCCAGAGTTCTTATTGGAGGTCAGTCACATAGGCATGGGTCAGTCTTGCTTCCTAACAACCTACTCGCCCAAGAACAACCACTCCTGGGGAACCCACGCCACCCCGTGAGCCCAGCTTTAATCCATCAAGAGATGGAGCCCCAAGACAAAATTAAATCCTAAGTCCCACCTCTTAAAAACTTCAGCACCTCACCACTGCCACACTGGGACCGACTTCCCAGTCTCCGATAATGTAAGAAATAAACCTCTGATCTCTAAGTTTCCTGGTCTCAGTCATTCTGTTACAGTATCACAAAATGGGCTAAGAAGTGATGATGATGCTGTAAACATTCACAGGCAAGCACGTGTTGGAGTTCCTACTTCCTGTCTTTTTCAGAGAGCCCTAGGAGTGGGGATCTCTAGATCATATAGTCAATTCTGGTTTGAACTTTCCAAGAAACCAACAGTTACCATTTTTCTTTTTTTTTTTTCTTTTTTGTTTAAATTTTTTTTCTTTTTAATTGGACACAGTACTTTTATTCTTATTTTTATGTGGTGCTAAGGATTGAACCCAAGGCCTCACATGTGCTAGGCAAGCGCTCTACTGCTGAGCCCCAACCCCAGCCCCCGCATTACCATTTTTGTCTATACATGATAAGCCAGGAATTATGTTCACTGAGTCAATGTCACCTAATTCTATGATAGCCCTTTAGGAAACTTCCCAGAATTCCTTGAAAGAATGTGTTTGTCAGCTATTGCTGAGGAACAAAATGTCCCAAACTTCAGTGGCTCACAGAAACCACCATTTATTCTTGCTCCCACTTTTGTAAGGTGGCCCAAGGCTAGGTTTTCAAGGCTGGGCTCTGAGCGTCCTGCTCAGCTGGGGTGGCTCAGGCCAGAAGTGTCCTCCAGGAACCAGTAACCAGCTGGATGCTCTTTCCGGGCAGGAGTGCAGGAAAATGGACTGAGACACACAAGATGTCACATGGAAAAGGCACACTGCCCCTTCCTCCTCATTCAATGGATTAAAGCTAATCATGTGGCTGACGCCCAAAGCCAAGGGGCAGGGAAACACACTCTGCCCCTTTTAGCAGTTTAACTGCAAAGGGCACCAGAGGACGACAACGAACAGGACCACTAGTGTGATCTTACCCAAACTCACGACTTTCCCCAGGTAAACCTTTGTGCAGCGTGATGCCGAGTTCAGTCTGCTGTCCCGGGCTCCAGTTCCTAAGCTGGGTTGATCTTCTCCCTCCGCCCTCCAGGTGCTGGACAGGACCCAGGATCAACACGCCCTCGGAGTGAAGAGCCCCGTGTCTGTTCTGCGTGTATTTATTAAGCTTCTATCCTGCACCCAATACTGGGTGCTGGGGGCCGAGATGGCCAGTGGGCGAGAGCAGTCAGGTCCTGACAGGGCCTCTCCAGCGGGGTGGAGTCCTTCGGGGGGTCTGGTGGTCTTGAGCTCCACGATCCCCAACTCTGCTCCCATGGAACCCTAAGAATCACCTATGGTCTGGCTCCATCTGCTGCACGCCCATTTCTCAGAGAAGAAAGTTGAGGCTGGGAGAAGAAAGGGACTTGCCCGACTCCTCTGGAAGTGGCATCCACAGACGGAACCTGCTTTCTCCATTTGATGGCTGACAGTTCACCAGTCGTCACCGTGGCCAGACGCCGGGCTGTGTACCTGCCATTATCTAATCCCCTAAAACCTCTCAGAGGTGGGATCAATTATAGAAAAGGCTTGGAGAGACCATGTCCCTGGTCAAGGGGACGCAGTGAGTAGGAACCAGAGCTGGCCGTGGGGGCTTTTTTCATCTTGTGACCATAAGGAGAACTCTTGGTGGCCAAGGGTCCCCAGAGATGGAACGTGGAGGGACGGAGCCGGACCAGCCTCCCAGGCCGTCCCGATCTCAGCTCCACTTCGGAACAGTGAGGCCGTGCCAAGGGCAGGGTCTGAAGGGTCCGCACAAGGCTCGGGTTGACAGGAGAGGCCCTAAAAGTGTCCCCTTATGCCCCAGCATGGAACCCTGCTGCCATACCTGAGGTGCCCTGCCAGAGTCACTTGGTCAAGACGTGCTCCCCTCCCAGGACTGAAAAGTACGGCAGGAATCACCCAGTTGCTGAGGCACCTTGAGGGAAGGACAAAGGGACATTTTTGAGCACCTACTGTGTACTTTCCAGAGGGAGGACTAGTAAGGGTTAGTTTAATTTTACCTAGATTACATCACAACAGGACAGGATAATGTGGGGGAACATGGCTAGCTTCATATTTACAAACTGAGGCTCAGAGAGGTTAAGTGCCTTGCTCAAGGTCACCCAGCTGATATGTTCCAGAGAAAGTCGGCTGTCTAATATCAGATCTGCCCACTTTTCCATTGACATGCCAACACCGAAGCTTGAGAAATCCAAGGCAGAAAGCAAAAAAAAAAAAAAAAATTTAAATCCACGAGGTACAATCATAACATGGGGACATTTGTTTGAGAGACAGACAGTCCCAATCTAGGGGAGCACTATGACAACCTGGGTCTGCATTTCCCATAACCATAAATAGTGGAAGTCATTTTCTTTTTAGGTACAAAAAGGGACAAGATCTGACCCCCAAATCCATGGGAGGTGGCATGAACTTGCAAGTGGAATGCAAGACGGGGTCATCCAAGTCTACCCTGGTCTGTTGTCAGAGTTCAACCTAATTGAATAAAGCCATCAGGTGACGTCCCCAGAGCGCTGGTTCCAAGATCCCCCTCAGTTACAAAAATTCTATGACGCTCAGGTCCCCTAGATACGATGGCAGAGCATTTGCCTGGAATCTCTGCACTTACTGTGTTTGTTCTTGGTGGGGGTGGGAGTGGGGGGTGTACCAGGGATTAAGCCCAGGGACCCTCAGCCGCTGAGCCCCACCCCCAGCCCTATTCTGTATTTTATTTAGAGACAGGGTCTCCCTAAGTTGCTTAGCACCTTACAGTTGATGAGGCTGGCCTTGATCTTACGATCCTCCTGTTTCAGCCTCCCAAGCCGCTGGGATGACAGGCGTGGGACATTGTGCCTGCCCCCGCAATCCTTTAAATCACCCCTGGGTGGCTTGTCGCCTGACACAACATAACTGCTATGTAAATACTTGTCCCACCATATTGTAGGAAATCATGACCAGGAAGAGGCCAGCAGGTTTGGTGCGGGTGCGATCGTCTTCTTTGCTCTGAACAAGGGGCATTTCAAGAAGGAATATGTAGTAGGTGCAGATGGCTCCCCTGCCTGTCCCCACCTGTCCCTCCACCTGTGTCCCAGGGCAGGGCACTCAGATCTCGGTCTCCTCCCTCAGGATGGAGAGGTGGGGACGAGGAAGCTTGAGGGACGCTGTGGGCCAGGGCTCGTGCCAGCTGCTGCCCGGCGTCATCCAGGTGCTGGCCCCTGGGGATGTCATGGGGTGAAGCTGGGACTCAGAGGTGGGGTTCCAGAGCTGCTGGCTCCTCGCCTGTCCTGGTGTGAATGTCCAGCTGGCCCCGAGCCTTCTGGAAGCTTCTCTCATGTCTGGGCAGATCAGTCTCCAAAGACGTCCTCAGTGGTCTGGTGGCTCACTCTCCTCCTTGTCCCCTGGCACTTGAGCCCACAGGTTGGCATTTCTGAGGAATTAAACATTCCCCCGGTCACAGCTCACTTGTGGGCACAATAGTCTCTCGTACTCTTCGAATCAAAACCTCCTCGATATGCAAATTCAAACAGTGTCACTTGGCTGTCTCCTCTGCCCAGAGGATGTCATCAAACAGGGGTATGCAGGAAATTCCCCTCCTGGAGGCTGTTTGTGAGAGAATCACAAAAAGTCATTTTTTAAAAAAATTATCTTTACTATGCTTCGAACCAATGACACCCAAGAAGGGACAGGTTGGTTGGAGAAAGTGCACAGGTCACTCTGACCTTTAAATACAGGTAGGACAGGTGACAGGTGACATGGCAGGGGGTGTCCCAAGGAGGAACAAAGCCTGGTGTAGAGGTAGGACAGAGCTGGCTGCGTGGCGGAGGAGACAGCCCAGGGACAAAGGAAATTCCCCAGAAACCACAGGAACAAAATTTTTAATAGATGGGGTGGGACCACTTTATAGGCAGGTTGGTGGTGTTCCCGTCCCATACAGGAGACAGCAGGGAGCCATAGAAGGTGTTGGAGCAGAGGAGGAGTAGAGGCCAGAACCCACCCCATCCTTCAGCCATTCTGGATCTGCAAATTCACGGATTGACGGAGCTCGGTTTAACCCTCCAGTCGGTACCTGCAGCTCTTCCCTGGGCCCTTGCAGAGAAGGGAGATGGTTGTGCCCTGGCTGCACGTGTCACCAGCGGAGCCCACACAGTGGGCTTAGGCTCCCAGACCAGGAGTGAGCATCCTCTTCCTAGTCTATTCAGGGCCCGGTTTTTCACATTTGTGCTTGTGTGCGTGTGTGTGAATTTGTTCTTTAAAAGGGCCCCCGCCGCAGTGCTGAAGTTCAGTCCTGTGTCCCCGGGTGCACAGAGATGAGACGTGTCCCCATGAGCACACACCTGCGCCGGATCATTGCGCTGCAGACCCGAGTCACGGAGGCCACCAGTTCGACTGTAATGAACCGACGATAAATATTAACTGAGATTTCTTTAAACAGAAACGCACATAAAGCAAGGCCTGGTATTGATTGTCAACCAAAACTCTGTGACCAGAAGCCCACAGGACCCTCACCCGCGCTTCCCCCAGGAGCCGAGATTTCTTTTCCACTGCCTCAGCCTGTACGGCTACTGCCCAGGACATCGCCCACATGGAAACTGAGAAGCTGCAGGCCAGCGCTTCACAGCCAGGAGACCACAGAGCCAGCAAGAGAGGCCACTGGCCGTCGCTCGAGGGCATGCACTGCAGCCAAACGACCCAGGTTCAAAACCCAGCTGTTGCCGGGCCATGGTGCTCGCCTGACATCCCAGCAGCTCCGAGGCTGAGGCAGAAGGATCATGAGTTCAAAGCCAGCCTCAGCAACTTAGCAAGGTGTTCAGCAACTCAGTGAGACCCTGTCTCTAAATAAAAATATATAAAAGGACTGGGGATGTGGCTCAGAGGTTAAGCGCTCCTGGGTTCAATTCCTGGTGTTAAAAAAAAAAAAAAAAAAGCTCTTCCACTTCCTTGCTGAGTCCAAGTTGCTGAGCCTCTCTGGGTCACAGTTTCTCAACTATAAAACAGAGGCCATGGTTATATCTGTGTCGTAGGTGACTAGGACAACTTAACATGTTATTTGTTACATACTTAGGACACTGCTTGACTCGTGTCGTGTTTGTTAAATATATAGCTAAACCAAAGGGGGAAAGACGGAGAGGAAAAAAATGCCTCACTTCACAGGTAAGGACACTGAGTCAGCCCCACCTCTGAGTCACACAGATCTGGCCTTGACATGGCCTGAGGGTGACAGAACTGGGAAGACACTGGTGGCCCAGACCCAGTTGGGAGCCAGTGGCAATGATCCCGATACAGAGTAGACATAGGGTGGTGGCCGTGGCCACAGGTGCAGACACTTGTTGAGCCCCCACCGTGTTGAGCCAAGTCGTGATGGGACCCAGGGACCCTCCAGGACCCTGTGGGAGCCGGTGTGTCCCCACCCTGCCTCCCCCCAAGCCAAGGCTAGACGGATTCCAGGACACTTCTAGATGCACCCCGGCAGCTCGCCTTCAAGAATTACTAGGCGTCCCCGGCTGAGCCACAGGAGCAAGAAATACGACCACGCCCGGCAGAGCCTGATGAGAGACCCACAGGGCCAGACAGAGTTCCCAAGAAATACTGTCCTGCTCCCAAGACGAGGAGCAGCTCAGGAGCAGGCGGCTGCCCTCCTCCGCCATCGATCCCAGCAGAGAAGTGCTCAGAGCAGAGGAAGGAGGGAGAAGGAGGGAGAGAGCAAGATCTACTGCAGGAGGGAGCAGGCTGATGGAGGGGGACGAGCAGGCAGCTTAAATCAGGTGGGGCTTCGAGGCAGGCTGGGGACAGGACCGTGTGTGTGGTGACCAGCAGAAGCAGCAGAGGGGCTGGGCCAGGCGGGAGATGGGTGAGGACTTGGGGGGAGGGAGAGCAGCCCGTGCTCCAGAGGAGTCGCAGGAGAGTGCCAGGGACAAGCCCCTAAACATCACCGTCCCTCCTGTCCAGCTGGACGAGGCCCAGTCGCCCTTCATCCTCTGCCCTTTGGTTCCTGGCTTTATGAGCATCCCTGGATACTCCCAAGGAGAAATAAGCATGTCTCCCCCACCACCATGGGGACATCAAACGAGATGGACAGTAATGAACGTTCCCAGAGAGCTTCCGCTGTGCCTCCAGCAAGGCCAACAACTTCCTGTGTCTTACTCCAAAGTCTGCTCTGGGCCAGAGGCACCGGGTGGTTTCCATTGAACAGATGAGAAACAGAGGCTCAGAGAGGTTGGGGAACTAGCCCTCTGCCACAGAGCACTGCCAGAATTAGAGCCCAGGTGGTCTGGCTGCAGAGCTCACCTTCCCGACTGTGACACCACACGGGAGTCTGTCTTTTGTAGTTAAGCCTGATGGGAGGCTGTGCTCTTGTCACAACCCCTGTGAACCACTCTCTCCCCAGGAGCAAGCTTGGAACGGCTCCACCTTCTGAGCTGGGGTCTCTTCCAAAGGAACCAGGCAGAGCAAGTCCAGTAGGTGCCGCAGTCCGGCTGCAGCAAACTAATGGGGGTGGGGGTGGGGGGAGAACGAACAACTTGTGTACATTGATACAGCAGGAGTGGGAGCCCTTTATTGAAGGACAGGAGGGGTATATATACATTCCACACAGCTTATCTTAATTAACATAAACTAGATACAGCAGTCAACCAATAAGGAATCTCCACACTTAATGGCATAGCAGTCAACCAATAAGGAATCTCCACACTTAATGGCATAGCAGTCAACCAATAAGGAATCTCCACACTTAATGGCTCGCTGGTGTTACTTCACAAACCACTCCCCCTGGCAAAATGCCAGGCGCCATCTTGACTTGTTTACAGACCCTAACAAGTAGGTACAGCCAGGAAGTAAAGGGAGAACCCCCAGGGATTGCTCCCTGCCCGAGGAGTTGGGGTATGAATGTCCCCCTCCCTCAGGAGGCGTGTTAGCCCATTGGCGCTACTACAACAGAACACCGCAGACTGGGTAACTCATAATAAACTGAAGGTTACTTGGCTCAGGGTTCTAGAGCCTGAGAAGTCTCCAAGAACAAGGGGCGGGGCACACCTGCTTGCTGTGCCAGCCCATGGCAGAAGGCATTCAGTGGGTGAGAAGAGCAAGAGAGGGCAAGAAGGGGGCTGAACTTGTTTTTGAAACCCCCTCCTGGGGTCCCAGCAGTGATCCATTCATGAGGATGGAGCCCTCAGAACCTAAACACCTCCCATTAGGCCCCGCCTCCCCATGCTGTTGAAATGGGATTAAATGTCCAACACGTGAACTTTGAGGACACTTCCAAGTCCCAGCCAAGGGACATCTGAGGCACACTCTGCACAGTTCCTCCAAGGATATCTCGCAGGCTCAAGCCCCACCACCCCCAGTGCTAACCAGCTCCCTGACATCCTAGTATGGTGCCCCCTCCCCCACTTCCCTACTCCCCACCCTCCCTCCTGCCTCCTGCTTCTAACTGCCCACATCCAAGCCTCCATCTCAGGTTCTGCTTTGGGGGAGCCCAGACTCAGGCAGGACCCCACCAGCCACGCATACAAGACAATGCAAGAAGCAGAACCCGCTCTGCAAAGGTGAAGTTTGGGGAGATTTCATGGGGGGGGGGGGTGTCCCTTATTTGCTCCAATTTTCTTTCTCAAACTAGAAAGGAAGTTGGGCCAGCTCCTCATCCCCACCCAGGGGTCGAGCAAACGCTGCTCTCTACGACCTCGACCTCTGCTCGTCCTGCTCGGTGACGGACTGGCTTCGGTGAGCTACAGAATCCCGCGGGTGGCACTGCCAGTTCTCAAAAGCAAGCAACTACCTCCACAGCCAGGGGTCCCTCTTGTTCGAAGTGACCGGGCCATGACTCAGAGCTCACCCTGGCTTCTCTGTCTCTGTGCTTCTCAGCTGGGACATGGTGGAGGCTCCATCCTGGGGGGCGATGATGGGAATGAGCCCTCTGAAGGCAGGGCAGGGGCTTTGGAACACAGACAGAGGGTCTCCACCACCTGGGGAACCCCCAGTCTCCACCCAGGCCCAGAGCAGCTGGGACACAGAGCCTGTGACTCAAGGTGACAGCAGTAGGTTCTCATCATGGAACAGCGCAGAAGGGTCGGAGCTGAGGCTGAAGACCACCCCCCCCCCCGTTCTCCTTTCTCTTGGCCGTTCCCTGTCCACCACCTACACCTCCCTCCTCCCCATCTGCACCCAGGAGAGTGACCTGGACCTGGAGACCAAGTAGCTGTGCAGAGGACAGAGTGATAGGGAGGCTCTGGGCCCAGGGGGATCTGGTCTCCTGTGCCCTTATCCGCCGACAGGCAGTGCAAGTCCTGAGCTCAGCATTGATCAGTGTGCATCCCCCCACCCTCCGCCTGAGTCCCTGCTGCGAGCTGACTTCAAAGCCGATGCTGAGGGTGCTGGGTCCTTGCTTTTGAAGGAGTCGTGGGCTCTCCCAGGGCTTCCCCACACCATCTGATCCTGCAGGTCTCAAGTGCAGCCCAAGGGTCTGCATTTCTCATCAGCTTCCAGGTTCTGGAAGTTCCACGGACCCCCACACTGAGTAGCCAGGGGGTCGAGCATACAAATCCATGCTCTTGGGCAAATGACGTAACCTCCAGGACACGGGGCTTCCTTGCTTTTGGTTGGAGACACAGAGGGACACAGAGGCAGTCAAGAGGAGTGTTTAAAACCCAAGGAAATCTGGGTTCCACGTCCAGCTTGGCTATTTCACACCAGGGAAAACCACGCAGCTCTCTCTGAACCTCGGTCTCCTCATCTGGAGTATGGGGGTCGACAAAAATCACACCTTCTTCAAAGCCAGATGATGAGGACTCTATGGTTCCTGTCCTGCTCAGCCAGCGCCTGAGAAATGCTCAGTCCCTGAATCCCTCATTTCCTCCCTCAAGATGAGAGTCAAAAAAAAAAAAAAAAAAAACGTGAAGATTAGATACTGCACTGATTTTCACCTTTGAAATCCAAACAACCTGACATTGCCCAGCAAACGCCTCATTCACTGACCGTGTGACCCGAGAAAAGTTGCTTTAAGTTCTCTGCAAACTAAAGATAACACGCACCCACCCCCGCTGAGGCCACTGAGAATCTAAAACTCCTGCCATAAGGCCCCGAGCAGGGGACCCAGCACATGGAGCTCAACCAAGAGTCGCTGCTGCGGCTGGAGCAGAGGCTTGTGACCCACCACAGTGACCACCACTGTCCCAAGCCCAGGGAGCCTGCAATTCCCCAGCGCAAGTACCTGTCCTTCCCTGTGGTCGGGGCTACCTGGTCTGACCAGGCCCACAGGGCACAGACAGGAGGTCACTAACTCCCCCCTGCCCCAGTCCTCCACCAACGGCTGATGGGAGGAGGAGGGTCACTGTCTCCCCAGGTCAGCAGCACCCCTGAGCTCCGGGCGCCCACTCTAGCCTGCTCATTTGAGCACCTGTGAAGAGTCCTCCTTTTTCTGTCTTGCTGTCCTACCTCTCCAGCAGGTCACCTCCCCAATGATTTGCACTAAAAGAGTTGTCTCGGGGTCAGTCGTACCAACCTAGACTTGGACGTCTAACCCCGTCTCAGGTCCCCCTTTGCTCTTGCCTGTGTCTCTGCCGTCCCTCTGCATGCACCAGCCTCCTCCTGGACCCAAGTCTAGATTCCGTCCCGTCTTACCCGAAAGGGTCTGGGTGCATGTAGCTCTGCGCTGGCTCTTGGACGTGCCCACTGGTCATGCCGACATCAAAGGGGAGACCCCTGCGGGCTCTTTCCCCTCCTTACCACACTAACTGCGCCCAGAGAAGAGGGGAGCTGCCATCCAAATCAACACACACCCCTGCATCTGGCATGTGAAGATCAAGCTTGAGGAAGCAGGTTTAGGTCAGCAAGGAACGTGGAAAGCTCTGGAACAATAATTTTTAAGTTTTGGGGGTTTTTGTTTTTGTTTTTGTTTTTTTGCAGTAATAGGAATTGAGCCCAGGGATTCTCTACCATTGACCTACATCCTCTACCCTTTTTATTTTTTTTTTATTTTTATGACAGGGTCTCACTAAACTACTCAGGCTAGCCTCGAACTTGCAATCCTCCTGCCTCAGCCTCCAGAGTCAGTGGGATCACAGGTACAAATCAGGTAAGCAGTGGTCACTACATTCACCCTTAAAGCTGCCTTCTTATTCCCCACTATGTCCAACAGAAGTCAGGCTTCCAGATGACATGCAGGACACCAGTACCTTGGAAGTTCAAGAATAATGCTCAGTCCAGGTGCAGTGGCACATGCCTGTCATCCCTGCAGCTCGGGAGGCTGAGGCAGGAGGATCATGAGTTCAAAGGCAGCCTCAGCCACAGGGAGGCCCTAAGCAACTCGGCTAGACCCTGTCTCTAAATAAAAAATAAATAGGGCTGGGGATAGGGCTCAGGGGTCAAGTGCCCCTGGGTTCAATCCCAGAAGAAGAAGAAGAAGAATGGTTCAATGTGAAAATACCTCATGCAATATTGAAAACATATTCTGAAAAATTACCCATGTTCATTTGAACTTCAAGTGCCACTGGGCTGGCTGTGCTTTCATTTGCTAAGTGTGACCGCCTACCTGGGAGTCACCGCTTGGCCTCAGGCTGCCCCTTTGCAGGCCTGGACTCTGGGCTTCAGCAGCTCCAACAAGACCAGGGGCCCAGCTGGTGTGGGCCTCCCACTAGGGCAGCCTCCCGAGGTGGAGAGGGAGGGCCCTTGGACCCCAGGACCTCTGGCGACTGACCTCTCCCCTCTGGAGGTCACCTGATCCTTTTCAAAACACTCCCGCGACTGTGACCACGACATCTCTGGGAGACAGAAATAGAAAAGTTGTTATCCTAGAAACAGGAGCCCCTCAGGGTCAAGGTCACCCCGCAGGGTGGTGAGGGATGTTTCCCCTGCGCCCCGTGGGCTCAGCCAAGGGGGGGCTCAGAGAAGAAGAGGGAGGGGGGAGGTACATGTGTGAGAGAGACAGATGGACGGGGGAGAGAGACGGACGGACGGGGGGGAGAGAGACAGATGGACGGGAGGAGAGACGGAAGGATGGGGAAGAGAGAGAGAGAGACGGACAGGGGAGAGAGAAATCCATGAGTGGCTTCAACAGGATGGAGAACTTTCCAAAACACCAGACATGCTCAGTAAGCCCAGCTGGGCTGGGGGGCCAGCATGCAGGATGGGTCGCTGTGGGTGTCAGCTCTTCGCCCCGCAGCCTCCTGGATGGGTAAACGTAAGATGTGGGCCCACCAGCAGGACAGATGGGCTTTCAAACGTCTCATGCGACGTCCTGCACTCTGGACGTCAGCGAATCCCCAGCTCCAGCCAAAAAGGATGTTTGGAGCCAGAACAAAACCCAGACGTCCCCGTTGCCCCTCAGAGACGTGGAGATCAGAGTTGGACTTCGTCCTGGCACCAGCCAGAGGAGCAGGCTGTCACGCAGGTGGGGACAGACAGGCAGCCCTCCAGGGCTGTCCAGGGGCCTGTGGTTCCCTGAAACTCTCAGGCAGCAGCGTGTTCCCCGGGAACTGGCCTCACCTGACCCGGCCGAGTCCCCATCTCCCGAGTCCTCATCTCCCTGCCCTTCAAATCCAGCTCAGCTGACCTTCCCGGCCGGGTGGGCAGAATATGGAAGGCTGACAAAGCCAAGTGTTGGCGGGAAGGGGCAGGGACGGGCACGCCTGTGTCACAGGTGGGGGCACAGAACAGCTGGGTGGGAACTCTGCAGCGGTTTCTTAAAAACCTTAAACACAGGCTTGTGAGACCATGGCCAGGACCTAGGAGGAATGAGAATGTGAGCCTCCCATGAGCCCTGAGAAGCTGCTTCCTGATGGGGAGACCAGGGATACCCCATGTCCCTCAGCAGGAGGAAGGGTGAGCAGACGGGAACACTCACGCTCCTCCGCATGAAAACAGGAATGAGCTTGGGACACGTGCTGCGTACAACAGAGATAAATCTCAAAGGCACGATGCTGAGGGAAAGAAGCCAGGGGCCAGAGGGTGCATGCTGAGTGACTCCATGCATGGAAAGTTCTAGAACAGGAGAAACTAACCCACAGGGAAAGAAATCAGATTGGTGGTTGCTTCCAGGCATGGGGAGGTTGCCTGGGAAAGGGTGCAGGGGACTTCCTGAGATGGCGGAGATGCCTCCTCTGTCCCCCCATAGGCTCCCCGCACCTGTGGCTGTATCTAACTGAACTTAAGATTGAACAGCTTGACTCAGGCACGCACGATGGCACACACCTGTCATCCCAGTGGCTCTGGAGGCTGAGGCAGGAGGATCACAAGTTTGAGGCCAGCCTCGGCAACTTCTTGAGACTCTGTGTTAAAATAAAATATAAAAAAGGACTGGCGATGTGGCTCAGGGTACCAAAAAGAAAAAAATTCACTAAAGGTAAATTATTACCTCATTTTTTCCAAAGGCAAAAATCCCAGCCTTCACTCACTCTGGGAAATCTACCTTCTGGGTGGAGAACACACCAGAGTGACCACCCCCGGGGGAGAGTTGGGGTATTTCTACGCCAGCTCCTGTTTGTCATTGGCTGAGGACTGCCGGGAGCAGAAGGTGTCCCCAGAACCTACAGCTGGTCACCAGTGCGGGCAGGGCCCACCCGGTGGCCAGAGAGAAACAGAAATGCAGAAATGTGGGGGGCAGGCTGGGCGCCCACAAATGGCCTCAGTGGAGGAAAACGGCTGGGCCTCAGAAGCTGTGTCACTGTCAGGGCCGCCTGGATGTCTGTCTGTCCCTCAAAAGTAGAGGGACTAAAAGCTCAGCCTTCAGGACAAGGCAGACCTGGCCTCCAATTCCAGCTCTCCCGCTGTCTAAGGGACACCTTGAGCAAGTGGCTCTTCATCCCTGCGATGCAGACCTGGCATTCAAGGAGGCCGCTGGCTCCTGTCCTGTTTTTAGCATCTGCTGGCACATAATAGGAGCTCCAAAAATGGTACAGCAATGAGGGTGTGTTTGCCCTCCACCTTCACTGTACTGGCCAAAAAAGAAGAGTTGAAGTAAATTTTTCCATTAAAGTTTTTCTCCTGTGAGTTTTAAAATCTGACAGGTATGTGAGTCTGCTTTGCCAAAGCAGCGTCTGGCCATCTATCCATCTGCATCCCTCAGCATTGGGCCATGAACTGAGGCGTGCACGATGAGATTTAATTTTAGAGATTAAAGATGTGGCAGAGAGCTTCAAGCAGGAGGTCCTGGGTTCAGTTCCCCAGCACCACCAAAAAAAAAAAAAAAGTTGAGTTCTGTTTTTTCTTTTTTTTTTTCTTTTTGGTGCCAGAGATTGAACTCAGGGCCCTCGACCACTGAGCCCCGTCCCCAGCCCTATTTTGGGTTTTATTTAGAGACAGGGTCTCACTGAGCTGCTTAGGGCCTCGCTGTTGCTGAGGCTGGCTTTGAACTTGCCATCCTCCTGCCTCAGCCTCCTGAGCCACTGGGATGATGGGTGTGCATCACCGCGCCCCGCCAAAATGTTTTCTTTAAATGTTTCTGTTGAAAAGATAATACATGCAGATGGTTCAAAATCCAAAAGGTATTAAATGATCAACTGTGAGAACCCCCTCCCTCTACACCAGCCGCCTGTTGTCTTGCCCCAAGTGCCCCACATTATCAGCGTGTTTGTGTATTTTCCAAAAGTACTTTCAGAGGGCAGCCCAACACTGCGGTCCTGCTTCTGTTTATCTACCCATGAATCCGGCAGAAAATGGTATTTGGTCAGGCGTAAATTATACATGCAGCAAAGTTTAAAAAAAAAAAAAAGACTTTTCTTCTAAACTCATTTCAGATTTATTGAAACTTTGCAAATTTAATGTAAAGAGTTCTTGGAGACCCTGCACCCAGCCCCTCCCCCCATTAACACAGTGACTTTATCACAACTAAGATGCCCTTGGCACCACGTTATTAACTGTGACACAGAATTGTTCCAGACTTCACCCGTCTGTCCACTAAAGTGGCTTCAACCCAAGACAGCACCCTGCACCTGACTGCTAGGTCCCTGTGACAGTGTCCCCCTTCCCTTATCTTCTCAGCCTTGATTTTTCTTTTTTGGGGGAGAGGGAGTGGGGGGCGGTACTTGCAGCCATCTAAAATGTCATGAATCCACCTGTCTTGGTGTCCCTTAAAAGGAGAGAGCACTTCATTGTGGTCACCTCCACGGTGGGACTGGAAGGGCTCAACTTCATTGCTGCTCTGTGACCTTGGACATGTCACCTTCCCTCTCTGGGCTTCAGGCTTTCTCGGATACATGAAGCAGAGAAACCACCTGGCCTTTCTGAACAGGCTGAGGAACTCCACACTCCACACCTCTGAGAGGCCCCAACACACATTAGCACATTAAAGGCTCTGAAAAGTCCTACAAGGCGGCATCTGTTTCCTTACCCACAATCCATCGTTGCTCACGTGCATTTGGTGGAAGGGGCAATCGTCTCCCTCCCCCCATTTACCTACAGAAGTCTTTCCCGGGGGAGCCTCTGGGACATTTGGAATTGGTGACACATGAAGCCTGTGGATGTGACTTTGATTTGATGGGGGATCTGAAGCAAGCAGGACCCGAAGGCTGGTGTGAAATCTAGGAAGCCGAGGCACAGGGCCGGCTGACGTGGACAGTCTGGAGGCAGACCACCCCTCCTCCCCATCCTGCTGAGGCAGCCCAGACACAGGCCTCGAAGGACCCCCAAGGAGACAACGCAGGGGCCTCTTGGCAGGCAACTCGGCACTATCCATCAAAATCCATCAACACATGTGCCCTTGAATTGGCAGTGACACATCTGGAACCATCCACACCTGAGCTAATCACCATCTCACTGTGTGGGGTAGGAAGAGACTGGAACCAACGCACTGCCAGTCAGAGAGGGCCGGTAATCCCAGTGACTCAGGAGGCTGAGGCAGGAGGATAGCAAGTTGGAGGCCAGCCTCCGCAACTTAATGAAAACCCTTTTTTTAAAAAAGGACTGAGGAAGCAGCTTAATGCCTGTGGGCTCATTCCCAGTACCAAAAATTTTAAAAACCAAGGATATAAAGTCAGAATATAGGTAAATTTCTTTGTGTATGTGTATTAAATATGTGAAACTGATATATAAGGAAGATATGAAAATGAATAATCCTAATCATATGATGTCATATTTATTGATGGAGTGGCATGGAAATGGGAGGGAAATTTTTCATTGTATTCTTTCCTATATATTTCATGTAAATATATATTATGTTTTTCTATATGTGAACAATGAGTATACTACTTCAACATTACATAGCTGTGAATGCAGGAGATACCTATGAACTGAGATACAACAGTCTCCTATTTTTATAACTTTTTAAAAACTAAGCAGTCTGTGGAGTAGTATTTACATACTGAAGGATGCATTTGTCCCTGTACCTGTCTGGGTACAGGTTTCTATCCATGCACACCCCGACACTGATATACACAGATACACAGACGATGCCTAGTTCTTTCTGGAACATTCCAAGAGACACCACTGAGAGTAGTTCCCCACCCTGAGGGGACCAAAGACGGACAGGTGGGATTTCCCGCCCTGAAGGCCCGTCCTGATGTGCACCCAAAACATTGTTTAAATGCTCTAACCGTCTGTGAACCTCGGCCTCTGCGACAACATCCTTTAAACAAAGACTCAGAAATTTCAGCCCCTCCCTCTCGGGGTGGCCTGCGTAAGTTCCAGCCCACCCATCTCTGGGGTGCTCTTCCGATGTCCAAACACCTGCAGAATTAAATGTGCATCTATTTATTCACACGGGCCGGAGGGATACCCACAGTGCATTGCAAAGTGCAGGAAAGTTCTAGAATCAAAAAAAAATGAGGCCATCCAATTTTTGTGGAAAAACATTGCATACTGTCGTACACGGGAACACACCTGAGAGGGATTTACTTATGGAGTGGCATGGAATTGTCTCGCTGATTACCTAAGTGACCTGGAATGTGCCACTAAAAAAAAAAAAAAAAAAAAAACATTATTGGGTCTCAGGTTCCCCGTTGGCAAAACGGTCACCGCCCTTTGGCCTCCTCGAATGAGCGCACTGGATTTTCCCAACGGGGGCCTCACGTGGGCCATCGCCCGAGCTCCGTCCTGAGTAGCCATTGCGATCGCTGTTGCTGCCGGTTATTCATCGTGGCATCGCTATGGTGCTCAAGAGCAGGACAGCGACAGGTGGCCGATGGCGTTGGGCCACCGTCTGCACTCGTTTCCTGAGCGGAGGGGGCAGGAAGGACCCCACTTTCTGTGCGTTCCGTTGCTGTGTCTTTGGGGCCTTTTGGACCGCCGCATGCATTAGTTCATGAGAAAAGCAGATTCATTGCAGGGGACAAATGCCATCTGAGCCACTGTGAGCCACTATGGGGGTGCGGGGGGGCTCAGGCAGTGAGAGCCGGTCGCGGATCTCACGACCGTAAAACAGGAAGACAGGAGCCCGCAGCCACCTGCACCTAAATCTGCCCGCCTCCCTCCCCTGCAGGACGCAGGTGCCTCGAGTCAGAAATTACATCCGGGCTGCGCAGATTTGTGTCCCCTCTCCCCAGTCATTCAGCCGGGAAGCTCAGCCTGTGCCACTGTTTATCATGCTCCACGGCTGGAGGGGAGCCAGGGAAGGGAGGTGACCAGGATGCTGCAGCCACAAGCTCCCAGGCCGCCCCAGAGACGGGTCACCAACTTTGGTCTGGGCAGCAGGACACGGATGGGGGGGGGGAGCCTTTGGTCAGGTGCATCTGCGGGGGCTTGGGTTCCCAGGGCCTCCAGACCCCTCGCCACTCGAGCCCTTGGGTGGCTCTTAGGAAGGAACCCTGATGACAGACCAAGACCAGGGCTCGGGGAAGGAACAGACTCCCCGGGTTCGCACCCCTGGCCAGCAGAGCAGCCCAGGTCGGTCCCTCCCAACGCACGGGCCATTCAGAAGCTGAGGCGGGCTCCGTCTCAGACAGCCCGCTCATTCCACAAAAATGGAACCGGATGTCCCGTGACTCCTGTGTGGCCGGAGGGCCATCACTCTCAGACTCCCAGGGCACACAGACCTGTTTGCCTTGGGCACCGATGTATTCATTATCTACTCTGCCCAGGAGCTGAGCCAGCACGGGCCATAGTAAGGACAGACAGGCTGCCCTCAGGGAGCCCTACGAGGGAAGAATTTTTTGTCCAAAAATGAAAGCAAAGAATCAGAGCAGGCGTCCCTGAAAAGGTAAAGTTTGCACTGAAGTCTAAAATAGGAGTGAGGAAGAGGAAGAAGGAAGAAAGGCATTTGGACAGTGAGAATAGCAGGTGCAAAGGCCCTGTGGTTGGAAACACAAAGGACTCAAAGATGACCCTTGTGGCTGGAACAGAGAGATCCAGGAAAGGGGGTGCCAGGAGAGGTGACATGACCACAGAGATCATGCAAACCCGTCCAGGGAACTGAGGAAGAACTGACTCTTCACCCAAAAGTCACAGGAAATCCCCAAAGAGCTCTGAGCAGGAGCCATTATGATCCATGGACACCCTCGAGGTAGTGACAATCCAATAAGAGTTAGAGACACATGAAGACACAAGAAGCCACCACAACCAAACAAACACACCATGGAGGGAAAACCCCGGTAACCAGGCAGCCACCTAATGCAATCTGAGAGGCCAGAGGACTCCCCGGAGGAGGCCCCATCTGGAATGAAACATGTCATAAACCCATCGCGGAACCCTGGGTCCAGAAGACTCTGAGAGCCTCCTCCCAACAAGGATGAGGCCTGTTTCAAGAAGAGGCTGGGGACGCCAGGTGCCTCTGTGAAGCCACAGCCTCGGGTGGCAGAACAGAGGCCGGAAGCCGTGGAGGGCTCTCTGGCTCCCCTCAGAAGCCTCCCTTGGCTGGGACGACTTCCTCCTTTGTCCCTAAACCTCACCTAGAGGCAGAGGTCAGAGAGGTCTGAACCCTGGGGCAGATGCACGGCATCTCTGACCCCCCAGGGACGAGACAGGGCGGGGCTGGTGACGGTCACAGCACCAGCAGTGACCTCCAGGAGGCACTCGGGCAAGAGGCCAGGGAGCCTCAGAATAAGGACTGAGGCCAGTGGGGAGGGACAGTCAGCTCTGCTCCCGGCAGGTGAAGGTGCAGTCAGGGGACTTCCCTAGGGAGGGGCAGGCAGAGACCCCTTTGTCCTACTCAGGGACAATCCTGACCCCTGGGGGTGGAGCAGAGCCCTGCTGGGGGCGTCAGGACCGCAGGGACCACGGCTCCATAGAAACCAGCTGGGCGCCGGTCACCCCAGTAGCTCCGGAGGCTGAGGCAGGAGGATCGTGAGTATAAAGCTGGCCTCAGCAACTTAGCAAGGCCTCAGCAATTCAGTGAGACCCTGTCTCTAAATTAAAAAATAAAAAGGGGCTGGGAGGTGGCTCAGTGGTTAAGCACCCCTGTGTTCAACCCCTGGTACCAAAAATATGAATACAATCCCGTTTCTAAAAGGCAACCCAATTTGTCTTAATGGGCAGAGAAGCTGGAAAAAAACAAGTTCAAGTCAGCAACCCACCAACACATGAGAAGTTGACGTCATCGGTCATCAGGGAAATGGTCAAAACCACAGCAAAAACCCACTTCTCGTCCATAGGAAAGGCCACTAAGTACAGAGGGCACCAAGCACTGAGAGGAGGTGAAGGTACCGCAGCAGTGGGGGCAACACATGTGACACCACCTTGAAAAGCAGCTGACGATTCCCTGTAAGGCTCACGAGGAGATTGACAGCAACTCAACTCGCGAGTGCACAGGTGTGTATCCAGAGAGTTGAAAACAGGTGTTCTGACCAGTGTCCATATGCCAATGTCTATGGCAGCATTGTTTGCAATGGTCAAAAGGCGGAAATAACCCCAATACTCATCAATGGATGGTTAGTCAACAAAAATGTGGTCCAGCCATACAATGGAATATTACTCAGTCATGAAAAGGGACTAAGGACTGATACATGCCACAACAAGGGTGAGACTTGAGAGCATGCTGAGTGGAAAAGCCAGACACATATCATATGATTCTATCCACATGAAAAACTCACCACAGTCAAAATGTTCACCAAAAAGCTGACCAGCGGTTGTCTAGGTTTGGAGGGAAGGGGAGGGAGAGGCTACCAACCAGCATGCAATCTCCTCCCAGGGTAATAGGAAGGTTCTGGAGCTCTAAAGTGATGCTCCTTACACAAGCTGGTGTCTACACCGAAGGCCGTGGAACTCTTCATTTTTAAATGGTTAAAATGGCAACTTTCATGGTACATGTACTCTATCCCAACTCTTAAAAATCTAAGAAACTAAGTAAATAAATAGATTGGCAATCCCTCCTGCGGCTTCTTGTCACCCTTGGAATAAAATCTAAAAGGTTTGCTCTGAACACCAGGGGGACACAAGATCTGCCGCCACCCCTCCAACACTTCCCTCCCCCCCTCAGCTCCCAGCTGTTCTCGGAACACATCAAGCAGGAACCACCTCAGGGCCTTTGCACTGGCCAGTTTCCCTCTCCCTGGAAAACCTCCACCCAGTCACATAGGCCACGGGCCCCAGGTGGCCTTCCCTGCCAGAATTCTCCCCTTGGTCTAATCTCTACACCTGGCAGGACCTGCAACTTACTTCACCATTAGAATACAGTGAAGGGGACAGGAAGCCACGTTTGGGTGACGTTACAGGAAACTGCAGTGACCACCTCTCTGGCTTTGGGGAAGCTGCGGCCACATTGGGGAGCCCAGGTGGCAAGGAAGCAGGCCAACCAGAAGTGGCCCCGGGCCAACAGCCAGCTAGGCAGTGAGTATGGGTGGCCACACTGCAGTGAGCCCTGCAGCCCACGAGGAGCCAGATCCCGCCACCCACGCCCTGAGCCTGGAAGGACATCCCTCCCCTCCTGAGCCTCAGTGGAGACCGCAGCCCAACCAACACCCTGCCTGTGACTTTCAGATGAAATCCCCAAGAAGCCAGCGTCACAGAGCCTGGGTTCCTGACCCGCAGACGACAAATGTGCGTGGCTTTACGTGGTGGCCCTTCGATACCAGCATGGGTAACTAATCCGCAGGCCGCTGTGCTGACATCACCTCCTTAGGGAGGCCTTCCCTGATTTCACCTCTGAAAACAGAAATCTGTCCTACACCAAAGGATAGATAACTGCGCAACGCCACTCACAGGGGGACTCTAAAATAGTCAATTTTTTGTATACCAAGGATTAAACCCAGAGGCACTTAGCCATAGAGCCACGTCCCCAACCCTTTTTTATATCTTATTTAGAGACCTGAGTTGCTTAGGGCCTCGCTAAATTGCGGAGGCTGGCTTTGAACTCACGATCCTCCTGCCTCAGCCTCCGGAGCAGAGAATCAGAGAATAGAAGGGGAGCAGCCAGGGGCAGAGAAAACTGATCAGAGGTGACAAAGTTTCAAGGATGCAGCTGCATCAGTCCTGCAGACCTGGTGGACAGCCGCTGGACATATTGTAACCTTTCAGGATTCTTAGGGAGGCGAGCTTTTAAGTGTTCCAGGCACGAAATAAAGTAACCATGCGACATGATGGACGTGTTAAAATCAGCTTGATTGCGACTGTCACTCCACCTGTGCGCTCACACCAAGGCCTCAAGGGGAACGACTCCTAGTTGCCTCCTGTACCCAACAAAAGAATGAAAGAAAGTCCTCCCAGGACCCCGTTGCGCCCTGTTACCCCGATTTCTTGCTCCGCAGCCCTCGCCGCCACCTCATCTGCGGTCATGCACGGGTTTAGAGCCGAGAGCCGGGACCCAGCGCCCCGGTCACCCCGTCGTCCAGCCGATCAGAGAGGAAGGACGACTCCCCGCTTTGCAGGGCGCTCCTCCGAGCACCGGCCTCCGCGGGCTCCGGGGACCTGAGCTGCGCTGGCCTCCTCCTCTGCCGGAGCGGACTCCGGGGCTCCGTGGTAGAGACCGTGCCCAAGGTCACGGGGTGGCCACGGCAGGCAGCCTGACCCGGAGCCCGCGTTCCTGCACCGGCGAGGGCAGCCCTGGTTCTGTTCCCAGCGAAGCCCCCAGAACGTGCGCCCTGCAGCCCCTTCCCCGGCCCAGCCTCCAGGGCAAGACCCGCAGGAGGGACCAAGGTCTGAAGCCGTCTCCCAGGTCCCTCCTAGCCGTGTCCCCCGTCCACAGGGCCTGACCACACAGCCCCTCCGTCTCCCCTTCCCGTGTCTCAGGGCCAGGGATGGTAATGACGTCCCACCATCACCGTCCCCAGGGAGCTCCCGAGTCCCAGAAGTGGCCTTCACCCTGCTTACGGGAGGCAAAGGACTCAGCTGGCCTCCGGAGAGCCCTGCCCCCTGATGAGCACACCCTGTCTAACCCCTGCCCCTTGAGGGTGGGCTGGACCTGTGAATATCGTGGGATTTCACCCAGTGGTGGGCTGCTCATCAGTTGACGGTGAGTGAACCAACAGGAAGATCCACCTGGGTGGGCCTGCCCAAATCAGGTGACCCTTACCTGAAGTCGGGGTGCTCCACCTGCTGACCCTGAAGAAGCAAAAGTCCACGTGGTAAACTGCCTATGGAGGAAGACCCATGACAGGACTGAGAGCAGTCCCTGGACAACAGGGACTCCGGTCCTATGACCACAAAGGACCAAATTCTGCAAAAAACTCAAATGAGCGTGAAGAGATCATGGACCCCACAGAACCTTGATTGCAAACTTGTAAGACCCGGGGCAGAAAACTTGGGTTCTGTTCCTTGGCAACACCATGCCCGGGCTGTCAGCCTGCAGAACAGTATGCCCAGGGACAGGAATTGGCCAAAGTGACAAAGTTTGTGAACAGAGGAGTCGCAGCTATAGAAATGCGTACACTGCCCTGGCTCTGTCCATGGTCACGTATTAAGTCCCTCTCACACTGGATGACCATGGTCATGCCATAGCTCCTGGGCCCTGAGGGGTGAGGTGCTTAACCGGCCTGGGCCTCGGTTTCCTCATCCGTAACAGGACAGCATGGTGCAACAGACGGTGCAACGAAGTGCCTCACACGGGCCCAGTGCAGAACTCGGCAGAGCCTCTGGGTCCCAGTGTCCGCCATTGCCTCGCTGGAACATGGAGGCTGGATGTGGGTGACCCATCCCTTCCTCACCTCCAGTGTCCAGGTGCCTTTGGAGGGACCCCCCCCTCCACTCCGCTAGCTTGGACTGAAGGTCAGTGGGCTGTCCGTGCTCCTGGGTGCAGAGAGACCCCAGCCCGCGTGGTTGGTGCGTGCTGAGTTAGACCCATTTCCAGTGCGAGGCTGGCTCTTCTCTTGGGTCCCCAGAGGCTGAAAGGAGAGGAGGGAGGGAAACAGGCCTCTCCTCGCCTTCCACAGAGGGCTCCTCGGCTCACACGGGGAAACAGGATTGTTAAGAGGCAAATCCCAGAGCAGAGGAGGGGCAGCTGGGGGGGGAGGGGCAGCGCACGGGTGCACCTGGGCACAGAGGCGGGCTCCTGGCCACCACCCGCTGTGCTTTGAAAACCAGGAGAACAAGGGGAAGTCGCCCCCTGAGATTTAACCTCCCCTCTGTCCCCCACAAAATCCAAGTTGCCAGTAGAAGGCAGGAGGACATGCCCCCTTCTTGGGGATGACGTTTTTAGGGGGATGGGAGGTACCGGGGGTTGAACTCAGGGTCATTCAACCCCTGAGCCACGTCCCCAGCCCTATTTTGTATTTTATTTAGAGACAGAGTCTCACTGAGTTGCTTAGCGCCTCACTATTGCTGAGGCTGGCCTTGAACTTGAGATCCTCCTGCCTCAGCCTCCCAAGCCACTGGGATGACAGGTGGGCACCACTGCGTCCACCCTCAGGGATGATTTCAAGAGCCTCTGTGATCTACTGAGATGCTCCTACGGGATATTGCTAAGACGGACTGTATTCCTGCCTTCAGGACGCCGGTGACACAGTGGATAGACTAAAATGAAGAGAGGACCTTGTAGAAACCTCTGTTAACCAAAGAAAAGGGGGGCTCTGGGTTGGAGGAGCCTTGATAAACTGGGTTTGATGAGATTACCTGGGTGTCTTTTTTGTGGGACTTTTCAGTGCCTTTCATGCGACAATGTGCCTTTGAACCTCCCCACCTGGCGCTCGTCAGGATCCCCTGAGAAGGGGATCAAGAGGGCAGACACACCATGGGCCTCTGCAGTTGGAATCCCAAGAGGTCAAGTTCAGGAAACCACAGCGCTGAGAGACCTCTGGGCTCTTCGGGTGATGGATAACCTGATGTGGAGATGGAAACTTGGGACGACCAGCTTCTCTGAGTCCTCCACCCTCCCTGTCCCCACTGAGCCCTCCCTCAGCATGCCTCACCTGTCTGGATCCGCAGACCCCTCAGTGCATTCCCCACTTGTTCTCCATTCCCCACCAAGAGAGCTGTCGTGGGAACCTCGGCTCAACCCAGAAGTGCTCCTTACAGGGAGCCAGGTGACCTTCCCACCCTGAGCCCAGCTCAGGGAGACAGTTGGGTCAGGCGCCCTGCTCTGCTGCATTTGGCCGCTGCAGAGCCTCTGATGTTCCCTGGGTTTCCCGAAAGGCAGGAGCGGGAGCCTGAATGGCAGCCAGAGAATTAACTGAAGCAGCCAGGTGCAGTGGCCCCCGCCTGTCCTCCCAGCAGCTCAGGAGGCTGAGGCAGGAGGATCGTGAGTTCAAAGCCAGCCTCAGCAACTTAGCGAGGCCCTGAGCCACTCAATGAGACCCTGTCTCTAAAGAAAATACAAAGAGGGGCTGGGGACGTGGCTCAGAGGTAAAGCTGAGCCCTGGGTTCAATCCTTGTATGAAAAAATTCACTGAGCTGTCTGCGGAGGCTGGAGGTGGGGCTGTCCTCGTGGCCCCGGCAGGGAGCCCTGGGGCATTCAGAAAGAAATGAGTGGGTTCTAGAAGGACACGTCTTTCCAGGCGGCAGAGACCGGGCTACATGTGGAGTCTCGGTGTCATCTGGACTCAGAGTCTAAGGGGCTGACCTCCAATGTGCTCATGGACTTCCTCCCGGACCCCCTGGCTGACGCCCTCTCTTCCAACAGCCTCATGCCAGAATCTCCAGCCAAACAGCCCCCTCTTTTCAAGAGGCAGCAGAAGGTATGGGGCAGCCCCGGAATTTTCTGAAATAAATACTGTTCCCAATTCTCTGCACAAGGGCTGAGGAGTCATGTTAGTGCCCCCGCCACGGTCAAAGATTGACCCCAGGGAGGGCTATTGGAAGGGAGTGGATCCTGTAGGAGGGGCTGTGGGAGGTTCACAGGAAACTGGGGGCATACCCTCAGGAGTGCTTCACATAGGACCTCTTGATAGTCCTTGTGCTACCCCTGGGGTTCTCACAGGGGCATTCTCAAAGGAACCAGCCTGGCCCCTCTCCGCTCCTGTTTGAGAGGGGGCCACTTGCTCCTGTATATTCGCCCTTCATGACACGCCACCACCCACTGTCCTCACCAGAGACCAAACCAACAGGGCTGCCTGATTTTAGACTTTGAGTTTCCAAAACCGTGAGCCAAATAGTCCTTTTCTCTCTATAAAGTTAGCTGCCTCGGGTATTCCATTGTAGTAACACAAAGCTGACCCATACACGTTAGTCAATATTTCTGAGCCTCAGTTTCCTCATAGAGGAACAAGAATACAATCTACCTCTCAGAGAGTACAGGGCGTCCAACACACCTAGCACACAGTAGTTCTTCAGCACATACGAGTTATTCCTTCTTCGTCGTTCCTTTCTTCCCCCAAAGGCTTTGTATGAGGAAAGAAACCCGGTCTGACACCAGCCTAGGGTGGGACACTGGACACCTCTTGGGCTCTAAACTTGTTGGGATACTTTTGGTGGAACAAAGCCAACTCATTCAAATTAACTCAGGCAGGGGAGACGGGGAGAGAGAACTATTATATCACCAGCCTCCAGGGCTGGCGCCATATTGCAATATGGCAGCCCCTCACGTGGCTCTGGGTGAATAAAGGAGGAGTCCCCAGAGAAGGGGAGCTGGGCACGCCAAGCAGTAGGTGACCACTGAGAGCAGCGATACCCACCCTCGAGGGGCTCAGTCTCCAGAGGGACTCGAGATGGAAAAGCGCACGCCCATCCAGAAAGGGCCCGTGGCCTGACGAGTCAGAGGCATCCCCATAGCCCGCGGCTGGTGGGCAAGGTGCCCAGAAGCCACGCCAACCGCCACCCCAAAGCCATCCTGGGACCCGACGAGCTAATTAATCACAATTATTATTGATGTCGGTGCCAATCCACCTGCTCATGTCACAAGACATTAGTTATTGCCGAGAATGATGAATCCCAGGATGTAGAACATGCTAAAAATATTAATCTACAAGTGAAAATGATTTTAATTGGATTTCGCCCTCGGGGTCACGTCGGGGGCCTGCTTTCAATCAGACTTGTCCAGTCAGCAAAGCGGACCCCAGCCTTTCAAATTGAAACTGTGATTGGCTGGCAGAGGTTAATAGAAATGTTGGGAAATAAATAGGTTATTGATTGATCATAACAATCAGCCGGCTCCCGGCTCCCCCCGCTGACCTCGCCCACCCAGTCTCTCGGAAACTCGGTCAGCATCTCATTAGGGATCACTTCTACAATGCTGGGTATTAATGAGCAGGTAATACTGCCGGGGGTTAGGGAATTCTTGCTGGATAGTTTCCCAGTGACAGAAAAATGGGGTAAGACCTCGGGTCCAACATGGGGACTGTCCGTGATTGGGGAGGGTCCCGTGAGGGACAAAGTTCCTCTCCCCACATCCCTGCCTGCTGCCCATTCCGTCTCCTGACCACGAGCTTTTGTGCAGGGGACCTGGGATCTCCTGGGGAGCTCCTTCCACAACACGGTGAAGCAACCCAACAGGAGACTCTCTCGGCAGGGGACTTGCTAAAAAGACAGACCCGAGGCCCACACCCGGAGACTCCACAGGGGGCTGCATCTTAAGAAGCCCCCCCCCCCAGAAATCATGATGCAGTCGGGAACCTCATTTTGAGACACTCGAGGTAAATGGTAAATCAGTGTCCTGGGGACCTGGCCGGAGCTTGTCCAGACTCCGCTGGGGAACAAGGAGAAGAGGTCAGCTGGATCTGCTCAGGAGGTCCACGGCCAATGGGAAGAACAGTTTGTCCCCACAAGACCACTCTTTTTGTTGTTTGGGGGAGGGGTACCAGGTATTGATCTCAGGGGCCTCAAACTCTGAGCCCCACCCCCAGCCCTTTTCTGTGTTTATTCAGAGACAGGGTCTCCCTGAGTAGCTTAGGGCCTCACCATTGCTGAGGCTGGCTCTGAACTCACGATCCTCCTGCCTCAGCCTCCTGAGCCACTGGGGTGACAGGCGTGGGCCACTGTGACAGGCAAATGGGCACCAGCAGCATGGTGCCCATCAGGGAGCCAGCAGGTATCTGCCTCTGCCCTTCAGGGGGCCAGCCACCTGGTCAGGAAAACAGAGGTGGCGGAGACTTCCCGCCCCACCCAGCTGCCCCTCCCACTGCAGAGATGGCTGCTGTCAATCATCTTGTGTCAACACAGCAACTCTGTGAAGGTGGCAGAGACCAGGAAGCTGAGGCTCAGAGGTGGGACGTGACTTGCCGGAGGTCCCATCCCCCGGTGCCCCTGCACAAGAGCCGGAGTCCAGCGTTCATGTTCTCCAGTGCTCAGCCACCTGGTCAGGGACCATAGCCCTCCCCAAGGGGGCAGGTGGGACCGGGCAGGGGTGGGGTTTGGATCAAGGGTGAAGTGATGACAACTGGCGGGACCAAGACTTAAGAGTCCTGGGAAGGCGCTCAGGCATGGGGCTGGGTTCCAGAAGATTCTCACAGGGTTGAAATGAGCCTGTCAAGAGAGGCCCTTGCCTCAGAGGTAAGAAGAAAGATCTGTTCAAAGAAGAGCAGAGGTGACTGGCGCCACCAGCACAGGACAGTGAAGGAGACAGCGTCTCCCAGCCCAGGACACTCCCCAGACAGGGCTGTGTGGATGCCGCTGCTCCCCTGACTCCTCCGCACTCCCCCAGGGCTCTCCCCCCGACTCCTCACCTCCACCTTCCCTCTCCAAACCATTGTCCACCTGGCAGCTGGCCAAGGCTTAGAGCATTGATTGGAACTGTCACTCTGTGGCACAAACCTTCCACTGACCTCCAGACACACACGGGCACCTTAGGGCTCCTTATTGTGATTGAAGAGCCCCCACTTGCCCCTCCAGCCTCATGTCTCCGGCCCCCAGCCTCTTCTACCCCTGCCCATCTCTGCCTGCAGCCCACCAAGCTCATTCCCACCTCAGGGCCTTGCCCTGGCCATGCCCCACCTAGAACTCTCTTCTTCCCAATTCCATGTTTTAGCTTTCCATCACTATCACAAAATACATGAGATCATCGACTTAAAAAGAAGAAAGGTAATTTGAGCTCACGGTTCAGGAGGTCTCCATTCTTGGTCAATAGACCTCTTTGCTTTTGAGCCTGGGGGCGTGGGTGGGCACCACTGCTCACCTCACAGCCGCAGAGAAGTCTTCAAGGACATACCACCAACGTCCCAAAACCTCCCACCAGGCCCCACCTCTGAAGGTTTCTACCACCTCCCAATGTCACCAGCCTGGGGACTGAGCATTGAATATGTGAGACTTGGGTGACATTTCAGATTCCAATGATAGCGTGTCACATGGCTAACTCTTGTTCCACAGATCAAATGTCATCTCCATGAAGAAGCCCTCCCTGCCCACTTCCCATCTGATAATGTGACTTTGACCCTCTGCCCGCACACCACTGCACCCTTGGGTCCTACTGTCCCATTGCCCTGCTTTTCACAGTGGTGGAAAGTCTTTAGCATCTTTATTTCCGGGTGGAATGTCTGTCTCTCCTTCCAGACTGTGAATCTTGTGAAGACAGAGGATCCATTTCTTCTCTCCACCATATTCCAGGAGCCCACGACAGTGCCTAGCCCATCGCTAGTTCTCAATGCAAACACATCAACTACCAATGGCAACCCAAAGTGTAGACCAAAGGAGAGAAAGAAAAGAGGGACCCACTTGCCAAGAGTGTCAGTAAGAGAACTGGCTGAGGCAGGAGGATCCCGAGTTCAAAGCCAGCCTCAGCAACTTAGAGAGACCCTAAGCAACTCAGCGAGACTCTATCTCTAAATAAAATATTAAAAAGGACTGGGGATGTGGCTCAGTGGTTAAACACCCCTGGGTTCTTAACCGAAAGAGAGAGAACTGGCTGAGCCTCAGCCAAGGCAGGTGATACACATGGACAGGACACACTGGCCCCAGGGTTCCTCCCCGGGTCCTCAGGGGAGTGAGAGGATCCTCCAGGAAAAGTCAAACAAGGCCCTTGTGGCAGATGGATTCAAGGTCCCTGTTCTGCATAGGAAATGGGGGGACCCAGGAGGCAAGGACCAAAACAGAAGTGCCCAAGAAGAGAGATGGGATTAAGTGGACGAGTCGAGAGACACCCAGGAGGTTAAATGACGGGACCTGGTTAGAGACTGTACCAGATGCCTTACTGGGTGGGAAATGCTAAAGGAGGACCAGGCAAGAGGGCAAAAAGAAAAGATCCTGAACTCAGCTGAGAGAGGCAAAGATGTTCCTTAAAGGGAACCGTATCAGTTGTTTATTGCAGCGTAATAAACCACTCCAAGACCCAGGCGCTTACAATGGCATTGCACAAAAATACACACACACTACTACATTTATTTCCCTCGTGAACCTGCACTCTGGACAGGGCTCAGCGGGGCTAGTGTATCTCTGCTTCTCCACACAGCACCCACTGGAGTGGATCAACTACAGCTGAGGGACCCATCTTCCACAGGGTTTTTGAGCAAATGATGACCAAGTTAGTGGCAGCCATTGGCAGGACACTCCACCTGGGGCTATGGGTGGGGCTGTGGGTGGGGCTGCAGGGGTTCCTCTCCCTGGGGGGCCTCCATGCAGTCACTTGAGCTTCCCCACAGCATGGTGGCTGTGCAGGGTGAATGTGTGATCCCCTTTACAGCCCAGCCTTGGAAGTCATGTAGCATCACCTCCACCACAGTCACACACCTGCCTCTGTCCCTCTAGCTCATGGCTTTGTTCCTGTTGTGGGTGCATTTGTGCAGGAGGATTCAAAGGGAAGAAGGTCAAAGTCCTATTGTAAGAACATGTGAGATGGGAGAGATGGTCACAGCCGTTTTTGGGAAGTACAACCTTTGGCGATAACAATAATAGCTACTATTACTCAGTGCAGTGGCTTATGCCTGTCATCTCAGAGGACTGGGAGGGTGAGGCAGGAGGATCACAAGTTCAAGGCCAGCCTCAGCAAAAGCAAGGCGCTAAACAACTCAGTGAGACCCTGTCTCTAAATAAAATACAAAATGGGGCTGGGGATGTGGCTCAGTGGTCGAGGGTCCCTGAGTTCAATCCCTGGTACCCAAAATAATAACAATAATGATAATAATAATGGGTGCTGTTGATGGCAGCTGACAGCAGCAGGAACCTCACTTACGCAGGGCCCTTCCTTCCTCACCACCATCCCACGAAGGATACTCCAGCGTTATCCCCATTTTACACATGAGGACGCTTTAGGCTTAGAGGGTGTCATGGCTTGGGCAAGGTGACACAGGACCTGAGCCTGGATTAGACTCTGCATCTCTCTCCTCTGCAGTAGCTGGGGCAGAACCTCAGTGCCCAGCACAGGTCCCTGTGCCCCCGAGGGATGCTGATACTGGGGGAGGGGCCCAAATGGAAAGTGTGAGAGGCCCCGTGGGCTCCATCCCTCCAGCCTGAGAACCTGGGAAAGTCTGCAGGCAGCTGAGGCCTGGCCCCTGGACAGAACGGGCCGTCTGGTATGAATTCCCCGGTGGCCCAGTGGCCTGAGGTGCTGGGAAAATGCCCCCCGGCCCTGTGCTTCCCAGGCGCTCCCTGCCGGCCCGAGGTGGAGGCCTCGCTCATTCCTTGCGTTCCAGGGCTGACTCCGGGAGGAGGCGCCTCCCACCACCGAGGCCTCTTGTATGAGGATTAGAAAGCCACCTGGGCCCCGGCTGAACAGCACCCTCTCTCCATGGGGGCCAGGTCTCCCTGGCTGTGTGGCAGTGACTCTGTCGTGGGGACGTCACCCAAGAGGATCTCCATCTGCCCTGGGTCTGGTGAGAGGCCCGTGGGGACGGGACAGCCACGCCTGTGTCTCTGGGTGCTCTCATCCGGGCAGGCTCAGGGGGTGGACAGGCCGAGGCTGCAGGCCACCTTGCTCAGTGACATGGTCCAGGTTCTCCCCCGGGTCGGTCATTCGATGGTCCCTGAATTCTGTGGACAAGACCTCTCCACCTGGCACCTACCAAACCACGGGGCCGACCAAGGAGGGCCTCAGGGACCCGCTGACCGCTGACATGCGCACACGTCCTCTTGTGGGGTCCTCAGCACCTCTGTGAGGGGACGCGGTATTATTCCCATTTCACAGATGAAGAAATCAAGGCTCGCAAAGGCAATGTCCCCAGCCCTCGGGCACAGACAGCGAGGGCTGGGGTTCTCCCTAGTTCTGCCCGGAGGCAGGCAGGCTTCGCCCCTGCCCTGTGGCCCCAGTGGAGGCAGTAAGTGAGCAGATAAATCCAAAATCGCCAGCTGTGCTCCATCCTCCCCGGACAACACACACCTCCAGGGCTGGAGTCACTGGAGAGAGATCCACACAGGGAGTCCATCTGGTTGGCGTTGTTTGCTCTCTTTGCCGTGCTAGAGGTGGGACCCAGGGTCCCCAGCCGCTAGGCAGGTGCTTACCTGAGCCACGCCCCCTGCACAGGCTTCCTCTCCCTGAGAAATGGAGTCTGCATTTGGGGGGACACATGCCCCTGGGGTGTGGCAGCCTCCTTGAAGCCAGGTCTCCCGATCCTCTCTGCATGTGTCCCCTCACCTGTCTGCACCGTGGAGCACCCACCTATGAAATGGACAGGGTGACATTCAGCTGTCATGGGCCCACGTAGCACACAGCCTGGTCCCTGGTACACTCAGGAATTGGCAACGGCCCCTTTATGTCAACCCAGATGGATGGAGGCCAACCCAGTTGGATGGAGGCCGGGGGTCTGGAGATGATGTGAGAAACAATGATCTCACCTGCTGGTAGAGCCCCCGGCAATGGCGGGAGAGGGCTGGGGACCCTGCATTGCAGAAAATACCAGTGTTATTAAAATAAAGCTATCCTTAGCAAGAGCAGCGCGGTGGACTAGAAGCCAAAAGTCACATTTGCCTATTTTTCAGAAGATAAAACTGAGGTTTAGAGAGGGGACAGTCACCTGGCCTTGCCCGGAACAGAACCTCTCAGAAAAAATCAGCAGAGCTTTTCCAAAGTTTCTGCCTCCACCAAATTCGCTCCAGCCCCCTCCCTCCTCCCACCATGCCAGATCCTACCCAGTGCACTAAAGCTCAGGCATCCCACGGAGTGTCCCTGCAGAGAATCCCAAATGCCTCTGAGAGGAGCCCGGTTTTCAAGAACCCGGGAGAAGCAGCAGCGGGTTCGGTGCAATGCCGCCATCTTCTGACCACTCCTGTGAACTACAAGTCCCGCTGGGCCCCTGAGCGTCTGCAGCAGGCGTTGGGACTCGCCGCTCCAGAAGCCTCCCAAGGGGGGACGTTGCGACAGACTGAACACAGAAGGAGATATCATAATCCACCTGAGTCCGCCTTCTACCAAGGCATCCATTAAAGAGATTTGTCAAGAAAAAGCAATGTTGTCGGCTCACTAAATGTGTTTTGGAAAGTAGTTATTTTTCATAAATCATGTTTTATTCATGTAACTATGCAAGGGGTTTATTATTGTTATTGTTGTTTTCATGAATTAATGAATGAGTTTTTTTGAAGCATCTGTCTTAATCTCTAATGAGGTATACTCTCTCTATCCGGATTTCTTTGGTTCATACCTCCTGTCTGTATCTAGTTGCTCTTATTTGGGGGGGGGGGGGGGGGTTACCAGGGATTGACCTCAGGGTCACTCAACCACTGAGCCACATCCACAGCCCTTTTTTTGTATTTTATTTAGAGACAGGGTCTCACTGAGTGGCTTAGGGCCTCACTAGGTTACTGAGGCTGACTTTGAACTTGCGATCCTCCTGCCTCAGCCTCCCAAAGCACGAGGACGACGTGGGCCTTAGTGCCCGGCTCTAGTTGTTCATTTAATACCATCATGATGGCAAGCTCCACAAAGGTGACGCCTGCTCATGGCCACACCTGGTTAACACAGAGTAAGGGTCAACTATGTTTTGTTGATGGATGAAAAGGGGAAGTTAGTGGAGCCTTGTGCGTGGACAGTGGCCATGCCCACTTGAGTAGCCATTTGCCATGTGGTAAGAGAGGAAAGGGGTCCTGAGGCCCAAGGGTCTTGAGAAGTGCTGTGAGGGAGTGCTCTGGGCGAGGTGGTCAGGGAGCCTTCTCTGAGCAGATGGTGTTCAGTTGAGACCTGAGACCACCAAGTTGCCAGCCACGTGAAAAGCCCAGACACGCGTATTCAGGGTGAGGTGTGCAAACAGTGCTCAGGAGAGAACCAACGTGTGCATTAGTGTAGCCAAGGGCCCCCCCAGCCAGCACCCCAGGGCCTGCGATGTCCATCATGGAGGAAGCTCTTGGGAGACAGCTTCTGGGTGAATGCAGGGAAGGAAAGAGAGAGGGAAACGACGTGAGAAGACCCTGGCGGGCAGCTAAGAGCCACTGGGGGGAGGAGGAGGGAGCTCCTGTGGAGCCAGGCATCTTCTTGTCCCTCCTTCAAGGGCAGGAGGGTCTTGAAGGTGCCCTCAGTAGTTGCACTCCCTCTCAGGAGAAGCCCATAGGCAGACAGACACCCCCCCCCCAGATCACCAAGCAGGACAGTGGCAGACTTGAGCCACAGCCCAGGACAGGTGTCCATTTCTGCTGCACAAGATCCCAGAGGCCTCGGGCTCTGGGAGCTGATGCGTGGACACCTGTGTGTGCCCAGGCCCTGGGGGCTGTGCTGGATGCTCCCAGTTCTGCTTCTGCCCCCACCCCAGGCTCCCTTCTCCCCCAGTCCAGTGTCCACTGCTTCCCCCAAACCCCTGGCCTCTCTCCCTCCTCCACCCTCCAAATGGGAGGCACTTGCTTGCCCTGGCCCTGGGTTCGGCCATCCTAGGAGGTTCCCAGATCTTCTGACCGTGCCCCCAGCCCAGCCACCCTGGTCAGCCCCTGCTCTTGGCTCAGGCTGTGACCTCCTCGGGAACTCCGGCGAATCTTGAAGGAGCCGCTCCAAAATTCCCTGCACCACCAGAGCTGCTTCGTCTCCGTCCACTGGCTTTTCTCCCAGCCCCCAAGGCTTCCCTCAAGGGCCCCCTCTTCTGGGAGGGCCTCCCTTCCCGCCCAGCTTCTCCCCACCTCCCCCTGACCACCTTCTTACTTTTCATTGTACTGAAATACGTGTAACATAAGAAATGCCACCTTAACCATTCTTGAGTGAATCATCCAGTGGCCTCCACCCTGATGCTGACCTAGAATGAGGTTTCAGCGGAACCCTGGGAGGGCATCAGGCCCTGTCTCAGCTCTGGGGGAGCCCTTGTGAGCCTCCGCGACAATCCTACCAGGTAAAAGGGCAGCCCCCATGTCCAGGTCAGAGGGAGACTCAGAGGGGAGGAGGAACACCCAAGATCTCACAGCATGGATTCAGCTGAGCACAAAGTTGAGGTACTAAAAAATAAAATAAAATAAAGGTGGCCCACACCTGTCATCCCAAGGGCTCAGGAGGCTGAGGCAGGAGGATCTCGAGTTCAAAGTCAGACTCCGCAAAAGCCAGGCGCTAAGCAACTCAGTGAGACCCTGTCTCTAAACAAAACACAAAATAGGGCTGGGGCTGGGGCTCAGGGGTTCAGCAAATCGCTTAAATATTTCAATTACCAGGAACCAAAAATAATTTTTTTTAAAAAAATCAAAGCTGCTGAAGGCTGAAGGACAAGGCGAATATACTTAATATACTTACTGGACGATTCACTCAAGAATGGTTAAGATGGTGAATCTTATGTTACACACATTTCAGTACAATTAAAAATAAGAATAGGGGGCTGGGGCTGGGGCTGAGTGGTAGAGCGCTTGTCTCATATGTGAGAGGCACTGAGCTCAATTCTCAGCACCCTATAAATAAATGAATAGAATAAAGGTCCATTAACATCTAAAAAAATATTTTTAAAAACTAATAAGAAATTTAAAAAATAAAAATAGGTGCTCCGTTCTAAGAATTTCAAAGGTCACCGTCTCAAGAGCCTGGCTCTCCCACAGAGCCCGCCCCCGCCCTCGAAAATGCCACCGGCTGCCCCTCCCACCCAGCCCACGCCCCCCCTCTGTCGCGTCCCCAGCCTTCCTCTGGGTGGGACTCGACCTTTAATATCAAAATGGTATTTTACACAAAAGCTGCTACATTCGTGTGACAGCCCAAAAAACAAGTGACGCCAAGGCCGGATCCATGCGAGAATCTGATTTTTAATCGACAGCAGAATTTCGGGGCCCACATTCACAGGTGAAGACGCCGAACCCCAACACATCTTCCCGTCTCCGGAAGTAAAACAGCGGGTCTCGGGGAAGACTCTGGGGGGCCACTCTTGGGGACGGGGGTCTTTGGGCTCCTCTGTGGCCATGGGACCCACCTCCCCCTCTGAGCACCCCCCACTGACACCAGCACGGCCCTCAGGCAGGTCAGGTGGGTCCTTCCTAAACACAAACGAGGAAGGACAGCGTCTGCCTGGGGGCCCAGTCCCTCCCTCAGAGTGCGGTCACAGCAAGCCCGATGGGAGGGGACCTCAAGGCAGAGTGGACGGAGACAGGTCGAGGATGTGACTGGTTGGGCTGTGGCCTCTGGCATTAGCCAAGGGGACACACACACACACACACACTCCTGGACTCCACTCCAGGGACAGGAGCTTCATTTTACCCACTGAGATGTGTTTTCTCCTCTGGGACCAGGATCAGCCTCCTGGACACTGTCAACATCTGCCTCCCCTCCCTGGGCACAGCCACCCAAGACAAACGGGCTCCCTCCCCCACAGACTCCCTTGTAGATTTGTGACCCGCCTCCGTGTCCCCCCAGATCTTCTCCCCGGGCCACAGGACGCCAGGCATGTCAAACTGTTTTCAAACTGCTCCTCCCAAGTCCTCATGGTCACCTGGGTGCTGTGTGCTTCTCAGTCATCCCAGAAAAACTACCTCCCGCTGGGTATGCGCGGTGGCTCCTGTGTATCTCCAGGGGGACCCAAGGGTCCCCGGGTCTGCCACAAAGTGGGCAGAGCTGTGCTGCACTCCTTGGAATCCCACCTGGGAGGCACCACCCAGGGGCGGGGCAAAAGCTGGACCGCCCACTCCGCGTCTCAGACGAGGCTCCCCAGTGACGACATCCAGGTGTCCTGGCATCAAGACCTGGCACCTGCCCATTCCCCCCTCCTGCCTCTTTGGATCCTCCCTGATCCCGAGCTTGGGGTCCCCCAGTCCTGTCTGCCGGAACCCGTCCCCGCCCACGCCCCACCAGCCGGGGTCCAGCTCCCACGGCTCGCTCTCGGAAAGCCCACCCTGACTGCCACAGCCCGGAGTGTCCCCAGCCCACCCCGCCCTCTGAATCCATCGCACCAGAACCCAAGGGCCTGATGACAAGCCCCGCTGACCCTCCCCGCCCCACGCCCAGATCGGGCCCTGCTGAGCCAGGCAAGCACCGGCGACAAGGCCCGTGTGCGGTCCCAGCACCCAGGTCCTCAGCAGCCTCCGGCCCCTGAATTTGAATAAAGAGGGGCTCCCCGCGGAGCGGGTGTTGAACAGGAAAGGTTTTCTCTGCTTCGTGCTTTGGGTGAAACGGGGCGGAGCAGCCGCTAGAGGGCGCAGGCGGTGCTTCCCCGTGCAGGGCTGACCAAGGCACCTCCTGAAGGCTCTTCCTGAGGCCTCTGTCCTGTGTCCTCTGCAGCTCTGGCCTCTGGATCTCCCTTTGGGCCCCATGGTCAGCTACACATGGCCAGCTGTGAGCCTGTGGCCATGGCAGAGAAGCCACGCACAGCATTCATGGACCCCAGCCACACGTCTGAAGGCCTCTAGGCCACTCTAGGACACTGTCCCTGAGCGCCATTCCTCCAGGCCACCATCTGTCCTCTCCCATCAACGCTGACTACCAGAGCGAGGCAGCACAGACTTGCTTCCCATTCCCATCTTCACCTGGTGGCACCTTCACGGCTCCCCATCTCTGATCCCAAAGAACCTTCCCCGCAGCCCTACAGAGATCCAAACTCCCTGCCAGCCAAAGACCATCTCCTCCTGTGGCTATCTTGCTTTACAATTAGGTTGGAAGAGTTGGAAATTAGAAGATGCCGAGCTAATTTACACTAAGGTGTAAATGGCTGATAGAAGTATGATCCTTCTGAATGCTTCTATCTGAAGCTTTATGCCTAGGGCTAACCCTCAAGTCCTCCAAACAGGGACTGTAGGCCCTAATCTGATGACTGATGGCTTCATACGTAACAACACACTCTCTGTACCCCCAAACACGTTTTAAGGTTCAACTTGTATAGACTGTGTGACTACTGTTTAAAAGGACTGAAACCAAACAGATTATGAGGGGTTAATAGAATGTATCCCGTGGCCAAAACATTGGAAGGCCGACTATACATCTAACCCCACCTCCATGGGCTACCATCGCCCCATGGGGCCTGGGCCACACCCTGTCCCTGGCATCTCCTTTAGAGAACCAGGAGCATTATTCACACCAAATGCCCTGACCTAGAGAGGTCACCGAGAGCGACATCACCAGCTGCACCTAACACTGTGTTAGTCAAGTTCCAAACCTGGGTTAGCCCCTAGCAGCCATGCTGACACCAAGCTGTTAATGGTAACAGTGAGGAGAAGGGTTAGACCCGTTGTTAGTCCAAGAGGGATCCACAAGCCATTAGTTTCTGCTAAAAGGAACAGACCAGGGAGGCAGGAGTTAGTCAAGGAGAAGGAGAGGTGAGCTGAGAGCCGGCCAAAGCCAGGCCCGGAGCCTGGAGCCGCCCCACCCCAAACGATGGGCAGGGCTGGCTGTTAGTGGTCAGCCCCTGGGCAGCCAGGACCAGGCAGGGATTAGCTGGGCAAGAGCAAGAGTTAGTGCAAGAGACCAAGGTGCCTACTGGAGGTGAGGCATGACGTCACCCCCAGGTGTGGCCCTGGCTTAGCAGCTGGCGGGCTCTGGGGGAGGCTGGCTGGGGCCGGGGCTGGGCAGGAGCCGGGGATGGCGTCCCTGGGATTCCCTCCTCTGCAAACCCCAGTCCTTGCAGGCCCGCTTTCCTAACCACACGGCAGCTGGCGCCCCCGAGCTTCTGGGTGTGGGGCAAGGTCCTTCTGCAGCCTCACTCCCCCTCCCTCCTGCCATGGAGAGAGGCCGCTCTAGCTGACTTCCTAGGGGAAGAGGGCCCTTCCGCTGGCTGCTGACCAGCCTTCTCCAGCCTCGTGGTCAGGGAAGCCCTCTCTCTGACTTCCTGTCCAAATTCCCTGGGGACGCCTCCCTCCCTGACGTCCTGAGCCCTGAACTCTTCCCTCGGTGACCTTGCAGTGTGGGAAGACCCTCTCCACTGCCTTCCTCTTTAGCAAGGTCTCAGCTGGCTGACTTCCGCTGTGGACGCTCCCTTCTGTCGGCTACAGGTTGGGACAGGCCCCTCTGCTGATTTCCGAATTGGGTCATGAGCCCCACCCTTGATTTCCTGTGCGAGATGGTTCCCGCCCAATGGAAAGTTCTACCTGGCCTCCTTGCAGGGAAGGACACACAGGCCCCTTGTCCCGACTCTCGCCTGGGGAAAGCCCAGACCTGCACACTCCAGACCCACAGGCCTCCACACTCACACCCAGAGGGCTCCCTGGCCCGCCCCTCCCAGTGGCAACCAGACTTCTCAACAGAGGAGCAAGGTCGTGCTCAGCCCAGCCTCCCACGGCCCAGGACCACCTCAGCCTCCTCTGGGCCATGTCCAAAAGACCGTCCCCTGCCTTTGACCTGGCCTGGTGGACTCTGAGCTCCCATGAAGCCAACATGGGGCAGCAGAGAGGGACATCTGCTTGCCAAGAGGAGGGGGACCAGCCCCCAGTGGGGGCCCAGAGCTCGGCAGGGCTGGGTTAGTAGAGAACGGGTTAGTAGGGCCGGGTTAGTAGTCAGAGCACAGCACCAGCGCACAGGGCACCTCAGCAGACAGACACGGGAGCCGCTAGGAGAGAAAGGGGGACACACACAGGTTTAGAGCTCGAGAAGGGGCATCGGGGTGCAGCAGAGGCACCCCCAGGTTAGACAAGTTAGTAATCAAACAAAAGAGCCGTCTACAAAAGGAAAGCTGGGAGAGAGAGGAGGAAGTGGGAAGGGACGTGCCCAGCCCCGGGCAGAGGGTCTCTGTGCAGAACACCCAGAGAGACCAGACCAGGCGGGGACGTGATGGGGTCTCCGGAGCCTCCCACCCCCACCCCACCCCCACCTTTTTTTATTTTTTAAGTATCTGCCGTGCACCGAGGCTGCCATATTGGTGAGCACCCTCACTGTAACCAGCAAGGGAAGAACTGGGGTGTGGAGGAAGCGGTAGAGCTGGTTAAGGCCTATCTGCACGCCCCGTCCTGCACCCTGGGTCTGCACAAACACCCCAGCCCGGGCAGGGACTTCCGGAGCCTCGTCTGCACCCATGTCCCAGCCCCTGAAAAGGCCCATGAGCTGCACGGTTAGTAGGGTCTGGCTGCGGGGTTAGTAGGGCATGCTCGGGCCTGGTTAGTGGGTTAGTGGTTGGGCAGAAGGCCAGGCACCTCATCACACGCCACAGCATCCCGGCCGAGCCCTGGGTTAGTAGGTTAATCACACCATGCCATGCTGCCCGGGGCCTCCTGTGGCGCTCCAGGGCCTCCTGACCCCACCAGCCTGGGCATGGGCCTGACCAGGGCAGGGGGTCTGCCACCTCGCCCCTCCGCCCCAGGATCTAGCCTAGCCACCCGGACCCTGCCCCAAAGCATCACGAGTCCCTATTTCTTGTCTGTGGGTCTCAAAGACCGTCTCCCCCCAAACATTTTCAGTTCCCCTGAAAATGGACCCTGCTGTTCTGAGTGGAAACCCCCTGCCTTGATATGGTCAGCCCCTTCCCAGAGAGCTGATGTGTGAGCACACGTACACACACACACACACACACACACACACACCAGCGTCCTTCCACAAAAGGTCTGACCTCCCATAACCACCCTGTTTGGTGGACGTCTCTTCCATCACCAGCTGCCAGGCCCCTGGCTGCTCCCAATGCTGGTCTGCCCCCGCCTCACCCCTACAAAAATGGCATCAACCTTGGCCCCGGAACCAAGTTCAGACTCCCCAGACCCTCCCCGTCTGCATGCTTTCCAGCCAAATTTCAAAGCACCCGAGTGTACCCTAGTCATGTCATGTCCTGTCCCCACTCTGTCTCCCCGCCAAAACTCAGCCTGACATCTCCCACAGTCCTAATGATGCTCTGTGAGAAAAGAATTCTGTGGCCGGGGAAGTCAGGGAATGCTTCTTCTATGGGCTCCTTGAATATCTGAGGTCCTCATTAACATCGTCAAGGCTCTGTTGAGTCCTGCTGTCACAATGGAGAATCTTTCTCTAGTTTCTCCCTAGAAGTTCTCAGATAAGCCACAACTTTCTCACCCTCCAAGGCCCTGGCTTGCTAGGAAGCCTAGCCTCTCCAGCCTGTAGCCCCTCACTCCCATTCCACCCCACCTCTGGGAGCTCAGAGCGTCGGCCTCAACAGACTCCATTATGACATGGCCAGCCCTCCAGTTCCCCATGGGAGCTGGCTGTGTCCCTCCTGCATCATGACTAGGAAATCCTAAAGGTTGGACCCATAGCCGATCTTGACCTATCGTCCCCCAAAAGGCTGGCACAAGAAAGAGCCCAAAGTAGGTGTTCAATTCGAATGAAAGGAATTTACCCCAGGAAACGCAGCAAGCTACTTTGGAGGCCATGAAATGTGACCCCATCCCAAGCTGCTTAGAAAGGGGTATTAGGGAAGCAGGCAGAGGAACATGGAATCAGAAATGCTTCTGGATCAGAAGATGCCGAGTTTCACCGTCGGCCATGCCAAGATGAGTCTGATCCTAAATCTAGATGGGCTGGAGTGTTTATTGAGCACCTACTAAGGGCTCCCACACTGTGCCAACACATTTGAGTGCTCCTGGTGCAGAGGGCTCACGCTGCCAAGGTGACCTGCCCATGGCTGTACAGCAGGGGGCGCACCTGAGAACCGATCTGCCTTCAAGACCCAAGCTCTCCTGGAGCCATCGCTCCTTCCTGGGCATCCCTGCTCCCTGCCCCGGGTCCATCTAGTCCTGCATGTCCCGAGGCATCCGCGGCCCACCCTAGCACAACACCTGCCTGCTCATCTCCTGCCTGCGGGGGTGGGCATTCCAAAAGGCAGATGACCCCTGCTTGTGCTGACCACCCTGTTCTGGAACTCAGAGGTGTCTCTGAAACAACCAGGCTGAATCCCTAACCCCTCAGGTGTTCCTGTGTTTGGCGACAGCACATTTAGATACAATTAAGGTGAAATGAGGTCACGTCATCGTGGGGCCCTGACTCCACAGGACTGGTGTCCTTATAGGAAGAGACGCCTGAGCTTGCTTGCTGTCCCTCCACAGAGAAGAGGCCATGTGAGGACACAGTGGAGAGGCCCCTTCCTGGACTTGCTCTTGAAGGCCCGGCCTCCAGCGCTGTGACATGGAACCTGTAGTCCCGCCGAGGAACCCGGCCACCTCCTGCCCTGGGAGGACAACTTCCGGCTTTTACCCTGGCCTAAGGGAGACCGGGAGGGGCTCTCCTGCAAGTGCTGGGTTCTCCCTCTGGAAGGGACTGCCATCAGACAGGCAAGGAGCCACTTGTCCCGCAAGCTTCCTCCGCCCCCAAGGACAGAATCCGGGAGCCCAGTGCAAGGACCCGGGAAGCCCTGGGGGCCTGAGCAGGCTTGGGGGAGGCTGGGCCTCCTTGGACGGAGGACTTGAATCCAGAGCTGTCTAGCGGTGTCCACAGGCTTCCCCGGCCTGGGTCTCGCTGAGAAGCCCTGTCATTTCAGGACACCCACGCTCTCCCAGAGACGGACACCCTACAGGGAAAGCACAGCCCCCCCCCCCCGCCTCTCTTCCTCCTCCCTGGAACCACGAGGAGAGGGAGAGACACGTGGAAAAGCCCAACCAGGAAGCACTCCCCAAAACGACAGTCACCCATGCGGAAAACACCCAAGGACCAAAAAGACTGCAGCCGGGGAGGCCCAGGAGCTGCGTCCAGCCTCCCACTGGTGACTGGCCTCCACACCCAGCTCACCCCACCCCCACCCTGCAGGGTCCTTTAAGACTGGCCCTGGGAGGGGGCCTTGCCCAGGCCCAGCTCTCTCGTGGAGGGGACTGGAGGTGAAATCCAGGGGCCGGCCCGCAGGCGGGAAGCAGATGAGAGTCCGCAGGGTCAGGATGGGGTCCTCAGCTGAGCATCTACCAAGAAGGGCTCTGATCCACCAGAGGCTCCATCCCAAGGGTAGGGAAGGCTGAGGTCTTTGAGCGATGGCCCAGCCTTGAGGTCACTGTAGCCAGGATGCAGAGTCAGGGCACCAAAGAGAAGAGCAGGTAGAGGAGCTGCACTGGGCAGAGCCGCCTGGGGAGGGGGAGGGGAGGGCGGGTTGCACAGCAGGGGAGGGGGAGGGGGAGGCTGCAGCCTCCACCCCAGCCCCACAGCCCCCAGCCCACCCTCCACCCAAGGGACACACATCCAGAGATCCTGCGGCTGATCCCAGGCTCCCAAAAGCCACAGAGGGTGGATGCAAGGGCTCTGGATGGTAAAATCTTTTAGAAGAAATTTAGGAAGAGGAAGGAAGCCATGAGTGACCCACTCCAGCAGGACAGGGGACCAGAGAAAGGCAGCACGTGGAGCCAGGCACATCCTGGGCAGGGAAGTGGCAGGGACAGGGAGGGACAGGGCCTTTGGGGGCCTCAGGTGGCTTGAATTCCCTTTACAAGGTTCCCAGGGGGCCTCTGCACACCGTGTCCCCAACACACCACACACCGCCCAGGGTGGGAGCTCACCCGGGAGATCAGAGAGGAGGGGCCGTGTCTCTGGTGTCCACCTCCGGATCCCAGCAGCCACTTGGAGAAGGCACCTGGCCCGCGTCTGTGCTGACTAAGGGAACCCGCAGGACCCGTGCCTGAGCCCACCTCGGGGGTCTCGGTTCATCCCCACCCAGCCCCACCAAGGCCCCCAGAACCATCTTCCAGCCCTGGCTCCCGGGCCTCCTCCCGAGCAGGAGAGGGAACTCAGACCCTCCCTTCCCCAGCGCCAGCCCTGCCCGGGCTTACCTGGCAGCACCCGGCCAAGGCCACGGGCTCCCAGCTCCTCCCCACGCTGACCCCACAGGCCCATCCTGGAAGACAAAAGAGCCACCCACACCGCAGGAGAGAACTGCACCCAGGCCCCCTCCCCAAGCCCAAGCCTGGCCACTCAGAGCCAGGGAGGCTGGGCCGCCACCTCCCTTCCATCCACCCCAGACATCCTTAGTGAGTACGGGAAGTGGGCAGTGACCCTGTCCCCACCTCCCCGCTCCCCAGGAGTACAGCTCAGAGGGAGCACGGGACAGAGGGCCCCCTGCCCTTCCGGGATGGGCCAGGCAGCAGGAGCAGCTTGGGGAGATCGGGGTGGAGGGGGGACGCCTGCAGGGCCACCCTATGTGCACAGTCTGGAGAAGGCCGGGGAATGCCCACTCGCCAAATCCTGAATTTTGCTTTTGGTACCAGCTGTGTGATCACCGTCAACCAGTGGCCTGAGCCAGGGGATCGGGGTACCCTCTTGGCGTATTTTCAGAGCTCACTGTGGCACCTGGGACTTGGGGCAGGCACCAGCTCAGACCTGGCACTAACAAGATGTGTCCCACGGGGACCGTGCTGCCGTCCACACTTCACTGCAAGGCCAAGGGCCCCTAGCCAAGCTCAGGAATGTGGACACCAAAGGCCACTGAGAAGATATGGGCCAGTCCAAATCGCCAGGAAGTCCCCAGCCCCCTACTAACAGCAGACCTACAGGGGCAGAGATGAAGTCATTTAAATCAGCTATATAAAAGCTCCCGACAGCAGGTTATAAAACACTAGCTCAGATGCAAAAGTGGGGTGTGAAAATCACCTTTTTTTTGAGGCCCATAAAATGGAACGAGCTCTTTCTTCCTGAAATAAAAGTAGAGCCTCCTCTCCTCTCTGACTTCCCCTCCCTCTTTGCGATTCTAGGACACTCCATTCTCCTACACAGACCAGGGAAGGCAGGTGGGGGGCTGGGGCTGGCTGGCCACGGGCTGGTAGATTTGAATACTTATCTGCAAGGCTGCTCTACCGTGTTGCCTGCCGCATCCTAGAGGGGCTCGAGATTCCCTTCTCTCCTCTCTGTCCCAGGAACTTGCTGCCACTCTGTAAACAGACCCCAAGCTGCTCAGAGGAGCACTGCTTGACCCACAGTCACCTTGGGCCCGGCCTGTGGACCCGGAATCCTTGATGTCATTAATGTTGTTAACACATCTGAGGTTTCAAGGGAGACTCATCTCCTGGGTTGAGCTGGGGCTGACCTGGAGAGGAGGTGAGCCGATCCTGCCTCCCCCACCCTACGGGCTCAGTCTGTAAGTCAAAGTGAATTATTGGAAAAGCTTGGCCAGTGCCTGGTACATAGGAGGGATTTCATTATTTCTACCAACCAATGATTTAAACTTTGAGTAGACCTTTGTGTGAGACTTCTGTTCCAGAAATAAGGACCATATTTCTCCTGGGGCATTATATTGCCCCCTAGGGACAGTTAGGAAGCACAAACCCATCAAATCCCCTACGAATGGGTAAGCGAGTGGTGGCCCACGCACACAGTGGAATCTACTCAGCAGCAGAAGGGAACAAATTACAGAAACATCGAGGGTGACATGGGGAACCTCCAAGCCTATGCTGAGCCTGAGGAGCTAATCACGGAAGATTCCACGTGTGGAGACTGGGAACAGTAAGTCAGGCCCAGAATCCCAGCAAGCAGATCAGTGGTCTCCTAGGGGTTCAGGGGGCCTGACAGGTGTGAGATGGGGACCCTCCAGGGTGATGTGCTTTATCCTGCTGTGGTGACAGTTACCCGGATGTACACACGGGTCAAAACACTCAGAAATGCATGCTTCAAATGGGAATCAGTGAGGCCATTTTTGAGGAACTTGTTTGTATGTGACGAAAGAAGGCTGGCCCTGAGAACTGTCACATCAGAGCCCATACAGAGCAGGTCGGCAGGGGAGCGTGTCATCTCACCTAGGCCACACGGATGGGAGCCCCCAGGGAGCCCATCGGGAAAGCCTGGTGGGAGGGGCTGCTACCCAGAGGATCACCAGAGACTCCCCTGCCTCTGACCTGACCTCACAGTGTGCAGCTGGCCTGCCACCCCCAGCACACTTGGAGGAGATGGAGGGTCACCTTGGGTACTCCTCAGATGCCACCAGGTCAGTGCGGCTGCATGAACGTGTCCAGAACCACGTGGGTGAGCAGGGAGAGGCCTCCAGCTGCCATTGAGAGAGAGAGGGACAGGAGTGAGCCAGTGATTAGGTAAGGTGGGAGAATAATGCACATTACTAATCCTTAACAATTATTAAAGCAATTAGTTAATTAGTATTAACTATGACATCACAGCATTTGCCAAAATTAATCCAGATGTGGGTCAAAAGCAAACAAAGGAACCCGAAAGATCTCTTGGTTGGGCCAGTGTCAATCAAAACATTAAACACACCTTGGGAGGTCCCCTGGGCCTTGTGTGACCTTGAGCAAACCCACCTGCTCTGAGCCTCAGTCTTCTCATCCACAAAACTGGGGCAGCCGCTCGGCCAAGGCTGCAGGAGCATCTAGTCAACGTGGGTCTCACCCCATGGCCAGCTCTCCTGTCTCTTAGGTCATGACCATGGTCCCCAGTGTTCAGCCCCATCATCGGGGAAGATCCTCCCTCCCCCAACCAGGGCCACTAATCTTGGGAACAAAAAACAGCACAAGGGAAGCATGCAGGGGCTGCATTTCAGGATCCCTCTGGGTTTGGGGCTTTTCCCCGACTCAGAGATCCGGCCTCCGAGCCCAGATTGCCTCAGAGGCCCAGAGACAACAGAGGCCCCCGAGTGAGGGGCCGGCTGGGGGACAGAGGCGTTTCTGCAGAGGAGGAGGAAGCCCCGGGGCTTTATGAACCCAAATGCACGGCCATCAGAGAGGAGATCTAAAATACCCTGCCTCCCCCCAAAAGAGGACCTCCAAAGTGAGGAAAGAGGAAGGAAAAACAAAATGGAGAGACAGGAAGTACACAGGCATCACCGGCCACCTTCATCTACAGGACGGGCCTGAGCGGGGAGGGCCCTGCTCCAAGGTCACCCAGCTAGAAAATGACTCAGCTGGGGCTCTAAAAAGACCCCCGGGACCCCAAAGGGGAAGAAAATAGGTTTGAATTTGGGGGTGGGGAGAAAAGGAGAAAAGATCCAAGTGAGGTCCCTACACCCCACAAAACCCAGGCCATAACCCTGCTGCTAGGAAACTGGCCCCGACCGCTAAGTCATCTGGGAGGATCCCGTTATTCCAGTGGCTTTCTTGGCCTCAAGGCAACTGATTAACTTCCCTTTAAAGGGAGAGGTGGCACGGGGTGGAAGTTATAAACATAGAGTTCAGAGTCAGACAAGAGCCAGGTCTGAATCCTGATTCTGAGGCTGATGGCTGTGTGACTCTGAGTAAGTCACTTCACCTCTCTGAACCTCAGTGTTTCCCCTGTCCTGCTTCACTGCCAGCCTCATTGCAAGCTGCCCAGGAGGCAGCACCCAGCAAGGCCCTTGGCAAACGGTTCTTACTGGTAGCTGAGGTTGGCTCCCCTCCCTCACCCACTCCACAAGAGGCCAGGCCTTCCCTTCCTTCCGTGACTCACCCATCCACTTCCACCGAAGCTCACCTGGCACCACAGAGAAGAAGGGACACCTGCCTCATCCAATGGGATCAGAGCAGAAAGGGATGGGGAGACAGATGTCACCCTGGGCCAGATTGTGCCTCTTGAGCTATTGTTCTATGCAGCTGAGTGACAGATGAGCCAGGCCTCAGAGACGAGGGAAGGGTCCCTTGGGAACAAAGGGCTAGGCTTTAAGTTATTCACCAGCGCATTGAACCTGCACAATGAGCCCAGAGCTCCAGAAACACAGCCAAGAATCACCCAGGAGGCCACCAACAGCTCAGTGGAAAGAAAAGCAAATTACCAAGTATGTGTGCAAGAACCAGGTGCATCGTAAGTGAACAGGGCTGGGGCCCGGTGGTGCACGGTGACATCAGCTATCTTTACAGCACCTACCATGTATCAGTCACCTCACACACATTGGCCCACAGCCTCACAGCAGTCCCTGAAATGGGGTCATGATTCCTTCCCATTTTACAGATGAGGAGACTGAGTCTCACAGGAGGGAAATGACCCAGATGGAGAGAAGGACTCACAGATTTGTGACTCTCCACTCCTTCTCTGACCCCCGCGGTGCCCTGCGTGGATGAATCAACTCCCAAAGAAGAATCCTGCCCTGGGAAGAAGCATGGACCAGGTCTGGGAAAGGGAACGGAAACTGTCGGTGGGGGGAGGGGAGGGATGGAAATGATTGGCAGGCGGGCAAGTGGGAAGCTGAGGAGTAGAGCACGTTCCTCTCCTGCAGGAACCGCTAGCGTCTCTTACAATGATTTCTGCAAAGATCATAATATCACAAAGAGATAGAGCTGATGTCACCCTGTCAAGCAGAACACATACAGTTCAGTGTCAGTGATTATTCCCAGTCATAGAGAACAGATCAGAGAGAAATGCAAGAAAATGGAGATTTCTTCCCTTGTGTTTGACTTTGTCAAATCTTCAGTAATTACGAAGTTCATTAAATTTACTAGATCTGTACCCAAAATAATCACCAAAAAATAAAAATAACTCATTTTTAATGCAAACAGAGAGAGTAATTCTCCTAAAGCGGATGACACAGGGTTATGGCGCCTTTGGAGGACTCTGAGGGGTGGGGAGGCCGGCTAAGATGGCTTGGAAGATGTGGGGTAGATTTGGGAACCGCTCTCAAGCGGCCCTGGAGAATCACACAGGCAGGGAGGGGGGCGGGGGGCGGCTGGAGGTGACCTGAAATCAAGCAAAACTCAAGGTGGGACGGGTTCCATGTCCCTCAAAGCTAGGAGATGGTAAAGTGGCCGGAGGAAAGCGTTTGCCCAGACGGCTGCCCGGTCCGGGCTGGGGGTGCGCGCCTTTCCGACCACCTGCCGGCTGCGGAGGAGGAGGAGGGGCCGCGAGTAAACACCCAGAGGCCCGGCCCCACCCCGAATCTGCTGACGCATCCCCCTGGCCACGTGGCCGAGACATCTGCTTGATGGAAGCAATGCCGCTCAAGTCTGGGCCCGGCGGAGCTCAGGTTTCCCCGTCTGTCAAGTGGAATTACTCATCTGTGCCGGCGTCTCCCCGCCCCCCTTCCCAGGAGATCGCCGCGCACCCAGGTGCTCCCCCAAATACCGACGCGCTTTGGGAAGAAAGCGCGGTGCCCAGAGCGAGGGCTGTGTTCTGGACGGCGCCGAACCCGCGGCTGGCACCGAGCAAAACAAAGCCGCTTCCCGCAAGTTCTCCCCCCCGCCCCGGGCTCCCCCCCCACACTCCCCCCCCCACCTCCCAGCAGGTGGGGGCGATTTCCCCGCCGCCGTACCGCAGTGGGGTGTGCGCGCCAGCAATTCCTGGCGCACCGCAGCCTCTGGTCTGGAGCCTGGGACGAGAGTGGGGAATCCAGAGCTCCTAATCCAGCCTCGGGCTGCACAGTCCGAGAGACAATTTCTCTAGTTTAGGGCCCTGCTTTGAAGAAAAGAGATCTGATCCCTTCCCTCCCAAATTCCCAGCCTCTACAGCAAGCGTACTAGAGCCAGGAGAGATGGGGAGTAAAGCGAGTGGGTCCCGGCGTCTGGGGGGGGGGGGGCTTTTAAAGGTGCAAATGGCTTTAGAGTCCGTCATGTCTGGACTCAAAATCACTGCTGTGTGACCTTGGATGGGTCGCTAAACCTCTCTGGATCTCCATTTCCTCGTCTTTAAAATGGGGTTCTTGCCACCTCGTGGGACTGTTGTGATAATGCATGCGGAGCACCGAGCAGGCTTCGGGCACAGAGTAACTGCCCCACAAACTGATGTGGAATCTTTCATCATGAACAATGTCGTTATTATTATTCTCTGAGATGGATGACCGGCCCTCTCTATCCTTTTGGAACCGCATTGGATGCTAAACCTCTGGGATCTGAGTCCCAGAAGTGAAGGAATGGCAGGCGCTGGGGGTGGGGGGCTGGGTATGCAGGAAGGGGAGCTGAAGGACCCCGCCCCGCCACCCCACCCTGCAGTTCCAAGACTACTTGGGCTCAATCGCTGGCTTGGCCAGCTACCTACTCCTGGTGGTCAGAGGTGTTGGGGTCCTCCACCCTCGCGTTTGTCTGGTCCTGGGGGGAATGGGAGAGTCTTTGTTCCCCCCTCTGATCACGACTGCAAGGGCCCCCTCCTCCCCGGACACCCAGCGCTTTTCCCCTTCCCCTCCCCACGCCCCAGCCGGGCTGGAGACTTGGCCGCAGGGACAACCGCAGGCTGGGCGCCTCTTCATCCATCAAATGCGGGGCGCTCCAGACGGCGTTTGTCACCCCCTGGACCCTGCGCTGGGAACGTGGGACCTGGGAGGATTAAGCCACAGCCCGCGCGGGGACTAGGATCTTGGCGAGCGAGGCTGTCTAGACGGGGCCCGGCTTACCTGGGGTCCGCGGTCCTGCGGCGGAGTGCAGAGGGCTTTGTGCCCCGGCTCACAGTGCAGAACTGGGGGAGCCCCTGCAAGCGCCTCCCATCGCAAACTCCTCCCCGCGCTCGTCCGCAGCCTCCCTCCCTCCGGTCCCCGGGCGCAGCCGGCGTCGTCTTTGTAGCTGCTGCGGCGCCCATGAAATTTTAATGCGGGAGCGGCTGCCCGGCGCAGGCGCCCCACCCCGCCCTCGCCTCTGCCCCCCTCCCGCTCCCCGCGCCCCTGCCGCCCCGCGCTCGCTCCCCGTCCTCCGGCCCCAGAGTCCCGGGCCCCGGAGGCGAGGTGCTGCCGGGCCTGGGTGGGGGAGCGCGCCGCCGCCCCCACAGCACAAAGGGGCGAGCTGGGCGGTGCGCTCAGCCTCCGGCATCCCAGCCCGCGGCGCTGCCATGGCAACGCGGCAGGGCCGGACTCGGCCGGCGAGAGCTCGGGCTGGGTAGGCGCGCTCGGGCTGGAAGCGTGCACACCTGGGGACAGAAACCTGAACCCAGCGTTAAAAGGAGGGAAGGGAGAGGTCCTGGCGCGCCGAGGGTTGAAGCCGCGAGGCTCGGGGTGGGCCTCTAGGGTAACCTTGCTGGATGGGCACCTGGGTGCAGCGGAGCCAAGATGGGACCCAGGTGTGTGACTTCACTCTGGGGCTCTGCCCCTGATACACACAGACGCTCAGAGTTTTAACTTCCCTCTCCTTAATCCCTAGTCTCTTCTAAGACAGGGAGACTGAAAACTGGCCCTGGAGTGTGATTCTGCTGACACTCTGTCCAGCACCAACCGCGTCATCTGGGAAAATGGTAGAAATGCAAAATCTGGGGTGGCCCGATGCTCCTGACTCGGACACTCTAAGACCAGAGATCCACATTTTAACAGGACCCCCAGGGAATTCTAATGCACGTGCAAGCTGGAGAACCACTTTGCCAGAACATTCCATTGGTCTCTAGAACCAGACTGGGTTTGAATTTCAATGTGTCCCTGCACCAACCAGGTGTGACCTGGGACTCGGTTTCTATTCCTTCAAGTGGAAATAATAAAGCAAAATCCACATAATATCGTGTGGACTAAATAAGGGAGGGTCCTCAGCACAGTGACTGGCGCTTATCAAGGGCTCAGAACATTTTTATTAGTACACTGGTCACCTCCTTTCATTTTCAGGCTGTGGTGTCTATGGTATCATCATCATTGCTCAGATAAAGTGACAATGAGAAACAATGACGGCTGTTCACTGATGCTGTTAAGAGACCGGGGTGGGTTTGAGCTCATCCTTACAGTTCCATCTTCTTTACCGCACATCTTGCTGGGACCCACCAGCCTGGTCTTCAGAATATCCAAACCCGTTTTGACACAACTACAGCTCATTTTTGTGTGTGTGTGTGGGGGGGGGGGTGGAAGTAGTTATAGGAATTGAACCCAGGGCCCTCCACCACTGAGCCTATCCCCAGCCCTATTCTGTGTTTTATTTAGAGACAGGGTCTCACTGAGTTGCTTAGGGCCTCACCATTGCTGAGGCTGGCTTTGAACTCCTGCCTCAGCCTCCAGAGCTGCTGGGATGACAGGCGTGCTTCACCGCACCAGCTCCTATAAGCTCACTTCTAACACACCTGGCCCACACCCATGCAGGGACCTCGAAGGCACAGGGGAGCCCTCAGATCCAGCATCCACCCTGGCAGTGTCGAGGGTCAGAAGGACCCCCAGGAAACAGAGCGAAATCAAGGAAGACTGTGCAGCCCGCCCACCCATCATCCCCACCCAGGCTCGTGACCTCCCCTCAGTCGCCACTCTAGTTTCCCCATCTGCAAACCAAAAACAGAGTGGGGTCTGGCATGGCGCTCTCCATGCACACAGAAGACGCACACGGCTCACCGCTTTCTCTATTGAGTATATCCCCAAGTCACTTGTTCAAAATCTGTTCCCAAACTCTGTTGAGGATCAACCCATCATTTCAAAGATGAATTTGGAAAAACAAAATCCAGCCACTTGCCCTCCTCCAAACTTACAATAACACTTCTGTTGCCTGGGGCTTCTTAAAGGAGGGTGGTAATGAATCCTAGTTGGTCCTAGAGATGTCTTTTCAGGACAGCAGGAATGGCCAACAGAGGGGACCATTAGAAGGTTCTGTGGGGCCCCTGTGTCTAACTCAGGAGGACTTAGAGGGAGCCGTAAAGTGAGCAATGCAAGAAGGGAACAGACTCCCACATCCTTCAGACCCCCGAAACCAGCCTGGGCCAGCCTGGCTGTCATCTGTCCCAGTTTTCTAACACACACACTTCTTCATGCTGGGAAGATGGAACTGAGTCTCCTCGGGGATCCAGGTGGTCCTTTGACTTCCTTGGGTCCACCTGTGAGTGCCTCTGTGGTGAGTCAAACTTCCCTAGTGTCCTCTGTTCTCCTAAGGAGAGTTGGGGACTTTGAGTGACCTCCTTCATTTCCTTTGGGCTTGGGGCACTGGCACAACTACCTCTGGGATTTGCAAATTCAAAAGCTAGAACTGTTTCCCTCTCACATCCCCATCCGTGTGACTCTGACCCTCACCTTATGGCTAGAGCAGACCCAGGACATGGAAGAGCACACCCCAAGTCACAGACGCCATCCTCCCCACAACTGGCCAGGAGCTCGGCCTCGCGGGAGATGTTTATGGGTGACACTAACTTGAGCCCCCGGAGCCTTGAGCAGATAAAAGAGCATCCCAAAGAGACTCGACAGTGTTCTCCTTCTGCCTTCTTGAAGGTGACTTGAGCCACTTCTTATGGAGGGTTGGTTGTCGTGACAACAGAGGAAGGCATCAGCAAAGACGCACTTCAGAATCAAGTTTTCACCTGTAAGTGGACCTATCACCTCCCCCAACCCCAGGAGGCACCATGGCTTCCTGGACCTGCAGGCGAGATGGCCTTCGAGTTCACCATACCCCCTGCAACCCGAGGGAGAATGCTGACCCTGCCAGTACGGCCAGGAAAGGGGTCTCCCTAGAGAGGTGTCCCCTCGGGAGTGGACACACTCTCCAGCAATCTCATCAGCTCCCAAACTTCCCTACCCCTCCCTCCCCCGAGAATCACCTTCAGATGCAGTGAACTTGACCCATGGATGCCATCGTGAGTGCTTTACCCTTGGTCCCTCCCAGAACCCCCTGAGAGAGTATTGGTATCACCTCCAACACACCAGGAGGTGAGATCAGAGTAGGAAAGTGGCTCCCCCGGAGTCAGCCAGCCAGCAGGGAAGCTGGGACAGGACCCAGAGCTCTGGGACTGCAAAAGCCGTGCTCAGAATCTCGGGCCGCTCTTTGCATTCATGCCCCGTCATCCTGCCCCGGGAAGGGGAGGCACTGCCCCATGGCCAGCTGCACAAGGAGCCCACCACCACGCTGGGCGCCTTCTGGCTGCACTCAGGGCCCTGCCTGCCCTGGGCGGGACCGAGGCTGAAGCAGCTCTTCCTCTGTCTAGAAGGAACACCCTTGGTTCATGTTGCATTTTAATCACACGTGACAGTGGCTCCTGCAACGCATCCACACACGCACCTAGCACAACGTGATCGATCCCCACACCATCCCTCCCCTTCCCTCCCCCTCCGTCCACTGCCCTTCTCTCTTCTTCCCTCCACTTTCATGAGAGTCACCAGATCACAGGATCTTTAGCTTTCTTGTGTCTGGCTTAGCTCCTTCTGTGTGATGTTCCCAGTTCCACCCATTTCTGCAAAGCACATCACCTCACTCTGTGACTGAGTGGACCCCGCGGTGGAGGCGCACCTCATTTTCCTCATCCGTCCATCTCTTGATGGACGCCTGGGCCGGTTCCGTGACTTGGCGGTTGTGAATGAACTGGTATAAATATGTCTCAAATAGGTTGCTGTAGTCAGCTTTTTTTGCTGCTGTGACTAAAAGTCCCGACCAGAACAATGTAGAGGAGGAAAGGTTTATTGAGGGCTCGTGGTTCAGAGGTCTCAGTCCAGAGACAGCAGGCTCCATTCCTCGGGCTTGAGGTGAGGCAGGACATTGTGGAGGAAGAGGGTGGCCGAGGAGAGCAGCTCACGTGGGGACCAACAGGCAGAGAGACTCCACCCTCCAGATACCAAATACACACCCAAGAGTCACACCCCCAACACCACCCCCTCCAGCCACCCCCCACCTGCCTCCATAACCACTCGGTTAATCCCATCAGAGATTAACCGAGGTCGCTGATTAGGTTAAGGCTCTGGTCCAATCATTTCTCCTCCAAACCATCTGGCACTGTCTTACATGTGACCTTTTGGGGGACACCTTCCATCCAAACCACAACACTTGCTGACTTTAATTCTCAGGGACGAGTACCAAGGAGGGGTGCAGGTGGGTCCCAGGGAGTTCCCATTCCTGATCTTTTGAGGAACCTCTCATGACCTCTGTGCACACACCCTGTGTCTCTTTCTCTTCTTCGAAGGACACTAGGGTCCCACCCTTATGACCTCATTATACCTCTTTTTTTTTTAGACATATTTAAGTCTTTTCACATTTTTTTAATATTTATTTTTTTTTTTAGTTTTCGGCGGACACAACATCTTTGTATGTGGTGCTGAGGATCGAACCCATGCCGCATGCATGCCAGGCGACCTTGCTACAGCTTGAGCCACATCCCCAGCCCTCATTATACTCTTTAAAGTCTCCATGTCTAAGTACATTACTGGTTAAAGCTTGAACGTGGGGACTTGGGAAGGAGACCACAATTGAGTCCATAACTATGAGCAAGTTCTGGGAACAACTAGGACCGAGTCCTCCTGCGGTCCTCTGGGAGTCTGTGTGAGACTTGCCCACCTAAGGTGAAGGGAGCCACGATTCTTACCTTCCAACTGTCACCTGTCAGGTTGAAGGACGTTCCTGGTGCACTGACCCCTTGCCACCTGCAGGCTGCTCCAGGCACAGACAGACCACGTGCCCTTGGCTGGAGAAAGCCATCAGCAAGGAGCTGCAGGAGCCTGCATTAGGGTGTGTCTGGGGAGGTGTCAGGGGACATCCTCCATGGGGACAGGGGATTGTCTGTGGCCCCATGACCCCTACACGGCCCAGCCTTCCCCAGTAGAGCCAACCCTAAGTCCAACCTGAGGCCTACCTGGTTTGAGAAGCTTCCACCCATTACCTGCCAACCTGGCATGGGAGAGGTGGGAGAGAGCCCCTGACCCCAGAGCCACAGGCTGGGGGGAAAGACAGAAGTCAACTCACAAGTGCCAGTCACTGATATTGTAGTCCTAATGAAGTCCAGAGGGCTTGTGGGAACTTGAGTTAGTAACACAGCCAGTCTTTGTGGTCAAGAAAGGTGCCGGCATGGTGGTGCACACCTGTAATGCCAGCGGCTCAGGAGGCTGAGGCAGGAGGATCACAAGTTCAAAGCCAGCCTCAGTAACTTAGTGAGGCCCTAAGCAACTCAGTGAGACCCTGTCTCTAAACTAAAAACACAAAAAAGGGCTGGGGATGTGGCTCAGTGGTTGAGTGCCCCTGGCTTCAACCCCTAGTACCAAAAAAGAAAGGAAGGAAGGATTGATCTATCAAGTGCTGACACTACACCAGCTGCTGATTGATTACTGCATCAATCACTATTTTATGTCAGGACTGTCTGGGTCTCAAGTAGCAGAAATAAGTCCAGGACTATGCATGGTTTCAGGAAAAGCTATATCTAAGCTCCATTTTCTTTAGCCATAACAAAATATCTGAGGTTGGGTAACATATAAAGACAAGAGGTTGATCTAGACAAACAGTTTGGGGAGCTAATGTTCTCTCTAATATGTGGGTGCTAATCCATAACAAGGGAAGGTAGGAAGGAGAAGTATGGAATTTCTTGGATTAGACAAAGGGGAACGAAAGGAAGGGAGGGGGGATGGGAATGGGAAAGACAGTTTATGTCTCATTGGGTTCCTGGTCACTTTTTATCCGGGGGCCTCTCCTCCATGGACAGGATCTGAAAGTGTTTTCTCCACTTTCCAGAAACCAGGATCTCTTCTCCTTATAAAAGAGACCATCCAGGCTGGGCGCGGTGGCGCCTGCTATCCCAGTGACTCAGGAGGCTGAGGCCAAAGGACCACAAATTTGAGGCCAGCCTTGACAATTTAGCAAGGTCCTAAGCAACTTGTCCACTCCATCTCAAAATAAAAAAGTGGCTCAGTGGTCAAGCAGTGCCCCTGGGTTCAATCCCTGGTACTCTCCTCCCAAAAAGAGAAGGAGACCCACCATCAGGATGGCAAAGTTCAGGGACCCCCAGCTGGCCAACCTCTTCACTTTCTAGTGCCCAGAGCGAGGCTGTGGGGCCAGGAGGCTTTGCCTGGGTCAGGGGGCCTCCGCGCCTGCCCTGCCCCTCCCGCCACGCCCCTCACCCCCTCCCGCCACGCCCCTCACCCCCTCCCGCCACGCCCCTCACCCCCTCCCGCCACGCCCCTCACCCCCTCCCGCCACGCCCCTCACCCCCTCCCGCCACGCCCCTCACCCCCTCCCGCCCCGCCCCTCACCCCTCCCGCCCCGCCCCTCACCCCCTCCCGCCCCGCCCCTCACCCCCTCCCGCCCCGCCCCTCACCCCCTCCCCGCCTCCCCTGGGTCTCCGGCCTGTGCGAGCCCAGCGCAGGCCCCGTCCTCAGTCCACGGCTGCTTTGTCTGGGTCTTTGTGTCCAGACAGACAAAAGAGAAGGGGGACCGGGCGTGCACCCCACCCACCCCATCTTGTTATCCATCTGCAAACAGAGCCCTGCACGCCCCGCACCTGCTCCCGGCGCTCCCAGCCGCCCAGCAGCTGCCCTCTCCTCCCTCCCACCGCTGCGAGGGGCGGGGCAGAAGGGGCCGGGGTGGGGCCGGAGGCGGGGCCGAGAGCCTTAAGACCACAAAGACACACCCCCGCCCACAGCCGCCTTCCCTCCCCGGCCGGCTCCCCTCACCCCCGCCCCCCACCAGTCGCCACCACGCTCCCTGCCCCGTCGCTTCCTATGGGGGCCCCCTCCTATTTGTTCCCTTGAAGAAGCCGGAAGAGTCTGGAAAAGCACAACCCCATAGCTCCCCTGCCTGCTCACTGGCCTTAGGACACAAGGCCACCTTTAGCATCGCCTTCAAGGCCCCGCCCCGCACCCCCACCCAGCTCCCAGGCACCCCCCGCCGGCCGCACACCTCCCAGCCCTTAGGCACCAGGGAGCCTCCTCTGACCTCTGGGGGACGGCGGTTCCTCTTAGGAAATCACCTCGTCCCAGGTGACTGGACCCCTCTCCTTCAGGCTGATCTCAAGGTGCGATTAGGTCTCATCCATTGGTCCATCTGTAGGGAGGGCGCACCCTGACCTGTCTCCCACCCCCACCCACATCTCCAGGGCTGGACCCCAGGTGTCCGTGGGTCAAGCACACCAAGTCTTGAAGTTTAAAATGCTGTGCTTCTGGGAAGCCTCGTGGGAACCATCGCACAAATGGACAAACATGTCCAGAGGAGGCCCATCTGAGTCTCAGCTCCAACACGACTGTGACGACAGTGCAGTCTCAGGGCGCCCAGGGTCCCCAGCTCCATCTGCTGTCCAAGGACCACCCTCTCCCTTACAAGCCAATGAGCACCCCAAGGCCCACCTGCAATGGCTGCAGAGACACAGCCCCCCCTCAGGGACTCCGCTGGCCTGTCTGGGTTGGTGGTGGCATCTTCAAACAGCTCTGAGCACTTGCTCCTGTCACCTGCATCCCCTCTATGGTCTTCTGCCCTCTCCCTAGGACCCCAGACCCCCTGGTATCCCCCACAATATAAACACAAAGTTCTTAGGAGAACTGCTGAAGAAGCCTGGGGCAAATAGTGACCCTTAGTGAGCTTGTACCTTGTGCCAGGTTCTGGGGCCAGTGCTACAAAGGCAATAGCTAAACGGCCCCAGGGGATGGTATGTCCCCACTTTACAGACAGGTAGACTGAGGCGGAGCTGACCTACAGGAAAGTACCTGAGCTACGTGTAGCCCCCAGGGTCTGCCTCCAGGTGCTCCCCTGTGGGGCCCCCTCCCACCACTGTCACCCCATCCCTTCCGAATGTCCCAGACCTCCTGCATGGTCCTCCCTGCCTCCGGGGGCCGCCTATGCTCCCGCCCGCCGCCCCCGCACGGCCCCGCCGCAGCCGCTCTGCAGAACAGTACATTCCTTATTTATGAGCTGCATCTGGCTCTCTGCGCATGAGCTGGGAACACCAGGGCGCCTGCAGCCGGGAGGTGCGGGGTTCCAGAGCCAAGTGCTCTGGGAGCAGGCAGGGGCTGGCCTCCGGGACCAGGCTGTAGCAGGAGCTCCTGCTGGGCCTGCAGAGCACAGGGTGGCTGGCCAGTGACAGATGCCCTGCTGCCTCTTGCGTTCTGGCTGGCCCGAAGCAAACAGCACAGAGCCCTGGGGACACGGCAAACAGAGTGGAGGCTAATAACCCCTCAGCGCTTCCCTGAATCCACACGAAAGCCTGCAAGGCGGCGGTTCCTGTGCCCACTTGCAGGGAGAAGCTTCCAGCAGACAAGCATGCTCTCTCTAACCGAATCGTCCTGGTTTGTCCCTTCTTGTCCCTAAGTTGAGGAGAGTGAAGTGGCTATAAAGACACCCCCTGGCTGAGGTGTGACTCAGTGGTAGAGCACTTGCCACGCAGGAGCCCCCGAGTTCAGCCCAACAAGAAGGAATTTCTCCATCAGAAAACAAAGTAGGAAACGCCAGGTGCGGTGGCGCTCGCCTGTCATCCCAGTTGAGAGGCCCAGGCAGGAGGCTGGCCAGCTCAGAGCCAGCCTCAGCAACTAGGTAATTCAGGGCTGGGGATGGGCTTCAGTGGTTAAACACCCGGGATTGAACCCCTCATACCAACAAAACAAAACAAAAACCAGGTGGAAAAGAAGACCCAAGGAAAGGGATATAGAATCAGAGATAGAGTTCCCCTTCCAGATTCCTGTCAGTCAGCTCCATGCAGTTGATAAGAGCAAACTAATTGGTTTGGAGCATCCTGGGAGCCAAGGTGAAAAGGGAAAGGAATTTGTTTCACAAGTGCCCAATGTCTGCCAAAAGAACATCAGCCATATGTGGGTAATAAAGGATGCCCGGGTTCCTAATCTCATCTCAGAGTCCTAACCTCCTAGGAACTAACTCTCATCCCCTTTTCCCCATCCCTCTACCCTCCTACCCAAGAGCAAGACTTCCAACCTCGGACAGGGGGTTGGTGGGTGCGTTTCCATTTCTTACCACCAGGTGTCAGTGCGGGGCAGGTCTCTAGAGGCCGATTCTTGGCCTCGGAGACGACCTGAGCCCGGGAAGAGCCAGGTGGGCTGGGGGAGACCAAGGGTGCTAAGGAACTTTGGTGAGCTGGTGCCAGAGCCTTTAGCTGACAGCAGAGGAGAGGTCAGCCTCCCACCAGGCAGAATCGGGACACAAGCTTCTCTCTCTTGGACGGAGTCAGGGGGCCCAGGTTGGACCCCCAGCTCTGCTTCTGGTTCTGTGTCCAGACTTAAGCACATCAGGGTCTCTTTCAGCCTCAGCCCCCTCATCTGGGCCAGGGGTGCCTAATGACTCAGACCGAAAAAGAGGGTGATGATGGGCACCAAGCCCTGGGCGTCCCGCACCAAAGGGCTCAGAGCTCCTAGTTACAGGGAAAAAAAGGGGGCTCACCTTCTCACAGGTGGAAGGCACCAGGGTCCCCGCTGGGGCGGGGGTGGAGGGTGGGGGATGAGAGGCCGGCTGTCTGCTTCTTCCAGTGGGTTCCAGAGAGTAAGATCAGGGCTTGTTTGGATGTAAATGACAGAACCCTCTCCCTCTCTCTCTGTTTTACATTTTATTTTATTTTCTCCACTTGCTTATGCGTTATAGTTGTACATAATGATGAATTTGTTGCCACATATTCGTGCATACCACAACATAACAATATAATTTGGCCAGTATCCCTCCTTCCCGGCCTCCGCCCCAAGTCCCTTTCCTCTACTGATCTCCCTTTGATTTTCATGAAACAGAGACCCTTCTTTTTATTATTATTATTATTATCTTTAGGTACCAGGAATATGAACCCAAGGATGCTTTACCACTGAGCCCCATCCCCAGCCCTTTTATATATTTTATTTAGAGACAGGGGCTCACAGAGTTGCTTAGGACCTCGCGAATTTGCGGAGGTTGGTTTTGAACTTGAGATCCTCCTGCCTCAGCCTCCTGAGCGGCTGGGATTAAGGCCTGAGCCACCGGCAGGCAAGAGACCCTTCTTTAAATGTCTAGAGACACAGAAAGCCAGGGAGAGGGAATTTGGGGGCACATATGCTAAACGGTGGGAGGGCATCAATGTCATAGAAGGTGATCCAGGTTGACTTTGGGGACAAGTGGCACCTGCAGTCCACGGTCCACCCCTCAAGCCCAGAAACAAGAGCCCTTTGCTCCAGCCACGGATCCAGAGGGGCCTCTTCCCGCTTAGATGGGGTCCTGTGCCCACCATCCCTGTCCCCTTCCAGTGACCAGACCGCTCAGCGTTTCCCCTCCTAGAGGAGGCAGAGGGAGTCTTTGCTCCTCCCCGGGCTGCCCAGCGTCCCAGGAGTGCCACAGACCTGCCCAGGAGCTGATGTGAGGCGCCGCTGGCGGCAGGAAGGGCCCCTGCCCGCCCTGCTTCCCCTCCATTAATCTGGTCATCGCCGCAGCTGTGCCCGGGGGCGACAGGAAGGGGCGGGGCAGGGCGCCACCTGCTCCCGCCCTCCTGGGGCAGGGGCCTGGCCCCCGCCCAGCGCCGCGTCGCCCGTCTCTGGCTTCGCACGCAAGGCCCTGGCGCGTCGTCGCCGTCATCCTCTTTGCTGGGTCCTCGTTAATAATAAATAGACGCGCTGCCAAGGCTCCTCTGGTGCAGGAGAAGCTCTCCCCTCCTCTGGGAGCCCTCCTCCTCTCCCGCCTCCTCCTCCCACACGCCCAGGTGTGTGACACCTCCAGCTCCTGCCCCTCCTCAGCACAAGTGGTGGCTCCTTCCTTTTGATCTGATGCTGCTTTTTGTTTTGTTTTGTTTTGTTTTGTTTTGTTGCCAGGGATTGGACTCAGAGGCCCTTGGCCACTGAGCCCCATCCCCAGCCCTAGTTTGTGTTTTATTTAGAGACAGGGTCTCACTGAGCTGCTTAGGGCCTCAATAAGTTGCTGAGGCTGGCCTCGAACTCTCCACCTCCAGCCCCAGCCTCCCATGACAGGTGCAACACGGCGCCGGCTTCCTGCCAAAGAGTTAGCTCGTGGACAGTGAGTGACTCCGGGGCAGTGGTGGAAGAAGCCGGTGGACAGAGGGAAGGGGAGGAGCCGCAGGGAGGACGGGGTGGACAAAGGAGCAGGCATGAGTGGCTGAGGGTGAGGTTGTCAGGGGCAGCAGCTTTCATGGTGCTTGCTGTGTGGCCTTGGACAAGTCCCTGCCCCTCTCTGGGCCAAGAGTTTGCCGATTTGGGACTCCCCGGTCCTGAACCTGGTGGTCAGTCCTCTTGGCTGAGTGCTGCATTCTGGATGATGCGTGTTCCCTGCCGACCACTTACTTCTGACCAAATAGCTTCAATAATTGAAGCTCCTTCCTTCACAACAGGAAAATTGGTCTCTTGGCAAGATATGAAAAGGAATTTCACGCTCTCTTTCCTTCCCTCCTGAGATCACCCCTGACAAATTGTCTCTTTTCACATCTGGGGACCTGGTTTTTATGGTTGCCTGCCTCACTCTTGGCTCTGGCCGGAGCTGGCTCATCACGGAGCCACCATCAAATTCCAGTGAGGTTCTTTCCTTCCTTCAGCAAATGCTCCCTGCTTAGCCCCCAGGGACACATTCCGATGGTGGATAAGAAGCTGTGCCATTCTTCATACCAAAACCCGAGGGGCTGCTTTCTTAACTCTTTTAAGGGAAGACATGAACTCAGCAACTTTCTATTTGTAAACCTCAAACTACCACTATCTCTTTAATACACTCCCCAAATCTTGAACAACCGGTTGTAGGCTAAATGCTCTTACAAAGCTGGGTGACCTCAGACAAGTTGCTTCACCTCTCTGAGCCTTAAATTTCTGTTGGGTTTTAAAGAGACTGTAATGATGTCAAGGAGTTGCTGTGAGATTTAAATTATATCGAATGTGAAAGAGGTGAACACAGTATTATCAGTGGTGTTCTAGGTCAAGAGGTAGGGTACAAATGGGACCTTTGGAATCCTAATCTGATCCAAGAGGTGGTCTATATCGAGGACGAGTCACCAGGGAGGTGGTGCAGGAGGAAGTCAGCTCTGTGGTTTAAGCCCCCCAGGCTGTGGCATCTGTGAAGAGCTGATTCACACACCTGGCACATTCAAAGAAGGGCCAACCTAGGGGCCTGAGGTTGGAGTTGCCCCGGGCAAGACAGATGAGAGGGAAAAGTTGTGTCTGTTTTTCTCTTGGAACAGGAGAGGGAGTCTGGGAAGGTTCTGAGCGGAAGCGACCAGATCTTCCTTGCATTAGTAACCAGAGCACCCTGGCTGCTAAGTGGAGATGGGAACAGGTAAGGGCAGAGGTGGACGCAGGGAAAACCCAAAGGGGAGAGACTGGGGTGCTTGGACCAGTGCAGCGCCACTGGAGAGGGTGATAGCAACTGGGCTCTGAGGCTGTTTTAGCCTCCTGCAGGCTGGGCAAGTTCTCGGCCCCCAGGCGCCCAGGCCCCCAGGCCCCCAGGCCTGGTGCATTCCAAAAGTGGAGTTTGGGATGTGTTCTGGTTGACTTGTATGTGGTCTCATGTGGAGGTGTCAGGAGGGTGGCCCAGCGTCCAGGGACTGAGTCCCAGGGGGGGTCTGAGCAGAGGCCAGTACCAAGGAGGGCCTGTCCCCACCCCCGCCTTCTCCTTATCACCCGTCCAGTCCTGCCATCTCCCCTGCCATCTCCCCTCCTCTGGCCCCAACAAACTGGGCCAGGAAAAGGACTCTGTGTGTCCCATCTCCCCCGGTTTCCCAGGGCCTCCCCCACCTGAGCGCCCCCTCCCCAAACCTCGGAGCTGACTTCCTCCCAGCCCTGGGCCTGAAGGTCTAAGATCCTAAGTTCTGAGCAGAGGCCACTGACCCCGGCGGCTCCCAGATGGCCCCTTTCTCGTGGGGTCCTCACACTGTCTTATCTCCTGCACGGCTCCCTGGGGACGGTCCTCTTTATAGAAGACCACCTAGGGCTGCAGGGGATGATGACAGGCAGCTTAGAAATTCCTGAATGTAAGTATTTCTAAACTCTCGCCTCCCCTTCCTGAGCCGGCACATGTTATCTTTTCCTGCCCTCTTCAGATTCCCACCCTTTCCTGTCCCTCTCAACAGATTAGGGACATTTGTGGGTAGAGGAAGATGGGCCCCAGGGATCCAGGAAAAAGAGCCAGGTTTAGATAATTCATATAAAAAAGAAAAAGCAAAGAACAAGGGGGGTGGGCAGAGAAGAAAGAGGGCGAGAGAAACTCTCAGGCTGCAAGCAAAGTGGAACTTGGTGTATTTTTTTTTTAGCCGTTGATGGACATTTATTTATTTGAATGTGGTGCTGAGAACCAAACACAATGCGTCACCCATGCTAGGCAACCACTCTACCACTGAGCTACAACCCCAGCCCGGGACTTGGTTTTTTTAAATTGGTTTTTTTTTTTTTTTTTTTTTTTGGTACCAGGGATTGAACCTAAGGGCACTCAACCACTGAGGCACATCCCTAGACCTTTTTATTTATTTTTTTTTTTATTTTTATTTTGAGACAGGGTCTTGATGACTTGCTTAGGGCCTCACTCAATTGCTGAGGCTGGCCTTGAACTTTCGATCCTCCTGCCTCAGCCTCCCAAGTTGTGGGATTACAGGCGTGCATCATAGCACCCAGCAGGACTTTCTTTGTTTTATGGGCTTTCTTCAGAAGGCCAAGGGTGTTAAATGAGGTACTACTAGATGTTCTATGTAAGAGAACTGGAGAGAAGAAAAGGGGCATTAGAGGCTTTGCCATGTGGGAGACAGGTGGCTTCCTGCCTGTGTGGCTTTCCAAACCACGTTAGGAATGATCTGTGGGGAAGATAGCCATCGTCAATAAATGTCCACCTAACAAGGGAGTTTCAAAATTCTTGAAGAAAAAAGTAGGAAAAATGGACAATGGTAAAGGAGATCAATCCCAACCCTAGTGGGAGACATGAATGGCTCTCCCTGCATGATTGACAAACAGCAATCTTTAGAAAATAAGCAGAAATCTAGAAAAATCTAACCAACACTGCCAACCAACTTGACCTGACTGGCATTGGAAAAACACCGACTCACAACAGAACATAGTGTTCAAGCTCTCCTATTAGTCCATAAAGATAGACTACATACTCAGTCACAAAATAAGTCTCAGTACATTTCAAAAGACTGAGACCTCATAGAACATGTTCTCGGACCACAGTGGATTTGTTTTAAGTTAACAAAAATAGGACTGGGGTTTAGCTCAATCGTAGACACTTGCCCAGTAGACACAAGGCCCTAGGTTCAAACCCCAGCTCTATTTTAAAAATTAAATAAAAATAAAGTATCTAGAAAATTCTAATAGTATTTGGAACTTAGATAACACACCTGTAGCCAGGCATGGTGGTGCATGCCTGTAATCCCTGTTATCTGGGAGGCTGAGGCAGGAGGATGGCAAGTTCAAGCCAGCCTTGGGAATTTAGCAAGACCCTGTCTCAAAATTAAAAAAAAATAGAAAGGCACAGACAAAAAAGCACAGACCAATCACTGAGAAAATGAATCAAGCTAAAACTTGGTTCTTTGAGATCAGTAAAATTGACAAGCACAGCTAACACCAGACCTTCTTTTCTTTTTTTTTATTACTTTGAGTTTTCTGTGCTGTGCATGGACTGGCGGACACGGGCGCCGGGTTGGCGGGGTTGCGAGGGGAGGCAGAAGCAGAGGTGGTGCAGCGACCAGAGCTAGGCCGTCACAGACACGCGCGCATGCGCTCCTCCGCGCAGCTCACTGCTGGATCCGGCGAATGCTCTGTACCTGGAAGGTCTGGGCGTGGGAGCCCCACTCCCGGAAATGCTTGTAGTCACCCGAGTGGTGATCACTCTCCAGCACATACTGGAAACCTCGGTATCCAGGAAACTGAGAGCAAACCCATCTAGGAAAGGAAAGAGACGGTCACCCTACAGAGGCACCCACCCTGGTCAGGAAAGGATGGGAGAGACTCCTGACGGCCCAGCGGTCCCCGGCCTTCATGGCCCTGGATGTGCCACGCGTGCACACACACACACACACACACACACACACACACACGGCGCTGGGCCTTTGATCGTGCCGTTTCTTCTGCCGGGAACATCCTCCCAGCGATTCTTCGCCTGGCCCAGTTTTGTGTCCCTTCAGGTCCCAGTATAATTCATTACGTCATCAGGGCCATCTGACCCAGTCCCTAATCAGGCCACGGTCCCTGACTGTACCTTCGAAGCATTCGTATAATTTGATAATTTGAAGATCATTTGTAAAATGTCAGCTTCCCCGCCAGCAGGCAGCCTCCTGGTTAGGGACGTGTGTGGCTCACTGTCCCCCAGGGCCCAGCCGAACGCCTGGCACAGAGGAGGAGCCCCATCAATATTCGGCAAATGAATGAGTGAAGAAGAAGCCCTGATCCCTCCTCTCTTCCCACGAGGCACTTTAGAGAAAATGGCTATGTTTCAACTCGCTGATCCCTATGTTATTCGGGACAAGGATTGGTGTCTGCTTTTGAGCCCTGTTTTTCTCTCTGAAAGAGACTCAAACAAGACTCACGAACCACAGGGAGCCTTCGCAGTCAACCTGGGAAAATGGAGCTGACCTCAGCGATGAGCATGTGACCCAGCCTAGCCAATCAGTGCATCCCATTCTTGTAAGCATTGTGATTGGTCCAGAAGGGACCACATGACCTAAGTTGGACCAATGAGCGTCTTTCCTGGACTTCGATGGTATCCTCATTGAGAAAAGGACCCTCTCTTTCCCTGGGGCTGGTACTTAAGGACCCAGCTGCCACTTTTGCCTTTACTTGGGAGGCACTCATCCGAGAATACAGCCACTCGGAGGCAGGCAGAGCAGGAGCCAGAAGGCAGCTCCATCCTCCAGCAGTGCCTGAAGCTAATTACGGGGGCCAGTGAACATTCTTTGGGTTTAAAGAAGCTTGGTGCAGTGGCGCATGCCTGTCATCCCAGCTGCTCGGGAGGCTGAGGCAGGAGGATGGTGAGTTCAAAGCCAGCCTCAGCAACAAGGAGGCCCTAAGCAACTCAACCAGACCCTGTCCATAGGGTTGGGGATGGGGCTCAGTGGTCGAGTGCCCTGAGTTCAATCCCCCCCACACACACACACACAAAAGAAGTTTGGTCTGGGTTTCCATCATCTGCAATCCCATACATCCTTCCTGATACCTCCTGTGCCTCGGTATTCTCCTCTGGAGTATGCATCAGCCCCCAGCACATAGTTTTCACAGGAAGTGTCACACCCCTCCCAACATCCTCTCTCTGCCCTGCTACAAGGAGCCTTGGACACACTTACGCCCCAGAGTGGACATGGAAGGAGCCCACTTCATTGCCGTCCCAGCCCATGGCCTGGAGGGAGGGATAGTCATCACTCAGCTCTCCTTTCCTGCCCAGGAAGTTCTCTTGCTCGAAGATGGTCAGCCTGGAGTCGCGGTGGTTCTACAGGCACAGAGAACAGGGTCAGATCTTCTGGTAGCCCGCTGGAAACCCGGGAGCCTCTGCCCTTACCACAGCCTGCCCCAGTCTCCCAGCTCAGCCTTCTTAGCAAACTTTGGAAGGGCATTAAGGCAGGAGGTACCAGGAACCTTATAAGATATACATCATTTGTGCTTCCAGAATTTATCCTTCCAGAAATTTCCACACACACACACAAAAAAAATCATAGAAAAAAAGAATGTTCATCATAAAAAAGGGGGGAAAACAATCTGAATGTCCAACATTAGGGAATCAGATGTTAATCTGGTGTTGCACCTGGGGTTACAGAAAAGACGAGAACCTCTCTGAGTTTCAGTCTTGACTCTGCCACTTACCAGATGGCGAGCTTAGACCTGTCATATGGTGTTTCTGAGCCTTCATTTTCATAATTATGAAACAGAACCAACCGCACCTACTTTTCAGGGTCATTTTCTGGGCTAGAGGGATGAGCATGGAACTAGTGATTGGACCCATGACAGCCTGATACAGGACCCTGCACATGCTCAGCACCTTGGTTATTTGTAGAACAAAGGAGCCAATGGACTTCTTAGCCACAGCATGGAATACTAGAAAGCCATGAAAAATGACATCATAGATGAGATATAACTTTCCAGAAGGATGATTGTAATATACTTGCCCAGTGGAAAAAGCAGGTATCCAGGCCTGAAGTTCATTATGACTCATTTTTTTTTTTATTTTTGTGGTTCTGAGTGTGGAACCCAGGGCCTCCACATGCTAAACATGTGCTCTACCACTGAACCACATCCCCAGCTCCTATAATTTCACTTATATAACAAAAATACGTGTACCTAACTATACATTGATGATATAGGTAGACACAGATATAGGAATGGGTACAAGAATAGCATGATGTCATCTGTCAATCACCAACCAGAACAGAAAGCATCTCCTGTACTATGAAGCAGGCTCCTGTCTCATAGGTATAATTATTAGCAACTTACTTTCTTATTCTAACATATCAGGTTCCCCCCCCGAATTATGAATAATAAATAAGGTGAAAATAAAATAAAACATAGCTTTGTGAGCCTCAGTTTTTCTCATCTGTAAAATGGAGTAAAGGAACCCACATCTACCGGTACCCCATAAGGGCAGTAAAATATAAAGTCGGAAGGGCACGATGAGTTGGGAGAGAGGCATGGTACCCCTCCTCCCCACCGGGACCTGCCTCCCTGCATCCACCTTCTGCCAGAGCCCCCAGTCATGAAGAGAGGGACAGGGGTCCACAGGTGCTGACATCCTAACCAAAGCTGCTGTAAGTGGACAGTAGCTGGCGGGGTCTGTGTCCTGGTTCCCCAGGACATGGGGACTGGGACCTCATTTCAAGAAGAAGAAACTGAGGGTCAGAGAGGAAAGAGACGGCCCACGTCATGCACCCTGATTCCCACGGTGGCTGATGCCCAGCGCCCCCTGGAAAGGCCCAAGCCTCCCGGGCCCGGCGGTAGGACTCACAGCGCAGGCCACGGGCCGGAAGGAGGTGAGCCTCTCGGCGGGGTAGGCCGTGTTCCCGCTCCAGGCGTCCCAGCCCGGGTACTCGCCGCGCTCCAGCACGTACTGCTGCCCCTGGAAGCCGGCGTGCTCAAAGCCCACCCACCTGCGGGCACACGGAGGGAGGGCCACCCTTAACTCTCGGCAGGGCCTGGACACAGTTGGGGTGGCTCCCCTCGGGGAGGGGCTGCGACGGTGGCGGAGCAGAGGCTGGGTCGCTGCGAGACCCCCCACCACGCCCAGCTCAGTGCCCACCAGGGGACCCCTGGGCCCCCAACACCAGCGGCCACCCGCTTGCCGTGTGTCCCGCAGGGAGCGGGACTGCTCCACTCAAGGGGCTCTGGGAATGTGCCAGGCTGACCACAGGCTGCGGGGCCTCAGCGGGATTCCTGTGACCCTGCGGGACCTGGCAAGGGAGGCCTCTCTCCACCACCCCGTCTCTGAGCGTGGAGCGGCTCCTCAGCTACCAGGTGCTGCTGCCCTAGTGGCCTGCCATGTGGCCCCTTCAGTTTTGTGTTCCCCTAGGGAAAGACAGGCACAGGAGGCAGGCACCGGTGCACCTGCGTCTCCTGTCTGCATAGAAGATAAAGGGGTGGACCTGCCGGGTTCCTGGCCTCCCCCACCCCGGCTCCATTTCCCCAGTTGCAGGAAGCAGAAGCTAGGACACAGATCCTCCCAGGTGACCTCAGGTGTCACTCACAGGCATAGCTTTAAGGGACTCACATGCAGACCTTGTTCTCCTTCCAGTGCACTTTCCAACCCTCTAGAACCTTCTAGCCACTATGATAGCCACTGGCAGCAGGCAGCTGATTAAATTTGAATTCAATAAATGAAATTAACTAAAATAAAATAATTCAACCAGTGGATGGGAGCCTTGTCCCAGCAATAACCAAAGGGCTCAGCCTAAATTACCGCTTCCAAAGGTGACCCCAACCCAGAGAGGCACCTGGGGGGTGGGGGGGGTACCAGGGATTGAACTCAGGGACACTTGACCACTGAGCCCCTTCCCCAGCCCCATTCTATGTTTTATTTAGAGAGAGGGTCTCACTGAGTTGCTTAGGGCCTCACTTTGATGAGGCTGGCTTTGAATTCTCGATCCTCCTGCCTCAGCCTCCTGAGCCGCTGGGATTACAAGCATGCACCACCACATTTTGCTATACTATCCACATTTGAAATCCTCAGCGGTCACATGTGGCCAGTGACCTTGAACTTGGACAGTGCAGATGTAGAACTTCACGGTAGCAGAAAAGACTACTAAATGACGCTGGTCTACAAAGTCTCAGTATGTTATTGCTGTGTCCGCCCCTCCTCCCACTCACTAGTGTCTTTATCTCTCTGAAAAGAGATCACACGCAGTCTTTCAGGCAGTAGTATTTAGTTTAAAATTAGTAACACTTTTCACTGTATTTTTATAGCTACTGCCTATTTTGGGTAAGTGGTGTTGGCTTTCCATTTATGCCCAAGAGGGACATTTCTAGACTCAACATTCATTTCTAAGGATGGTGTCCCACAAAGTTGGCTCATCCAGTGGGCAGTGACTACCTTAATGGCAGCCCTGTAGTTGGGCAGTGCACAACTTGCACAACCTTACATGGCAACCCTGCACTCTCCTCAGCACTACACTAGAGGACACAGGTACAGTTAGAGCCTGGGAAGACAGGACTGACAACATGTAAAAGTCCCAGCTCCCCCCTCTAGGTCCCTTTTGGTCCCCCACCCTAACCCCGACTCAGTCTCCCTGCAGACTCACGCTCCACTCAGGACTTTCAAGGATCTCACGGTCTCAAAACCCAGCTCCAGCACGCTGGGGCATTCGGCCGTGAACTCATGCCGCCGGCCCTGGAAGCCCTCCTCGTCCCACACCACCATCTGTGCCAGAGAGAAGGTGGACATGGGCGGACATCAGAATCCTGTGGGGCAGGGTGTTGGGGGCGTCCCCAGGACCCAGAGTCCAGCAAAGCAGGTGAAAGGGGGTTTGCCAACCGGGACTCCCCAGGGCCTCCAGGGCCAGGCCCGTAAGGGAGGTGAGGGCCCTGAGAACACAGGCCCCGGAACAGTGGCTTTTGTCTAGCACCCGGGACCTCTGCCCGGTGGAAGCGTCTCAAGACATTCTCCAAATCTGAACTTTCATGAGGGACCTCCAAGTTCTTAAAATGGTGCTTTTCTTCCCCCTCAACATAGACAGATCAAAGAAATCCGGATAGAAAACCGTGTGACTAAATGGCGCTGGCCTAGGTCTTAGTGCTGTTATCGCTGTGTCCCCCGCGCCCCTCCCCACAGTTCACTAATCTTTTTTTTTCTTTTCTTTTGGTACCAGAAATTGAACTCGGGGCACTCAGCCACTGAGCCCCAACCCCAGCCCTATTTTGCATTTTAATTAGAGACAGAATCTCACTGAGTTGCTCAGGTCCTCACTATTGCTGAGGCTGGCTTTGACCTCGCAATCCTCCTGCCTCAGCCTCCTGAGCCCCTGAGATTACAGGTGTGCAAACCACACCCAGCTACTAATCTCTTTCTTTATCTCTCCAAAAAGAGATCGCCCGTAGTCTCTCAGGCAACAGTATTCAGCTAAAAATTAATCACATTTTTATTGTGTTTTTACAGTGGCCACCTATTTTGGGTACATGATGTTGGCTTTCAGTTTGTGCCCAAGAGGGACATGTTTAGATGATGGTGGCCCACAAAGCTGCCTCATCCAGTGGGCAGTGACGACCCTAATGGCAGCCAAAGACGGTGGCAGTTCAAGTTTGGAAACCAGGTGACCCAAGTTCAAGTTCAATCTCTCTGCGTGACCTTGCGGGTCCTGTTCTCTGAGCCTTGGTTGTGTCCTCTGTGAGATGGGCATTCAGACCCCTCCCCCAAGTGAGGTGGGGGCTCAGTGAGCTAGGAACGGGGTCCCAGGGACTGGGGCTTGACCTGTGTCCTCCCACCCTGGCCCGGGCCCCCTCCCTACCTTCCAGTGTCCCGCCGACTTGGTGCACTGCAGGGTCATGCTGCCCCCTTCCTAGGCAGGAGAAGAACAGGGTGACCTTGTGCCCTCACCCCTCTGGGTCCCGCAGCCTCTGAGCCCTGCTGTGCGCCTCTCATCTGCTCACTGTGGGAAAGTCTCTGTGGCGGCCAGCGGGTGGGAGCCTTGGGCATCACTGTGGTCTTAGTGAGGGTCGCGGGAGCCCGTCTGGGCGTTTGGAGCGCCCTTTCTTGGTCAGGAAGAGGACGGCACTTGGGATGACGCGGTGGCATCTGCAGGGTTGGGGACCTGGGCTCCCCACCTCCCAGGGTGCTCGACAGGAGCCCCGATCCCACCCCTTCTCCAAGGGGACTTACCGAGATGGGCCCAGAGAACATGTCAGAACTGGGACCAGTCAAGGTCAAGCTCTTATAGGCAGGGAGGGGAGAGAGGGCCCCTGGGGGACAAAGCCCCGACTCAGCAATGAGCCCTCGAAACAAAAGCCAGCGCTGGCCACAGCCCCAGTGAGAGGTGTCAGCAGCTCTGGGTTCAGCTGGGAGGGGACAGATCAGGTCACCTCCCCCAGAGACGGGCATGGGGAAGGGGAGCCGTGCAAGGTGTGCCTGAATCAGCCCCACGGGGCCCCTGAGCGGGGCAGGAGTCCAAGCAACTGGCCGAGGAGCCCCAAAGCATGGCCAGCTGTGTGACCTTGAGTAGGTCATTTCCCCTCCAGTTGTAGCTATAAAATGGGATGGAAATAAACTCCATCTGCGGGCCATGAGGCTGCGCACCTTCTTGCCCGGTGCCCTGTAAGCATTGATGGATGTCTGTTCCTTTCCCCTTCCCATCCGTGTTTGACTTCCAGTGGAGCAATCAGGGCAGGCTGCGTGTTGGAGGTGGCATTCTGGGAAGCGTAGAGAGGATTCGCACAGGGTCAGATGGAAAGAGGGGCATGAGAGCTGGCGTACAAAGGTGGGAACTTAGAGCTGGTGGCCCAGCACAGAGGTCCCAGAGGGAGTGAGCGAGGCCGAGGTCTGGCCAGAGCCCCAGACGACTCTACAGGCAGGAGCCAGGAGCCGATGGTTATGAACATGCTCCACAGGCGTAGCACCTGCCGCACCCAGGGGGCAGAACTCCCCGCGGACATCCCCCCCCACACCCTGCCTTCTACCTCCCAGAGAGGGAGGAAAGAGCGTGGCTGGGAATGACGTCACTCAGGGTGAAACCCAGGCCTGCTCTTGCCATCTGGACCCCCTAGAGGATACCTGAGCCCTGCTGGGGCCCGCAGAATGGCAACATCCACCGCTTCCTGGAGGGGTTAAAGCAACCCCATCCTACGCATTACTTGGAGGAAAGAAAAATAAAAGTTAAGACTGCAGGCTCAGCGGGGCGCAGTGGGGGCTCACCAGTGATTCCAAGGGCTCCGGAGGCTGAGGCAGGAGGATCGTAAGTTCAAGGCCAGCCTCAGCCACTTATCAAGGCCCTGTCTCTAAATAAAATATAATATAAAAAAGGTCTGGGGATGTGGCTCGGTGGTTAAGTGCCCCTGGGTTCAATCCCCAGCACAAAAAAAAAAAAAAAAAAAAAGACTGCAACCTCGTGTTCTTTGTGCATAAAATGAGTGCAACAGGTTGAAGGGGTGTCGCCTGAGAGGGGTGTGGTGAGGATACAGTTCTTGTGTGAATCACTGGTGCACAGCATGTGTCACTCCCACCATCTTTGTCATCGTCATCACTAATAGTAAAGGTGCTTATTAAATAATTACCCGTGAAGAGCAGGAGCACTTAGCTTCTGAGAGCTCAGAGGCTGGCAATCCGAGAGGCCAGCTGGGATCCCTCAGGGGGCGGGGAAGCAGGTGCGTGGTGGACAGGGGTCGCCTCCATTTCCCGTCTGTCCGTCCATGGGGTCCATCCCAGAGACTCCGCCCTCCTAGTGAGGATGACAGGCACCCAGGCTGTGGAAGGCCCAGAGTGGAGGTGCCCAGCAAGGCCACTGTCCCTTGTCCCCGCCCCCGCCCTCTGGGATGGCACCTGGCCAAGGGGGCATGGAACTCCTCGAGACGGCCTGGCCAGCAGCGCGGACCTGTGGGTGGCCCCACCGCGTCTCTCTGCTGCGGTCCAGCGGCTGTCCCCTCTGTGGTTCCGCCTCGGCCACCCCGGCCTTGGCCACCCTGGCCTTGGCCCGCAATGAAAGGCTGCGGAGTGGGGGAGGGGGCAGGGGCTGCGGCGGCAGAGCTGGCCCCAGGCCAGGGCCACCCTGGACCCCCAGAGAAGCGGCAGCACCGTGTGGAGACCCGATACGCCACCCACCCCACCCTGGCTGGACAGCTCTCCTGCCCCTCTGACCCCCGCGGAGAGAGTGCACATGGCAGGAAGAACACCCAGCCTCTTGCTCCAGGCCTGCCTCAGTTTCTCCACTTGGGAATGAGGGAGTTAGGCCACTCGGCTTCTGTCACCGGCCACCCTGTTGGGAGTCTTTGCTGCCCTACTTGAATCGGGGCCCTTTGTCTCTCAGTCCCCTCGTGTCCCTGGCTAGTGTTCTTCACTCTTCCCTCTCCTGATCTGGGTCCCCCCACTTGGCACCCCACTTTCATCATGGTCCATTCCAACAACCGTTCAGTCACCAAATCTTGACACAGAGCCCTCTGCAGGCCAGGCCCCACAGCAGGTGCCAGAGGTGACCAGCATGTGGCTAAACCTGGGGCTTCTCGGATGGAGGCGTAGGCCACCAGCTCTGTCCCTGGCATCTGAGGGTTGAGACCCGGGGTTCACAGAGGCAGGCCAGGAAAGGAGGGGTCTCTATGTGGGCAGAAGAGCAGGAGGCAGTCCCCAACGTCCAGCCTACCTGAGCCCAACAAGGCCTGGCTTCCCACCTAGGATCAGGAAGTCAGGCTGCAGCTGAGGCCAAGGCCAAGGTCACGGTCAGACAGCGAGAGCACCAGGCCCAGCGGCTGCCTGCACTGGCCTGGGCTCCCCGCCTGGCTTTCCTCGTCTTTGAAATGGTGGGATGGAAGGGCCCGGTGAGGCAGGTTGTCCTGGAGACTGGCACAGGGGACAGCGGCCAAGCACTGAGCACCGTGCTTAGCACAGGGAAGGCTCCGGGCAGTGCACCGGCCTGTGCTCAATGTCACAGGCCTTCTGCTGGGTGCAGCTCCATTAAGGACACTGGTGCTCACCCGTGACCGCAGACACGGAGGCCCCTGAGGACAGACTGTCCCCAAACCACGCAGAGCATCATGGCTGAGCCAGGACGCTCACCCAGGTCTCCTGCTGCCAGGGTCTCTCCTGTTCCCTGGCCCCGGGGACGGCCGTGGGGACCTGGGGGCCCATCCCTGGTGGGGGCCGTGGACAAGGAGGTGGAGAGCTGCGGACCAGGGTTTCTGCTGTGCGCTCGGGGTCACAATGGAAAGTGCTGGTCTCTGCAGTGACCCGGGCAGGGCTGGCCCCGGCCAGGCCCCGCTCCGGCTGCTGAGCCAGCTCCCGCTTTGTGCCCCAGACTATAGGGCCCAGCGTCTGCCAGATTATAAAATGGGGGGTCGGCCCTAGTCACCCACAGCACACGCCTGTCCTCCACCAGGAAGTGGCAAGTCCCCAGGTAAGAAGGAAGCCACCAAGAGCTGAGGGGAGGGGACGAGGGGAGGCCGGAGAGCCGCGGGTGGCTCCGAGGGCCAGGCGGGACCACCAAGATGAGAGAGGGGACGAGTCAGAGGGGGAAGAGACACAGAACTCGTGAGCAGAGAGTGACAAGAAAGGCAGGGGGCTGGGCAGACAGACCAAGAGGGAAGGGAGCGCAGGGAGAGACAGACAGGACAGACAGACAGAAGGACAGGAGAGAGGGGGAGAAGCAAAGATGGAGACCAACGGCAAGAAACAGGAAGAGAGAAGGAGGAGGAGAGGGAGGCAGAATGGAAACGCGGACAGGAAAGGAGGAATCCAGCCCCGGGGGAGGGGAGCTTGCCACAGAACGGGGGCAGGGAGGGCTGCGAGTCCCAGATGTGGCCCAGATGTCTGTCCCGCAGCGTGGCCGAGCGTCCCAGAGTGGCCACAGTCTTCCTGGCGGCGGGGAGGCTGGGGAGGGACCTACCCACCCCCCACAGAGAGCCCAGCAAGCGGCTGGACCCCAGGGTCTTCTGTGCCCTCGGGGGTCCTTCAATCACCTGCAAAATTGAAGGGAGCACCCCCTCCCTGCCTCCTCAGGGACCGTCAAGGCCTCTGTCACAGACTCAAAAGAGTCCATGTCCCCCTGCCGTGAGGAACCACTGGAATTAACCAAAGCCCTCCCCACCCAGCGCCTCCCCAGCCACGTCCTCGTTTTAGAACCCTGGACGGGCACCATCCTTCCTCTTGGGCCTCTGGGGCCCAGGGCCAGGCCGGCTTTGGCACCCACACACCTGCCCCAGAGAACGCCAAGGGAGAAGCCTGGGGGGGGACACGGGAGCCCCCGTCCTCTGAGCAGATGTTCACTAGGAATGTCCCGTGTGCTGGGCACAGAGCCGAGCGGGGAAGAGAGGGGGACTAGAGCAGAGCGGGCGAAGGGCAGGGCGTGAGCAGCCCAGGGCCAGGTCCAGCTGCTCGAGTTGAAAGTGGAGCCCTCCTGCCTCGTGGCCCCGGGCAGGGCACCTTCCTCTGTGGCCTCAGAGAAGGATCCTGGATTCTCCAGGGGGAATGGGGCGTGTGCCTGGGATTCCTTAAGAATCCCCAGATGCCATTTCTCCTTCTCTTCCTCTGGTGAGGTGAACTGAGATTGCACACGCAAATAAGTGTGCTAAGTGTGTGAGGATCTGCGGGGGGCCAGTGAGGCTGGAAGGGAGGCCGATAGAGGGAAGGGCATGGCCAGTGGAGGGGACAGCCTGGTCGAAGGCCTGGAGGAAAGATGCAGGACAGGTAGGGAGCCCAGGCGGGAAAGGCTTGGCTGGGGAATAGCCAATGGGCCACCGGGTGCAGTGGGCCCAGCAGCTCAGGAGGCTGAGGCAGGAGGATCTCGAGTTCAAAGCCAGCCTCAGCCAAAGCAAGGCCCTAAGCAACTCAGTGAGACCCTGTCTCTAAATAAAACACAGAACAGGGCTGGGGGTAGGGCTCAGTGGTCGAGGGCCCCTGAGTTCAATCCCTGGTACCAAAAAAAGGGGGAGGGACAAAAAAAACTCCGAGGCGCACGTTTCCAAGGAGAAAGAGAGGCAACGGGTTCAAAGGTGGCTGAAGACACAGCGAGGGGTAGGAGCGTGGGAGACAGCTTGGGGTGCCACACCTGGATTTGTGGAGGCCAAAGCATGCTCTCTGGGTTTTGCAGGAGGAGCCATGTCTCAGCCCACCAAGGCCTCGGCCACCGCCGCCGTGAACCCAGGGCCCGATGGCAAGGGGAAGGGGACCCCGCCCACAGGACCAGCCCCCGGCCCTGGTCCGGCCCTGGCCCCGGCAACCGTGCCCGTGCCCGTGCCCACGGCCAAAGCAGGGGACCTGCCTCCTGGGAGCTACAGGGTAAGGACCCGGCTGGGCTGGCCGGCTCGGTGCCCCCGCTGTCCCCTTCCTGTGCGGCCCTCCTCCCCGCTCCTCTCTCCTCCTCATTTCCCTCCTTACCCCTCTCCTTTCCCCTGTTCCTGTTTCCCGCCCTTCCTGTCCCTCCTCCGTCTCTCCTGCGGCGCCTCCTCCTGCCCAGACACAAATGTGCCCCATCTAGAGGCCAGGAAAATGGTCAGGGGTCTCAGTGCACCTGGAAAGAAGGGACCCATCGAGGCGCTGTGACATGACAACTGAAATGTGCCACGTCCCCCGACAGGGACCATGGCCGTGCGGTCAGCCTGCACAGAGCCCGCTCAGAGCGAGTCAAAAGCCACGAGCAGAAAAGGGAGAGGGGCCTGTCCCTGGAGAGTCACCCGGGCAGCAGGGGGCCTCCTGGAGATGGGTCCTGGGGAGCCTGGATTTGGTTTGGACCTGGGGGCCAGAGCTGACCACCCTTGATTCATGATATGGCTGACCGTTATTTATGTAGGTTTATTCAATCATTAATTTTACTTTATTTGTTTGTTTGTTTGTTTTTGTGCCAGAGATTGAACCCAGGGGCTCTTAACCACTGAGCCACACCCCAGCCCTTTTCATGTTTCATTAGAGACAGGATCTGTCTGAGTTTCTTAGGGCCTCGCTAAGTTGCTGAGGCTGCCCTCGAACTTGCGATCCTCCTGCCTCAGCCTCCTGAGCCGCGGGGATGACAGGCGTGCGCCCCTGCGTGCGCCCAGCTTACTTTATTTTTAACAATGCAGCAAGCACCTGCAAGCCCACCACTCATGTGCAGGCCAGGGCTTGGTGGAAAGTCTCTACCTGACCTAAGGTTATTTTCTTATATTTTAATACATTGTTCCTTTAAAAATATGGCTTGCTTTTCATTTACTCAAATCTGAAGTATGTGATTCTCTGCGTTTTCTTTTTTCTTGTCACTTACTGTGAGATCCCTAGGGTTGAGCATCTCTGCAATTGTCCCTTTGGGTCTGCTGTATGACATGACTGTCACCCTCCTGCCAAGAACCCCACACCTGGTTGGCCCCCAGTCTTGTTCGGAAACAAAGCGGCTGGGAGGTGCTGTTTGCTTGTTTGTTTTGAGACAAGGTCTCACTGTGCTGCCCGGGCTGGCCTCAAACTCCTGGGCTCCTGTGATCCTCCCTGCTCAGCCTCCAGAGTAGCTGGGACCACAGGGACACACCACCGTCCAGTCTTGGCTGGGGTGCTCTAATCCCTGACTCCCTGGGCTCTAACTCAGACCTTGTCATGGACGGACCAGCCTGGAAGTGGAAGTGCTGGTCAAGGCAGCGGGAGCCCCTTTCTTTTACAGCTGGGGACTCAGGGGCTCAAGAAGGCAGGAAGCTGCCTGTGCTCAAGTGAAAGGCAACACCTTCCCGAAGCGGGTTGGTGAGCGCATGACAAACCCAAAGGTGGGGCTCAGTGAGGAGAAGTCAGATCGAGTTCTCGCCGGGGTTGTAGAGGGGAGCCTGGCCAGCATTTCCTATATCCGGGGCTGCAGATAGAGAAACAGATCAGGATGGGCACAGTGGCACACATCTGTCATCCCAGCAGCTTGGGAGGCTGAGGCAAGAGGATCGTGGGTTTGAGGCCAGCCTTTGCACCTTAGCAAGACTCTGTCTCAAAATTAAAACAAAACAAAATTTTAAAAGAAAAAAAAATTGGGGATATAGCTCAGTGGTAAAGCCCTCCTGGGTTCAATCCCCAGGACCAAAAGGAAAAAGAGACAGATCAGCCCAGACCTTTGGCAGAAGGGCCCTTGGCCGTTGGAAGAGTTGGGTAAAGGGGACAAGGATGAAGAGAGGGAGAGAGACACAGAGAGACCCAAACCCCAAGCAGCAGTGACTGGGCAGTGTTGTTACTGGTGCTGCTAAGGGGCGAGCACAGGGGCAGACACTGGAGCCCCAACTCCGGGGTGGAGGAGGAGCAATCCAGGAAGGCTTCCTGCAGGAAGCGACATCTGAACCCAGAACATGCTGTCTGGTCCAGAACCTGAGTCAGCACCAGGTAGGTGCTCCAGGATGGGGGGTGTGGTAGAGAGCATCCCAGGCTGGAGGAACACACCAAGAAAGTTCTGGAAGGGAGGCCCAGGCGTGCCTAATGATGGTGCAGATCTTAAGTGGGGGTGGGTGCGGGAAGACAGGGTCATCTCACGAAGCATGGCTCCTGACGCTGTCCTGGGCCTCGTGCACACCCTGCTCCGATATGACCACCACCTGCCTCCGTCCAGGTGGGTTGGTTTGAACCTCACGCTGCCCCCTTCCCTCTTGCAGCTGGTGGTCTTTGAGCAGGAGAACTTCCAGGGCCGTCGGGTGGAGTTCTCCGGGGAGTGCCTGAACCTGGGGGACCGTGGCTTTGAAAGAGTTCGCAGCCTCATCGTTGCCTCTGGACCGTGAGTGTGGGCAGGGTGGGGACGCTCCCTCTGCCGTCTGTGGTCACAGATCGATGACATGATAAGAGCACGTTCTCCAGGCTCCCGCTCTGGGCCTGGCCCCTGCTACTGCCCCCTCTGATTTCCCACCCTCCCTGCAAACCTCAGGAGGAGACAAGCTTTTCCTTCCCATTTGACAGACGAGGAAACTGAGGCTCAGAGAGGTGCTCTGATTAGTATAAGGTCACACTGAGGGTGAGTCACGTCTGGGTTCCAAAGTCTGTTTCTACTGCAGAAGGAATTGGAGCCTATTCTGAGGGCAGGAGGAGGCCAAGAATCAAGTGTCCACTACTGTCCCCTTGCAGGGGCATCAGGCTGCCCTGGGAATAATAATAAGCACCAGCAGAGTATCCAGTAGGTCTCAGGCACTGCGGGAGGGCTTTACCTTGCTGGCCGCCCGTTGTAGTATGACAGAAGAGCGGTTCTTTTAGGCGGAAGGGGTACCAGGAATTGAACCCAGGGGCACTTGACCACTGAGCCCCATCCCCAGCCCTATTCTGTATTTTATTTAGAGACAGGGTCTCCCTGAGTTGCTGAGGCCTCACTAAGTTTCTGAGGCTGGATTTGAACTCATGATCCTCCTGCCTCAGCCTCCCCAGCCGCTGGGATGGCAGGCGGGCACCACCGTGCCCAACCAGAAGAGCTATTCTTATCCTCACTTAAACTGGGGCTCCCAAGGGCTCAGGGCATTGGCCAAGGCCACCAGGTCGGCGTTTGACTCAGGTTGGTCCATCCTTCGTCAGGTCCCCCTGCCTGTTCTCACTCTGGCTTCTCTGGGCCTTGATGACCCCCACGGACAGCAGAAATGCCCGTCTCTCTGACGGACTGGCTCTCCCAGCGCCAGCTGCTGTCAGCTGAGGCCAGGGTGCTGGGCCATTCCCAGGACAAATCCCACGCAGCCCCTCTGCTCTGGTTCCCCACTCCAACCCCCCAGGGGGCTTGTTGAGCCTGCATTGAGAGCTTCTGGGAGATGGGTTTTGAGGTCAGACTCGTCCAACTCTGTCCTTGGCCTTGTGTGGCCTCTGCGCCTCATTGCTGAGTTAGGGGGAGTCATGAGCCCACCTCGCCCTGCCTGGGTCATTCTTGGGCCTGGAGGAGGAGATGCGGACCGGGGCCAGCACTGTGTGGGCATCCAGACATGGCGGCCCGTCCCCACCCCTGGCCCTGGGAGCTCCCCCAAGCCCAGGTAGGTGGCTGCAGGGAGGCGGGTGGGGGGGCAAGAGTGCCTCCTGTGCCCACCCCACCCCCACTGTGGTCAACAGCCTCAGCCCCACCCCGGCCCCCAAGCCCAGCTGGGAACAGAAACTGCCGGATGTGGCCAGCTTGGGGTTTCAGGCTGCTTTGGGGGCTGTGACTCAAACGCAGAGTATTTCACCTCAGAGACAGAGCTGGTGTCTGCTCTGTGCCCAGGGCTGTGCCCAAAGGGGACAGACATGGCCCTGTGGTCCACAGGGCTGGGTTGGGGCCAGCATGCCTGTGGGAGAAAAGGAAGGAAGGAGATGGAGTGGCCGGGGGAGGGAAGGCGTGCCTGCCTGAGATCTGACCCCGCCGTGTGACCTTACGCTAAAGATGTGGCCCCTGAGCCTCCATTTCCCTGTCAGTGAACTAAGATTCCCAGCCCTTCCTCTGCTGGCTCAAAGAAGCCATAGTGGATGAGAAGAGGCATTGACGTAGCTATTTAACATTTCCCATTCTTGCCGGGCGCAATGGTGCAGGCCTGTAATCCCAACGACTCTGGAGGCTGAGGCAGGAGGATTGAAAGTTCGAGGCCAGCCTTAGAAACTTAGCAAGGCCCTAAGTAACTTAGTGAGGCCCTGTCTCAAAATAAAAAGTAAAAAAAACCATCCATTCACCCATCCATCTATCCATCCACCCATCCATCTATTTATCCATCTACCCATCCACCCATCCATCATCCATCTATCCATCCATCATCCACCCATCCAGTGGTTAGGTACCCCTGGGTTCAATCCCTGGCACCAAAACAAAAACATAAACAAAAACTCCTCATTCTTCTAACAAGGCCTCCCCGGGGGATGTGGGGGAGGGTGAGCAGTGTGGCAGCACCACACGGTGTTGATCTCTCCTTAAGCTCAGACCTGCGGCCGCTTCCCTTCTCTCTTAATCATAAATGATGCTATTTATTATGACTACTCTGTCGGATCTTTCACACACGCCATTCAGGAGCTCACATCCTGACAAGGTAGTGACAAGATTTTCTTTCTTTTACTGCCCAAATGACAAGCAAGTCAGCGGTCAGCTGAGTCCAGTGAAGTTGCCCAGGCTGGCCTGAAACGGGTGATCCTCCTGCTTCAAAAGGGCTGGGGATGTAGCCCAGTGGTAGAACACCCCAGGTTCAGTCCCCAGAACTGAAAAAGAAGGGGGTGAAAAACATGAGCTGGGATTACAACCCAGGTCTGTTTCCAGATTCTCTGTTCTTTTAAAGGTTTTTTTTTTTTTTTTTTTAGTTGTAGGTAGACACCTTTATTTCATTTATTTATTTATTTTTATGGGGTGCTGAGGATCGAACCCAGGGCCTCACGCGTGCCAGGTGAGTGCTCTACCGCTGAGCCACGACCCCAGCCCCTGATCTTATATTCTTAACACTGACAAGCACCTTCTTCTAAGCCTCCCTCCCTTTCAGCCCATGCATCCAGCCAGACGTATAGTCTCCATCCATTTCCCTTCTCACTCTTCTTTGCATATACCTATAGATCAGTCCGTGTAGCCCTCAGCCCATTATCTAGCCATTCTCTGTCATCCACTTGTCTATTCATCCATCCATCCATGCGTTCATCCACCCAATCTGTCTACCCATACACCCATCCATCATCTATCTATCTATCCATTCATTCATCCATCCATCCACCCATTCACCCATCCATCTATCCATCATCCATTCATCCTCCACCCATCCATTCACCCATCCATCTATCCATCCACCCATCCATCTATTTATCCATCTACCCATCCATCCATCTATCCATCCACCCATCCATCATCCATCTATCCATCCATCATCCACCCATCCATCCATCATCCATACATCCATGTATCCATTCATCATTCATTCATCCATCAGCCATTCATTCACCCATCCATCTATCCATCCACCCATCAATCTATTTATCCATCTATCCACCTACCCATCCATCATCCATCTATCCATCCATCATCCACCCATCCATCCATTTATCCATCATCCATACATCCATGTATCCATTCATCATCCATTCATCCATCACCCATCCATTATCCATTCATCTATCCATCCATCCATCCATCCATCCACCCACCCATCCATCCTTCATCCATCATCCATACATCCATCATCCATCCACCCATCATCCATCCATCCACCCACCCATCACCCATCCATCACCTATCTATCATCCATCCATCCATTATCCACCATTCATCATCCATCCATCATCCATCCATCCATCAACCATCTATCATCCATCCATCTATCATCCATCCACCAATCATCCATTCACCCACCCACCCATCACCCATCCTTCACCTATCCATCATCCATCCACCCACCCATCCATTTCCCTTCCACTCCAGACCAGAGCTAGGGCAGATCCAGCATAAGCCCACATTTTCGACTCTTTCCCTTCAGTTTTAGTGGTTCATCCCTCAGATCAGGACCTGAGGGTTGGTCCAAGATGACACATCATCACTGCCATCCTTCTGGGGACAGGAATACTAGCAGCCCCCAGGGAGATGATGCCCCGTGGCCATGCCCCTCAGCCCTCCCTTGTCCCTGGGAACTCCTGAACACTTAAAAACACATAGAAAGGTCCAGCGCCCCTCAGCCTTCTCCTCAGAACCATTGGCCCCTCCAACACAAACTCACCTTCCATCCTAAGTCAGGATGTGCAGAGAGATGGGGAAAGCTCCCACTGGACTTCAGATTCCTAATTAGTCCTCGTAAAGGACAAATGGCATGTCACACGTCACCCTCCTCTCCCACGGCCCCATACCAGCTCCTGGGCATCATTTCCGGGATGCTGGGCCAGTCTCTGTGAAACTCATATCAGTTTTCCTCTTAGTCCTGTGCCTCCGGGGCTATCAGCTATTTAATATGTCTCATTTTAAATGGTTTTGTTGAACACAAATAGATATATTTTAGAAGGACTTTTGAAGCCCTTTTATAAGTGGAAAACTAGTATCACTTATCATAAGTTAAAAAGTATCCATAAAAAAATATCACAAGGAGCAGGAAAGTGTCACTGTGATCCCCTTGCCTGCTCAGGACTGGGCAGGTGACCTGTTTTTCCTTTCTTACAAAAAGAGAGACTGGTGATTGTTAAAGGCTCATTAGCATGAGGGACTTTCTCTTTGCTGTTACCTGGATTTAATGAGATCTCTTTTTGGGATCACTGGGCCCAGGTCCTTGTAATACTCAAAGCGTGTGTGAACCTTACAGTTGCAAAAGGTTTGCTCAGATAATCACACTCGATATCTCATTTCAGCTTTACCAAGTCCTGAAAAATAGGTATTTTAGTGTAGAGGAGGAACAGCCACCTGCCCCTTGTTACAGAGCCTAAGGGGTGTGTCCTAGAATGAACCCAGGCACCCTAGGCCACTGGGATGTCCCTCTTGGCCTCAGGGCTGCTTTGCCAGAGGAGAGGGAGGGCATGGGCTGACCTTTTCTCTGTCCCTCCCCCTCCCACATCCAGCTGGGTGGCCTTCGAGCAGTCCAGCTTCCGTGGGGAGATGTTCATCCTGGAGAAGGGCGAGTACCCTCGCTGGGACACCTGGTCCAGCAGCTACCGGAGTGACCGGCTCATGTCTTTCCGGCCCATCAGGATGGTGAGTGGGCTCCGGCACAGGGGCTGGGGATTCTGTGGCGTGGGTCAGAGGCAAGTCTGAGGTCCCCCTGCGACCTGGCAAGGGAAAGAGAGAAGGAATGGTGGACAGAGAAGCCTGAGGACCCTGGGTTGTCAGACACCCATGGGTTCCTGAGCTCATCCATGTGTCCAGCACCCGGGCACTCACTGTGGGCACCAGGCTTTGTCCCAGGAACCCCAGGCAAACACCACCTCAAAAGCAGGTGTTTTGCCAGGCACAGTGACGCACGCCTGTCATCCCAGAGCTCGGGAGGCTGAGGCAGGAGGATCGAGAGCTCAAGGCCAGCCTCAGCCACAGCAAGGCCCTAAGCAACTCAGTGAGACCCTGTCTCTAAATAAAATACAAACTAGGGCTGGGGGTGGGGCTCAGGGGTGGAGTGCTGCTGGGTTCAATCCTGGTACCCCCAACCCTGCAAAAAGCAGGTGTCTTCCTCATCATGTGGAGATTGGAATCAGCCTCCCAGCGGTGAGAGATAAAGGTTTCAGTGTCTCCCTTGATTTTTGGAGGTGGCATTGTCATATCCTTGATGCCACCTTACACCCTCCTGGGCAGCTCTAAATCCCAGGGCCATCCCCAACGTCCCGTGGACAGTTGTGCCGTGGATAACAAGGGGTGCCTGTGGAAAGGCCACCGGGGCTTCCTGGTAGTCAGCCTCCTGCCGTGGGAGTCGGAGGCGGTAAGTGGAGCCAGCCCACGTGACTGTGGTATTTGCAGAACGCTGAGTCGACAGTGAGTCACCAAACCACCCATCTGCCTCACCGATGGCAGCCCTCTCCAAAGGTAACCGACTTTTGTCTTTCGCGATGGAAAATTCATGAGGAATTTTCATGACTGTGGTTGGCGGCTGCCCGTGTGCGGGGAGCCGCTGTTGGGCACCGCCACACTTACCTTCCCGGAGTCCCAGACACAGCCTCCCCCGACTTCCTCAGCCTCGAGGCTGAATTATCAGCCTTCCTAATGGACTCTTTGTAAGAATTCCTAGGTTTGTCTCCCCGTCATTGAATGGCCTTATATGACCATCTATGCCAGGGAGCTTGTTGGAAGAGGGGTCAGGGCATTTCCAGAAACTTCCAGAAGTCTGCTGGCTGAGGTAGTGGCACTGACATTTGGTGCTGTTAAAACTCAAAAGTTGGCCACTCTGCATGGAGATGTGCTGTCAGGATATCATACAAACCTGGGGTTGAATTTACAGTAAAACATTTTTTTAAAGAGTGTAAGACACGTTAATATTATATGGGTCACCTATTATGATTACAATATTTGTAGATATATTTGTTTACATAAATTATAGTATTAAAAATTATTTTTGGTACCAGGAATTGAACAAAGGTGCTTAATCTCTGAGCCACATCCCCAACCCATTTTTAACTTTTATTTATAGACAGGGTATTCATAAGTTGCTAAAGACCTCACTAAGTTGCTGAGGCTGGCTTTGAACTTGCAATCCTCCTGCCTCAGCCTCTTGAAACCACAGGTGTGCGCCACTGTGCCAGGCTAAAAAAAAAAAATTAAAATTAAAATTAAACTTCAACAGCTCAAACCCACCCAAACCAATTAATTCCAAATCCCTGGCTACTTCGGCCAGGTCCTGTTCTAGGCCCCAGGGGCACAACATCAAGATCATTGTCCCCGTGGTATTCACACTATGCTCAAGAGGCAGCTAGTGGCCAGGTGCAGTGGCACATGCCTATGATCCAAGCAGCTCGGGAGGCTGAGGCAGGAGGATCGCGAGTTCAAAGCCAGCCTCAGCAACTTAGCAAGGCGTTAAGCAACTCAATGAGACCCTATCTCTAAATAAAATGCAAAACAGGGCTGGGATGTGGCTCAGTGCTTCAGTGTCCCTGAGTTCAATCCCTGGTACTGAAAGAGAAGAAAGAGAGGCGGCTGATGGAAACTTAATCAGTCTGTAGTCCCACACCATGGCGAGTGCTGTCCGGGCCACGCAGCCTCATGAGGAAAGTGAAGGGGGGAAGTTGGGGCTCTGATGTTGGGGGCTGGGACTGGTCAGGGAAACTGGCTCCTGAAGGTTGGGACCACATCGGCCACGAGAGGACCGAGTGTCCAGGGGTACTGTGTGCAAGTGGGGTGAACAGGGTGTGGCCGGGACAATAGGAACTGCCCGTGTGGCTGCAGCAGAGAGGGGGTGGCGAGGGGCAGCAGATGGAGGGATTCCAGCAGAGGACCGTCTTGCAGGCTCTGATTGGCCGGGTCTTGAGGGGTCTGTTCTTGGGCTCACCAGCATCAGGGAGCCGTGGGCTGGCTTCACCTTCCTAGGACCCCAGGTCTGTAACAGTGACAGGTAATGGCTGTCACCATAAGGTGGCCACCATGGGCTGGTGACCACACTGCAGGCATTTTTCACCATGGCTCCATGGTGCCGCTGACCCATCCCTGCCTCACACCACACACTCACACAGCGAGCACTTGCCCTTCCACACGCCCACCACGCACATGCGCACCTCCCACCGTCCCCTCTGCTTCTCCTCCGCCTCAGCCTCCTCCTTTTCCACCTCACACACTCTTATATAACCGCCAAGGCCCCCCTCCGATGTTACCCTTGGGTGGGGCCTTCCCTGGCCCCTTTCCTGCCCTCTGGAAGAGGGAACTGACTTCCCTCATCTACAGTCTTTCACGGAGCCTTTCATAGAGAGATGCTCCTGCAGCATGACCTTCTCCCGAGGCCAATAATACTGAATCAGCCCAGCACCCGTTTACTGAGCACCTACTATATGCTGGGTGCTTTGCCTGCCTTTCATGGAGCTCCCACAACAGCCCTCATGTCTGAAAAAACATAGCATAAAAACCAAGGAAAAAGAGGCTCAGAATGAAGGGCTTATGGCCACAGAGCAGGTCAGGGACAAGGCTGGGACTTAAACTCGGCTCTGCAGACATCAGAGACCCTTGAGGTCAGCGCTATTCCTGCTGTTCTTGCCCATCCACCTGGGCAGCAGCTCATCCCTTGGGCCTAGAAGAGCTCTTTTGAAAAGATGGGTGATTGCTGCCCTCAGAAATAACTGGTATGAGGCGGGCGCCGCAGTGCACACCTGTTATCCCAGCAGCTCAGGAGGCTGAGGCAGGAGGATCTTGAGTTCAAAGCCAGCCTCAGCAATAGCAAGGCACTAAGCAACTCAGTGAGACCCTGTCTCTAAATAAAATATAAAAAAGGGCTGGGGTGTGGATCAGGGGTTACGTGCCTGGGTTCAATCCTGGTATCAAAAAAAAAAAAAAAAAGAAATAATAAGTATGCTAAAAAAACAAGATCCAGGGTCATGGAAACACTGATAGGTAGTGGAAGTGAGCACCGAGTCACATGGCCACCGCAGGGATTGGCCTCTGACACTGTTGCTGAGCCCTGAGTTGAGCAGGTACAATTCCCAGTCCCAGCCTGAGAGGACTGTAAGTCCATTCTACAGGTGAACAAACGAGGGCTCCGAAGGGCTGGGTAAAATGCCCAAGGTCCCCAACACATAAATATCAGATGTGGGATTTGAACCCAGACCTGTGTTCCCCTAGTGCCCTCCGTGACTCCAGGGTCAATTCGTAATTCCAGGAACCAGCTGACCAAAGGGCGTTTGACTGAGCTCCTGACGGCGGAGGGACACGGATTTCTCTGAAAGCTTTTGCACTTCACTGGCTGTGTGTCCTTGATCAAGAAAGTTGACCTCTCTGGGCCTCTGGGCCCTGGATCACCATAACAGAAATAACAAATGCATTTTTGAGCATTTAGCGCAAGCCGAGAATCGTGCTCAGTGCTTTGCATGGATGGATTCACGCCACCTTTGTGTTACCCAGTGTCACAGGGGCTGACGGCTCCTTTTCACAGATAAGGCAGGTCCTTCCAGGCCAGGTAGCAGTGCTCTCTGGAGACTCGGTCCTCCCTCTCCACGCCCGGAGGCCCCACTAAAGGTCCCCTCCGCTCCTCCCTACTTCGCGTTGCCGACCCAGCCTCTCCTCCGCAGGACTCCCAAGAGCACAAGATCAGCCTGTTTGAAGGGGCCAACTTCAAGGGCAACACCGTGGAGATCCAGGAGGACGACGTGCCCAGCCTCTGGGTCTACGGCTTCTGTGACCGAGTGGGCAGCGTGAGGGTCTCCAGCGGGACGTAAGCACCTTCTCCGGTCCCCGCCCCAGGCCAGCGCAGAGGGCTCCAGGGCTCCTGGGGAGGCCACTCCCCACCCTGGACTCCCAGGGGGTGCCCCATGGTGCCAGCAGGGCGCTGTTCCCCTGGGGACCCAGGGACTTGAAGGATTCCATGTCGGGTGATTGGTTCTGAAAAGCTGGTGATGGAGAAAGGGACGTTGCTGGATCAGAGGGGGACTAAAGGACTCCTGGGGGGCGGTCAGAGCTGGCGTGGATGCAGGTCAGCCTGGGGGCAGGGCACCGCAGGGAAGCCTGAAGCCCCTCAGAGGGGCAAACCTGTCAGGAGAGGGTCTTGACCCCCATCCAATGTGCTGAGGGTCCCCGTGAGCACCTGTTCCTCTCTGAGCGTCACTCTTGCCCCCTGAACAATGGGTAGACAAGACTTCCATCTAAAAGGGAACTTTCTGCTTCAAAGTCCCAAGTGTTAAAGATTTCCAAGCCAGGCAAGGTGGCACCCGCCTGTCATCCAGGCGGCTCGGGAGGCTGAGGCAGGAGGATCGAAAGTCCAAAGCCAGCCTCAGCAAAAGTGAGGCCCTAAGCAACTTAGAGAGACCCTGTCTCCAAATAAAATACAGAATAGGGCTGGGATGGGGTTCAGGGGTCAAGAGCCCCTGAGTTCAATCCCCATCACTAAAAGAAAAAAAAAAAAGATTTCCAAACAGAGGGCTCCACGAGCCTATGTTCATGAGAACACAGGGAAGGGCCAAGGCCCAGAGAGGTCACCTTCTCCATCTCCCTGCCCTCCAGCCATCAGGCCAGGTGCCCTGGTCTCCTCTGGCAAATGTGAGCCTCCTGTCTCTCCACCTCCAGATTCTTCCCAAGATCCCACAGTCGTCTATGGGAACTTCTTCTTGTTCGTTTCTTTTCCCTGAAAATGGAACCCCGTCTCCCAAGCCACCTGAAATACACTGAGTCTCTCCAGAGAGGGGGGCACTGCGGTAGGACACGGCCCAGGGGACAGGAGCAAAGAAAGCCCGGTTCCTGTCTCGGGAAGCTTACCCTGCCCAGCAGGGGAGACCCCAGGTCCCCGTGAGATGGTGTCCAGAGATGCCAGGAACAGAAGGCTCAGATAAGACACCCGCGCTGCCAGAGGTCAGAGGGGGCAGGACAGTTGTGGGGACCGGGCTGTACGTGCCGCGGGGGAGGGCGGGCAGGGGTTTATGTGCAGAGGCTGAAGCTTTAGCAGACTTGAGAAATGAACAGTGTCCAGGAGAGGCCACAGGCATGATGATGGAAGTCAGGAATGATAATAATAAGTCTTTAGAGTGTTTACCACAGAGTAAGCCCTGGGCCGGCCCCTTTAAATGGGTAGTTATCACATCCTCATCAGCAACCAGTGAGGGAGGTGTGTCTCCACCCCCACCTCCTGCACGGTGCCATCTGCACCTGGATTCTCACAGCCTGTCAATGGCAGAGCTAGGATCTGAGCCCTGGCGCATCTGGATTCCAGAGTGTGTTCCCAGCCTCACTTATGCACAAAGGAAACCCATCTTGTGAAACCAGGCTCTCCCTCTTGTTCAGCTCAATAGCAACCAGTCCCTAAGCCCTAGACACACATATTAATCCCATTCTTCCCTGAGCCCCGGGTTTCCATGTCCAGTGGATGAGTATTAGTCTCCTTACCCCCCACAGGCAATGTGCTTAGCAAACACTGTAGGTGTGGCTTTTCCATCTGACCCCAGAACACACTTCATAAACCAGGCACCAGCAGCCAGATGCCATGGTTATGCCTGTCATCTCAGTGGTTCAGGAGGCTGAGGCAGGAGAATCACAAGTGGGAGGCTGAGGCAGGAGGATCGCAAGTTGGAGGCCAGCCTCGGCAACTTAGACCTTAAGCAACGCAGTGAGACCCTGTCTTAAAAAAAAAAAAAAAAAAAAAGTTGGGGATGTAGCTCAGTAGTAAAGCACCCTTGGGTTCTGTCGCAAGGGGGCAAAATTGCAACATAAGCAGTCGAGGGGAGAAATAAAGAATATCCATGCTTTATTCACTCAAATCACTCTATACAGTTTCACTCTATAGGTTCTTAATCAAGAAAATAACAATCCTTAATGCTGGGCACTGCAATAGACATGATCAATTCACAGCAAACAATTCTAGATTACTTCTAAGCACTGCAAAACACACTTGATCGTGACAGGCTAGTGACAGACATTCCCTCTGTGTGCTAAGTTCAAAAGTCCTAAGCCTTAGGCTTTCCGTCCAGCAGATGGACACTCACTCAGACCGCCGTGATCAGGTCCAGAACCAAGGCAGGCTTTTCCTGGTGTGCAGTGGACGACCCGTTGAGGAGGGGGTCGTAGGGAGGAGTTGCTCTCTCACCAAGGTCCAGACAAGGCGGTAGAGTTTGAGAGCCGTGAGGATCACGCCGAGGCTCAGGAGATGATGACAAGGGATGGGTTGTCAGGTCCTCATCAGGCTCTCCAGCTCCAGTGCATCCTTGTTCTGGCTGGCTGAATCCCTGCTCATTTGCTCTATTATTTATACTAAATTTTAGGGGGTTTTTTGACCCCCCTTTCCATCCTTATCAGCTACCATGGGATTTCCCAGGGACATCATTTACTACCCTGGGGTCAGAAGCATCTGGTCTGGTGGTCACCACCAGGATCTTCTCGCCTTTCCCTCTTCTCAGGCGAGGACAGCCTGCCCGGGGCTTCACTGTCTTCATGGGGGTGAGGGGAAGTGACTTGTGGGAGGCCACCCTGGAGGGCTCTGTGGTGTGCCTGGTGAGACTGCAGGTCAAACTGGAGATTTTAAAATGGAATGGCTTAGGCTCAGGCCTCAGGCCATCCTCGCAGGTTCAATCCCCAGAATCAAAAAATCATAGAGCAATAAACTAGCCACAGGCCACTTTCCGGAGGAGGGAATGGAGGCGAATCAGAGAAGTGAAGACCTTGCTTAAGGGCGCACAGCAGAAAGGGGCGGGGCCAGGTCAGAAGAGCGGCCCCCAGGGCTGAGGGCAGCTGGAGACCGCCGCCGCTCTCCATGCTGCCCCCTGCCTCTTCGCAGCTGGGTCGGCTACCAGTATCCAGGCTACCGCGGATACCAGTACCTCCTGGAGCCCGGCGACTTCCGCCACTGGAACGAGTGGGGCGCCTTCCAGCCGCAGATGCAGGCCGTGCGCCGCCTGCGTGACAGGCAGTGGCACCGCGAGGGCTGCTTCCCGGTGCTGGCCGCCGAGCCCCCCAAGTGAGTCCGCTCTGCATCCCTCCCGCGCCCCCCCGCCCCCGCCCCCCAGCTCATTGTCCCCGTCTTCCCCAGGCAAATAAAAGTTCCTAAAGCCGAACGTCTCCTGAGTCTGTGAGCCCAAGTGTGTTGCAAGGTCCCCCTCGGTTGCTGCACGGTGGCTTCCTCTTAGTCCCAAAATAGAAAGAGCAAATGAGGCAAAGGGGTTTTGTTTGTTTGTTTTTGTGGTACTGGGGATTGGACCCAGGGCTTTGTGCAAGGCAAGTACTCTACCAACTGAGCTATGTCCCCAGCCCCAAGGAAAGTTCTTTCTACACATCATCCTGGTATATCTTTCAGACTACTCTAGGGGGTTGGAGGAGTTAGGATCATTCCATTTCACATGTGAAAAAATTGAGACTCGGAGAGGGGAAGCGACTCGCCCTAGGTCACACAGCTAGCAAGTCTAGACTTGAAGCCAGGCACGAAATCTGTGTTTGCAAACTCTCGGATCTTTCGTGCACCACCTCCTTGTTTTATTGTATTTTATTCCATCGGAATACCACCTGGTCTGTTATGTACTCAGAATTCTTATTTACACAGACTAACTGTGTTGTACCTAAATGCACCGGTTCGTAAATAAAACTTTAGAGCACTCCAGGTAGTAGACCATCAGTATCCGATACCAGAGATAGAAAGCAATCCTATAAATAAATCAAATACAATTTAAAGAAGAACTGAGTTCTCAGCAGACACCACTGCCCACCCAAGCCTCTGAGCCGGTGCCCTACTTGCTCCCTGGATTAGCAAGCATCAGAGAAGAATTCGAAAGACACTCGCCCACCCCACGCCCCCCCCCCGCCCCCGCCTGATTCAATCAATGAAGATCCAACATTGTGTTTGTGTGTCTGTTTGGTGTTGTTGAATCCTGGTCCAGGTTCCACCCGGAGCCATCTCTGTTGGAAGTCCCCACCAGTGGTTATTGACTCCTGTGTCAACAGTGGACAGTAACCATAGATCCATGCAGGAAGCCTGGGGGGTGTTGCTATGGAGCTCTCCCGGGAGGAGGGAGTACCTAAAGGACGAAGCTCGCTTGGTGGACAATGAGGGAGAACAGCATGGTTCTCGCTACCCCATATGACACTTCTGCACAGATGATAGAAAAGATGTCTCGAACTCAAGACATTTTACTGTCATCTGTCAGAAATTATTGATATGGATCTGTATTGTCTAGAACATCACTATGGCACCTTGTACTGTGCCCAACTTGCACAGCTGTACTTGGCGGCCCTGCAGCACCATGCGTGAAAGGATGTGTGAATTCTCTTCCTTTGTTGGATGCTGGGAAGTGTCAGGCAAAGAGCTTCTGTCCCCAGGGTCTCATTCTTTCCATTGGTAAAGTAGCAGCTCAAATGTCCTTCTAGCCCCAGGACTCTGAAGCTGGGATTCTATGGTTCCAAAGCCCCACCAGACTAAGACTCTGTTATTTAGCTCTAATCTTCTGTGAGTCTGGTTTTAAAGTCAAGCTACAAAAGATTCCCATCTCAAGTTTTTCCTTTTTTTTTTCGTGTGTGGGGGTATTAAGGATTGATCTCAGAGGCACTCGACCACGGAGCCCCATCTCCAGCCCTATTTTGTACTTTATTTAGAGACAGGGTCTCATTGAGTTGCTTAAGACCTCACTGTTGCTGAGGCTGGCTTTGAACTTGCGATCCTCCTGCCTCAGCCTCCCAAGAGCCGCTGGGAAGACAGGCGTGTGCCACCGTGCCTGGCCTAGCCTGAGTTTTCTAAGGTTTTGAAAAAACAGAACTGTGTTTTTTGATCATCAGAACTTTTATTTTATACATCTTCTTTTTTAAAAAAAATATATATATATATATTTAGTTGTAGTTGGACACAATACCTTTATTTTATTTATTCGTTTTTATGTGGTGCTGAGGATTGAAGCCAGCGCCTCGCTCGTGCTAGGTGAGTGCTCTACGCTGAGCCACAACCCCAGTCCCTATTTTATACTTCTCAGAAGAATTATTTTGGACTTATTTAGACAGCACAGTTTTCTTTTCAGTGTATCAATCTGGTGGGTCCTATAAAAAGAAAATATGCAAGAAATGTCACCCGTTAAGTTAGTCCTAAGACTTCTTTGCCGTCGTAGTGCAGAGCTCCTGGATTGCTTTCTACTCAGGACATCTTCATTTTCTCCCGGGCGCTAACCTGGGAAAACAGGGGCCTAGCAGCACGGCTGATGCAAGGCGCATCGCTGGCCAAAACAAACAGCAGACAGGACGGGAGGAAGGAAGAAAGTCATTATTTTTTATTTAATGTATTGTTTTGATAGCAAGTTGACGAACACGGAACATGTTGTCATCAAAACAGAACGTTTAAAATTAGAAGCAAAAATAAGCAATAAACCTGAAAGAAACCAGTGAAAAACAACACATCCAAAGGCCTCAGTGAGTGTCACCGGGGAGCAGTACCCCTGATGTCCCTGCCTCCGTCCCAGTTCCAACCAGCCCTCGAAATGGCAGCAGCTGGAAAATAGAGCCACCACATAACCCAGCTGTACCACTCCTCGGTATTTACCCTGGAGAATTAAAGTCACCTTACTACAGGGACACAAGAGTACCTATGTTAATAGCAGCACAAATCATGGTAGGCAAAGTATGAACCAGCCGAGGAGTCCATCACGGGGTGAATGGATAAAGAAAATGTGGTGTGCGTACACAATGGGGGTGGGGTTTTTCTGTTGTTTTTTTTTTATGGTACCAAAGATTGAACTCAGAGGCACTCCACTACTGAGCCCCACCCCCAGCCCTATTTTGTGTTTTATTTACAGACAGGGTCTCACTGAGCTGCTTAGGGCCTCGCTGTGGCTGAGGCTGGCTTTGAACTCACAATCTTCCTGCCTCAGCCTCCTGAGCTGCTGGGATGATAGGCATGCGCCACTGTGCCCGGCCAGAATGGGGTTTTATTGGGCCATAAGGAAGCACAAAATTAGGTCATTCATAGCAAAATGGATGGAACTGGAGAACATGATTTTGAGTGAGATAAGTCAGAATCAGAAAATTATCTTTATGTTGTTTATTTTTCCTCATTTGTGGAAATGAAGGAGAAAAAAAAAGGGATACCATAAAAGCAGCAGGGAGACCATTATGATGGAGGAAGGGGGCAGGGAGGGAGAGGGCAGGGAGAGGAAGGCGTCAGGGAATTGAGCAAATGATGTTTTATGTAGATGGGAGCAGGCTGCCACGAAACCCACCATCTGTATAAAATATGGGGTGATAAAAAAGGAGGGGGCCAGGGCTCAGAGCTAGAGCGCTTGCCCAGCACACGTGAGGCACAGGCTTCGATTCTCAGCACCACATAAAAAATAAAGTATTGAAAAAAAAAAGGAGATACATTAGAAAAAAGAAATATGGGACCAGCTCCCACCTGAAGCCGAGCTACAGAAACCAAAGATCAGTAACATTCTTGCCGTAAACTAAAACTTCCAGTTTCAATTTCATCAGGTGTTCAACTAAAAACAAATAAAGTGCTGTTGGGGGAGATCTTGGAGGAAGAGCTGGGATTGCAGGTGCCCACATGTCCCCCTTCTTGGGAGCTTCACCACGGTGGTTTTGCCCAGGCAGGGACTTTGCCCTGGACACCGGCCTCAGAGCTCCATGCTGCCATGTCTCAAGGCTCTCTTCCCAGGTCCCAGATCTTTGAGTGACAGGCCTCTGGGAGGACAAAGTATCGGAGTTACAGGACATCCGTTCCTATCCATGGTAAGAGAAGGCCACTCACAGTCTTTCAGGCACTGAGGTATGACCCAAGGACAGTGTGTGCCTAGGCTACGGGGACAAGGGGACCACTCCCGAAGAGATCAGTGGCACTGACCACTACTGAACAGACAGTGGATGCTGATGGACACACAGCAGCTGAGTTTCAGGGGAAATCCGTGGTTCTGGGGTGCCCCGGGCATTCTAAAGGGATGGGCATCTTGTTGAGAGTCACGTTGCCAGGACAACCTATCCCCTGGGGCTGATACCCAGGATCCAAGAGTGACAACCTGGATATCCAGCTAGGAATAGAGAGTCCACCTCCCTCTCCCCTCACCTCCTGCCCACTGTGGAGCCACCTCCTGCAGCCAATGTGCTGGAAACGGGGGGAAAGAGGCCCAAGCTCAGATTCCTGATGGAGCCTCTGTTTTTCCACCTGTTCGATGGAAGAGATGGTCATAAATCCTCAGAAGCAGCAGAGAAGAGTCAATGATCAGGTTGACCCTAACACTCAAGAGTCAAGTGCACAGTAACTGCATAAAGCAAGTGTAGTTATTGAAACAGCATCTGCATCATCTTCTCGAACATGCGAGCCGGGACGAGTTTTAGAATTGATGTGTTTTCTGCTACAGTGATACTTCATGCCTTTGACAGATACTGATCCAGGACCTTCTAAGTGCCAAGCACTTCTAAGTGTCTGCGATCTGGAGAAACAGGTTGGGGGAGAGGACGGAGGAGGCCCCCATTCTGGGTGTCGCCGGGCTGGTGATGCAGACAGGAAGGAGCTCTTTCATCTTCCTTGAAGTCACATCAAATTCCTGGACTGTGTGGTCCAGGGTCTAATCCATGTGTGAGTGGGGGAGGTTAGGGTTCCTCAAGGAGTTGACAGGCAGATTGAGTCCCGCATGGTGGGCTGAGCTGGAGGTCTGGGAGGAGAAGCCCCAACTCAGACATCAAAGAGCCATTCTGGTCCACCTTTCTTTGCCCTGATGCTGACAGCTGCCCGTTCTGTCTTCCAGACATCTCTGGAACTAGAACACTTCAATCCCTCCCTGGGCTGGCTAACCTGCCCTGGATTCTTTCTTTCTTATCTTTTTATTTGCTACTGGTGATTGAACACAGGGGCACCTGACCACGGAGCCAGGGAGCCACAATTCCCAGTCTCACTGAGTTGCTTAGCACCTCGCTGTTGCTGAGGCTGGCTTTGAACTCGAGATCTTCCTGCCTCAGCCTCCTGAATCGCTGAGATTGCAAGCATGCATCCCCACACCCGGCTGCCGCGGATTATTTCAACAACCTCCCAAATCATCTCCCTGTCTGCTTCTCCATGCAGCAGCCAGAGGGGTCTTTGCAGAAAGCACAGCTAACCACACCCTTCCCCAGGAACACCTTCCCTTGTCTCTCTAGGCTGCAAGATAAAGCCCTAATTCCTTCCCCTGCCCATGAAGCCTTGCGGCATCCAGCTGTGCAGACCCCTCTGATCTCTTTTCACCTCTACCACATCCTGTCCACTCTGCACTTCCTGCAAGTCCTCCTGCTCACCTCCTTCCTGCGATGCCTTTGCACCTGCATCTATCCACCCACACCCAAGCTCAGGCGTCAGTTTAAACACCCCTGGCTCCTTCTCCCTGGATCAGGTCCCCTGGCTCCAGCCTCGACTGGTGCACTGCTCACTTTACTGGGATGTCTTGCTGGAGGATCCAGTTTCCCCCATTTGGTGGCAGGGCTCCACTCCCCTTGTTATCTGCTGAATTTCAGCTCCAGCATCGAGGCGACCAGCAAATGCTGTTACTGCAGTGCTATTAAACAAACACCCTCATTCTGACCGCTTTTCTTTGATCTCCATTTCTTTACCCACAAAACAACATGATAAAAGATTCCCTGTTAGTTTTTAAGGTGTGTGCCCATCGATCAGGCACAGGAAGTTGCTAATATGCTCTCAATAAATACTATATGATGTTGTTTTTATTGATTCCAGACCAATAATGACCTGCTCCCTGGAGGCAGTGGATTTCATTTTGTCAACCTGAGCATCTCCTACACGGCAGGCGCTGTTTTTGGGACACAGGAATGAGTTTGGACACGTGGTCAAATTACTGTCTGTGTGCCTTGATTTTGTGTGTGCATGTGTGTTTTATTATCACAGAAATTCACTTTAGGTAATATACACATATATGCATATGGTAAAAAAAAGTTAAAAGAGAAGAAAGGTCTACTGTGACAAATTAGTATGTATCCCTTTCTCTCCTTTCCATCGGGCATTCAGTGGATATACATATAATGCATTGACAAGTCTATTGTTTTCTCCATTTTGCAGATGAAAACAGACACAGGAGTTATAGATCTTAGTTAGGCTCAATTGAGATTTACCAGCCGGGATTTTTTTTTTAAATTTTTTAATTTTATTTTATTATTTTATTTTTTATTTTTATTTTTTGAATTTTTAACCTTTATTTATTAGTTTTCGGCGGTCACAGCATCTTTATTTGTATGTGGTGCTGAGGATCGAACCCGGGCCACATGCATGCCAGGCAAGCGCGCTACCGCTTGAGCCACATCCCCAGCCCCATGGATTTTTTTTTTTTTAAACCAGGGATTAAACCCAGGGGACTTAGCCACTGAGCCTCATTCCAGCCCTTTCATTGTTATTTTTTATTTTGAGACAGGTTTTCTCTAAGTTGCTTAGGGCCTAGCTAAGTTGCTGAGGCCAGTTTTGAACTTGCAATCTTCCTCCCTCTGCCCAGCCGCTGGGATTACAGGCGTGCTCCACCACGCCTGGCTAGCCACGAGTTTTATTTCATTCTTGCATGTCAGGGTTTCTTGAACTCTTGCACTATTTATGTTTTAGGCTGGATAGTTCTATGTATGTGTGTGTGTGTGTGTGTGGGGGGCTGTCTTATGCACTGTAGAAACCCAGGCTTTCTATCCTCTCCAAGTCAGTAGTCCCCCTTGCCACATCTCCAGTTGCAACACCCCAAATTTGCCAAATCTTGGGGCGAGGGTGGGGCGGGAGGATGTTTGGGTAACGTCGCCCCTCCCTTGTAACCACTGACGCTATGACTACTCCTCTCAACCCGACCTCTTTTATTTCTGTTTTACACAAACAGTGGCACAAACGCACCCTGTCTGGCTCTAGTGTTTTCCTCGACACCACTTTTTGGTGATCCTTCCCCGTCGCTCGAGGTAGAGGCGCTGAGCTGGCTGCGGACGCAACAGCTTGCAGACCGGCTCCCCGGCCGAGAGGGCAGAGGCCCGCCCCTGACACTCCTCTGCGCTACGAGCGCTCGGGAGGCGGGCTTGGGGGCGTGGCTTTGACGTGGGCGGGGCCGCGACGGGACCGCCCCTCGTGGCGTCACGGCGCCGCGGCCCTGCCCCGCGCGGGCGCCAGCCCCTCCCCGGCGGGGCGGCTGGCGAGCTGGGAGAGCGCGGCAGCGGCGCGGCGTTTGGCACGGTAGGTGGTCCCGGGCGGCGCCGGGGGCCTGGGCTGCAGCGGGGCGCGGGCGGGTCGGCCTTGGGCTCGGGAGCCCCGTCTCCGCGGCTTCCTCCGGGCCCCGCTCGCTGCGGGGCTCGGGGCTGCGAGCCGGGAGGCGGCAGCGCGGGCGCGCGGGCGTCCGAGGCTCCGCACCCTCCCGGCTACCCGAGCGCCTCCCGCGGGGCGCGGCACACGCGGGCCCAGGCCACCGCGCCCCCGCCCCGGAGAGACCGGGAGACGCTCAGCTCCGTGTGTGCGCCGGAGGGCGGGCGCGACAGTGGCGTGTCACCGCCTTCGGAGTCCCCAGCCCCGCCCCGGCGCGCGGGGACCCCCAGGCGGCCGCCTGGGCGCGTGGAAGTTAACTTGCGGCCGCCGAGTAGCGCGGCGGGGCAGAAGTGGAGGCGCGCGGGGGGCGGAAATTGCTGGCTGGGGAGCGGAGCGCCGAGCTCGGAGAAGGGGAACCCTGGTGGACTCGGAGGTCACTCGCGAGGGGGGTCCCGAACTTGGCCGGAGGAAACCCCCTATCCAAGTCCCGGGTAGCCTCTCCCTCTCGCTGTGAGCCTGACAGAGGTGCTTCCTGAAGGCGGGATTGGTGGCAGAGCGAGGGGGACAGGGTCACCAAGGCTGGCATTCCTGACCTGGCAAGTCATTTATTATGTGAGCAGAGATCAAGGTCTGACTTTCCCACTCAGAGGCCCATCCCCCTCGAAGGGAGGATGGAATCCTTAAATGGCACTATACCTATCACTGTGCCCCATCCCGTTTTACAGATGGGGAAACCAAGGCTTGGGAAGGTCACATGATTGTAGCCCTAGGACTCACAGGTGGGATAGAGAGAGGTGACGCTCACCGTCCTCCTCCTGACTTCCTGTGCTGTAGGGATGTTGGGAAAGGGGCTGGCGAACTCCTCCTCATCCTTCAGAAGCCCCCTTGGACAACACCGCCTCCTGGAAGTCTCCTCTGGCTGTGCCCTGACAAGTGCTTCCTGCTTTGAACCCCATCTGCATAGAGGCAGGCAGCACATCCCTTCCCTCCTTATCAGCTCCTTTGTGAGTCTCTCCTGGACTGGGCTGCGGACCCCCTTCCTGTCTCCTGTCCCATATGCCTTTCATTTCAGTCGGGTGGCCTGATGGTTAGGCCAGACCTCTGAGTTTGGACAGATCCAGGTGTGAAAACCTGGTCTAGTAGTGATGTGGCCCGGGTGAGTCATCCCCATCCCCAGCATCGATTTCCGTGAGTGCAAAATTGGGTTTGTCGCCTCTTCTAAAGGAATTGTCCCCTCGTTTATGCATCATTCCTCCCCATCAAACCCCAATGGTGCTTTTATTTGCTTAATATATATAATACATACCATACAGTCCACCCTTTTCAATTATGCACTTGGCAGGTTTTAGGATATTCACAGAGTTGTGCAACCATCACCACCATGTTATTTAACCACAGTCTCATCATCCCCAAAATAATTGCTCTGCTCATCTGTCCTTATCTCTGGAAGCACGATCTCCTCTCTGTCTGAATTTGCCTGTGCTGGACATTCCCTATAGATGGAGTGAACACTGTGTGGCCTTTTGGGATGGGTGCTTTCCACTTGGGATAATGTTTCCAAGGCTTATCCCATTGTGGCCCTTAGCAGTACTTCATTGCTTTTCTTGTTTTAGTACTTTGTTGCTTTTCATGGCTGTATGATATTTCATCGTGTTGCTATTACCCATCTTTTATTTGTCCCTTTATCAGTTAACAGACAGTTGGGTTGTTCAAAGCTGCTGTGAACATTCATGTATAAGTCATTGTGTGTACATGTTTTCAATCCTCTTGGGTATCTAAACCCCAGAGTGGAATTGCTAGGTCATAGGGTGACTGACCTTTTGAGGGACAGCCACACTTTTTCCAAAATGACTGCACCATTTTACATTCTTTCCAGCAGCACACGAAGTTTCTGAGAATCTTAAATAAATTTAGTCTCTTAAGCAGTCAGAATCCTTGACATTACTGACTTTGATGTGTTAGTTATAGATTATTTTCTAATTCACATTCCATTAAGTGCCTCATTAGCAGGATGAGGGATGTCCTGCCTGTCACCTAGAATGTGGGCCTGATGTCTGGCTGAAGCCTGTGCAGAGAGATTAAGTGAGATATATGTGCGCTCCCATTCCTCCCAGTTAGAGCCAGTGCTTGCTCATTCTCGAGGAGGGAGTGAGGACCTGGGGTACAACGTGGGAGGGGGGGTGAGGGAACATGGGAACTGCTCAGATCTCTTCTCTCCTGGCATCCTGGGGCCCCCCGACAGCTGAGGCTTATGGAGACCAGGAGACCCTGGCTGGGTTTCCTAGCCTGTCATCTAAGTCCTGTCTCTCGGCCCTGAACTCAAGCCTGGTCCTGCCTGTACCATAGGTGGACCCCCGTGCTCACTCTGAATGTGACTCCCCCGTTGGCCACAGGAGGTGGCCCCCAAGAGGGGCCCACGTCTTGTTTCTAGAGGTGCCACCCCAGGCTGGAGATGAGCAGTTCCAGACACGTGTGTGTGGGTGCCGGCCCCACAGATCCCCCCCCTCCCCTCTCAGTGTGTCTGTTCCCCACCAGTCCCTGTGCTCTTCCCGTCAAGTGAGGCGAGGAAGGGTTCAGGTCAGACTCTGCGTTTTCATGGAGGAATAAGTTTCCTGAAGGTGGTCAGTTCTCCTCAGGGTCACCCTGCTGTCAGCCGAGTCAGTCACTTAAACCAACACCCCTGTTCACCATCCAGGTTCCCAGCAGCCAGCCAGGTATTTGGGAGGGACACCGTGTCCACGCTGCCTGCTTGTATTCAGCTCTGCAATCTTGCCCTTTTTGAATCCTCAATTCCTGAGCATTATTAAGAAAATAATTGCTGGGCGCGATGGCGCATGCCTGTCATCCCAGCAGCTCAGGAGGCTGAGGCAGGAGGATCAAGGGTTCAAAGCCAGCCTCAGCAAACGCGAAGCACTAAGCAACTCAGTGACACTGTGTCTCTAAATAAAATACAAAATAGGGCTGGCGATGGGGCTCAGTGGTTGAGGGCCCCTGAGTTCAATCCCGGGTACCAAAAAAAAAGAATAATCAAGCCAGTTGTGGTGGTGCACACCTGTGATCCCAGCAGCTGGGGAGGCTGAGGCAGGAGGCTCCCAAGTTTGAGGCCAGCTGCAGAAACTTTGTGAGACCCTGTCTCAAAAAATAAAAAGGGTTAGGGAATGTAGCTCAGTGATAATATGCCCTTGGGTTAAATCTTCAGTACCAAAAGAAAGAGAGAAAGAAAGGAAAAAAAGAAAGCAAGCCATGTAGAATCTAGGGAGATGACAGTGAGGACGCCCTGGGCAAGGGACTGCCTCTTTCTGGGCCTCAGTGTGTCCACTGGGGAATGGGCATGGGCCTATTAGCGCTCAGATGTGAGGGTGCCTGAGGACCAGGAAGGCCGGCCAAGCACACTGTCCGTGTGGCTCAGCACATGAATTTGGAGCCAATGCACTAGGTCCAGTATGGCTCAGCCGGGTTTAGTGATCAGAATGTGCCTTTCTGGGTTTCCGGTGTGGCTTGGTGGCTTTCGCTGGCCATATGGCATTGCGGAGGCTCCCTGGGAGGCAGCAGCCCCTGGCTGGCCCTCTTGCTGCCTGTTCCTGCTGCCCGCAGGTCCCTTGCTGTGTGCAGACACATCCTCCCTCCTGGGCGGTTCCAGAGGTCCCAGGGGCCCCCCTGCTCGTCCCCTCCTAGGTCTCCTGCACCCCCGGCTGCAACCTAGGGAGGATCATGGGGGTGATTCATTCAGAGCAGCCCCGAGAGCCGGACCAGGCCCCAGCAACTGCAGGGGAGAGCTGGGAGGGCTGTGCCCATGCGCCCGGGGAGCGTCTGGGCTGCTGGCCTCAGGGGACGCCTCATCCGATCCTGCCTGCTCTAGTGGCAGGCGGCCAGCCCGTCTGCCAAGTGAATTCTTGCATCGACCGGACTTTTGACCCAGAGTGCTGCTGTGGCCAGAGAGCGAGTAGGGTGGGTGGTATTCGAGGGGACGCAGGCCTGTGTTAGAACCTGCTGCTCCGCTCAGGAGCCCGCATCCTGCTGGGGACCACATTGTTCTCTGCAAAATAAAGGTACCAGTACCTCCTGGGGATGTGGGATGGGAGCAGACGGTGGCAAAGCGCGTACTCTGATGCCAGGAGGAAGCTAAGGCCCTGGGGTCCAGGCTCTTTGGAATCTTGAGCCTGTCCGTTTTGAGCCTCAGCTTCCCGCCTGTCAAAAGGCAGCTGCTATCACAGGGCTCGCTGGGTGCCAGGCGCTGGCCTAGGCACTGAGGTACTTTGTTTAGTTCTCCCAGCAGTCCTCTGAGACGAACAGACTGAGGCACAGAGAGGTTAAGTGATTGGTGCAAAGTCACCCAGCTGGGAGTGAGAGAGGATTTGAAAGCAAAGTCTGTCGGGATGACCCATCATAAGGCCCAGTATATAGAAACCATTCCGTAAACGTCTGTGGTTGTTATATTATTTATTAATGTTCTTCTGCTCCCTGTCCGTCTGTCTGTCTGCACTCCCCCGATGCTCCCCCTCCCCACTGCTGGAATCAATCAGGGCCTCACTCTTCCTTCCAAACCCCCCCCCCCCCGCCGTGGGCCCGGAGCAAGGTGCTTCATCCTCTGAACCTCAGTTTCCCTACCTGCAAATGGTTGCTTTGGCCTGCAGCGTGGCTCTTGTCCAGCCTGTATGTCCACCCCCCCCCCCACAATCCCTGTCCTTCCTTCTGGTCACATGCATGGCGGTGGCCCCAGGGCCCTCTGGCCTGATAGGGATCTTCAGGGCTCTGAGATGGCCTGGGGCCCACCTGAGGCCACTGCTCCAGGCTCCAGTGCTTTCAAAACAACTTTTTTTTTTTTTTTTTTTTTTATCACCAATTTTGATTTTTTCCCAGAGCGCCTTTCCTCAGCCTTTCCCGGGCCCCGAGGTTGTCAGGCCTGCCGATGCTCCAGCTGCCACTGTGAACCCCTCAGGGGGCAGCTTGTCCCCTTCCCAGGCTCTCTGGGTCCCAGGGTCCCACCTTCCCTGGTCCAGGTCCCCGCCTCACTCACAGGGAGATACTTGGGGCCTGCCGAGGCTCCTCGCGGTGAGTCTCAGCAGCGGGTATGTGTGATCCCATCTGTCCCACCTGCACAGCCACCAGGACACTGTCCCCTCCCCTGCTCTGTCCTCACAAGCCAGCCGTGGGAGGCATTTGTCACCTACCTGCCCATTTCCCAGAAGCTGAGGCTGGGGGTGAGCAGTCAGGTCACTTTCCTGAGGTCACCCAGGCCTGTTGGGACAGCACCTGGATTCTCCCCCTCCCCACATTTGTGTGTGCATCGCGGTCCTACCTAACCGTGGGACTGTGTCACACTCCGACAGGCACGCAGGGTCACAATGTAACTTGGCCACTGTCACTCCCTGTGCTGCCCCTCCCTCCTGGCCTCCCGCGCCCTGTCCCTTTCCTCATTCTGCTGACCTCCCCTGGATTTCCGTGAGATCCCCACTTTTCCTCCTTCCTCTCAAGCTTCCGCCTGTGAGAGAAAACATGTGACCCTTGACCTTCCGAGCTGGGCTTGGTTCACCTGCGGGTGTTCTGCAGTGCCATCCAGTGACATCCGTTTTCCTCTGTGGCTGGACCACACTCCAGAGTGACGTAGACCACGTTTTCTTTATCCGTCGTCCACTGATGGGCACCAGGCTGCTTCCGCAGTTTGGCTGCTGTGAACAGCAGCACCGGGTCTGTCCCCAGCACCGGCTCCAGCGGCTGCCTGCCTGTGGGCACCTGCACGCGTCCGTCCCGTAGCTCCGCAGCAGTGACACCCTCCCTAGTGTGAGCGCTCCCTGCTGTGCCTCGTGCACCTGGCATGGGCCTTGGACACCAGGCATTCGGCAGGGCTTGTGGGTGAGGCTGTGGGGCGAGGTTCCTGCCACAGGCTGGGGTGTGAGACTGAGGAGGCCGTGAGGTCGCAGTCTTCTGGAGTAGTGTCCAGGAGAGGCTGATTGTCGAGGAGAACGGGGACCACACCCCTGACCCAAGCTGTTGATCCAGGAAGCTGGGTCTAAGGCCTCTCAAATCTTCATGTGCACACAAGATTCCTTTTTTTGATGATCTTTTATGGTGCAGGTTCTGAATAGTAGGTTTGGAGCCAGGCTGAAGATCATGTTTCCCTGTTCCTGTTTGTCTAAAGTCCGCGTTTGAAACAGGACCTAGATTAGAAATCGATGGGTTTCCACCTTCAGTTTTTATAAATAAAGTTTTATTGGAACCCAGCCATGCTTGTTTGTGACATTTTCCCTATGGCTGCTTTTGTGCTACGACAGCACAATTGAATACAGCAGTCCTCCCATCTGTGGTGGTTTCATTTTCTGTGGTTTCTGTTACCCTGTGTCAACCATGGTCTGAAACTACCAAATGGAAAATTCCAGAAATAAACACTGTAAGTTTAAATCATGCACCCTCCTGAGTAGTATGATGAAAACATGTGCCCTCAGGACATGAATCATCCCTTTGTGCAGTGTATCCCCGCTGTATATGCTGCCTGCCCGTTAGTGACTTGGTAGGCATCTCAGCTATTCAATCCACTGTCCAGGTATCACAGTGTTTGGGTTCATGCAGCCCTTGTTTTACTTGGTGATAGCCCCTCAGCACAAACTTTCATTACAGCAGGTTGTTCCATTTGATTATCAGTTATTATTAATCTACTGGGCGTGATTTATAAGCTGAACTTTATCCCACGTATGTATATATAGGAAAAAACACGCTGTGTATAGGATTTGGTACTAGACACAGCTTCTGGCATCCACTGAGAGTCTTGGAACATATTCCCTTACAAATGAGGCAGGGAGCTACCCTAGTTATAATAGAGACCATCAAATGCATAAACTGAAAATATTTATTGCCTGGCCTTATGCAGAAAAAGTCTGCCAGCCCTTGTTCTGATCTCTCTTGAGTCTCTTCAAGTTATGATACTTTGTGGCCTGGTGGATTTTCAGTGGTGAGCATTGTCAGTGATGGCCGTCAGTGTCTGAGTGTCTCCTGGGTGCTCGGGTCCTCAGGGGTTTTCCTGAGCTCGCGATGGCTCTCTGTCTGCTGCCAGGGGGGAGCGCCAGGAGCTGGTCACTGGCTCAGAGCCCAAGGACCATGGAGTGGCTGAGGCTGCCCTGGGCCAGGCCCTCTGATTTGTGTCGGGCAGGAGCGTCCGCCAGGAATATTTTCAGAACCCAGAGAGGGTTTTGTTTCCTGTTTGAGAGCAGGTGCCCTCAGCTTCTGCACTCACCCATTGGCTCAGTTAGGCCACGCGTCTCCACACAGACCGCCCTGGGAGCCTGGGGACCGAGCTGTGTCCTGAGAAGATGTGGGGCTTGTAGCGGGGTCCCACCCTGCCGTGTGGATGGGAGCTGTCACAGAGGGCTTCCTGGAGGTGGCTGTGGATGTGCAGGGAGGGCTTGGCGGGGGAGAGGAGGGCAGGCAGGGCTCCTCAGAGGGAGGGGACACAGGCCCAGGCGTTGGGGGATGTGAGCAGCGGGGCCTGGTGGGCCTCGCAGAGTTCTTGGTGCACACTGCTGGTGGCGGGCATCAGAACTAGAGGCCAGGGAGCCACCACAGAGCTGCTAGTGCCAGGCCAGGCCTGGGGTGTGCCCTGGAGCGCCTCGTGCCCTGTGAAGTGTGAAATCCCAGGAAGAGTCCCCCGCTGCCGCCCTCTGATGACTTCCAGGGACAGTCTCTGGAGGTGCTCTTGGTCCTGGAGGCTGCTTCCTTGGGGATCATTTGTGGTGACTTTTTAATTAGGGCCCTTTGTTTTCTTTGAAGCCAGTGGTTTAGGGTGTCCTTTGGAATCTGTTTTAGAAATGGGGATCCACTTAACAAAGTAAATAGGAGCCCCAGGGTCTGGAGGCAGCCGGCTCTCAGGGTGGTCCTCGGGGAGCCTGAGGCAGGGGTGAGGCTCTGTGTAGGGCCAGTGGGACCTGGCTCTGGATGTCCCGCCCCCTGAGCCCAGGAGCCTGGGGTGGGGACAGGGCTCTGCCTGTGACCTGGCGGAGCCCACTGATGGGGCCTGCGCTTTGACGGGAGCTGCCCTGCCCCCCACCCCGTCCCCTGCCCCTGTGTGTCTCTTGGTCCTGTTTCTCCTGTCCCTCTGTCACCCTCTCCTCTCCACCTCTGTCCCCCGGTCTGTCTCTGTTGGCCTTCATCTCTGTGGTTCCCTGGTGCTGTCATCCGTCTGTCTTCCTGGCCTGTCCCTCTCATCTGTCTCTGCTCCCCTCCCACGTCTGTCCCCATCTCTGTCCCTCCTCTCCTTCCTCCCCACCCGCCACTTCCCCTTCCTCCCACCCCAGCCCGTGCCCACTCCGCCCAGCGCAGCCCTTCCTTTCTCTATTAGACACCCATCCTTCCCACTTCCGTTAGCTCCTGAGTGACATCCGGTCACAGCCCATGCGGGCCCTCATGTGTCCAGGACGGTCAGGTGCCCCTGGAAGTGCGGGAGGAGGCAGCGAGGGGAGGCCCAGGTGAAGGCTGGGCCCTGGTTCTGCCTCCCCTGCCCCGGGCTCTGGGGAGGAAGAGGAAGCCCAGGGGGCAGCAGAGGACTCAGCTGCCAGGTTTGCTCTGAGGCTCTGGCCAGCCACACTTGCAGGGTGGCCCTGTGCCCAGGGAGTCCCCAGTGCCCCATGCTTTTTTTTTTATTGACTAAGACACTTTGGGGGGAACAGGGTGGAAAGGGACCCGGCTCCTTCCTTTTGCAGGTGGGAAGCTGAGGCCCCGAGATGCCGGCCCTGCCCGAGCCCCACGCCCGGAGCCCGCTGGGACGCGGGGTTTCCCTCACTGGTGCCAGCCGGGCACCCACGTCCTGCCCCTGGGTTCGAGTCTGGGTCTTACCATTAAGCGGGGCCTGGCCTTTGGCCATTTTGATTTCTTTGCATCTTTTTTTTTTAATATTCAATTTTTTAGCTGTAGTGGGACACAATACCTTTATTTAATTTATTTATTTCACGTGGTGCTGAGGACGGAGCCCAGGGCCTCGCAGTGCCCAGCGGCGCTCTCCCACTAGCCCCCGCCCAGCCCCTGCGTCTTCGTTTTAAATGGATGTCACCGTTGGTCCATGACTTCCTCTCTGGTGCTCAGTTTCCTCGCCTGGAAAACAGGGACCTTCTGTGGGGTCTTGTGAGGACCCATCCGGGTCTCTTGCTGCACATGGGGAGCGCCTTGTGTTTGCAGGGCACTGGAATATAGCAGTGAGCAAGATGACCCTGTCCCTACCCTTAGGGAGCTGTGAGGGACACAGATGGGTGTGAAGAGGAAGTGTGTGATAGACAGTGTCATTGTCCCTGGTGGAGGGACAATGGGGAGGGAAAGGAGGTGGCCGTGGGGAGTGCTGGTCATGGTCTTGCAAGTCGGAGCCCTTGCTGTTTAGTGACCTAACCATTCGGGTGGAGACAGGAGGGGTCCTGGGGTGGAGCAGTGGTGTCAGCAATCGCTCAGGGACCAGCAGACCTTGGTGTCAAGGTCAAGGTCACCGCAGCTGACGTTGACTGATGCCCACACCCTGCAAGGGCTTCCTGGGTGCAGCTTCCTGTCTCCCTAGGGAGGCCCTTCCTCTTCCCTGGGCAGGAGGGAAGGCTCATGTGGGGTCCACCTTCCCGAGTCCTAATCCATAGACAGCTGATCCGTTGCTCTTCCAGGTCCCACCCAGTCAACCTGGGATGCTCCGATGAGGTGACAGCTTCACTAATCAAGTCACTTCCTGTTAACAGGAGCCTCTGGGGCCACTTCATATCCAAACCATGACACTGACCACCCAGGAAGCCCTCCCCAGGGTGGGTGGGAAAGGACGGCTCCCGCTGGCTGCTCCCACACCAGAAGGTGGCAGCTCAGGTCCTGGCGGACGTCCCCGTGTGCCCCTCACTGCAGGGAGCAGAGGCCACTGTCCTCCCTTGGGTTCTGCTCTCTGGGACCCTCTTCACGTAGGACTGGGGACACGGAGAGTCCAGGAGAGGAGGTAGTCAGGACTCCAAGGAAGTGGGGCTGTCCCCTGCCCCGCAGCCTCTCTCACATGCCTCTGGCCACTCCTGAGCAGACGGGCGCCTGCAGGAGTCTCTCTGTCTTCTTGATGCCCTCGAGACCCACCTGGGACAGGGACAGTTGACAGGAGGCCTGAGGGGGTGGGAAGAAAGTGGCCTCCGGGTCAGACATGCGGGGACCCGGGGAGGAGGCTTCTTCTCTCCTCAGCTTCCTGCCCACAAAGCAGGGACCATCTTGGCCACCTTCTCATGGACGTGGTGAGCGTCACAGATGCCACCACCGTGTGGCCCCTGACTCCTGGGGACGCTCAGTCCTTCCCAGCAGATCGTTCTTTCTCGTTCCACAGATGAGGAAACCGAGGTGCAGACAAGCGCAGGGACCTTCCTCGTAGCAGCTGCCTCTGGGCAGAGACCAGGCAAATCTGTGGACTCAGCTTCCCCGGGAGAGGCCAGGCACCTGAAGGCCCCGAGCCTTTAGGAAGAGGCCGTTGGTGTCTGCTGTCCATCTGTCCATCTGTCCCTGCCTCCCGCTCCCCGGGGCGCCTCTGTGGTTTGCTAAGTGTTCTTATTCCGAGCAGCTCTTGAAATCTTTGAGAATCTTGCTTTTCCTGTTTCCAGGAGCAAATGAGGAGGAAGAGGGCCCCTGGTTTGTGGGGCCGGGGGTGGAGGGGAAGACACATGCGGCAGGATCCTGGGGCCCCAGGGGTGCTACCCCAGGAGTGGGACCGACAAATCACACTCTTAAACGCACCTAAGTCCTGTCCCCCTCGATAGTACACCCAAAACACCACTGGATGACAATCTAATGCCCCTGGCACAGACCACAGAAAAGGTGGCCCCTTTGGGAGTGCTGTAACCAGCAAGTATCTATTACTTGCTCACTTTCTTGGCCAAGCTTTTCACCTTCTGGTCCTGAGCCATTGAAAACCAGCCACAGCAGAGAAGTGGGCGCTCATGTAATTAAAAAAAAAAAAAATCCATAAACTGCCATTGGGGGAGGGGGAGGAGGAAGTTAGTCTAAGCCAAAAAATGTCCAGTGACCTTCTGACCTTTTTGTAAAAAGATTCTGGAGTCAGTTTTCTGTGTTGAAACTCAAATTCACTTCCTTAGGGCAGGACTGACAGTGCTAGCTGACCCCAGCCATTGCCCCGATTCTTCCAAGAAGACTCTGAGCTTTGTCAGGGCTGGTTTTTGTAAAAATCATGCTGGGGCCTGGGAGAAGACCTTTTAAGTGGTAAACATGCTCAAATCAGTAAGAACCTACTATGTGCCTGGATTAGTCAGGCTGTGAGGAGAGGTAGTCTAGTTCAAAACAACTTCAGGTAGAAAAGAAAACAATTCATTGGTTCTAATAAATGGAAAGTCCAAAGGCATTTCACCTTCAGGTATAGCTGTATCAAGGTGCTCCTGTGTATACTGTCTCTGATGGGCATGTTTCCATGGTAGTTTTATTCTCAGGAATGCTCTGCAGTAGGAGGATCCGGAGAGGAGGATGAGGAAGATGTGACTTTTGTGTTCATAAGGTCACTCTGCCTGTGCATTGAGGAGACGGGGAGAATCAGGAGGCCAGCGAGGAATCAGTGTAAAACGCTGCAGGCGCACAGTTTAGCCGGCTCTACTGGAGGAGAGCTGTTCTCTCAGTCTTTCTTGAAAGTTCCGATAATCATGACTGCCCACTTGGAGTCTTGTGCTCATCTGGGTGTCTGAGCCTCTAACCAGCCAGGGCTCAGCACGGCCCTTGGGCATGGGGTCAACTGCATTCTGCTCACGGAAACTGATCCAAGAAGACTGGAGAGTGTGTCCTCCACAGGCAGGTGACAGGCCTGCAGCAGAGTGCAGTAGAAAGGAGAGCACAGGCAGGAGCTGGCATCCAGGAGGCACTGTCCTGCTCGGATGTGCTGTCAAGGTCAGATGAGGAAAATGAGGCCCAGAGAGGTTAAGTGGTCTGGCTAAGGTCACAGAGCTTTTAGGTGGGGAATCCAATCTCAGGTCTGTTTTTCCATAAGATCCACTCTCTTTCCACCACTCCCTGATATCTGCGGAAGCCTGGGGATCAGTGAGGCAGCCCCCCAAATAAAACATGAATGCTTATGGGTGTGCTGGGCTGGGGAATGTGGGAGTCCAAGAAAGAAACCTGGGAAAGGGACCATGCAGCCCTCAGCCAATGAGAATCACAGTCCAGGGAAGCCAAGGGCAGACTGCAGTCACCATGGAGGATGGCAAAGGGTAGGCAAGGGGCCACCGGCAAGGGTTGCTTAATCTAGCTGGGATCGAGGGGAGGCTTCCTGGAGAAGATGAGGCTTGAGGAGGTGGCCAGCACCCCAAGATAAGGCTGGGGGGAGGTTGTATACAGTAGGCTGGTACTTCTGATTAGCAGAGATAGAAACCCAGCTTCTGAGGATGATTCAGTGCAAAAGTAAATTTATTTGCTTCCTATAATAAAACATCCAGGGATGGTGTCAGGTATGGCTGGATCCAGGGGCCCACCCAGCGTCAGGGCTTTCTGTCTCGGTCTGCCTTTCTGGCTTGGCTCTGTTCTCAGGCAGGAATGGATTAGAGCTGGCCCCAGGTCTTCAGTTCTGTCACCTTGCTCAGCCACCCTACCAGGTCCTGGGACAGTCTTCAGGCTGCTTTCATGGACTTCACTGGGGCCATACTTATCCATTCCTGGGAGTGTGCTTGGCCAGGCCCCGGTCACGAGTCCACACCTGGAGTCCAAAGTGGACTGCAAACAGGGTAGGAAACCCTGGGCGGGGGTAGAAGGTCCTTCAGGGTAGAAGGTCCTTCAGGCAGGGTCAGCGGCCGTGGGGCCCTAACCGTGGGGCCCTAATGGGTCCTGGAGAGGGAGCAGCTCAGAGCTGAGCGGGGGGGAGGGCTGGCCGCTCCGGAGGGAGGCGGGGGCCACGGGGTGGTCCCGAGAGGAGGGCGCGGTTTCGTGTTCATAAGGTCACTCTGGCTGCGCCGGGGACATGGACTGAGGCGACGGGGAGAATCAGGGAGGCCAGTGGGGAGTCGGTGGGCGCCGGACACCCCGCTGTGAGGCTGGAGGGGAGGTCCCCCGGGCGCCGCTGCTCCGACTGGGAAGGGGTGCAAGAGGGACCGAGCTGCCTTGAGGAGGTGGCCTGAGCAGGAAGGTGCAGGTGGCTGCAGCCGCAGGGACCCAAGGGGGCGCCAAGGGCGGCGGTCCACCCCTGGGGCTGGAGTTGGCCCCGGTGGTCACCTGCAGGGAGCCTCCGCGGGCCCCGGGGCTGGTGGGCAGGGGCAGCGGGGCCGGGAGCAGAGGCCGGAGCTGCAGCGCCACCCCGAGCCCGAGAGGCCGGCGGGCCCACGCCAGGAAAAAGCCCGTTAGGGTTCCTGCACCGGAGGGGTGGCAGGGGACAGCAGACAGCCCCGCCCCGTCGCCGCTGGTTTATGGAGTGTGCGTCGGTCGGTGCCAGGAGCGGGGGTGGGTGGCACCACGGGAACCGGTCTCCGTGCACCTTTGGGGCCTGTGGGGGCGAGGGGATGATAGGGGCCGTGTGTTCCCACAGCAGCGTGGCGCCCGGGTGGCCTGCGCCTCAGGGCCTGTCCTCGGTGGTGGCTGACACAGTGACTCTCTTGGGCTGATTGAAGTCAAACACATGCAGAAAAGTGCAGCCCGAAGATGCGGGTGTCCAGGTGACCAGCGCTCAGATCTGAGCAGAGACCCTGGCCCCGCCCCTCCGCCACACCCCCGGGGTGACTGCCACCGTGACCTCCCTGCCAGGGCCGTTTCTGCCTGCGCTTCTCCTTATACGGGGAACCCACGTTGGGGTCTTGTGTTGACTTTTCCTGCTGCTCCTGGTGTCTGCCCTGGCTGACCTCGAGGGGCAGACAGCCATCTGTTCTTATTGACTGACACCCATTCTGTTGTGGGTGGGGGTCTGGGTGGTCCCCAGTGGAGGACTGTTGTCAGCAGTGCTGCTGAGGAATTTTGACAGGTCCCCTTTGGGGGGAATCACTGGATTCCATGAGAATTTGCCAAAGAGTTTTCCGAAGGGCTGGGCACAATGGTGTGCGCCTGTCATCCCAGCCCATCAAGAGGCTGAGGCAGGAGGATTGCAGTTCAAAGCCAGTCTCAGCAACAGCGAGGCCCTAAGCCACTCAGTGAGGCCCTGTCTCTAAATAAAACACAAAGTAGGGCTGGGGACGGGGCTCAGTGGTTGAGGGCCCCTGAGTTCAATCCCAGTACCCCCCCAAAAAAAATTTTTCCAAAGGGATGGAGCCAGGTTTTACCCTCCCACCAGCAGAGCTTGAAAGTTTTGTATCCCACCTTTGCCAATGATTGCTATTGTGCTTTATTTGGTTTTGTTTTAGTTATTCAGATGTATAGATCCCACCAGGTACTTCTAATTTATTTCCCTGATGAGTAAGGAGATCAGACACCCTTTCTTGTGCTTATTGACCACCTGGATAACCTCCTTTAGGAAGTATTTCTTCAGAATAGCCCCCTTGTCTATTGCTCTGCCTGCCCTTTTTATTGATTCCACAGAACTCTTTATATATTGTGGACACAAAGATCTTGTTAGACATGTATTGTGAATATTCTCTTTCATGTGGGACTTTATTATGATCATTGAGAGAAGGAACTGGGAGTTTTGAGCCACATAATGATTGATTGGTGCATAAGGCGAGCCCTTCACCTGTGTGGGCCTCAGCTTCCCTTTCAAAACCCTGTAGGGTGCTAGCCCATTGCCTAGTGTGCAGACAGAATGGTGACCTTCATCAGCACCTTTGCTGACACGGGAAAGCCTTGAACTAAAGACAGAAAAAAACTGACCAGGCAGCTTTTCAGTCTGCCGTTCCTGTATTTCAGGTCGATTCTGCAAAGATCTATTAAGTACCTGCTGTATACCAATCAGGCTGGGCATTGACATACAGTAGTTCCTACCTTGAAGGGAGCTCAACCAGGACGGGAGCAGGTGCCCTGGGAGCCCAGGGGAAGCTCTGACCAGTTTGGGGCATCGTGGGAGGCTCCTGGGGAGCTGCGCATGGTGGGGCCTTGCAGTGTGGGGGGCGTGGCTGAAGAACTGAGCTTTAAAGTTTAAAACAGACACTGAGCGCCATTCTTGGTTTCCTTTTAAGCAAGCATGGAACTCTTTGAGTCTGTGAGTCACTTTTTCAGCTAAGTCTTAAGACATCTAAGAATGACCCGGGCACGGTGCTGCACACCTGCCATCCCAGTGGCTCGGGAGGCTGAGGCAGGAGGATGGCGAGTTCAGAGCCAGCCTCAGCCACAGCGAGGCCCTGAGCAACTCAAACCCTGTCTCTAAATAAAATACAACATAGGGCTGGGGGTGTGGTTCGGTGGGTGAGGGCCCCTGGGTTCAGCTCCTGGTGGTTGCTCTTTTAGACTCTGTCCAGCTTGAGTGTGGCCCTCACCCCGTCCGGGCTGCCGCTGCTCCCTGCTCAGGTTCAGTGTCGCCTCTTCCTGCCCAGCCCTGCTCTCAGTTACTTACCAGCTGTGTGACCTTGAACAGGTGTCTCTCCCTCTCTGGGGGCTTTGCAGGGCCTCCTGCATGTTGCACCCAGTGCTTGGAAGGGTCCACAGGTAACAGGTGTTCCCGGCTGGTTTGGTTTCAGGGGAGGCTGTTGGAGCAGGGGGTGCATGTGCTACTTTCTGTGTGCGGGGACTTCCCCTCTCTAGTTTCTGTGTCCCTATTTCACGCTGAGGAAGCTGAGGCTCAGAGAGGTGAAGCAGCTTGCTCAGGGTCACACAGCTCTGCAGAAGCAGAGTTCCAATGAGATGTGCTGACTTGTGGGTCCGAGGCCACCCACCTGTGTACCTCTGTGAGCCTCAGTTTCCTCATCTGTCAAGTGGGGTGTGTAGCAGTGCTGATCACAGCCTGTGGCTGTGAGGCTGCGGGACAGGAGCCAGGCGCCTGGTGGGGGCTCTCTGTTCACTGATTGGCCCCTGAGTTCTCCCTCCCGCCCTGCAGGAGTGCTGTGGCCCGATTTCCAGGAGAGGACACTGAGGCCCAGATGTGCCTGCTCCTGGCTCTGAGCCCCTTACCCCGGCACCCTGTTGTGCTTGCTTGGAGGCGCTGTCCCTGCGCCAGGCCGGGCCTCCTTCCTGCTTGACTGGACACGAGCAGGCAGGGGGCAGCCGGGCGGTGGTGCCCTGGTCCAGCCCCCAGCCGTCCCTCTCGGGGAGCCTCCCCCGGGGGCCAGGGAGCTGCGTCTCCCCACCTCCTGCCCCAGCCGCTCTGGCAGCCAAGGAGCTGGGCAGGAAGTGGCCGGGAAGACGCCACGGGGGCGGCTCCCAAAGGCCCGAGCTGGGGGCGGTCCTCGAGGTCCGTGGCCCTCTGCGCTGGCAGCAGGGACACCTCACTGGACCTCGATCTCCACCTGGGGAAGATGAGAGCAAGCCAGCAGAGCAAGCCCCGACCTCACCAAGTGGGTGCCCGGGCTGGCGGACCGCGCGGAGGGGCCAGGGCTGTGCACCTGGCAGGGTCCCCAGTGCCCAGGGAGCGCGTCGCTGGCCGCTGACCCTTCGGCAGCTCTGCAGAGCGGGGCCGCGATGGGCGTGGGGAGGCCCGGGCTCTGGGCGCCAGGGCTCTGCCTGCATCATTACTGGGTGGCCCTGGGGTTAGTGGCACTGAGTGATGCCTGGGCAGTGTGTGCCCGGGGCAGGGGCGCTGGCCTGCAAAGGCCCAGCGCCGGGCTACATGGGGGCTTCCGAGCCGTGGCCCTGCAGGCATGTGGGCTGGATGAGGCTCTGCAGCGGGGGCTGGGGACAGTGAGTTGTGATAACTGAACTGTCCCCAGACATGAGGGCGGTTGGAAGAGCGAGGGGCCCTAAGCAGTCTGCACTGTGTGTGTGTGTTTGGCCTTGAACTCCCAGGGCAGGCGGCGTGGGGGCTCTGCCCGCCCCATCCACAGGGCACCTCTGCTGAGACGTGGCTGCAGAGACACTCGGGCCTTCCCCGTGCGCCTGTGACCTGGGCTGTGGCCGAGCCGGCGACCACTTTGAAACGGGAGCAGAGAGGACGGGTTCACAGAGGATCCGGGAAGCTGCCCCTGAGGTACCGCACAGGGCCAGGCTCCTGGGCCACACAGCCCTGGGCAGCCACTGCTGTCTGATTGGGGTGCATCCTTCCAGCACCCCCGAGATGTACAGGCAGTGAGGACCCGCTGTGCCATGGGCAGACTGGAGCTCAGAGAGTGAAGGGACTTTTCCCAAGGTGACACAGCAGGGTAGAAGCTAGCCTTGGGATCGGTGTTCCTGGCTCTGCCTCTGTCCCCTATGACCCCTGCCGGGCTCCTGGCCTCCGGGTCATCCGCCTGTGCGCTGAGGCCACACGGGCTGCCCCAAGCCCCACAGCGTGTGGCCTACTCGGCATTCACAGCCTGGCACCCAAGAAGCAGGGACAGCTGGAGGTGGTGGGGGTGGAGTGTGGCTGTGTCCAGCGGCCCTGGAGGAGTGCCAGGGACAGGAAGCCTGTGGAGACCTCAGGGAGATGTTCCAAGGTGGGCACTGGCCCCCAGGCCCACGCCGTCTCCCAGTCGTCCCGTGTCTCCTGCTCCAGACCCGCCAGCCGCCGTGGCTCCCTAGGACCCCGTGCTCACCTTCTGCGCCTGGTGGGCATTGCCTGTCCCACGAGGGACACTCCAGGAGGGAGCCAAATCCAAATGCAGGCTGAGTCTCCCTTGTCAAGAAAGGCCTGCAGCCAAAGTGTCTCGGGTTTCTCTTTTTCCCCAGATTTTGGGATATTTACAGAGATTTTAGGGGTTGAGCATCCCTGACTCCAAACTCTGAAATGCTCCAAAATTGGAAGCTTTCTAATGTCACATCAGTGCTCAGAAAGGTTCATGTGACTGATTTTCAGGTTGTGTTAGGGACATTCCACCTGCAGTCACGGCAGTGACAGTGACGATGGTGACAGGACACAGAGTGCCTCCCGTTGGCCCGGCCCGGTCCTGGCAGCTCTGCCTGCAGCGTCTGTTCAGCCCTCACCAAAGCCACATGCTGCTGACGGCTCCCATTTTACAGACGAGGAAACCGAGGCCCACAGAGGCCAAGTGTCCTGTCCAGGGTCACATAGCTCCCGGCCCAGACGGGATCTGACCAGAGCCACATCCTGCCTGAGCTGGTCATAGCATGGACCGGCCAGCAGCTGGTGGCAGGAGGCCAGGGCTGTGACCTTGCCCAGGTTACCCCTCCTGCTCGCTCCAGGCCACCACTGACTCAGCCCTTGGGGCCCAAGGTCCCAAAGGCTCGCGGCCCTTCTAAAAACCACCTCGATTCCTTGTCCCTTCTTTGGTCTCGCTTCACCTCGCCGTCTGTGAGGAGACTGGGGGCGGGGTGGGTGCAGCACGAGGCCCTGGTTTACATTCTAGGTGTTTCTCTCCCCGACTTTTTGGTCCCCACGTAACTAATGGGACCCAAGAGCCCCCTGCCGCCTGGAGTTGTATCCTGTGACTTACGGGGTGGCGACTCCTATTCCACGTCGGGTCTGGGTTCATCATGGCTGGACTGTGTAACTGGTGGCGCTCTGGAGACGGCGGGAGGTCAGGAGCGGCAGGCACCTGGCCCCTCTGCCACGCCCTGCCCCAGCCCTCAGAGTCATGCAGCTGAGCCCATTTTACAGAAGAGAAAACGGAGGCTGCTGATGTCCACCTGTCCCCGGTCTCGAGGCTCGTCCCTGACACACCTTGCGCCAGCTCTCCAAGCCCTTCACCGTGCCCTCGGTCCCCAGGTCCCTTGCTGAGAAGCCCCTGCCTGCAGGAGTGGGGCAGCTGGATGGGTCCTGAGCCTGGGGAGCGTAGAGGGCTGAGTCCTCTCCAGTGGGGAGGGTACAGTGGGACACACACACTGGGGACACTGGGGACAGGGTGTTTGGAATGCCAGGTGCCCACTGCCCCCTGCTGCCACCCTGAGTCACCAAGCCCTTTGAACAGCCTGGTAAAGTGGGTTCCATTTTCAGGTGGGGACACTGAACTTCAGGGCGGGGGGTCACCTGCACTTGCACCGTGGGGGTCCCGACAGCTGTGGGCATTGGTGCTCCAGGCCCACACTGTCTGGGGCATGGCGTGACCGGGGCCCCGGGCACTTGGACCTGATGTTGTGCCCCTCTCCCTCTTCCGCAGCCTGGAGGAGCTGCCCCAGGGGTGATCCCCCTGGGCAGATGTGGAAGGGACACTGTCTGTGCTCTTTAAACCCTCGGCCCCAGGGCTGGGGGCGTGGCTCGGGGCTGGGGGCTTAGCCGTAGGTGGTGCTCGCCTCCGTGCACAGGCTCATTCCACCCCCCCCCCCCACCTACTACTGAATCTGCAGCCCTGCTGGTGAGACGTGCTGCACCATCAGATAGATGGGGAAACCGAGGCCCAGAGAGTGGACGTGGTACTGCAGGGCTTCTGGGGCAGAGGCGTGTGCACACCCGAGCCAGCTGACCCCACACCAGGGCTGTGTCCCCCAGCCTGGGCTGCTCCCGGCCCACCCTTGACGACTGAGACAGAGTCTCCCTCCACTTCCCCTGGGGGCCTGTGTGTGGGATCTGTGGCCAAGGTCACCCTCACTGCGATCCCTGCTGTTCTGTAAACACCCAAGGCCACTGGCTGGCACCGTTGAGCTGAACGGCAGGCGTGTTCCCTGCCCAATCGCTGGCTGTTGCTGTCTGCGTTTGCTTCTTAAGTAAAACTGAAGCGTCCCAGCTGGGCTCAGAATCTCCATGGAGCACTCCCAGGATGAATCCCTGCCGCTCTTTTGTTGTTATTGTTTTTGGTGCCGGGGATTGAACTCAGGGGCCCTCGACCACAGAGCCCCATCCCCAGCCCTATTCTGTATTTTATTTAGGGACAGGGCCTCACTGACTTGCTTAGGGCCTTGCTAAGTTGCTGAGGCTGGCCTCGAACTCGAGATCCTCCTGCCTCAGCCTCCTAAGTCCCTACCACTCTTTGAGTTCGTGGCCAGGGTTGGGAACAGGCAGCAGTGGGCTGGAGGAGGAGGCAGGGCCACAGCTGTTGGCCCCGAGGGGTTGTTAATTGGGGGCCCAGGAATTTGGGGGAAAAAGTCACATCTTTACTGTAGGTGACAAATGGCAGTGGTAGGGCCAACACCTGGTTCCCCCGCGTCACATCTCAGTTGCCGCGGTGTCTGTCTCACATTGCCCATGTAAGCGCGAGGGCAGTCCCTGGACGTGCCTCCAGGTCTTGTCACTGCCGCTTTAGTGGGAGGCGCATGCCGGCGGCTGTCCCCATGCCTCTTACAGCTGTGCCCTTGGCCAGTTCGCCACACTGGGCCCTTCTTCTACCCTTCCTAGTTCAGTTTGTTCCATTTAACAGTGTCACTCAGGGAAGGAGCCTGCAGGTACCCCCAGACAGCCCAGTGCTTCGTGTGGCACCAAAGGCCAGACAAGCTGCAGACTTGGACACCACTGCCACCGCTGCCCGCAGCCACGTGAGCCTGGAGCTGGGCTTCTTTTTTATTTAGCGGGCAGGGGGAGAGTACTTGGGATTGAACCCAGGGGCCTTCGCCCACTGAGCCCCATCCCCAGCCCTAGTTTGTGTTTTACTTAGAGACAGGGCCTCAATGAGTTGCTGAGGGCCTCGCTGTTGCTGAGGCTGGCCTTGACCCCTCGATCCTCCTTTCTCAGCCTCCCGAGCTGCTGGGATGACAGGCATGTGCCACCGTGCCCAGGTGTCTCTGGGTTTCTTGTTGGTCACCTGGTCAGGAAGGTGCCCTCTCTCCATGGGTTGCTAAGGGAGGTTAGTAATGTGCTGGGTTCCATCTGCTGCGGGGTCTGTCTGTCTGCTGAGTGTCACCTGGTATTCTGGACAGGACCGGGCAGAGGGGTGCTCTGTGTATGTCCCCACAGCCACTCTCACACCTTTGTCTTGCCATCCACCCTATCCTGCACGCTCCCTGTGGGCAGGACCGCGTCCCCGGGAACATCGGTCACGAGAGGCTCAGAGAGGAGAAGTCGCTGGCTTGGGGTCACATAGTCGGTGGACAGTCTGTCTGAGCTGCAACCTGGACCCTCCTAGGACATGGCTGCAGCATTTCCCAAGCCCAGCCTGGGAGCATTCCTGGTGGGGACCTTGAATGCCGGGTTGGGTTCCCGGGGAGGTGATTCACAGAGGAGGGGAAGGGGCGGCGCCTGCAGATCCCCGGGTCCCACTTAGGTCTCCAGATCGGAGCACACGGCGCTGCTGTGATGATGGGTGTGTTTTGACAAATGTGTGCCTGACTTATTGGTTGTGCTGAGATCAGAGACTTCCTGTCGCCGACCCTCGGGCTGTGGGGCGGATCAGTTGTCCGCGTGGTCTCTGTGCACTCAGGAGGAGAGAGCCAGGGCACACCTGTCATCCCCGCAGCTCAGGAGGCTGAGGCAGGAGGATCGTGAGTTCAAAACCAGCCTCAGCAACCTATCCAGGCCCTAAGCAGCTCAGTGAGGCCCTGTCTCTAAATAAAACACATAAAAGGGCTGGGATGTGGCTCAATGGGTAAGCACCCTGGGGTTCAATCCTCAGCACAAAAAGTAAATAAATAAAAGAAGAAGAGGAGATGAGGGGGTGCTGCTGGAGGAACCTGCACACTGTTTTACCATAAACTTGTTTGTAATAAGTGGAGGAGTCCGCTCAACATGACCATCAGATGCACAGTGGAGCACGGACGTGCGCAGCGTCGTGGTTGGTTATCATCAGTGCCAAGCGACCCGACTGTAGGTTACACTTCTTTCATTTCATTTTGTTTGTGGTGGTACTGGGAATTGAACCCAGAGGATTTCCACCGCTGAGATACACCCCAAACCTTTTTTAAAAATTTGAGACCGTGTCTTGCTTGGCCTCAAACTTGTGGTCCTCCTGCCTCAGCCTCCGGCGTCCCGGGGATTATGGGCGGGCACCGTGATGTTGCCATGGCCAGGGTTGGGGGGCCGTGACCTCGGCTCTGCTGTAGGTTTAGTCACGTCTGTGCCCTGCTGTTGGGTCTCCGAGCCCCACTGTTGACCTAAGGCCCTTATGTTTGGGGACAGGCACTTTGCCATCCAGGGCCCCCTGAAGTGCAGTGAAGAGTAAGAACCCTCTAAAGGGGAGGAACTGTGCAGAGCAGTGTGTCAGGCCGTCTGTACCAGGGGCGCAGGTGTCACCTGGCATCCAGACAGGACCTGGCACAGGGCGGCCCTGGTCAGCAGAGCAGGACTCGGGCCCAGGCGGGGAGACTCCTTGCTGGGGCTCAGCGCCTCTGACCGCTTCCTGGCGGAGGAGTGGAGACAGGATCCTGTGGCCGGAGGGGCCGAGGACGGAAGTCATTTCCTATTCGCCTGGTTCACTGGGCAGGAGCTCCGTGTTCCTCTTGGAAGCCCCACAGGGGCTGCGCCAGGTAGGGGGGTGGTGCCCAGGGTCAGAGCCGGCCCCCGCCCGAGCAGCGCCTCCCCAGGGCACACAGCCTCTGCGCCTGTGTGGGGCCGGTCCAGGGAGCGCGGCAGAGCCTGGGCTGCGGTGTCAGGCAGACCCGGGCTCCAGCTCAGGCCCAGGTACTTAGCAGCTGTGTGACCTCTGACAAAGTGCTTCACCTCTCTGAGCCAAATAAGGCTAAGGATCGTTCCTAACTCCAAACCTGCCTGCTCCAGGCCTTAGGCACCTGCGGGCTGGCTTTCTGGAATTCTCCACGACTCCCTTACTCACCCCAGACTGACCGCCTGGGTCCTCCCAGTGGTCCTTCTGAGACAGGCCCAGATCAGCCTGCAGGGTGCGTGCTGCCCGAGCCTGTCCATGGTGTTGGCAGGGAGCTGGCCAGCCACAGCCGAGGACAGGCCCGGCTTGCCCTCTGGGCGCATTAAGTCGCTTCCCTGGAACTCAGCTACACGTGTGCAGAAAGTGTCCCTCGGGCCTGTCAGGGGCTCCGCCAGCGGAGTAGAGGGTGGAACAGGTGTCCCCTCCGTCCTCGCCCGTGTGACACTGATGATATGCCCAGGTTAAATGCCAACGTGTGGACCGTGCAAGTCCCAAGGAAGCGTTGCTGGGAGGAGGGTGTGCAGGCAGAGCCTCCCAGACGGCCCCAGCCTCCGAGGAGGGACCCTGCATGTGATCTCCCTGCTCCTCACGTCCCCGGGGGAGAGACGCTGGGTGGCACTGGGGTTGAGGGGAGGCCACACTCAGGAGCGGGGGCTCTGGAGAGAAAGCTGTGCCGATTTTCTTCTTGGCGTCCAGACCAGCCTGCTGTGTGGCCTTGGGCAGGTTGTCTGACCTCTCTGAGCTCCGGGAAGTGGATGGTTAATAGGGGAGGGTCAGTGCCCATAAGTGTAAGCTAAGGCCTCTTGGGCAGCAGGCCAGCTGCCTGGCCACTCCTCAGCCCCCAGAGCAACTCCACGTGCTTTTCATGCCCCATGTCCAGAGCCTCGGGATCACTGTCCCCTTCTGTCACATCCTTGGGATCAGAGGTCACTGGTCCCCGGGGAGCTCCGGCCTCCCAGCTCTGCCAGGGCAAGGCGTGGCGGAGGGGTGGAGCCCGGGTGGCCCTGTGGCGTGGGCTGTCGCTGTGGCAGAGGGGGGTCTGGGAGCTGCTCCGGGGAGGATTCAGGGCCGGGCTGAGCTGGGCACATGGGCACTTTGCAAGTGCGGGGCCTGCGTCCTCGGCTGGCCTCGTGTGCTGGCACTGCCCCCTCCCACACCCGGCCACTGGTTTCCTGGGAGCCCCGTCAGGGCTGAGCTTGGAGCAGCGAGGCGGGTTCAGAAAGGAACAGTTCCCAGCCATGCTCGGGCCTCTTCCCCGCTGGTAGTGCCCCCTCTGTGGCGTGTCCCTCGGAGCCCTAGCTGTCCCCGCTGGAGTGTCCGCAGCATGACAGAAACTCGGCACCCTGATGACATACCAGCAGGAACGGAGCCTGGCGCTTAGTAGGTGCTGAGCAGATGATAGTGGGTACCGCGTCTGGGTGTTGCCAGCCTCGAGCCTCTTGCCTCCCCGCCTCCCTAGTGCCCTCAGCGGGCGGCCCTGGGTCAGGGGGCAGCCCTGGGCCAGTTGCAGGAGCCCGCAGCCCCTACCCAGGAGCCGGTGACACCACACCACATGGCGTCTTGCGTTTGGAAACTGGCTTCTTGTAGTCACATCCATCGTCCCCTGGAGCCGCGACCTCCTCACTTACCAAACCCAGTGAGAACCTCCCCCCTGCAGGCTGCTGCCCCAGGCGGTGTGGCTTTCTCCCCTCCCCTGGACCCCAGAGACAGCTCCTCCTGGCCCTGGCCACGTTTCCGGTGCCTGAACCCTGTGCGCACCTCCTAGGAGGTATTGTTTTCATCCCCATGTCATAGATGGGGAAATAGGCTGAGAGGTAGGCTCAGAGACGTCAAGCAATGTACCAGGGACACACAGCAAGAGACCTGGGTTTGGTGGTAAATATACAGTGGTGTTTAATAAGTGCTGATGACCTCCTATCAGAAGAGGAGGGTTCGTTGGCCCCCACCCCTGCCTGTCACCTTTCCTGCATGAGCACAGTCCAACAGAACTCTGCTGTGACAGGGACCTCCCAGGGCCAGGGTCATCTGACTCTCAGTGTCCCAGGTCATCTGACTCTGTCCCGCGGCAGCTCTTAGGTGTGGAAGGGTTTCTTCCTGCTGTACCTGCAGGGCCTCCTCTCCTCCCTCCTTCCCCCGGTGACAAAGCGTCTAGCTGTCCCTTGGCACACAGGGCTGGTTCTGGGACACCCCGCCTCACCGTTGGTGCCCACACCCGCGGGGGCTCAGGTTCTCGGGTTTGCAGTGACCCTGGGCACACCCTCCAGTGGCCTCGGAGCGGCCTCTCCATCCTTCTGACGCCTGTGCCCCGTGAGGGCTACTCCGCACTCGGGGGGCGTCTTCCTGAAGGGAGGGACCCCCGTGCTCGGTACAGGCACAACGTTTTCCCCAAATATCTCCCTCGGAGGCCGGTTGACTGTGGGGACACAGAGCCCCCGAGGCAGAGGGCTGGACGCACAGAGCTCGCTCGGCTCCGGGGCCACCAGGCTGGGCTGGGCTGCTCCAGATCTGTGCTGTCCCGTACAGTGGCCGCTGGCCACTCAGAAGCGAGGCTGACCGTCTGTCCCAGGCTGGACTTGGGTCTCAGTTTCCACCGGCTGCTGGTGGGACCCGCCCGCGTCTCTGAGAGTCCCGAGGCCCTGGCCAGCCGTCCCCAGGGGAGGGGCGGCCGTGGCCGTGGGAACCCCGGGCTGGCGGGCGCCGCGGGCTCACTGGCATTTCAAGGGCCGCGGAGGGCAGCTGGGCCGCTGCCATCTGCCTCCGGAAGAGCTTCGAGTGCGTGGCCCCGTGAGCTCCCTTTGTTCCAGGGGCGCAGCCGGGAGCAGCTGGCCGTCCACGTCCAGGGGCGCGGGCCTGAGCCGCTGCAGTTGGTGGGGGGCTGGCCGTGGCTGTGGACCCTCCTCTCTGCTGGTGCTAGGTGTGCTAACTGTCCTGGGGCTTCAGGAACAGGTGAGGAGTGGGCAGATCAGAGGGAGGACAGGGAGAGCCAAGAGCGACTTCCAGCCAGATTCTTTGTCTTCTTTTTCTTTTTGGTGGCGGGGGTGGGGGTACCAGGGATTGATCCCAGGGCACCCGACCACTGAGCCCCATCCCAGCCCTGTTCTGTTCTGTATTTTATTTAGAGACAGGGTCTCACTGAGGGCCTCACTGTGGCTGAGGCTGGCTTTAAACTTGCAATCCTCCTGCCTCGGCCTCCTGAGCTGCTGGGGTGACAGGCGTGGGCCACCGTGCCCGGCTTCGGCCAGTGTGTTTCTGTGGTGGCCGACATCATCATCATCATCGTTGCTGGTGTTTGTAAGTGCCTGCTGTTGTCTTGTCCGAGCTTCCCAAGAACCCCTTTTACAGCTTGGGAAAACTGAGGCTCTGCAGAGGGATGAGCTGCTCAGTGTAGGAGCCGTCCATCTCGAGGTCACCTGCCCCCAGAACAGAGCTGGGCTCAGCGAGTCTGGAAAGCCACTTCCCCTCGTGGGCCTCAGGAGTCCCATTGTTCACTGGGGACAGGTGAGAACTAGACTAAACGTTGTTCCCACCTCGAGGAGGAGCCAGGACGCAGCCCTGAGGTGCAGGTCCCCTGGGTCCCTCCTCGTGGAGTGGCCTTGTTCCTGTGAGGTGGCTGAAAGTGGGCCCCGCGTCTCAGCTCAGGGTGGGGAAGCTGGTTGGTGTCATGTCTTTTTTTTTTAATCTGTAAAATTGAGAACAATGTCCTTTCTTCTTCTCAGGGTTAAAATGCCACAAGGTCCTCTTCTAGTAGGCATTTGGTTAGTGTTGGGTGGTAGTAGCAGGACTTAGGCCAACCCCAGGGAGCGCCATATTTGTCATAGCTGGTACACGGTATCTTTGGAGTTGTGCAGTGCACAGCCCTATCCACTGTACGCAGAAGCCCTGGGTGATAGGGTCTCGCCATGATTGTTGCTTATTGCTGTACTCACTTTCCCTGGCCTCCAAACTCCTAAGAGAACAGAGAGGCCTACCTGGCAGCCACCTGGGGCCACTGAGGCCACAGTACTCTTGGTCCACATGCCTCTGCTCATGAAGTAAGCCAGTTTGTTCTCCATAGGAGCCTGTGACCCTGGCTGCAGCATCTTCCAGAGTCCCTTCCTCAAATGTCACTTTGGGGTGCCTCAGAGCCTGAAAGCCCCTCTGCCTCCACCAGGGGCTGGGCCCCGCTCCTCGGTGCCCGTCCCTGACGCTACATCTCCTTTGCCTCCGCAGGGCTGGGCCGGCAGGAAGCCTTGGTGAGCAGGCGCGCAGGCTGGGCCCCAAGGATGACAGCGCCCAGGAGAGGTGAGTGCATCCCGAGGGTGCCCCAGGGAGAGCCCGGCCCAGCGTCCTCTACACCTGGCCTCCAGCCTCAGCCTCCATTATCACCAGGCCAGCCACACTCCCCAGCCAGCTCCCTCTCTGTCCAACCAGCTGGCCAGAAATCCAGTATGAGAAACTGGGGTCACCAGCAGCACGGAGAGAGCAGTCCCTGCCCTCCTGTCTCTGGAAGATGGCACAGAGGAGGCCCCGTGTCCGCGGGGAGGGGGCACCAGTAGAATCCCAGCCGCCCCACGGCCCCCGCTGCCTGTGCCTTCCAAGTCCCTGTGCAAGACTTCCCTGACCCTCGAGAACAAGTTGTCATCATTCCTTTTTCTTGGGAGGAAAAAACCCTCAGAGAGAGTTGCAGCTGGGGCGCTGTGGCTTCTCAAGCCGTGTCCCAGGTCTTTGCTGCTTCTAGTCACATCCACTCTGCCCTCATGGACCTGTTTTCTCCCAGAGGACCTTGTCCCATCAAGGCCTGCCACTCTGGCTGTGTGACCTTGGATAACTTGTTTCACCTCTCTGAGTGCTGATGGTGCATGGAAAACCCTTGGTGGAGTGTGCGCTCTAAAAATGTAAAAGCAAAGCTCAGAGCTTTTACCAGATGTAAACTATGGGAGCCAGATGGTCTGTATGAAGCAAAACTGGCCGGTTGAGAAGGTCTTCCTTGTCCTGTGTCTCCCCTCTCCCAGGACGTTTCCCTGCGACTTACTATCTAAATCTCCAACCCCAAAATAGGCTCATGAGTAAACACACACACACACACACACACACACACACACAGGCTTGCACACTCGTCCACCCTTTCTAGAAGCCACTTTCAGTTTCCAGATCACCTCCCATCTCCATCTGTTCACCCTGCACAGTCACTGTTCTGATTCAGCTAAGGGCTGATTGACAGCTCCCCGGGAGTCCCGCACCCACCCCGCACCAGTCATCAGAATTTTCGTCTCAGCTCCAAGGGGAGAGTTTCACTGAGCCCTGGAAGGAGCTGAGGGCCCTACGAGGGAATTCTGGGTGGCCTCAGGTCCTGTCTAGCCTGCCTTCCCCTGGCAAGTGGCCTTGGAGTTAGCTGTCCCCATTGTGGACCTTGAATTGAGGCCACCAGGGAACCCCTGGCGTCGTCAGTAGAATGGAACATGTAACCACGTTTTTCCGGAGGAGAAGGAGAGCCTGCGATGGGCCTTTGATTTATCGGCCACGTGTGGTCCCCTCCCAGCCACTGAGGTCTGCCAGTCCTCCTGTTTGTTTTGCAGAAGAAGAGACTGTGGTTCAGAGTGGGGAAGTGACTGTCCCAGAGCCCACAGGTGTTCTGCTTCAGGCCTGGGGCTTCATAGCCTCTGCTCCTGCCCCAGTATGTATTTTCCATTTGCAGCCTGCAGAGAAGGTGCAGGCAGCCCGTGCCCTTGGGGGTCAACTGGCCCAGCTGCAGAGAGGTCCTTGGGTGCTTTTGAGTTGAATCTCACACCCAAAAAAGAATGCCCTCCCCGCCGCCTCCCCCAGACCCTCCGTGGTTCCTGGTTCGCTAAGCTGTGTTTTTTCCTTAGTGGACTTAAGAAGTGGCTGTCCCCTGCGGGGGAAACCTTCTTTACTCTCCACCTGCCTGTTTCCTCTGCACTGGTCAGAGTTCAGGGCGAGGCCAGTCTCCTGCAGAAGGCCTCTGTCACTGCTTGGGGGACCTGTCACTCCGTCCAGGGTGCCAGCAGACCCAGGAGTCTGAGGCTGCATTTCTCAGCTCCATAGGCCAATTTCTGGTACAAATAGGTGCTCATTAAAAGCTGGAATAACCGAACAGCCAGGGATCACGGGAGAAGGCGTGAGTAGGCTCTGGAAAGCTGCTTCTGTGTCACCTTGGATGCCTGCCAGGTGGAGGGTCCTGACCGTCCTCAGTGGCCCTCTCAGGCTGACACTTTGAGGCCCATTTTACAGATGAGGCTCAGAGCAGTTAAGTCTGTTGCCCCACCTCACACAGCCAGGAAGGGGCTAAGTTGGGATTCCAGCCCAGGCCCCCCGACTCTGAATGTCCTGGAACCCACTCTGTTCCTTGATTGTGGAAAGGGGCGGGAGGGGCAGATGGGGAAACCATCACCCCGGAGCCTCCTGACTGGCCCTGGTCTCCACTGTACCCTGCAGGCCCCCGCTGGCTGCTGCCCGCCCACACCTCCCATCCTGCCCTCCAGCCCGCAGCTCCCCTCAGACTTCACCCACTCCCACCACAGGGCCTTGGCACGCTCTGTTCCTCTGCCTGGAACCCCTGGGCAGAGCATGGTCATCTGGATTGAAGGCCAGGCCTCCTGGGCTGGGTGTGAGCTTGGGCCCTGCTCGGCTGCTCCCCAGACTCACAGCTGGGGCAGCCCCTTGGGCCCCAGTTTCCCCTCCCTATGATGGGGATTCCATGGCATGCACCTGGCCGGGTCCAGGCCCTGCCCAGTCCAGAAGGATTTAGTGAGCAGCTCCTAGATGCACAGCCCTGTGCACAGCTGGGGGAGAGATGGCCGTGGACAGAGCTGACAGGAGGCCCCGCACCCTGGGACCAGAGGTGCTGCAATTGTGTGGTCATATTCTGGGAGTAAATGTTCCGGTTTTGACAGTAAATTTTATTGGGGAGGTGGGTACCAGGGATTGAACCCAGGGGCCCTCGCCCAGGAGACCCGTCCCCAGCCCTGTTTGGTGTTTTATTTAGAGACAGGGTCTCCCTGAGCTGCTTAGGGCCTCGCTGTGGCTGAGGATGGCTCTGAACTCGCGATCCTCCTGCCTCAGCCTCCCCAGCAGCAGGGGTGACAGGCGCGGGCCACCTGCGCGGCCACAGTAACCCTTACAGAGGTCCTCACTGCCTATCTGCGGATGGAGACAGCGGAACGTCGGGAAGTGGAGAAGGGAGGATTGGAGTCCAGGCAGTCAGGCCTGGACTTTTGGGTCCTTTTGGGTCCGTGGGCTCCCTGGGGGTGACAGCTCTTCCCTTGGGCGGAGAGAACACACTGGGTTTAGGAGTTCTGCCTTTAGGTCCCGACGCCGCGTTGAGAGCCACCACTTGTAGTGGACAGGGCTCGCTGACGGTGATGCCCTTCTCTCCCCAGATGCAGGCTCGGCGGGCCGCCGGCTGACCTGGCGCTGAAGCGGCCCCCCAGGCCGGGCCTGCCCCGCCCGCGGCCCAGCATGCGCCTGTCGGTGCGCCGGGCGCTGGTGGCGGCGGGCTGCGCGCTGGCCCTGGTGCTGGCCGTGCAGCTGGGCCAGCAGGCGCTGGAGTGCCGCGCGGTGCTGGCCGGTCAGCGCAGCCCGCCGCGGGCCATGAGGCGGGAGCAGGAGGAGCTGGTGATGGTGGGCGCCGACCGCGTGGAGTACCGCTATGGCCGGGCCATGCCGCTCATCTTCGTGGGCGGGGTGCCCCGCAGTGGCACCACGCTGATGCGCGCCATGCTGGACGCACACCCCGAGGTGCGCTGCGGCGAGGAGACGCGCATCATCCCGCGCGTGCTGGCCATGCGCCAGTCCTGGTCCAAGTCGGGCCGCGAGAAGCTGCGGCTGGACGAGGCGGGCGTGACGGACGAGGTGCTGGACGCCGCCATGCAGGCCTTCATCCTGGAGGTGATCGCCAAGCACGGCGAGCCGGCGCGCGTGCTGTGCAACAAGGACCCCTTCACGCTCAAGTCCTCCGTCTACCTGTCGCGCCTCTTCCCCAACTCCAAGTTCCTCCTGATGGTGCGGGACGGCCGCGCGTCCGTGCACTCCATGATCACGCGCAAGGTCACCATCGCGGGCTTCGACCTCAGCAGCTACCGGGACTGCCTGACCAAGTGGAACAAGGCCATCGAGGTGATGTACTCCCAGTGTATGGAGGTGGGCAGGGACAAGTGCCTGCCCGTGTACTACGAGCAGCTGGTGCTGCACCCGCGCCGCTCCCTCCAGCTCATCCTGGACTTCCTGGGCATCGCCTGGAGCGACGCCGTGCTGCACCACGAAGACCTCATCGGCAAGCCGGGCGGCGTCTCCCTGTCCAAGTGAGTGCAGCCCCGGGAAGGAGGCTCTGCCTCTCCTGAGCTGTGTGGCCTTGGGCAAGTCTCTGCACCTCCCTGAGCCTCAGCCCCTCTGTTATAATGGGGGGAGATCTGGCTAAGAGCAGAGCCTTGCCCTGGATCTCCCACCTCGTAGCTCTGACATTGACTAGGTTGCCCTTGCTCTCAGCCCTTTTCATTCTCAAAAAAGAAAAAGAGAAAAAGGAGGTGTGGGGGACAATCACTCTTTTTTCCCAGGAGAATCAGCAAACTTTAGTATGCTTTGTACTGGGGCACTAGAGGAAAAGGCCAGGCACGGTAAGGCCACAGATTCTAGAACCAGGCTGTCTGGGTTCAAACCCCAGCTCTGCCAGCTCCTAGCTGTGTGACCTTGGAAAGTGACTCAACCTTTCTGCGCTTCTGTTCACTCACCTGTAACAGGGGGAGTATCATCTGTCTTGCAGCCACCTGTGAGCATGTGATAGGTTAAGACACGTTGGGTACTGTCATGAGCCTCACTGTCACTACCATTCAGTGAGTGCCTGCGATGTGTCAACATCACATGAAGCCCCCAACAGGCCTGGTCTCCTTTGATCCCCATGGGCAGGATTTGGGAACTGCCCTGATCCCTGTCTATGTGGATGGCAGAGAGAAGTCACAGGCCCGAGGGCACACAGCCAGCGACCCTGGGCTGGGATGGAACCCAGGTCTGCTGGCTGGTCCCTGCTGGCTCTGTCCCCACTGCTCTAGGGTCTGGAGCCGAGCTTGCAGCAGCTTCTCAGATGCAGCGGGTGACCGTGAGCCAGGGCTCCGCTGGTTGGAGCAGGGCTGGGATTTTGTAGGTGATGGGATAAAAAGATCAGATCGCCACAGGAGTACTGTTTATTGTAGAAAATCAGGAATATGCAACAAACAGAAAGGGCTTCCTGTGTCTGTTGGTCCTTTTTAGGGCAGACAACTGGAATCCTGTTGAACACGTTCTTCTTTTCTGCTTATATATGGGACCACTTACCCATGGCACCCAGAACTCTGCTGTGCCATTATTTTGAATGGCTGAGTAATATTCCACTATAGATGACATGTTCTGTGTAACATCCCCTATTGTTGGGTACTTGGTTAGTCCCAGTCTTATTGATGTTATCAAGTATCATTCCCATTCATGTTCTGGGATGTATCTGAGTTAGTTCCGTGCTCTGAAGTCTGCAGACATGAAGGTCGAAGCAAACGCCATGTGCGTATTTGTGGTCTCTGGCATCCTGGTTGATGAGGTTTAGGTGGAGGTCCAGAGGCCAAAGGAAGGTTCTTCCCTCTAGCCCACACCCTCACCTTCCTCGTCTCTCTCTGCTCCCAGTCCTGCCTTCCTTTTGCTACATCTTTCTGTCCTCTTCCTCACGCCATCTCTTAGTTGAGGTGGAAGTATCTAGAAATGTGCCTTTGATCCTACGGGTTCCCCACCCCCCATCCCACAAGGCCTTGGAATTGTAACTGGTGAGATCTTTGTGTTCTGATGACTTGGCAGACCTATTGCCAGGAGAGTCAGGAGCGTGTAGGAGATAATGGTTGGGTTATTATAAGAGCAAAAAATTGAGAACAACCTGAGTGTTCATCTTCAAGGGAGGGGGCAGAATAAGCTGTGGCTTGTTCCGACTGTGGAATGCTACTTAGCCAGTAAAAAGAATGAAGCATCAGGTGAAAAATAAGTTGTAGAGCAATGCATATGCATTGGTCATTTCTATTTTAAAAACAGCAAACAAAAATCATAACTTTCCCCTGTGTGTCAGAGAGAGCTAACCTGTATTGATAACCATATACTCTATTAAGAACTAACTTCGTATCAATTAATTTATTCTTCAGAATAGCGCAGTGAGGTGCATACTATTATTATTCCCATTTATGAATGAGGAAATTGAGACTCAGAGAGGTGCGGTAACTCTGCCAATGCCACACAGCCATTTTTGATACAGCTGACATTTGAACCATAAGTCTGTCCCTGAGCCAGCTCTTAAGCACTCTATTTAAAAGTTCAGAGAAAGAATTGAAAGGGTGTGCTCCAAATAGCGAAGACTAGCACCAGTATGAGGCTCTGACTGGGGGCATTTTTAGCTTTACCTTTAGTGTTCGATCTTTTTTTTATTATTATTATTTTTTTTTATTTAAGGGAAAAACTACGCGTGTTAGTCATAGACATAAACATTAATTTTTAAAAGTCGTAGAAAGGCTGGGGATGCATCTCGGTAGTGCTTGCAGAGCATGTGTAAGGCCTCAGGGTTCAACTCTCAGCATTGCAAAAACAAACAAATAAATAAATAGATGTTAGAGAGATCAAGGAAGCAGGATTTATGCACTGCTATTTTCTTCCGCCTCCCGCCACACGCCCTGCCGGTTGCACAGAGAGGTGTGAGGCCACGGGTCTGCAGGCTCGCAGTCGAGAGGGCAGAGGTGGCTGTGAGCCCGGCCCTCTCACCCTTTCCTGCTCCCCAGAGTGGCTGAGCAGGGCGCCTGCCCCTGCCCTGACCAGACTGTCCTCCCCCAGGATCGAGCGGTCCACGGACCAGGTCATCAAGCCTGTGAACCTGGAAGCGCTCTCCAAGTGGACCGGCCACATCCCCCGGGACGTGGTGAGGGACATGGCCCGGATCGCCCCTATGCTGGCCCGGCTGGGCTATGACCCGTATGCAAACCCACCCAACTACGGCGACCCCGACCCTATCGTCATCAACAACACGCAGCGGGTGAGTGTGCTGGTGGAGACCGCTCCCGGGCTTCCGCAGGAGTGGGGGGCGCCAGTCCCCTGAGGAGGCACTTCTCTCGTGATTCCTGAGCTCTGGCTTGTTTCTGTCTAGGGACGTGGTGAATTCATGACTGCTTGTATTTCCATTTTTGCTTGGGCTGCAGGGAAGCTCAAAACCAACCGGTAAAGCCAAGCGCTGTGGCACCATCTTGTGATCCTAGTGACTGGGGAGGCTGAGGCAGGAGGATTGCAAGTCCAAGGCCAGCCTCAGCAACTTAGCAAGATCTTGTCTCTAAATAAAAAAAAGTGGGGGGCTCAGGGTGTGGTCAGTGGTTAAGCACCCCTGGGCTCAATCCCTGGTACCAAAACTACAACAGCAACAAAAACCCCAAATGGGAGCCCTTCTCCCATCCTGCAGCTGAGAGCTGACGCAGTTGTGTGCTGGTTGCCTCTCATTTCTCCACTCTTCCTCGCCCTTCCCTTCCTGTTTCCCGGCTGTTTGTGTAGCACGTCAGGTCTTTGTTGAGTGGGCATAAACAGATAAACTACGGGTCCCTTTATTGTCCCCTAAGGTCTAATGTTGATTTCTCAACACGTGAGTTTACAGCTACTTAAATTCCTTTTTTTCTTTTTTCTTTTCTGTTTTTTTTTTCTTTTTTTCTTTTTTTTGGCAGTGCTGGGGATTTAACCGAGGACCTTGCACTTACTTGCTCTACTGCTGAACCACCCTTTTTAAAATTTTATATTGATTGAGTCTCACTTAGTTGCCCAGGCTGGCCTTGAACTCCTGGTCTCTAGCAATCCTCCTGCCTCAGCCTCCCAAGTAGCTGGGACTATAGGTGCACCCCACGCCCAGCTTGTGCTAAGAGTCTTCAGTGTCTCAGTTCTTGCTAATCTCTCCCCCCCCCCCCCGCCCCTCTTCTTTTCCCCTTTGGTACCAGCGATTGAACTCAGGGGCACTCAACCACCAAGCCACAGTCAAAGTCCCCAGCCCTTTTTATGTTTTATTTAGAGACAGGGTCTCGCTGAGTTGCTCAGGGCCTTCCTAAGTTGCTGAGGCTGGCCTGCAACTTTCGATCCTCCTGCCTCAGCCTCCCAAGCCTCTGGGATTGCAGGCGTGCGCCATCACAGCTGGCTTAATTTCTGTTTTCAACAAGGAGCAGTTTACTAACACTGATCTCTAGACTTTCTGTTCTTGGAATCCAAAGTATAAACCCATCTGTGGGGCTCCTAGGGTGTGCGAATTCCTTCTCTCCAACTTCACTTGATTTTGCAAAACATTTACAAAAAAACTCAGAGATCCAGTGGACGTAGCCAGCCTGTACTGCATGGTAGACTCTCACCACTGGATATGGTGCATTTTTATTATTTTCTTGTTATGAATATTTCTTGATTGATTTTTTATTTAAAATAATTTTTTTTGTAGTTGTTGAAGGACAGCATGCCTTTATTTTATTTATTTTTACATGGTACTGAGGGTTGAACCCAGTGCTTCACGCATGCTAGGCAAGCGCTCTTTACCTTAACTACGGCCCCAGCCCTTATTGACTTTTATTTTGTTTTTTAATTTTTTATTACTATTTAATTAGACTTCATTTAAACCCTACCCATGTCTTCATGTACTTTTCCATACACATGTTCTACCTCATGACAAAAAAATCAACTGTCAAGACATTAAACTGTACCCCATAAGTACACGTTATTATTATATGCCAATTAAAATAGGATGGGCTGGGGGTGCAGCTCAGACGTGGAGTGCTTACCTAGCATGCACCAGGCCCAGGGTTCGGTCCTTGGTGCTGCAAAATACATACATACATACATAAAATGAGGTGCCATTTTGCCATAGTTGTAATTATTGACTGAGTTATAAAGAAGAGTATGGCGATGATCTTGAAATACAGACCCCCTGTGCTTCCTAGAAGTGGGGACTGGAGCAGGAGGAAGCATTAGCTCCTCTGGGGTCTCTTTAAAAGGTGAAAGCCTTTGCCAGGTGTGATGGTGCACACCTGTAATCCCAGCAGCTCGGGAGGCTGAGGCAGGAGGATTGAAAGTTCGAGGCTAGCCTCAGCAACTTAGCAAATCCCTAAGTAACTCAGCAAGATCCTATCTCTAAGTGAAATACAACAACAACAACAAAAAAAGCTGGGGATGTGGCTCAGTGGTTAAGTGTCCCAGGGTTCAATCTCCAGTTCCAAAAAAAAAAAAAAAAAGGGTGGCTCCTGGCTTGGCCCTGACTGTGCGGCACAAAGGCTGGACTTTGTGTATTTTATTAGATATAAATAATTCTCATGAGCACTGGTGGCTAGGATCCGCTCTTTGGAGCTTTTCTGTTTTTATAAAATAGAAGATGTCCCAGGATTTCTTGCACAGAGGTTGCTTCCCTGGGGGTCTACAAGTCCCAGCAAGGGCCAGACACCCAGCTGTGTCCTTTTATTTATTTATTTATTTATTTATTTTAGCTGTAGGTGGTCACAATACCTTTACTTATTTACTATTTACTTATCTTTCTGTGGTGCTGAGGATGGCACCCAGGGCCTCACACGTGCTAGGCGAGCGCTGTACCACTGAGCCCCAGCCCCCAGCTGTTCTTCACGGTGGTCTTGTCTCTGAAGTCCCCTCATGAACAGCGGCGTGTGAGCGAGCGCGCTGCAGATGGCCGGGTCCTGGTGAGGAAAGGCCCAGTGCTGATAAGATCGTCTGGCCCTGATGCTGTCCTTCATAGCCACCGGCAGCCACGGGCTCTGATGGGTCCTGTGGCCTGAGACTCGTCGGAATTGAGGGGTGCTGTAGGCACAAAGTCCACACTGGAGTTTGAAGTCTTGGGACAAAAGAAAGGCTGTGAGCGCCCTCACTGACTCATTCTGTATAGAGCACGTCATATTTTCAATACACCGGGTTAAATAAAAGGTGTTATTAGCAGTAGTTCCCCGGTCTCATTGTATGTTTTAACCTGATAAATCCCAAGTGTTCAATTCTTCGAGCACAATGAATATTCAAATGGGATCTTTTTTTCTTTTCTTTTTCTTTTTGATACTGGGGATTGAACCCCGGGTCACTTAACCACTGAGCCCCCTTCCCAGCCCTTTTTGTATTTTACTTAGAGACAGGGTCTCGCTGAGTTGCTTAGGACTTCCCTAAATTGCTGAGGCTGGCTTTGACCCCACCATCCTCCTGCCTCAGCCTCCCCAGCCGCTGGGATGACAGGCGTGGGCCACCGCGCCCAGCTTCAAACGTGGTGTCAGGGTCCCCATAAGGAGTATACTTGATGCTCCAGCTAAGGTTTTTCAAGTTCTAGGTCTGAGATGAAATGGGCTCCCGTGGCCACCAGGGAACTGGACGTGGTGCCAGGCTTGGTGGTACATGCCTGCCATCCCAGGTACTCGGGAGGCAGAGGTGGGAGGACAAGGTCAGGAGCAGCCTCGGCAACTCAGCAAGACCTTGCCTCAAAATAAAAAGGAGGGGAGATAGGGCTCAGTGGGAGAGCTCCCGGGTTCAGCCCAGAACTAAAAAAAATAATAATAAAAAAGGAGGGGGGGAGGGAGGGAGGAAGAAGAAGAAGAAGAAGAAAACTTAGAAGTTCCATAGTTGATTTACATTAGGTTTCTTTCTTTCTTTTTTCTTCTGAGGCATAACTGAAGTACCATAAGATTCACTGATCATAATGCGCGACTGTTTTAGCAGATTTATAAAGTTGTGGGCAGAACACCAAGCGTTCCCAGGTGCCCGTTCACAGTTAAGCCCGCTCCCCTCTCAGCTGCAGGCGACTAATCTACCCTCACTGTCCGTGGGTCTGCCTTCCCTAGGCACTTCATTAGGATACACTCACACAGCCAGGGGCGGCGCGCACGCCTGTCACCCCAGTGGCCTGGAGGCTGAGGCAGGAGGATCACGAGTTCAAAGCCAGCCTCAGCAACTTAGTGAGGCCCTACGCAACTCAGCGAGACCCTGCCTCTAAATAAAAATATAAAAAAGGGCTGGGGATGGGGCTCAGTGGTTACACACCCCTGGGTTCAATCCCTGGTATCAAAAAAAAAAAAAAAAAATAGCTCCCTGGGTCACTCCTAGCCACTTTGTTCGGGGTGACTCTGGGGGCTCCTTGTGTCCTTGTTTGTGTTGGCTGTTACTGGGTATCATCTGTAGTACCACCTCGGCACGGGAAGTTCCCTGAGAACAAGAATCTCAATCCTCTGGCTAATGTTGTGCCTCCAGTGCTTGGGATATGAGGAGCTCAGTAAATGTCAGTTGGATGGACAGGTGGATGGATGGACAGGTGGATGGACGGACGGACAGGTGGTGGGTGGGGAGAGGAGGGGGGAGGAGGAGGAATAGAGGGAAGGGCACATTGATTGGTGGGTGGGTGGATGGGGAAGATGGGTGAGGGCAGATGGAGGGATGGGCCCGACTGTGCCCCTCAGTCATTTCCACCGTGGTGACATTGCTTTTCTCTCCCTAGGTCTTGAAAGGGGACTACAAAACACCAGCCAATCTGAAGGGATATTTTCAGGTTAGAAACCCTGGGGCCACCCCGAGTTCTGTTTTCCCGGCTGGGCCACTAGCTTGTGTGTGCCCGTGGACACGTCCCTACTCCTCGCTGAAGGTCTCCCCATCACAAACTCGGGTGGGGATGGGTGGGCGGAGGGGCTGATGCAGCTGGGGCCCTCTCATCTGATTGAAGGCAGGGGTTCCAGACAGCATGGGGGGGATTTTCCTCCATGCCCCCCCAGAGAGAGAGAGAGAGAGAGGTGTGCGAGGGTCGTACAATGCTTGTGTCTGTGCAAATGGAGATGCGCCCACTCCTGCGTCCCTGCATGTCCCTGTGACGGTCTCCCAGGCGTCCCTGGCATATCCGCAGGGGTGGTCCATGCTTTATGTCACTGTGGGAAGGGAAGGGACGGGCCTCAGCACACAGCAGGGACAGCCCTTTACCACTGGAGCTGCTGTTCTGGTGTGGCAGTGCCACCTCTTTGACACCTATTAACTCTGTCTCCCCAGATGTGGCTTGTGTCACCCAGAGCAGCTTAGAGACCCGGTGGGGTTGAAAGGGCTTTCCTCTGTCCACACGCGCTATCCCACGTGTTCCAACTGTCGTGAAGTTGTTTAAAAACACACACTGCACGCGTGTTTGACACAAAGCTTCTGTGATCTCAACACCACAAACATGGATGATATCCAGGGTGGAAAGTGTCGCTGGTGGGTGACGTTTCGCCCACCACCGATCACTTCATGACGTGAGCCTCGCAGGCCAGCTCAGAAATCCTGGGAAGTCTCAGTTCCGAGTCCCCAAGGGACCTCTCAAATCTTCACATAGTGCAACAAACATAAATCACAGTGTGTTTCTGGAGTTTCGGGTGAAAATGTCAGATGCCTAAGTATCTTGGATAAGGAAAGTAAAACAAAGATTTGGGTTGTACTCAAAACAAAGGCGTCTTGATAGTCACTAATGGCGCCTTCCTGAGAATTACCAGGCTTATAATTTATTGGTGAAAATACCCGCATTTAAGTGAAGGAGTGTTGCTAAAATTACTAGTTTTAGTTTGTGTGTGTGTTTTATTTAATTTGGCAAAATAAAGACTAACCCGCCCTATTGCGGTCCGCTTTAATTATCTAATGAATGAGGGCTGAGCGCCTGGGGGGGAGCCACAGCCTGAGCACTTCCCAGATATTTGGGGAGCGGGTCCTGCAGGCTCCCTGAGGGTCACAGATCTGAACTTGCCACTGTGAGCAGTGTGGCCAGAACTAGCGAGCACTATGTACTGTTCCTTTCAACCCAAATGATGAAGCGAGCCCGGCACTGGGGCTCACGCCTGTCATCCCAGCAGCTTGGGAGGCTGAGGCAGGAGGACACGAGTTCAAAGCCAGCCTCAGCAACTTAGGGAGGCCCTAAGCAACTCAGCAAGACCCTGTCTCAAAATAAAAAATAAATAAAACTAGGCTGGGGAAGTGGCTCAGTGGTTAAGCAACCCTGAGTTCAATCCCTGCTACCTAAAAGTAAAAAAATAAAAATGAAGCAAGAACAAGGAATGGAAACAGACGTGGGGGGTCACCCACCACCTGAGACTCTCCCCACTGCTGCAGATGCTTTAGCAGATGGCCCTCTGTTTGCTCAAGCAAATGAGTTGCAGTTCTATTGTGTGAGCCGAGCGTGGCCATCTTCAGGTCCCCATCTATTGAGTTGTACTCTGACCATCTGGGACAGCTGCGCAATGTTCTCTGTAATGCACGAGCCAAAACCTCTTAGCTGTTTCCTTAAGATCGTCCCCGGTTCCTGCGGCATCCCCATGAGGTCCGTGCACACCATGCCTCTGCTTTCCCCCTGCACCCCACCCCGTGCCTCCAGACCCCCCTGGTGTTGCCTGCCATCTGTGGGGCATCTGTGGGGCGAGGGGTCCATCCCATCATCTACTCAGAATTCACTTTTAAGGAGTAGCGTGGGGGTGGAAGGGTGTGGTATTTTACAAACTCTTGAGGAACACTTATAACATTTTACAAAACTGGGTGGGTGTCCAGTCCCCTGCAGCGTCGCCGAGCGGGCCCAAGGCAGCTGGCAGAGCTGGGACTGGTTTGGGTTGCTATTAGGAGAAGATAGGAAGGGTCCAACCCCTGCTCTCTGGCCTGGCCTCCCCCGTTGTCCCCACGCCATCCAGGGCGTTGCAGAAGCTGGAAGGAGTCAGGGCCGCTGTATGTTGGTGGTGGGTGATGCCGTCCACACAGCCCTGGGTGCTTCCACGCCTGCTGTCAGTCACCAACCAGGAATCCCCAATCCCGTCACTCGGGTGGGTAGGGCGATTCCCATACCTAGGCTTCGTGATGAAGTCACTGGCCCTTGGTGGTGAACTTGGCCTCCAGCCCCTCTGACCTCCCGGGAGCCTGGGGATCAGCTCAGAACTCCAGCCCTCTCCTCCTGCTGGGTCTTTCTGGCGACCACCCTCGAAGCCGGTTAGGGCCGCAGCCACCAGGGCACTCGTTATACAGGAGATCCCAAGGAGGGTGGGAGCTGTGTGACCAGAACAGGGACAAAGACCTACCTACCACCCCCAGATCAGATGTCGCCTGGTGAAGTCCCTTCCTGAGCCCCACGCCCTGTGGTGTTACCTGGGTTTGTCTTTATATATGTGTGTCTGAGGGACTCTGCCCCCTGCTAGAGGGGACCCTCCACTCTGTGAGAACAGCCCCTGGCACCTAGTGGGTGTGCGGGGATTAATTGAGAGCCTGTGTGTGTGTGTGTGTGTGTGTGTGTGTGTGTGAGACTAGTGATGCTGCAGGGTGGGCCTCACGCCACCGGCCACCTGGTGACCCCTTCCCACCTGCTGTCTTCCCCCAGGTGAACCAGAACAGCACTTCTTCCCACCTGGGAAGCTCGTGATTTCCAGGTAGGCCTGCCCACTTCCCCGGGCTCCAAGGCTTCTCCGCTCAGGAGCCACCATCCCCTGGGAGCAGTGTCCACCAAGGTGGGCTGACCCAGCCCCCTCCAGGTTTCCATGGTGACAGGCTGGGGAGCTATTTATAGAAGGGAGGCTTAGTCTCCTAGCTCTGGATCAGGGATGGGGGAGGGAGGCATCCATGCTGAACCAGCCCTGGGAGGGTTCTTCCAGCCCTGGGGAGGGGGTAAGAGGGACCAGCCTGCCGAGTCCATAACCGGCATCCGGGTTTGGCCCAAAGCAATTAATGATCTAATAATAGTCACAAGCAGTTCCATTCTAAAATAACACCCAAGGCATTGGGCCAGGTATGTCTTTGTGTTCCTCATTTAATCCTCAGTGGCCCTGGGAGGCAGGGGACACAATTCTACCATTTTTACCAAGGAGAAAAACCCAAACACAGAGTGGGCCTTTGAGGTACCCAAGGCCACACGGCCACCAAATGGCAGAATTCGCCCTGAAGTCATCTCCCCCAGTGTGTGCTTTAGTTTGTGATTTTCAGGGCATGGTTACCCTTCCTTGTTTTGCTAAGGGGCAGGGAAAGGGATTTTGAACTTGGAAACCCCAGTTTATGAGAACACCAGGCGTAACTTCTCTAGGCCTCCATTTCTCATATCTGGAGAGTAGGGACTCATCAGTGTCCACCTCTGAGGGACAGGGAAGCTGGCCCAGGTGGGAAGGCTCAGAACTGTAAAAGCAGTGGACCCTCGCCATGAACTTGGGATGGGAGTCCAGGCTCCAGCAAGTGAGCTGGCCGCCTCCCGACACGCCCCCGCCCCCAGCATCCCCAATGTGGCTCAAGGAAAGCAAGGGGGACCCCACAGAGAACTCAGGACCAATTTGTACTTTTCCTTTTTTTTTTTTTTTTTTCACAGCTTTGGGCAAGTGCTTTACCACTGAGCTACACCCCCTCCCACCCTCCCTGTCATTTTAATTTTACTAAATCTTATCCTACTTTTAAATAATCAGAATATTTATTAGTGTGTCTCTAAGTCTGCTTTACACCATCCTGCCCGGCTGGGGACACTGGGGCTCTGTCCTCCTCAGAGGTCCCATCTTGAGTTGTGCTAAGATCCCAGAGTTTAACTCGACAGAGAAGAACCTGCCCGTTGAAAACTGCTCCCCTCCCTGCCTTCCCAACTCGAGGCCTCTTTGCTGACTTCCTGTGGATTCGTTAGCAGAATCCTGGACCTTTTTTACGAAACTGGGTTTATATACGTGGTGCAGTAGCTAATCCCAGGCCGAGTTCACCTTGAACAAATGCTCATCATTCCCTGGCCTCTATCCCCAAATCACTGCCATTTGGTCTTTATAATTAAGAAAAGTGGCCAGGCGTGGTGGCCCACACCTGTAATCCTAGTCACTCCCAAGGCTGAGGCAGGAGGATCATAAGTTCAAGGCCAGCCTCAGCAACTGAGCGAGGCCCTGAGCAACTCAACAAGACCCTGTCTCTAAATAAAATACAAAAAGGGCTGGGGATGGGGCTCAGGGGTTAAGCGTCCGTGGGTTCAATCCCTGGTTCCAAATAAATAAATAAGTGGATCTTGGAGGTCAGGTGGGTGCAGGTTGACATGCGGGTGAGAACCCAAGGAATGTTCTCAAATCCTCTCCTGCCATCTGGGATGCATGTATAAACCTTGCACTCTGACGCCATGGAGGAGGACCACACCTCTCACAGTCGCACGTGTAAATATAAAACCTCTGTTTCAGGCTGTGACTCTGGGCTCAACGCAGTCTTCCCTTTCAGATCTCTGCCAATGGCTTTGTTGCCGAGAAAAGAAGAAGCCGCATTCGAGTGGAAATCGGACCCTAATCCAAGCATATTGCTTGCTATTAATCACCAAAACAGGACTGCCAGGGAGGAATGTATTGCATATGTTTGCAAAAACAGAAGCTTTTGACACTGTCCCTTGACACTCTCTGGACGTCACAGAGCCAAGAGTGTGGATGTGCTCTGGCTTTTGGAACTTAGGTATTTTATATTTTTCCCTGTTTTTTTTTTTTTTTAATGGATCTGCTGTCCTCCTCTGTCATTTGCAGAACTGCCTCGGTGGCTTTGTTTGTTGGGACAAGATCTACAACCTGTGCCTCTTCCTTTTCACCCTTACTTTGAATTTCAAAAAATCTATTTAAGAATTTAATATATGAGGCTTTCTTTGATTTCTCTCCCACTTCTACTCCGTTTAACAGAGAAAAAGAATTATTTGAATAAAGTGATCAGAGTCTCATTCGTCAATGCCGTACTTCACCAAGTGAACAGATTTCTGTGCCTGCGTTGAGTTGTCACATAGATGGGTGACAAGCAGAAGCCGGAGAACATGTCCATACAAGGGACAGCTGAACACCCTATGTCAGGCTAGTGGTTTGCTGGGACTCAGAGGAACTGTTGTATTCTTGGTGGTTGGGTGAGATACCAGAGAAAAACCAGGTCAGGGAAAAGCCACACAGAGCAGAGGCCAGGCTATTTCTCTCTGCCCTGCGGAGTCTTTTTTGGTACCTGGGATTGAACTTAGGGGCACTCGACCACGGAGCCCCATCCCCACATCCCCAGCCCTAGTTTGTACTTCATTTAGAGACAGGGTCTCACTGAGCTGCTTAGGGCCTCCCTGTGGCCGAGGCTGGCTTTGAACTTGAGATCCTCCTGCCTCAGCCTCCTGAGCCTCTGGGATTCCCTGCGCAGTCTTAATAGACCACCTGCTCGATTGTCCCTGTAAGGATGCGTGACAACAGAGATGAAGCATTGCCGGCCAGGGAGCTCACCTGGATAGGGACAGAGGAGAGTGCTGAAAACATGAAGTCAGGGGATAATTCCATAAAATGGGCCCACTGTGCTGACCCCCACCTCCTTTCTTTTCCAAGAAGCAATTTACCCGTAGCCCTGCCTGGCCAAGCAGACAGGACATGTCACATTCCTTAGCAAACTGCCTTTTATCTTCAGGAGAAGTGCAGACCCAAAATAACAACAATAAGAGGAACCCAGGTGACCCTGACGGGGGAGAACTTTGTAACCCCTTTTCAAGGACCAAATCCTGAAACTCAGGGCGATAAGGATAATCCCTCCTAACCGCAAAATCTACAAAATCCTATGGTTAAGAATCCAACCAGAAGCTGGACGCAGTGGCCCACGCCCGTCATCCCAGCAACTCAGGAGGGTGAGGCAGGAGGATGGCAGGTTCGAGGCCAGCCTCCGCAGTTTTACAAGGCTGTTAGCAACCCATTGAAACCTGTCTCAGAATAAAAAGGGCTGGGGATGTTGATCCGTGGTCAGGCACCCTTGGGGTTAATCCCTGGTACAAAAAAGAAAAAAAAAAATCCAATTAGAACCAGTCAGCATGGGCCAGAGTGACCTAGATTTGTCATGGCAGAAGGGACTTGAAAGTCTGATGTCATCTTGCTGTCACTCAGAAACAAAAGTTGGGCCAGGGTGGGACTCTGGAAACTTCTCTGGGGTCCCCAATAAAACTGGGGTGCAGGAGGGGCACGCTGTCCCTGCCCACTCTGAGAGGACCCACTCTGTCACCTGAGGGTGTCCCACCTGTTTCCTGTCCCTTCAGCCCACTGTGCCCGTCACTCTGAGCCACATGTCTGGGATCTTTCTGACCGTGAGAACTGGGCTCTGGCTCACGCTCCCCCCTTTCCCAGAAGGCCCGGCTGTGACGTCCTGGGCCCCGAGGGCTGTGCTTCCTGCTGGGTTGAAACACTACGGTGCCACAAGGAGCCCAGTGCTGGGGACAGTGGGCGAGGCCCCCTTGATTTCTGCCAGAAGGGCGTGCACCCGACGGAGCTTGGTGAGCGAGGGTTCCTGGGCAGCGTGCGACCTGCGCTCACCTGTCCAAGCCCAGAGGATGAACCAAAAGACCCCAGGAAGAGGAAAGAGCAAGGCTCTAATGACGGCCTGGCAAGATCAGGTGTGGTGTCAGGGACCCCCGGTTTGGGGACAGCCGGTGTTTTATCCTGTAAAGAGCAAGATCCCCCCCGTCCCTCCTTGGCTGAGAACTCTGGGGTGCACGATCTTCCCCATCATCATCGAGGTGTTGCTGGCACAGATATCCACAAGGGACCCATCTCTGAGTCGAGCAAGGTTTGTTGACAGAGAATCTCCCCAGGCCGCCCTCTGCAAGGGGCAGCAGCCTGCCGGGAAAACCTCTTAACTGTCCAAACTATCCAGTCACGTACAGTGGAGTGGTTAAAAAGTAACCCGTCTGCTCCTGTGACTGTTACTTGTCTGCCTTTGGTGGTTTCCGTAGTTAGGAAAGGTCATGCCTGGGCGGGCAGGTGCTGCTTTTCAAAGTGGAGTTACTTTGGCCTGAGAACCTAACACTGGGTTATTTAAAGACATATACCTTTAGTCTGCGCGGTGGTGCACACCTAGGATCCCAGCAGCTGGGGAGGCTGAGGCAGGAAGATCACGAGTTCTAAAGCCAGCCTCAGCCACAGCGAGGCCCTAAGCAGCTCAGTGAGACCCTGTCTCTAAATAAAATACAGAATAGGGCTGGGGACGGGGCTCAGGGGTCGAGGGCCCTGAGTTCAATCCCCGGTACCAAAGAAAGAAAAAAATATATACCTATAGTTGTCCCCACTTCTGTTGGTTCTCTTGCAGCGGGAAAGTCTCCCTGTGGATCTGGGCCTTTGGCACACACACAGTTTATCTCTGTCGGCCAGGTGGCTGCTTCCTTCTGGCCTCCTGTCTGTCCAGGGTTGTGGATTTTCACTCTCTGGTGTTAACTGCTGGCAGCTGTTGATTCTGCTCCCATCCCAAGTCGCTCAGCATTTCAAGCTGAGCACTGCCTTGTGCAATGGGCCCAGGGCCTTCCACTCCTCACAGGAGGCAGCCCCCTGCTTTGATCTCTAAGAGGGACAGCCCTGCCCTTTGCCCTGACAGGAGGAGCCCATTAGCTAATTTTAAAATTGGGGTGGGCTGGGGACATCATGCTTAGTGAAGGAGGCCAATCCCAGATCACCAGAGGCCCGATGCTCTCTCTGATGTGGGGATGCTGACACACAGTAATGGGGAGGGAAGAATAGGAGTTCATTGTCCAGACAAAGGGGCGTGAAGAGGAGGGAGAGGGAGGGAATAGGAAAGACCAGGGAGTGAATCGGACAGAACTTTCCTATGTGCACATGATGACAAGCAGTGTCACTCTGCATCATGTCCAACCAGGGGAATAAGAAGTTGTACTCCACGTGTGCATAGTGTGTCAACATACATTCTGCTGTCACACAGCTAAGAAGAACGAATTTTAAAAACTGGGATGGGTACAGGGAAGGACTAGAGTTAAAAATGGCTACAATTGGATGTTTATATCCCAATTAAAGCTGAATACTATTACTATATTATTATCATCATCATCATTATCATCATTATTATTGTTTTTGGTACCAAGGATTAAACTCAGGGGCCCTCGACCCCTGAGCCCTATCCCCAGCCCTATTTCATATTTTATTTAGAGACAGGGTCTCACTGAGCTGCTTAGGGCCTCGTGGTTGCTGAGGCTGGCTTTGAACTCAGAATCCTCCTGCCTCAGCCTCCCAAGCCGCTGAGATCACATGCGAGGCCTACTGCGCCCAGCCTAAATACTATGTTATGAAAATGACCCACTGGACTTTATTTCTCACGAGCCCCCCCCCCCGCCCTGCCTCCCCCACTGCTTTTCTTTTTATACCTTTCGGCCTCCGGCCTCCTTCTTGTTCTCGGCCCTCAGTGTTGCCATCTATCCCAGACGTATTAACTTTCCAAGGTGGAAACCGCCACGGTAATGAGTTGTCCCCGTTGAGCAGTTTTTGTGGCCATCCAGGTAAGCGGGAGCACTCGGTCAGGGTATTTTGGATGAACTTGTCCTCTTGAGCTGGAGGTGATGAAGGCAGACTCTGGAAGGGGGGTCAGAGCAGCAGTTCATAGTGATGAGGGCAGCAAAAGGAAAGAAGCACCCGTGGGTCTGTGACGGGAGCTCGGCCTTGTCCCTGATGCCAAGCAATGCCGGTTTAATGATGAGGCCATGGTTTGAGAAAAAGGAAAAGCTTGTTTTATTGCTTTGCTAGCAAAGGAGAATCACAGGGGACTCCTGTCCCTGAGGCTGTGATTGTGCCCATTGGGAGGAATGGGGATTTTAAAGGAAGTCTTCCAGGGTTGCATTCCAGGTGTGCTCTGGTAAGGGGTCCCAGGGCACCCTGATGGGGTGTTGGGATTCACATGTTAATTTGGGAGATATTCACTTCCTAGATCCTCTGGCAGACATCTTCCTGTGCAGCACTAATAAGTCTCCATCATCTTGTTCCCTGCCCCCAGGTTGGTGGGGGGGAGAGGGAGAAAAGGAAAAGGAAAACGTGTCCCTTTTGAAAATAAGCCCCAGATGGCCAGTGCAGTGGTGCACTCCTGTAATCCCAGAGGCTCCGGAGGCTGAGGCAGGAGGATTGCAAGTGCAAAGCCAGCCTCACAAAAGTGAGGCCCTAAGCAACTCGGAGACTCTGTCTCTAAATAAAACAAAAAACAGAGCTGGGGACGGGGCTCAGTGGTCGAGGGCCTCTGGGTTCAAACCCCAATACCAGAAAAAGAAAAAAAAAAATCCTCAGAGCTATATTCAAAAGGTGAAGTGGGCCCCTGTTGCAGGTCTCAGGTTGAGGCAGAACATACTTGTGACTGGCAGAGCTTTTTGTGATATTTATCGGGCACTCCTGTGTAAAAACTCTTTCTTTATGGCCTGACAGTTTTTACTGACTTTCAGGAAGACTGACACAAATGTGCATCTCAGGTAGAAGGGCCACTGTCTTGTCTTGTAAATGTCCATGTATCGCTGCATTTTGGTCAAACTCCCTTGCCAAGTGTTGGAGTCCAAATTGGTCAAAATGGACCCTTTTTCTGTCTCCTGTTAGAGTCAGCTGAGATTTGTCAGGGATCACTCTTGAGAACTTTTTATAACAACAACAACAAAAATCTATCTTCTGAACACAACTTAAAGTGTTTCATTTCTGAATTTGATCTTTGCCCCCTTTAAAATATCACTGCACCAAGGTCTCCACGTGTTCTCTCCTGAGTCCATCTGAACATCAGTCCACGACCCAACGCTACACCAGAAACATGATCAGAGAGGCTGAGGGAGCTCTTCCCTCCTGTGGATAAGGTGGCAGAACGTTTTCACGTCCACATTGTCACCCTTTGAACAATTTAGTCTCTCCTTACCACCTTCCAAAAATACACTTGAATTCCCATCCCAGTGTAAAGAGTCACACAAAATTTCATATATGACAATAAGTCAACAAGACAACAGGTGACCTTTATCCAGGTATAAAACATTCAGTGATGTGAATAAATGCAAATCAAATTTGTTATTTTTGTAGAAACCTGAAGGAGACTGACGCTACAGAGAATATTCTTTTGGAGAATACCAACTTGGAAAAGTGCTCTCCCGAGGTTTGCATTTTAAAATCCTCGTGTACTTGAACATGAATGCATCTAGTATACAAAGAAGCCACTAGTAGTTAGTATCACAATTACACAGACGTCCTACTCACTCAGGTTGGCTTTTTTTTTCTTTTTTCTTTCTTTCTTTCTTTCTTTTTTTTGGTTGTCAGTGGGCCTTGTATTTTACTTATTTCTATGTGGCGCTGAGGATTGAACCCAGGGCCTAGCACATGCTAGGCGAGCACTCCACTGCTGAGCCACAACCCCAGCCCTCAGTTTAACTTTTAAAGTGAATTTAGAATCCATAGTCTAAGGTGACAATAATCTCAGGTCTGCTGCATGGGTTAGCAGTCCTAGCGAAAAACAAAAGAGAGACTTCAATCTCTTACGCATTTAGGAAAGACTGTTAGTGATCAGAAATAGACTTAGTGAAAGCAAACAGATATGACAGGTCTTCAAAGGGCGGTGTGGCCCTTCCATGATAGATGCTATACATAAAAGAGAGCACTTATTGGTTATCTTGCAGGTAAACTCATATAGACATTCATTTAGCAAACTTTTGCATAACATCTAGACAAAGCTTATACAAAACTAGTTTTCAGATGTAGACATCTAATTACAAATATTTAGGGTGTCAACTATATTGTTATAGCTTAAATAACAGTTCTTCTTTTAACCAGTTAAGAAACCATTTAAAAGGTTTAAAAACAAGTAGAACCCTAATTCCTTTAAGATTAGTTTCTCTGCTAGGTGTGGTCACACACACCTGTAATCCCAGTGGCTTGGGAGGCTGAGGCAGGAGGATGGCAAGTTCAAAGCCATCCTCACCAATGTTGTGAGGCCGTAGGCAATGTAACGAATGAGACCTTGTCTCAAAATAAAAAATAAAAAGGGATGGAGATTTGGTCAATGGTTAAGTGCCCCCGGGACCAAAAAACAAAACAAAACAAAAAACCAGACTTAGCTCCCTAAGTATAAGACCTAACAGACGCAAGAAAATTATCTTATTTTTTTTTTTTTTTCTTTTTCTTACCAGGGGTTGAACCCGGGGACGCCGACTCTCCCTTGGTTGTCTCTCAACCAGTTCAGCAGCACCTCACACCCTCAGCACAGAAGTAGGGTTGCTTGGAAAGCCAGGCCTGCCCAAGGGAGCTGGAGAGACGGTTACTCCTGGGTCCCACCTAGGGTGCCAGATTAGTTCCCAAAAGCTCAGTTCTTGTCCCTGATGCCAATACAATAATGAGGACACTGCATTTAGAAAAAGGAAAAAGAAGCTTTATTGCTTTGCTAATGGAGGAGAAGTACAGGGACTCCTGTCCCAGAGGCTGTGATTCTGCCAGTCAAGGGTGGGGGGTTAAAGAGGTGACTCAAAGGCTACATTCCACTGTTCTGTGGGGGATGGTAATTCACATGTTAATTTAGGAGATGATCATTTCTGAGATCTGGCGCCAACCTAGTATCTGAATTGCTTCCTTTGTCTGGTGTGTGCTGAAGGACAGATAACTCTGCCCAGGATGGGGAAGAAAGGTAACCCTGTTTAACCCAAGATTAGGGAGAGACGGAGATAGAGAGGAGATGAGAGAGGAAGAGAAAGAATATGTCTATCTAAGAATAAGTCGCAGAACCAACCTGGGTGCCCTTCAACAGATGAATGAATAAAGAAAATGTGGTACATATACACAATGGAATATTACTCAGCCTTAAAGAAGAATGAAATTATGGCCTTTGCTGGCAAATGGATGGAGCTGGAGACTCTCATGCTAAGTGAAATAAGCCAATCCCAAAGAACCAAAGGCTGAACATTTCCTCTGATATGCGGATGCAAGTTCCCAATAAGGGGGTGGGGGCTAGTGAAGAATAGAGGTGCTTTGGATTAGGTGGAGGGGAAGGAAGGGAGGGGAGTGGAATGGGGGTAGGAAGAATAGGAGAACCAATGGGACACTGTTGCCCTTTGTGCGTATATGAGTACACAACCCGTGCGATTCTACATCATGTACAGCCAGAAGAATGAGAAGTCCGTTTACGTATGATGTGCCAAAGAGCATTCTACTGTCCTGTCCAACTTATCAGAACAAATTAAAAAAAAAATCACAGTGGCAGAGCGGCAAGGGCTCTATTCAAAACATAAGAGCACTGACTCAGTTCCAGAGGTCACACCTTTTAGAAGAATTCCAGCCACGGAGACACAGGAAACAATCATAGAACTGCACCCCCCCCCCCAGGGGAAAACATTAACAGCAGAAGCAGAGGGAGAAGCAGGAGAGAAAGCTACAGACTCTGTGTCCAGCCCCTGTGTGGCGGGACAAGGACTTGTCCCCTGAAAAAGCCAGTCTCGGAATCCATTCACCGTACATTGTCCTTGATTTGGTCGGAAAAGATTTTTCTTCTTTTTTTGGGGGTGGGTACCAGGGATTGAACTCAGGGGCCCTCAACCACTGAGCCACACCCCCAGCCCTATTTTGTGTTTTATTCAGAGACAGGGTCTCATCTCACTGAGCTGCTTAGTGTCTCACTGTTGATGAGGCTGGCCTTGAACTTAAGATCCTCCTGCCTCAGCCTCCCGAGCCGCTGGGATGACAGGTGTGTGCCACTGTGCCCAGTGCTGAAAAGATTTTTTGATTCACAGCAGTACATGAATGCATTATCACAAAGCAACCAGAAAATGTATAGTGAGAACCCAAGAGGTCCCATTGTACTTCCTCTCAACATCCCCTTCCTTTCCTAATGCCGCCCCTTTCCTGTTTGGAACACAGTATTCCAGATTGTTCATACACATTTCCATGCCTAGAAATATAGTCCCCCACGGCCTATGGCCCACGGTCCACATCTGCAATTCAACCAAGCGGGATCAGGAACATTTGGGAAAAAATTGCATCTGTGCTGAGCGTGTTCAGACTTCCTCACTTGTCACTCTTCCCTAAACAGTACAGTTTAACAGCTGTGTAGACGGCACTCACTCTGGGTAGGGTTCTAAGTCATCTAGAGATGAGTTAAAGTGTGGGGGAGAGGGGGGCTGTAGCTCAGTGGTGGAGCGCTTGCCTAGCATGTACAAGTTCACTCCCAATGGTGCCCTGGGTTCAATCCCCAGCATTGCCAAAACACTTTAAAAAGGTAAAGTGTATGGGGAGACATGCTTAGGCTATAGGTGATTGCTACACCATTTTATATAAGAGACTTGAACATGTGCAGATTTTGGTTATGGTATCCTGGAATCAATCCCCCTGGATACTCAGGGATGACTATTTATATTTAAATATATAATCTTTTTTGGGGGGGTACCGGGGATTGAACTCAGGGGCCCTTGACCACTGAGCCCCATCCCCAGCCCTGTTTTGTGTTTTATTTAGAGATAGGGTTTCACTGAGTGGCTTAGGGCCTCGCTGTTGCTGAGGCTGGCTTTGATCCTCCTGCCTCAGCCTCCAGGGTTGCTGGGGTGACAGGCGTGCGCCACCACAGCTTATGCTGACTTTTTTGACAGACTCCACCTGTGTACCCTGATTTGGACAGAAATTTGACAACACTGTGAAACTGGAGCCTTGTCCTAGAACTTTCCTTGGTGGTTCCTTAGGGCAATGAGTCAGCCGTCCTGGACCCTCCACTGTCCAGCCTGGGTACCAGGCACCGTCTGTTCTGATTCCTTAACCTGCCATAGGTGGAGACATGCACTCTGCACTTCACTTGGGGGCTATAATTATATATGACCAGCTTTGGTGTCAGAGAAAATGAGGGTCATGCCCTGGCCATGCGGTTTCCCTGTGGGGTGACCGTGGGCACGCTGTGCCTTGCTGCGTGGGTTAGACCCATACGCTAAGCCGTTGTATAGAAGGGATCCCAGCGTTTGCAGACTTGGGTACCCGGGGGGGGGGGGGGTCTGGACCCACCCAGTTCCTCCCATGGGAAGGTTGGATGACTTCTTCAACCCTGGCTTTCCTCTTCTGAAAATGGAGACATGCGGGTGAGGATTGTGCTGTCCTCACAGGGGGGTTATGAGAAATTGAGAAGGAGGTCACCAAGTCGTCAGGTTTTCCCCTGCGGTGACCAGAGGACTGAGGGGAACAATCACAGAAAAGGAAAAGTGTATTTGGGGCTCACAGACTCAGTCCAAAGACAGCTGGCTTCCTTCCATTCCTCTGGGATTCCGGTGGAAAGGGGAGAAAGGGAGAGAGAGGGAGAGGGAGAGGGGGGAGAGAGAGAGAGAGAAGGGGGGAGAGAGAAAAGAAGAAGGAGGAGGGGGGAGGGGGAAGAAGGGGGAGGGAAGGAGGGAGGGAAGGAGGGAGGGGGAGAGCGTGCTCCCTTCGCCAGATACCGCAGGGGTCGGGATCCTCCTGATACTGAACACTGACCAAGGCCACGCCCCGGTGACCGCCCCCGCCACGCCCCACCGCCTGCAGCTCCGCCCAGTTAGTGCGCTCCAGGGCGTCCCAGCATGGCTGGTGGAGGTCCTCACAGCCCCATCATTTCACCTCTTGCATTGTCTCACACTGAGTTTTTGGGGACACCTCCATCCAAACCGTCACAGGTAGGCGAGTCCAGGTGAGGGAAGCTCAGGACTGGAGGCTGCGGCACCCGAGGACAGCTCTGTCGCTGGCCGCTCTCCGGATTCTCTGGCCATCCTGAAGGAAGGGTGGGCTGCCATCCCATCCACGCCCAACCTTCAGGGTGCCGCACATCCACCGGGGGCTGCCAGCTGCCGGCACAGCCCGTGGCTGGGGGACTGTCTGCTGCACATTTGCCAAATGAAGCCACCGCCGGCCTCGAGGCTCACAGTGGCCGACCTCCGGAGCCGGGCGCTGACAACTTCCATCAAAACACAACAAAGAGAACCAGCTCTCTTCCTGTAGGCCTGACCTCCAGGGTAAGGGGGACCTGGGCCGAGTAAGGACCCAGGAAGATCCTGATCCCTGCTGACCACGAGCAGAGGACCTTCCTGGTTCCCCTCCTCCGACTGCACCAGGGCTGCCCTTTGTTAAATCGCTCAGTTCTGGGATTAACCAGAGCGAGCTGGACGGGTCCCCAGGCAGATGTTGGCCGGGACTCTACCATCTGGAGGCTTCCTCACTCTCCTCTGGAGCCTGGGCTGGGATGGCTGGAGCATCTGGAAGCTCCCTGGGCATCTCGTCCCTGAACCTCTTTGCTTGGTACCTTGGGCTTCCTTAGAGTGAGGGGGGCCAGGGAAGTCGGGCTCCTCCCGTGGGCTCGGCTCCTCCCATAGCAAATGTTACAAGAGGTCAGGAGCAGGGGAGCTTAAAGGGTATGCCAGGAACTGGCACGGTGGCACTTCTACCTGGGTTTTCCACATAGCCAAGGAGCCCTCCTGCAATCAAGGAGAGACAGACTGAAGTGGGTAATAAGGTCATCTCGCAGAGTAGATGTGGTGTGGACGACACTCATGCAGCCACCTTTAGAACATACCATCGGCCTCGCCGGAGATCCCAAAAGAGATGGGCCTCACCTGCAGATTCTCAAATGACTTTCAGACCTCCAGAAACACTGACGCTCGGGAGTGTTCCCATTCTTCCTTTGGGGTACAAAATGAGAACACACATTTCCTTACCGCCAGGATTTCACTTACCTCCAGGGATTCTAAGCCCTTCACAGGCAAGGGCACCAACAACCCCGGCTTCTTGGAGGGTTTCCCCAACCTCTGACTCCTCCTACCAATGGGGGTGTTCCAGCCTTCCCTCACCCCAAATTTGGGTCTGGAATCATGTGGACACCTCTTACCCTTCATCCTTAAGTCTGTCTCATTCACTGTTCTGAGCTCTGCTCAGAATAATAAACCACAAGAGTTCTCTCCCACCTGGTGGAAGCCCCTGGCTCATCCGCCAGGCCCTCCTCCGTCTTGAGGCCTTCCTCAAGTCTGGATCATGCTGATTTTTTTTTTTTTTTTTTTGGTACCTGGGATTGAACCCAGGGACACTTAACCACTGAGCCACATCCCCATTCCATTTTTGATTCTTACTTAGAGACAGGATCTCACTAAGTTGCTTAGGGCCTCGCTGAGTTGCTGAGGCTGGCTTTGAAGTTGCCATCCTCCTGTCTCAGCCTCCTGAGCCGCTGGGATTACAGTTTGGATTATTCAGATTTTACCTCATTTGTAACAAGCTATTTTTCCCCCTCAACAGATTGTTTATTAATTTATTTTGAAATGATTATTGACTCATATGAAGTTGCAAAACTAGTGCAGAGAGTTCCATGGATCCTTCACCCAGATACGTCACGTGGACATCTCACACAGCTGTAATACTAGGAAACCGACGTTGGTACAATACCATAAACCACAAACTTTTATTTACTCTCACCATGTTTTACACGCAGTCCTTTGTGTGTGTTGATGTAGGTCCAAGCCGTGCATTCAGGGTTTTGGATCCTTCTTTAGCAGCAGAACCATCTCAGCCCCTTTCACACCCTTACAGAAAGTCACATGGAAAAGCAGCTATTCCCTCTTTCTGGGATTTTTTTTTTTTAATAGTCCAAGAGATTGAACCCAGGAGTCCTTAACCACTGAGCCCCAGCCCCAGCCCCTTTTTGAATTTTAGTTTGAGTCAGGGTCTCACTAAGTTGCTGAGGCTGGCCTTGAACTTGTGATCCTCCTGCCTCAGCCTCCCGAGTGGCTGGGATGACAGGCATGGGCCATCACACCCGGAAAGCAGTGTATGACTTTTCTCTGCACCAAGCACCAGGTACGTCTCTCCGAAGCACTTTATTCAGGTTTTGTGTTTATTTTCCTGCTGGTTGATTCAAGTTGTTCTTACTCTCTAGGCTGGAAACCCAGGAGAGTGGGAAGCATTTTTTAAAATTGCCCCACTTATCCCCACTGACAGCCACCTCCAGCCATCACAGGTGTGGCAGCTGGCTTCCAGCATGGCGCCCAGTGAAGCTGCTTCCTGGTATCCGTGCTCCTCACTGGGACGTTTTCCTTCCTGTACTCATCAGGACAGGCAGCAGACTAAAGAGAGGACTCTGGTTACATCTGAATTCCAGATAAGAGGATGGGTAATTTTTAGTATTTTTCAAGGTTGAATGATACATAATCAAAAATAGTATTCATTTAACCTGAAATTCAGGTTATTAGCTAAACCTGGCGCCCCTAAGAAGGGCTATGTAATCAATAGGAAATTGCAGAGATGACCGAGTGTGACTTCTGAGATTAGGTCATAAAGGACCTCAGGAGGTTCCGTGGCAGGGAACTGAGACCTGTGGATGATTCAGCCCCTGTGGAACCTTCAGATGAGTGCAACCCCAGGAGAGATGAGGCTGAGTCAGAAGCACCCAGCTCAGCCACTCCCCTGCCACTTCCTGCCCAAAGTGGCGTGAGGTGTTTTCTGTTGTTTCAAGGTGCTAAGTTTGGAGGTCACTGTGACATTGTGGTAGACAATGGCTAGGTACTTGTTCAATATTGTTAATGAGCTGGGTGCAGTGTTGCGCACCTATAACCCCAGGGGCTCCATAGGTTGAGGCTGGAGGATGGCAAGTTCAAAGCCAGCCTCAGCCACAGTGAGGCCCTAAGCAACTCAGTGAGACCCTGTCTCTAAATAAAATACAAAAAAGGGCTCAGTGATTAAGGAGCCTGATACCAAATATAAAAAATAATGTTAATGAATAAGTGAAACGTATGCTCTTGCCGGATGCTTGCTTTATCGATAATGTCCGAGATCTGGGGAAACTTGTGTCCCAGCTTTCTATATAAGGACAGAGTCTTCACAAGTTCTTGAAATATAAGTAGAAACCATCTGCAAGGAGCACTTAAAGGGAAATCAAATTTGTAATCTCAGCCAATCTGGGTTTTCAGTTCTGCCAAGTTCAGGACACCATATATATTTTTGTGACAAACTTCAAAATAAGAATGAGCCATGTGCAACTGCATAATGTCACTGTCCTAGAAAAAGTACATGTGCTAGACTTTAAATATATCAGCTTGGAAACACCACTTAAGGATTGTTTCTATGGTATCAATCTATTTAAAGTTGTAACTGAGCAAAGCTTTTTTATTTCCCCCAAATTTTTTTTGGAGGCCATGTGGAAACTGCAGTGTTCCATAGGCTGCATAGGGGAGTGGTCAGCATGTGGATAGAGACAGGGTAAAGGAAACCATCTTTGAAGGTTGAGGAACTGAAGACACAGTGATGTACACAGGGCGTTTGTGCTTGTGACCGTGAATGCCCACCAATCACTTTAAGGTTGGCTCAGATAGGTCCATCTGGGCGGGGTGGTGCGTCCCTGTAATCCTAGCGGTTCCGGAGGCTGAGGCAGGAGGAGTTCAAAGCCAGCCTCAGCAACAGTGAGGCACTAAGCAGCCCAGTGAGACCCTGTCTCTCAATAAAATTTAAAATAGGGCTGGTGATGTGGCTCAGTGGGCGAGCGTCCTGGGTTCAATCCCTGGTACACCTCCCCCACACTGAAAAAAAAAAAGAATTAAGTGAATTAAGCCAGGGAAAGTGATCAGAAGAGACCCCAGCAAAGAACCAGTAGGTCAGCCTCAGTGACTTCTGCCCTGCTCTGCCCTGTGCTGGGGCATTTAATTATTTGAATTATTTAATTATTTCAATGCCACATATGACATTCAGTTGTCACATCTCTGTAGTCTCCTTCAGTCTGGAGCAGTTCCAGGTCTTCCCTTGACTGTCATGGCCTTGGCACTCCAAGGTTACAGGCTAGCTCTTCTGTAGAATGTCCCTTTATTTGGGTTTGTCTGTTAAATCCTCCTGATTAGACTTTGCATCTTTGGCAGGACTAAGATGGGAACAAGGCTGTGATCTTCTTGGGGCATTTTAACAACTGGCGCATAACTTCATTCTGTCTACCTCCTGACAGTGCACCTGCTCATCACGTGACCAGTCTGCACTCCTGTCTCATGACAGTCCATAAGATTCCCCTGTCCCAAAACCACCCAGTGAGGTGCATCTGACGAAGTGAATCCATGGGCATCAGCTGCCCTCACCATCCACTTACCTGCAGCTCTGAAGTCTGGTAAAGCCAGAAACACAGTTAGGAGGAGCCAAGCTTCCTTTTATTTTTGGCCTTAACATATAAACCTGTGTCTAGTTTCAGGCCCAGACTTAAAACCCTATCTTTTCTCCTTGTTTCCCTCAATCTGCTTGAGGACTTTGCAGTGTTCCGCTCTTCCCTTCACCTACTCCTGGGCTCCAACCCCAGTCTCTAGTTTCTTTCTAGAGTACATACCATGTGTCATGCACAGTGACTCCACGTATCTCTGTGGAGAGAGAGAGACCATCCAGTCACAGTCCCCGTTCCTAGGAGAGCCATGCTTAACTGGCTTTATGTAGGTTTTCGTTGAATTCATAGCAACCATGGAAGCCACACCACATCCAGTACTTCATGTACACTTACAGCGATCGCCTCCTGGATCTTTTTGATTACACGGAGATGAGAGGAACAACCAACGCTTCCGAAGCACCTACTGTGTGCCAGCTACAGTCTCCCCTGCCTACACAGTTAATTTTACTGAATCCTCAACCATTTTGCGTGGTGGGGTGGGGGGGGCTTCCCGTGGTGTGATGCCTGGCTCCAGGCCCAGCTGGGACACAGCTGGACCGAGAGGGAAGCCCGGAGCCGGCGCGCTCCACGTCTGCGCGGAGTCCCCGGGTGGGCGTTTCCCGCAGGGCGGGTCCTGTCCTGTGGGCACGCAGCGCGTTTAAATTAGACCAGTGAGTGGAGGGATTTATTCGCCAGCCGGTTGGAAAGAAGACAGGAAAATATTCCTGGAGAGAATACTGGGAGCTCTAGACTTGGCCCGCTTAGCCGTCACTGTCCCCAAACTCTGGCACCAGGCGACTACTGAGCCCACGCCGGCGCCTACAGCGAGGGCCAGGGATTCGCGGCCTTGACGTTCGTCATTCTGTTTTGAACGCCGCGTCCCCGGCCACACTCCGTCGCTCCCCTCTTGGGAGCCAGTCCTTCATCCCCACTGTACAGATTCAGGGTCGCGGCCTGGCACAGGCGCCTCCTTAGGCCAAGCCGGCTCAACGACATCCTCGCCAGTCACCCCAGCTGGGCCGTCGCGGCGGGGAGGCGGTCGCGGCGGGGAACTCCGCCCCCAGACACTCGGGCCCTGCGCCTCTGCCTCTCTCTTCTATTACCTTAGTCCCTTGCCACAGGAACCGACCCGCTCTAGCGTTGTAGAGCTGCCAAGGCAACCAGCGCGACACTTCCGCTGTTGGGACGTCACTTCCGGCGCGCCGGCCCGGGTACATCCGGGTTCAGGCCGCCGCCGGGAAGGGCTTTTCGCGGAGCGTGCGGAGCTGTGTTCGGTTCGCTGGGCGGCTCTTAGAGGTGAGCAGGACGTGGATGAGGGGGATGCTGCCCCGCAGGGAGTGCGGGCGAGGGCGAGGGGTGGGCGGACCGTGGCCTTTTCGCCGTGGGGTCCATTTCGCAGAGAGCCCTGCCCCGGCCGGAAGAGGGGCGGCGCCGCTCGGGGTCCTCGGGGAGTCCCGGCCTGGGCCGAGTTGGGGACTCCTAGACAGCAGGGTAGAGGCAGGTCCGAGTCCTGGCCTGGGCCTTGCCAGCACTGGCACCCGGACAGATGCTTCCCTTTGCGTGGTGTAAGTATCCTTCTTGCAGAAATGTCTCAATGCCGCCATCAAGTAGCCAGCCTCGAGCGCCCAGTGTGTACTTGGCATCTACCGGGGCCCTGCAGCCCGTGACTGACCTGGGGTTTCCACTGTGCCCTGTGTCCCAGGAGGCATAGTGTAATTTAATCCAGTGAACCTGGGGCCTACCCCTCCTTTGAGAACATGTCCCGCCTGTGCATTCCTGGGTGAGGTGGAGCTGCTGCGTTCAACCAGTGCCCCAGTGGGAGGAAGCAGGGACAGCTTTCTCACAGCTGACCGGAGTCGGCCACTGCCCGAGGAAGTAGGGATCTCCTGACCCTGAAGGCCACTTGCAACAGTCGGTAGACAAGAACACAATGGCTGTCACATAATGAGTATTACTCTGTAGGGCATCATGCTTGGCACCTTATACACACTGAGGTTCACGCGCTGAGTATCTGGTAGAGTTGGGTTTGAATTCAGGCAATGATTTTAATCTGCCCGATTGCAGTCACCTTGCTAGATTTGGTCTGTAGTCCAACAAAACCAATGGTGATGAACTGCGGCATGGAACTGTTGTTTCTTGACTATTTGCTGTGAGCTCAGTTGTTTTTAATTTTTAAAAGGACTTTTTTTTTTTTTTTTTGCCCAGCGGGTCTGCGCACACCTGTAGTCCTAGTGGCTCTGTAGACTGAGACAGGAGAATTACCTGAGTTCAAAGCCATGGCTTCAGCAATGGCGAAGTGCTTAGCAACTCTAAAATACACAGTAGGGCTGGATATGGCTCAGTGATTGAGTACCCAAAAAAGAATATTCTTTTCTTTTTTTAGTACCAGAGATTGAACCCAGGGGCACTTAACCACTGAGCCACATCCCAGCCCTTTTATGTTTTATTTTGAGACGGTGTCTTGCAAAGTTGTTTAGGGTCTTGCTAAGTTGCTGAGGCTGGCCTTAAACTCGTGATCCTCCTGCCTCAGCCTCCCATCTTGCTGGGATTAAAGGCATGCGACACCATGCCAGGTGTTCAGTGACTTTTAAGTGCCTCATTGAATCGTCTTTGCAAGCATTCTTTAATGTTGGTGCAGTTATCAATCTTAATTTAAGAAAGAGCCAGATCTCATCACAGCTACAGATCTCATCACTTAGTACTGATTGTTTTTTTTCTGAAATAGTATCTGTTTTGTTGAATATTCACAATGATTTTGGTGAACTTTGAATTTGGAGGAAGTGTTGAGGGCAGCCGGGAGTAGAAACTCCCAGGAAATCCTCAAGCTGCTGCCTCCAGGACTCATCACACACTGTGTCCTGTTTGTCCTTTCCCTAGTAACTGGCCATGTCTCTGTCCCATTTGTACCGGGACGGGGAAGGCCACATGGATGATGATGATGATGAGCGAGAGAACTTTGAGATCACCGACTGGGACCTCCAGAATGAGTTCAACCCCCACCGGCAGCGCCACTGGCAGACCAAGGAGGAGGCCACCTATGGGGTGTGGGCCGAGCGTGACTCAGATGAGGAGAGGCCCAGTTTTGGAGGAAAACGGTACTGGCTGCATGGGCCCTCCCCCTTGCCTTAGGAAGTGGGGAGGATGGGAGTGGGGGGCCGCTCCCCGGCAGTGCTTCTCCTGGCCTTATGGAGTCCCCTGGCTGCGTCAGCGGGAGGAGCAGGTCCTCCCAGGCTGTCCTTCACTTATGTAGCCATCAGCACGTGGTCACTGAATAATTACTGCATACTTGGCCTTGTGCTCTACACTGTCTCCCTGGAGCTCAGACTTTAGTGGGTAACAACAGGTTTTAATCTACAACTCAGTAACTATAACTGTGATTTAGGACAGGAAGGAAGCAAGAATGCCCCGGAGGGTATTTAGCTTATTCTGGGAGGTCAGGGAAGAGTTCCCTGGAGAAGTGACCCTTAACTGATAGGAAAATGGAAGGGGCTAAGGTGGTGGGACAGGGTAAGTATACAGAGGACCTTGTTTGGAGGCCCGAGGTGGCCACAGGGCACTGAAGATCTGTAGGCTGGAGAGGAGGGAGTGGGACTTGAGACGGGATTGTAGGGGAAGGGGAGAGCCCTGTCACAGGTGTGTGAAGGAGGCAGGGAGCCCCAGTGATGGCAGAGAGCTCTTTGAGGAGGCCAAGGCTGTGGTCCCAGCAGCAGTGTGGCGGGGGTAGGCTAGGGTGGTGGCCAGGAGGTGAGAGTGTAGGCCAGAGGTCCTCTCCCTGGGGTGGGAGTCTTGCTTATGCTGGCCTCAACTCACTCACCCATATGTGCCTCCAGGCTGTGGACTCCTGAGGCTGGGCCCCTAAGGGGTTTCTTTTTCCCAGAAAGAACAGGGTGAAAGAACCTAGGGGTCTGTTCAGCCTCCTCTCACCCGCAGCAGGTGTAAAAGCATATGATACGTAGGTCAGAGGTCAAGACTTGCATGGTCAAGGGCTGATAGGAGTAGCCCACAGATACTGGCCACTCGTCCTGCGGACTTCATAGACTGGGCTCTGCTCCCTTAGGACAAAGGGGCCATTACTATCCTCCTCGTTGTTGGTGAAGAAATTAAGACTCAGAGTCATACAGCGAAGCTGAAACCAACCTGGAAACAAAACCTGGAGCTCCGTGGTTCTGGAGTTTGGGCTCTAAACCACCAAATTGTCGCATCTTTTAGGAAAAAGTTCCCTGAGTTCTGTTGCTCCTGTGGGGTGTTTAATGCCTAGCTCAGTCCTTTTATAAAGGACCACTCTACTTGGCAGTTTTCCAGGACATCTTTTCTGTGTTCCTCTATCCACACAGGGTTGTTTCACACAAAAGTAGCTGGGTTAGTGACTTACCATAAGTGTTGGTCTTGAAGCAGTCACGGTTTAAATAGTACATTTCACAAGGTTAATTTCCTGGGTGTTTTAGTTTAGTTCTCATATTTAAATGAATTTAGTGGATATGAGCTTCTAAGTTCAATTAATATATTTATTAACATACTTCACATTCATATAATCTTTTAATGAATTTTACTTGTGTATGTGTTTTTTTTTTGTGGTGCAGGGGATAGAGCCCAGGGCCTTATGCATTCAAGGCAGCCACTCTGCCAACTAAGCAAGATCCCCAGCCCTTGAGTATGATTTTTATCTATTTGAATTTCTACTATTTTATTATTGGACTTGAAATAATGTTTACAACAAATACTTTTAAGGTAGATTAGATTTAAAAAAGTGTAAAAGGGAAATTAGGTCATCAAGTTTTATCTTGAATTTATAATTAACTCAATATTGATATCTTAAAAATATATATTTAGTTGTAGATAAACACACAGTATCCTTATTTATTTTTATGTGGTGCTGAGGATCAAACCCAGTGCCTCACATATGCAAGGCAAGCGCTTTATCGCTGAGCTACAGCCCCAGCCCCTCAATATTGTTATTGATGTATCTTCAGCTATAAATTTGAATTGAACGTCCCAGGTAAACATGTTAAATGTGATCACATGAAGCCTGGCCTGGGGTCCTTTTCATATACTGACATACAAATAAATATGTTACTCTTTTTTTTTTTTTAAATAATTTTTTAGTTGCCAGTGGACCTTTATTTATTTATTTATATGTGGTGCTGAGGATGGAACCCAGTGCCTCACACGTGCTAGGCAAGTGCTCTGTCACTGAGCCTCAGCCTCAGCCCAAATAATTGTGTTACTCTTTTAAAATGGATCCCACGGGTCCGCTCTGAGGACTTCCTTGTGAGCCCAGTTCCAGACAGGGCCAGCTGCAGAAGAGTTCTTTACTGACCAGGGCTTGCATCTGTGCCTGCAGGGCCCGCGACTACTCTGCGCCCGTCAACTTCATCAGCGCAGGGCTCAAGAAAGGGGCGGCTGAGGAGGCAGTGCTGGAAGATTCTGAGGATGAAGAGAAACCGATTAAGCAGGAAGACTTTCCTAAAGATTTTGGACCAAAGAAGTTAAAAACGGTAGAGTCTTTATCGCAGGATTGTCACCTGAGTAATGTCCTCCAGAGGCTTCCTGGCAGGGAATCTCAGCAGGCCCTCTCACGCGGTGGGGTCTCTTCCTTCTTGACGGGCGTCACTGATCTGTTTGGTTCATGATGCTCTTTTCCCGTAGTGCTCTGTAGCCACCAGGCCATTTTCTCATGGGTCAGGCTTCTGCAAGTTTTTCTCACAAGTAAACTTTGGTCATTCTGTTTTGCAGGGCGGCAATTTTAAGCCCAGCCAGAAAGGTTTTGCAGGAGGAACCAAATCTTTCATGGACTTTGGCAGCTGGGAAAGACACACGAAGGGAATTGGGCAGAAGCTTCTTCAGAAGATGGGCTACGTCCCTGGGCGAGGTCTTGGGAAGAACGCACAGGGTACGGCAGCAGCACCCTGGAGTCCTGTGGGGAGGCCAGGCTCGCTCCTCTCCGCCTTTTCCCTTTTAAGGGGACTCTGACTCTCTGGCCTCGTTTGCCCATGCAGGACGGTTGTGCTCCTCGGCTCCCTTGCTGTCTTAAAACCCAGTTAAACAAAAGACACTGAGTGAGAGAAAGTACTAAGGTCTGAACCAGGCTGACGTGATGTGACATGGCTTCCTTGTGTCCTGACTCGGGTTTCTAAAACATGGATCAGTGGCCAACATTTAGACATCAGCCTGTTTCACCTAAAGTTCTGTCTTGTGCGTGGCAGGAGTGTAGCTGGATCATATGGTCCCTCGGCCTGCATGTGGCCTTCGTCTAGATGCAGTGTCCCACTCCTATACACTATGCTCTTTATGGGAACCATCCTGTGCCCTGAAGGCCCAGGGAAAATTTGTGATCCTGCTCACGAGGGTTTTGGTAAAAACAAACAAACAACAAAAACTGGGTCTAGGGACACATGCTTGTTACCTGGGAGGCTGAGGCAGGAGGCCTCGGGTTTAAGACCAGCCACAGCCAGCTAGCGAGGCCCTCAGCAGGGGCTGGGATGTGGCTCGTAGCACAGTGCCCCTGGGTTCAGTCCCCAGTGCCTCCCTCCCAGGAAAAGGTTCACGAGTGTCAGTATGACTCTAAGTGGCCTTCGCAGCAGCTGGGACCTGTGGCTGTGGCTTTGGGCGAGTCTGTCCTCACTCTGCTACACGGTCTCCTCTGGTCCTCCCCCACCAGCTCCAGTGAGTCACTGTCCCTCTCCCACATCTCTTGAGTCAGAGCCACACAGATCAGGCAATAGGCCCCTTCCTGCAGGAACTTTTCCTTTTTGAGCTTCTTTCTACGAATGGTCACCAACCTGATGCAATCCGAAGTGTCCTCTGTGGTTGGAGTTCCAGTCTTAAATGGTTGTTGTCAGTCAGTCGGGTTGGGTTGGAAACATTAGCTGTGTGGGAAGTACAGGAAGTGGAAAGAAGGTGATGGTGACTGGGAGGGATGGAGAAGGGGTGACCTTGAGCTTTAGCAGCACTTCAGGGGGATCACCACTGCACGTGTACGTGCAGGGCTTGAACATGGTGTGAATATGCAGATAGGGCGGGGCGGGCTCCTGGCCCATGTTTTAGGAACCCTGTGTGGAAGGCAGCACCCCTCAGGTGGAGGCGCTGCGTCTGGTAGCTCAAACCTCTGTGCCTGAGCCTTCAAGGGGTGGAGTGTCAGATTTCGCACGCCTGTGTTCTCAACTGCAGGGGACTTGTTCTTTTCTTGTCCACTAACACAGTGAGCATGAGTAGCAGTGGAAATCTGTGTTTGGGACATAAATAACCCAAGGTCAGCAAACTGTTAGCAGCATAAATGCTCAGAACTTTGAAACCATATGGGACGTGACAGTGTTCCAAGGATAGGCTACAGAGCTCCTTTAGAGCAGTGAAATTTTGTGTAAGGAGCCAGGACTGTGTGTACTCACGTGGCTTGTTCAGTCCACGGGTTGATCTGATCTGAAGCCTTACTTTTTGTCTCTTGCTGGGTTGGCAGGAATCATCAACCCCATCGAAGCCAAACAGAGGAAAGGGAAAGGAGCCGTGGGGGCCTATGGCTCGGAGCGGACCACGCAGTCCCTGCAGGACTTCCCTGTGGTGGACTCGGAAGAAGAAGCCGAAGAGGTAAGGGAAGGTGGGAGATGAGGGTGGGGTGTCCGGTGCCACTGTGGTAGCTGCCTGTCCGTCCTCTCATGCATCCTCTCAGTCTTCAGGTGTTCATTTTGGCCATAGGCTGGGTACTCTGCTGGAGACTGGGTGTCCCTTGAGTAGACATAGCGCCCGTTGGGCAGTATATAGGCAATGACAGTAGGGAGAGATGGCAGATGTGCCGGGTGCACTGGTGCAGACCTGTGATCCCAGTGACTCAGGAGGCTGAGGTAGGAGGATCGCAAGTTCAAGGCCAGCTTCAGAAATTGAGCACAACTCTCAATAACTTAACAAGACCATGTCACAAAATAAAAAAGGAAGAGAACTGGGGATGGAGTCCTGTGGTAAAGGCCGCTGGGCTTCATCCCCAGTACGGGGGGAAGGAGAGAGGGTGTACCAGGAGGTGCCTAGGCGGAAAGTGAGGCTGGGTGTCGAGCTGTGTTTGATAAACGTGGCTGCCTGGGAAATCTTGGGGGGACTGCAGTATTCATTTGAGACCCAGAGGAAAAGAAGGTTCTACCAGCAGGGAGAATGGAGAGGCCAGAGGATGTGCATGAGAAACTCTGGGATGGGAACGTGGGAGACCATGGGGGAAGACCATGGGGGAGGGCGGCAGACCCAACAGGGAGGGAGGGGGCTTCCACAGTCTCCTGGCCTCCGTGGCTGTTGGGGTCCTGGCATGGCTTTAACTCCAGCTGCAAGGGGCAGCTCTTTGTCCCTTGGCGCTCATGAGCAAAAGTAGGATGCTACAAAGCAGCCTGACATTGCTGTTCTTGTCACCCACCATCTCCTGTTAAGGGGGAGGAGGCGTTTGATGAAGTGCACTTGACGACTCTGAGTCGGGCCCAGATGCAGAAGCCCACAGGTGTCTGTGTTAAGTAGGCAAGCTGGGTGGCCCAGCCAGGAGTGGCGGGCAGTGACCACACCCATGGGGGCGTGGCCGTCTGAAGGGCTCTCCCCTGCTCAGCTCCAGGCAAGTGTTGCTGTAGGAGACTTTCCCAGAGTAGCCCAAACTTCAGAAGTTGTTTCTTTTGGTACCGGGGATTGAACTCGAGGGCCCTCGACCATTGAACCCCACCCCGGCCCTATTGTATCTTATTTAGAGACAGGGTCTTGCTGAGCTGCTTAGGGCCTCGCCGTTTGCTGAGGCTGGCCTTGAGCTCATGATCCTCCTCCCTCAGCCTCCCAAGCCTCTGGGATGACAGGTGTGCACCATTGTGCCTGGCTTCAGAAGTTTTTTGAGGAAAAAAAAATTTACAGGTTTAAGCCAGTGTGAGAAAAAGAGGGACAGTCACAAAAGCTGGACCTTCTGAGGGCTGGACCGAGTCTCCTTAGCCTAGACTCTTTCTCCTTCAGAGAAGTCATTTTGCAGTTTTGGGAGTGAACTCAGAGCCTTGCCTGTGCTGGGTGCACTCAGCTCCATCCCCAGGAAGGATCTCACTGAATTGTCCAGGCTGCCCTTGAACTCTTGACCTTCCTCCCTCAGTCCCCTGAGTAGCTGGCCCCGCAGGCTGTAGCACCCGGGTTCACGTTATTTCCAGTCAGAGCCGTGTTCTCCTGTACTTAATCTTACACGTGGTGTTCCTGAGTTTTACAGGAGGGCGGCCTAGAGTCTGTGCTCGGTAAACGCTGCCTTTCCTTTTTTTTGTTCTCGTTTCTGTGGGGTGCACCTGCCTCCGGAACCTGTGGGAGGGTGGGCATCAGGGAGTGTCAGCAGGTGGCTTAGTGTCCCACGGCACAGTTCTTCATGCAGAGCCCGGCACACGCTCATCTGGGCAGCTGGTGATTGTCTTGGTGGCTTCAGTGGCCGCACCTCCTGTGAACAGTGGTATTCCCCGTGGAGACTGACTGCGTGCCTCTGGTGCAGGAGTTTCAGAAGGAGCTGAGCCAGTGGAGAAAAGACCCCAGTGGGAGCAAGAAGAAGCCCAAGTACTCCTACAAGACGGTGGAGGAGCTGAAGGCCAAGGGCAGGATCAGCAAGAAGCTCACGGCTCCCCAGAAGGAACTTTCTCAGGTCAAGGTATGGGGCTGGGGACCTGGTCCAGGATGGGGGAAAGAGAAGCCACGCCCAGGGTGACGGTGATGGCTGGCCATTTCCTAGGGTTCTCTTGCCTTCCGTCAGGCTGCTGCTTTTCTTGAACCCTCTCCTCCTGCCCTGGTGGGACATTCCTGTCTTTAAAATCTGCGCATGTCCTTGTTCTTAATGTGACAGGGTTCCAGAGGTGGCAGGACTGTTCTGGATCCTTCCATTTTGCTAGACCTTCAGCTTTTTTTCAGGTTTGGTTTGGGTTTGGGCAGTTAGTTTGCACCTAAAGCTTTACTTGAGGCTGAGGAGAGGTTCCTAGGACAGCCACCAAGATAAAGAACACAGAAGTCGCCCAGGCCTTACGTGCCGGGAAGCTGGCAGCGACTCTGGCCGGGAGCGTGGGGAGTGTCAGGGCACTGTGCTGGGGACACTGGAGTCTGAGCTCACGCCCAAAGTTCTGCTTTGCTGGTGGATGGAGTCTGCATGCGCTGTGGGCCTCTGTAGCTGGAGAGTCCGTCCTGTGTCGGAAGCTGACCACGCAGGGCCTGCCGAGTGGCACCAACCCCAAGGTCGCAGCCAGCCGTGCCGTCCTGACCCCAACAGCTCATCCTCGTTTTCTTTCTGCGTGCTTGTCTCAAATATTTGGAGAATGAATTTCATGGACAGTACAACAAGGCCAGGGGGAAAGGGGTGGGGTTTACTCAAGTGACAAGGAAAGAGGTGGAACTCGCAGGCTGAGAGGAGGCCCGAGAGCAGGCTGTGCTTGGCTGGGGAGTGACGTCGCTCCTGGGTCACCGCTGCTGTCCAGGCGTATCCAGTCAGGTCCCTAAAGCATGAGTCCTCGGGGTCAGCTCTGCACCTTCCTGCAGTCTCCACTCAGGTCTCCCCACTTCTGCTCTCCCACTGCTCACTGGGCCCAGGCTGCGCTGCCTCAGGGAACCGCCCCTACGCCCTGGCTTCCTCGGCCCTGACTCCTCATGCCCAGGCTCTCCCCAGCATGGCCGCAGTCCCTGCTCCCCACTGCTGCTCCAGCCCGCGGAGACTGCCACTCCTCTGCCATCTCTGAGTGGGCGGCCTGGGAGTCATTCCAGCAAGGATGCCACTGTCATGTGCTCCTGCAGTGCTCATTCCCGTCGCCTTCCCGAGGGCTGAGGGCAGTGGAGATGGCTGCCCGTGGCCAGGCAGAGGACAGGTGTCACCAGCTCGAAGAAGCCCCGGTGATGTTCTCAACTCGCCCAGCATGCTGCATGGCATGTTATCTGGGGACAATCAGGAACGGGTGCTAGGTCCCACCCAGCGAGGTTGAGTCGGATCTGGGCTGAAGCCCTGGGAGCTCTTTCTAGGCTAGTCACTCTTATTTAAAGCAACAAATGATTATTCAGAGGCACAGGCCACACTCAGATTCCCTCAGTTTTCCTAAAATGTTAGAAGTAGTTCATTCCTAAGTTGCCTTAGTCCAATAACTATGTTTATTGTTTTTATGTTTTTTAAAATTTTATTACAAGAGTAATGTGTAGGGCATTTTAAGAAATTAGGAAATTCAGAGAATAAAAACATGAACAATAGTACCCACCCTCCCAAGGTCACCAAAGTTGAATGCCTTATACACCTCCTTTTAGGTCTTTCCCTGTGCTTCTGGGCATCTGTGTGTAGCTTTTACCAAAAGGCCATATTTTGATTATCAAGTTTTGTTAGCTGCTTTGACGAGTAGAGCTTCTACTTTTCCATGAAAATAGGTTCCTTTGCTAACACTCAGTCCCTATTCAAATGTCCTGTTTCCTAAGGTCCTCCGTCTGGATCATTCAGAGGGATCCAGCCTCGGGCTCTCTGCACCCGTTCTGTCCCCAAGCCTCCTCTGATCTAGTCCCCCATGGAGCCACCTTGAGACACGCTGCCCTCTCACAGCTCTGCTAAGCTGTGGTTGACACTCCTGCCCACATCCTGGTGACGGGCAGCAATGGTGGGCGCTAACCCGTGTCCTTTCTGCTCCCGCTCCAGGTCATTGACATGACGGGCCGGGAGCAGAAGGTCTACTACAGCTACAGCCAGATCAGCCACAAGCACAACGTGCCCGACGACGGGCTCCCGCCGCAGTCCCAGCTGCCACCCCTGCCCGGCAAGGAGGCCAAAGCCCCCGGCTTCGCCCTGCCCGAGCTGGAGCACAACCTGCAGCTGCTCATCGACCTCACGGAGCAGGAGATCATCCAGAACGACCGGCAGCTGCAGTATGAGCGGGACATGGTGGTGAACCTGTCCCACGAGCTGGAGAAGATGACCGAGGTCCTGGAGCACGAGGAGCGCGTCATCTCCAACCTGAGCCGGGTGCTGGAGATGGTGGAGGAGTGCGAGCGGCGCATGCAGCCCAGCTGCCCCAACCCCCTCACCCTGGACGAGTGCGCCCGCGTCTTCCAGACCCTGCAGGACAAGTACTACGAGGAGTACCGCATGTCGGACCGCGTGGACCTGGCTGTGGCCATCGTCTACCCGCTCATGAAGGACTACTTCAAGGAGTGGGATCCCCTCAAGGTGAGCTGGGGAGCTATGGCCGCTCTGGGCTGGGGCACGCCCTGCTGAGGAGGGCAGAGCGGGAGGGCCGGCTGACGCCCTTCTCCTCAGGACTGCACCTACGGCACGGAGATCATCTCCAAGTGGAAGAGCCTCCTGGAGAACGACCAGATCCTGTCCCATGGCGGTCAGGACCTCTCCGCAGATGCCTTTCACAGGTACCGCGGTGGGCGCTGCGCTCCTGGCCCGGGGGTCGCTGGAGGCAGGGGACAGTGGAGGTGTCCGTGTTAACCTGCTGCGCACCGGTTCTGCTCTGGGAATTTAAACCACTCCCTGCTTGCTCAGCCTGGTTGTCAAGTGTCTGTTCAGGGCCAACCACATGCTGGGTGCTAGGCTTTACCTGGGGGACTGCAGCCAGCTCTGGTCCACCGTGCAGCCTGCTGGGTACATGGTAGCGAGTAACGAGGGCGAGCACTTACTTAGAGTGGGAATCGGAACAGAGGTCACTCAGGAAGGGACATCAAGCTATGGCCCAGAGGGTCAGAGGTGTCAGCTGTGAGTAGAGCTCTAGGTGGGACAGCATCTGTAACCTGGAAAGGAGCCTTCTGCTGGGGCCTGTGAGCCTGTGTCATCTGCAGCAGACTTGCCAGGCGGGTGGGCACTACCAGGGGGACCCAGGCCAAGTAGGCCGGCAGGGGAGGTCAGGTTAGCCAGGTGGGGCCTCCGGTTCTGGTTCTGGCTGCTTCTGTGCTGTTGCTTTTCCTTGTTCTGTGGTCAGGGTTAGGGAGGTGGTGGTGGCTGGGGTGCTTGGAAACCCATCCTTGGGGTAACCAGGGCCCTCTGCCTGCTGCAGGCTCATCTGGGAAGTTTGGATGCCTTTTGTTCGAAATATCGTCAACCAGTGGCAGCCAAGAAACTGTGATCCGATGGTGGACTTCCTGGACAGCTGGGTACATATCATCCCCGTGTGGATCCTGGACAACATCCTGGACCAGCTCATCTTCCCCAAGCTGCAGAAGGAGGTAGGCCAAGCCCTGGGGACAGCTGTGGTCAGCGACCCTGGGGACTGTGGAGCATTTCTCCTGCCTTCCGCTGTTAGAATGCCTGGAATTCAGAGTCCATCAGCACAGCCCTTTGTCCTGTGGCAGAGTCCAGCCCTCTCCTCGGGACTTTCCCCCAGGCCTTCTAGAGGGAATTCATTTCTTGAGGTTTCAATGAAATTAGCCTCATGGGTCTATGAGGTTTAACACGTCATGTGTTTGTTGGGGTTGGTGTCTTAGTTCTGGGGACATGGAATGTGAAATGCCTATAGGCACCTTGGTCACCATAGAGGGGAGGCTGGGTCATCTACATGAGTGCCAGGGACAGTCTGCACAGTGGCACAGGCCACGATCCCAGGAGCCTAAGGCAGGAGCGTCACAGGTGCGTGGCCAGCCTCAGCAACTTAATGTGGCCCTATCTAAACATAAACAGGGCTGGGGGCGGGGCTGTGGCCGAGGCCCTGGTTCAGTCTCCAGCATCAGGAAGATAAATGGAGAGGGACATGGCCTGGGCCAGGAGAGCAGGGCCTCCCTCCTCAAAGACAGTCCTCACCCACAGCTGCACGGGGCGGGCTCTAGATGGCCTCAGGCTGCATCAGCTGCTCCTTTTCCTGACCCTCTGCAGGTGGACAACTGGAATCCCCTGACGGACACGGTCCCCATCCACTCCTGGATCCACCCGTGGCTGCCCCTCATGCAGGCGCGGCTGGAGCCCCTCTACTCCCCCATCCGCAGCAAGCTGTCCAGTGCCCTGCAGAAGTGGCACCCCAGCGACTCCTCGGCCAAGCTCATCCTCCAGCCCTGGAAGGACGTCTTCACCCCCGGCTCCTGGGAGGCGTTCATGGTCAAGAACATCGTGCCCAAGCTGGGTGAGGAGTTGGAGAGCGTGCATTCAGTCGTGGCCTCGGGTCCCTGGCCCTGCGGTCAGCGGTGGAGAAACGCCCTGGGGTCCCTCCTGCTGTTTACCGTGGCATCGATTGAAAGCCTGCAGTGGGGACGTGCAGGTCACTGCGTCGCGGCTTTCCTGGCTGGTCCGTTTCTGGCCCTGGAAGCAGCACAGCCGTTGGCGTTCTGGGATGGCCGTGGGGTCGCGCTCTAAATTACTAGGGGGTTATTTGGGGGTAAGAGGAAAAAAGTGATTTTTAAGAATCGCTATGGTGAGCGCTTAAAATGACCTTTAAAAGCAGCTTAAAGACCGATGTCGTCCGTGGCTCTGCTGGTAGGAAGGCTGACCTTGGGGACGGTTTCTCCTGCAGGGATGTGTCTGGGTGAGCTGGTTATCAACCCCCACCAGCAGCACATGGACGCCTTCTACTGGGTCATCGACTGGGAGGGGATGATCTCCGTCTCCAGCCTGGTGGGGCTCCTCGAGAAGCACTTCTTCCCCAAGTGGCTCCAGGTGCACTTGGTTTGCTTTGTCGCGGGAGGAGAGGTGGCAGGGTGGGGACATTCCTTGATTTTCCACTTGAACACACATCGTCAAGGGGAGGCATCGTCTGTCATGACAGTGGCCCCCCTGTTCCCTGAGCACTCTCTCTGCTCTGTGTCACTCCTCCCAGTCCTGTGGGGGAGGGACTGTGACATCCCTGACATGGAGGCCGAGCTCAGCAGGTTTCCTGTAAGGGCACTTAGACACAGACTGGCTCTGAAGTCCTTGCTCTGAAGTGCCACTTCTCAGCTCCTAGAAACCCGTCAAGTGGTGTCACTCGCTTGGAGGACCAGTGTCAACACAAGGGCCGCTCTGGGAAGGTGGCCCTGCTGTTGCTGTGGGGTGAAGGTTCCCTTTCCTCCTGGCAGGTGCTGTGCTCCTGGCTCAGTAATGGCCCCAATTACGAGGAGATCACCAAGTGGTACCTGGGCTGGAAGTCCATGTTCTCAGACCAGGTGCTGGCCCATCCGTCTGTCAAGGACAAGTTTAATGAAGCACTGGACATCATGAACAGGGCGGTGTCCTCTAATGTTGGTGAGTGAGGATCCTCCATGGTGGAGGTCTTGGCCCCACATCCCCGGTCTCTAAACACACGAATGACAGCACCCGGGTTCTGGGATCCACAGGCTGCCTGCGTAGTACATGGATAGCTGCCTGCTGGACCCAGTTCTCTGTCCACTATGTCTGCTGCCCAGGTCCACTGGGCTGGTGGGGCCTATTCCCTGATGGAGGTTGGCTGCAGCTGGATTCAGACGCTGCTGCTCCAGCCTAGCGTGGCCTGGTGCTTTGGAGGCTCCCTGTGCCAGCCAGCTGGCCTTGGGGTGCTGCTTGTGCCCGTAGCTTGTAGCGGGGGTTTTGAGGTCAGGGTGGACGGTGTCTCGCTGAGCAGTTGCTTAACCTCTCTGGGCTCCACGTTCCTCATTGGTTACAGAGGGATTACATGGGTTGGGGCCTGTCACGGTGACGTGGTCTCTGTTCCCAGAGCTGCTCAAGTCACTCTGCCTAGATGAGGAGTCAGTTTTAGGTTCACATTTTGACACTTGGGAGCGTCCCAGTCCTGTGCGGTTGCCTGAGCCAAGGCCATTGATGCGCTTGGCCAGCTCTGCTGGGGCTGCAGCATGCTTCATCTAATGCGTTTCAGGGCCTATTGGCTCGGCTTGCTCAGGGACACGGCGGTGCAGGGTGGTGGCTGGGACTGTCATTTCTGTCCCCTTTTAATTCTATTCACCGGGTTTCCTGAAAACAGCTGGAATTCACAGGTGACGTCATTACACACTCTTTAATGAGGCAGATGAGCTTCTGTGCTGCTCTCCTGTCCAGGTCCCTCGAGGGCTGTGTCCATCTTCACCTTCTCTAGACATTCTCCCCCAGCCACCCCCAGGTTTCATGTTCCCAGAACCATTCCCTGCCTGGAGCCCTCAGTGTCTGTGGCCCTCCGTCACCCTCCAGGCTCTGCTCTCCTAGAGTCGGGGACCTGAGTGGATAAGTTAAAACATGGCGGGTGTCCCAGAGCGGAGCCAAGGGCCTAAGATGGCCGCGCTGGGAATGAATGAGTTCCCAGGGTACTAAGAGTGGCCAGCGTGCAGTGGAGGCTCTGGGGGACACTTTGGAGACGGAGCTGTGACTGAAGTCAAGGTTGCTGGCAGTCAGGAGGACCCTCCCATTTATGTTGGCGGTTTACCCTGGTTATCTGATATCAGTCTGATCTACAGATTAGTTTTTGTGATACTGTCCACTTGTCCAAAGTCCCCCCAGTCACTTGAGTCTGAGGCAGAGCTGCCCTCGGGTGAGTCATGAGCACAGCTCAGACTAGATCAAGTGATGGTCAGTTTCCCTTATGCCTTTCCTCCCTTCCCTGTCTCAGGGGCCTACATGCAGCCGGGAGCGCGGGAGAACATCGCCTACCTCACCCACACGGAGCGGAGGAAGGACTTCCAGTACGAGGCCATGCAGGAGCGCCGTGAGGCCGAGAACATGGCCCAGAGGGGCATCGGTGTGGCCGCCAGCTCTGTGCCCATGAACTTTAAGGACCTCATTGAGACCAAGGCCGAGGAACACAACATCGTGTTCATGCCCGTCATCGGCAAGCGGCACGAGGGGAAGCAGCTGTACACCTTTGGCCGCATCGTGATCTACATTGACCGGGGGGTGGTGTTTGTCCAGGGCGAGAAGACCTGGGTGCCCACCTCCCTGCAGAGCCTCATCGACATGGCCAAATAGACCAGAGAGGTGCCTCACAGAGGCAATGTGCACGAACAGTGTTTGATTATCTTTGAGGTCAGGCCAGGCCACTAGGAAGAACACTGCTTTACAAGTGCATCAGTCCTGTTCTGGGTGCTGGAGTTAAACTCAGGGGTGCTTAACCACTGAGCCACATCCCCAGCTCCCTTTTTAATATTTTATTTAGGGACAGGGTCTCACCAAGTTGCTTAGGGCCTCACTAAGTTGCTGAGGCTGGCCTTGAGTTCACAATCCTCCTGCCTCAGCCTCCTGAGCTGCTGGGATGACAGGCATGTGCCACCGCACCTGGCTGACCAGTGTCGGTCTTCACACTGAGTTCTCAGGCTATACATCATCCTAAAAGCACCTCAGCTGGTGAGGTGCACTGTAGTGAGTGCAGGTCAGCAACAGGGTCTATCGTTATCTTCCTGATGATTTCAAGGTCCTCGCAGTCCTGATACTCTGGTTCTTCCCCAAATGCCCACACATCCCTGGAGAGCTGTTCCAGCTTTTGTGCAGGGAACCAGTGAACAGAGGTGTCATTAAAGGTGTCTGTGTACTGGGGTGTCTGAGGCAGCTCGACTTCCTCCAGCCCTTCCAGAATCTGAGCAGAAAAATTCAAACATGATGACATCAGTCACACCAGGGTCCGCACTTCCTGCTAAATTTCACCACCTCGTCCCTTGGAAAAAATAAGGAATAGGAGACTACTGATGCTCTAGCACAGGGCATTGACACCCCTAGGACAGTGGTGTGCTGGACAGTGACCCTGATATAGGGGCAATCAGGAAAACACTAAGGGGGTGCTGAAATGTCACAGCTCTCTGGAACACACCCCCATGGAGAGGGTTGCTGATGGTACAGTGCTGTCACTGTCTCCACTGGCAGAGTGTCTACCTGGAGCAAAGCTGGACTCTCCACAGTGAGCAGGGGAGTGGTTCCACCCTCTTCCCGCCAGGCCCCTTTATTCAGATACCTTTGCAACATAAGGGTAATTTTTCTGCAGAATCCTTGTCAACAACCTAGAAATTAAAATAATACAATTATGAGGTGTGAAGATGGTTTTATTTAAATTAAGACTTGTAGGAAAGTGAGATGACCTAAATATAGTAAGAGTTAAAGAAATACCAGGGGAGGTTAAACAGAGGATGTGAAGACCTGGGGCTTTTGCCTGTGTCCCCAGGAGATGACAGCACACCTGAGCATCAGAGGTGAAAGGGGGCGGAGCAGTGGGCAGCTATGGCAGATATGGAGAGTGTTTCAAGGACACCTCTGTCACTAGGGGAGAGATTATTTGTAAAGAGACTCTAAACTGCTGCACAGCTTGACTGAGGGTCTAAAATCTGACTTGGACTGGGGACAAGGCTCGGTGGCAGAGTACTTGCCTGGTGTGTGTGACACCCTGGTGCCCATCCCCAGCACTTCAAAACCTGACTGTCCCCCTTTAGCTGTTTCCTTACAGAGCAGCATTTCCTAGGGCAGGATGGCAGGGGATGCACTCTGCCTGTGGCAGTCTGCTGTGGGTGTCACCTCTGGGCTGACCCAATGGCAGTGTTCTTGGGGTTACCTCTCCTCCAGGCCCTTGAAACTGTTCCCGATGATGACCATCTTAGAAAGGGCATCTACTGACCAGTTGCTCCATAAAAGGTTGTTGTACAAGGCTGTCCCGCAGTGGGGCATGTAGAAGATGGTGGGCTGGCCACAAATACTCCGCTTTCCTTCCTGGGAACATGAAATGACAAGTGTGACCTCTGGCAGGGCATACTTCTTTCAGCAGGTGACGGAGACCTCAGGACAGATGTCAACATGAGCTAAGAGACAACTGAGCATCACCTGTCATCCCAGTGCCTCTGGAGGCTGAGGCAGGAGGATCTCATCAAAGCCAGCCTCAGCAACAGTGAGGCCCTAAGCAACTTAGTGAAACTCTGTCTCTAAATAAAACACCAAAATAGGGCTGGACTGGGCTCAGTGGACAAGTGCTCCTGAGTAACACCGCTGCCCCGGCCACCAAAAAAAAAAAAAAAAAAAAGACAACTAAACCCCATGTGGACAAAACTGGAGATTGTTCCAGTTTAGTCTACACTATTATGTGGGATGGGGTGTTGGGAGGCCATCATGCCTAACAGGTATGCCCCAGTAGCACAGAAAGCTCTGGAGGAGGTAGGGGGCTTCTTGGGTCACTATCAAAAAGGACAGGAGGGACAGCTGTGGTGTCTCCATGTACTGTAGTTAGTGATCCTTGCCTCCTGTCTCACTTTCTGCAGATCCCCTTCAGATGTCCCCCGGGAGCATAGACCACTGTTCTACAGCCAAACTCCCTGGCTGTATGGCTGCTGCCACCTCTGTGGTTTCTCCACCTGCAGCTTCCTTTGTGTTGGATGGAACCCAGGGCCTCGTGCATGCTGGGCAAGCTCTCCACCACTGAGCCCTAGCCCCAGCCCCAGCCCCCTTTATGTTAATAAGAAACCTCAGTGGACTCCTCATCAGCCAGCTCTGCATAAGCTTCCTGCAGTCCTGGTTCTGTCCCTTTAGCAAATTCCTGGCAGATCTTCAAACCCCAGTTCAGACCCAGAGAAGCTCCCTGTCCTTCCCAGCACCCCACTACACTGCTGCATTCACCACTGGGGTTCACAGGCCACACGCCCTGGTAGCCATAGGCTCCCTAAAGTGGACTGGCTCTCGGTGATCCTGGTCTCTGGCAAGCTCCCTGCCCAGCCCAGAGAAGGCACTCAGAAGACCATCTGGACTGAGCACCAGTGTTCCAGGACCCTGTCAGCACTGGGGACCGACTTGTCAGCAGGGCCTTTGTTGGAGGTTATGTAATGAGCCATGAAATGGCAGTTTCAGGACACAGAGGAATCAAATGATCCTCTAATCCCCAAGAGGATGCAAATCTAGATTCAGAGGTCTCTGCGCATCCTGGCTTCTGTCCTGTCCTGTGGAAGGGCTTCTCCTTCAGAGGCCTTGGGAATGTCAAAGCTCTTGGAGGTGCTGGGGCAGCGGAGGACCTGCTCACAGGTCCCAGCCAGGTCTTCTGTCCCCTTTTACTACCTCTCCTGGGACAGGGTGCAGCCTGACTAGACAGACTCATTTGAGGCACCCGGACTGTGCCTTCTTGAGTTTTAGGTAGTGCAGCAAATACCAACTTAGAATAATTTTTGGACAAAAACTCCTCACAAAAATTTTGCAAACCTGACTTGCTGTGGTTCATGCTCTTTGTGTAAGTTTTTTTTGACAGGACCATGACATAAAGCAAAATGTGGGTGACTGATTGATTAGTCACACTGTACAGACACGGGGAGGGAAGTGGGTGGTGGAGAGGGGCCACCACCACCGCAGAGAGGCACTCTGCTCTGGTCAGGATCCTCATGTGGCCCACCCGCTTCCCCACCGCTCACCTCGTTCTCAGGGAGAACAGTCACCCCGAGGGAGTGAAGAACAGCGATTTCAAGCTGGCTGAACAGAGGGTCATAGACCCAACAGTGACTTCTGGGGATCTGCGAGGGAAGAAGAGTGGCCTCAGCCCAAACACCCACAGCACAGTGCACGAGGCCAGGGAGGGGGGGTGCAGGCGGGTCTGATGCTCACCTGGCACTTTTCCAGGAACAGAAGCAGAAACGCAAGCTGGGTTCTCGCTGTGACGCAGGTGGCAAAGCTGCCAATGCCGTAGCACACACACTTGATGTGGCAGACTCCCCTGACCAGGGCCTCTCCTGGGTTGGGGTCAGGGGCCACATCCTGCTCATCGGGTGAGGTGAGATGCAGGTTTCCAAGGGCATCTGAAAGGGTCCCTACGGGAGCCTCCAGTTGTCCCAGCTGTTTTATAAGACACTGGCTGATGGTTTCTGAAAGAGCCCGCAGCCAAGGTGCATCAGGGGCCACGCTCTGACCCTGTGAGCCAAGCCACCAGACCCAGGGCAAGATGGCTTCAACTCTCAGACAGAAAAGCTGCCCGGCACATACAGCCACACCCAGGGCAGACAGATGATCTGTGTCCCGGACCCCCACAGCCCCAGACCCAAGAGAGACTTTCAACAAAACGTGGCTTTCCCTCATGGGCGGTTTCCTCTAAAACTCGAATGTGAACTCAACTCTAATTTGACAGGAGACGTCTGGTAATTGCAAGCTACGCTCTGAAATACTTTTTAGATTAGAGGAGCATAACTTTCAAAATCACTATAAATGTCAAGGTGTAGAAATATTTCATATGTAAAAGTTAAAAAAAAAAAAGGCTGAAGGTGTCAAGAACCTAATGAATGCTGTTCTGTTGAACGCCTGTCCCACAGAGGCAGGTTCTTGTCCCTTTTTTTATTATATTGGTACTGAATTCTGTTGAACAAAGCTACATCCAAAACAAAACAAAAAGCCATGCATTCCAGTAACAAGATAGCAATTTTCACTTGTCAAATTAGCAAAGCTGTCTTTACAAAAGACCCCAGGCTAGGAGAGCTGCGCAGGAAAACTGGCTCTTTAGGTTCTTGCTGATAAGAGACTTGGGGGAAAAACTGTTTGGAAACAGCATGATAACGGACACGGAGTTGGTCACTTGCCTTTCACTTAATTCCGCTTCTGGGACTTTATCCTAATAGATCACACTAAATTTGGCACAAGCTTTATGCATAAAGATGCTACCTGCAAAGTTATATAAAAATAACTAAAATATAAAGGAAAAAAAAGCCCTCAATAAAAATGACACCCATGGTAAGCTCACTCAGGGCATGAATATCATGTTGCCACATTACATGTAGGAAAGGATCACGATGGCAGGAAACAGCCTGCCCCGTGCTGTCCAGGAAGAAGAACAGGATAAAAATAAGCCACAGCAATAATGATAAGGACAGTCAGTATTTACTGCCTTCTGTGCAGCGGGCAAGCACGGTTCCAAGCACCAAATTGTCTCATTTAATTCTCATGCCTATGTTACAGGATACAGATGTTATTACCCTCATTTCACAGAGAAAGAAACTGAGCGTCACATTTAGTTAAGTGCCAAGAGACACAGCCCTAAGGGGGAGTCACAAACACAGCTCTGTGAAGCAAGGTGCTCTCCAAGGAGGGTTACATTCCCCTCTCTGCCCATATCCACATCCTCCTCTCCCTCCTTCCACCGTCCCCTTGGCCAGTGGTACTCACCCAAGGCTGCGCTCCAGAAGTCAGAGACGAGCAGGTCCCCTCTGTGGAGAAAAGTATAGCATGCTCACCTCCCACCCGTGTCAGGGCTGCCCGAGCTGTGACCTCCTGACAAGTTGGCTGCATGGGAGGTGAAGGGACCTCCGGTGCAGAGCCCACCCTTACTGACTGAATGACAAGAAGGGAAACAAATTTTGACATGTTCAGGGTCCTCATATATTCTGCTGGGGACAGAGAGGGCCTCCGGGAGGAGGCCTCAGGTGCCCAGGGGCAGATCTGGATCCGTTTGGCATCCTTAGTCCACAACCATGCCTGGCACTGTTACAGCTCAATAAATCGTTGTTAAATTCTTTGATTGAGTGTTTTTGAGCTTTAGTTTCCTCATGTCTGGAATGGGGATAAAAACTGTACCCACATGGAGGGCGACAGGAGGAATTCAGTGGTCTGACATTCTTAGTACAGTGCCACATAGCAGATACTCCATAGTCTTTGTCATATAAAACATTCAAAATCATAGAGACAAACGTGTTTGCCAGGGTTGGGAGGAAAGGTGGAAACTGCCGTGTTATGTGTACGGGGTTTCAGTTTTACAAGATGAAAGACCTATGGAGGTAGGTGAGGGTGACCGCTGCATGACATTACGGATGTATTTAACACCGTGGAAGTGCTGAAGCATGTTCTTAAAAATGGTTAAGATGATCAACTATGTTATGTGCATTTTGCCACAATAAAAAAAAAAGATTTTAAAAAAAGATTCTAGGGGGCTGGGGTTGTGGCTCAGCAATAGAGCATTCACCTAGCATGCGCAAGGCCCTGGGTTCGATCCTTAGTACCACATAAAAATAAGTAAACAAAATAAAGGTATTGGCCTAACCAAATAAATAAATAAATATTTTTTAAAAAAAGATTCTAAGGGGAGAGTAAAAGAAGAGACAAATCAAGTGTTTGGTGTCTTTGCTCAGGTCATCTGCCTTCCACAAGCCATAAACCAGGGACTATTTAGGGGGTTCAGGAAGGAGTGGACAGTATTGAAAAACATCTGCCCAGAGGTTGCCCAGGTTCCTCACAACAGGTAAAGCAGAGCTCCACTCTGCATGGCAATGCTGTCAACTGGCAAATACGTGCATAGTCAGCATGTAGAGCCTGGGCCCCTCCCTATCCAGGGCAGTGGTGACTTGACATAGAGGAGTGCTGGGAGAAGCGGGGAGCTCCTGGGAGATTCTGAAGAAATTGAGGAAATAACAGTGAATAGAGATATTGTTGTGGTTTGGATGTGACGTGTCCTCCAAAAGGTCACATGTGAGACAATGCAAGAAGGTTCAGAGGAGAAATTATTGGCTTATAAGAGTCTTAACCCAATCAGTGAATTGATCCCCATAAGGATTAAGTGAGTGGTAATTAAAGGGTAGGGTATGGCTTAGGGGCTTATGATTGTATCTGGCCAGTGGAGTCTCTCTGCTTTCTGATCACGATGTGAGATGCTTCCTCTGCCATACTCTTCCACCATGTTCTCTCTGCCTCACCTCCAGCCCCAAGGAATGGAACTGGCCTTCTATGGACTAAGACCTCTGAAACTGTGAGCCCCCTAACTTATCCTCTACTACAGTTGTTCTGGTCAGGTCGTTTAGTCACATCAGTGAAAAAGCCAACTAAAACAGATAGGGAAAAGCACTCAGGAGGCTGAGGCAGGAGGATCTATATTCTAGGCCAGCCTGGGCAACCTAGTGAGACCACTGTCACTCTCACACACAGTTACCCCAAGCCCCAAGACACATTCACTTTCATTGCACCTTCAGAGATCTTAGAAAGAATTGTTTTTATTTCCCAGTCTCAACCAGTTGGTTAACGGTTTGGATTCACAGGACCCTCTGGTAGAAATTAATCTAACTTCTATCTCTTGTGATATTTCTTCACTCACTGATCTGAATCACGGCTAAAGCTGTTAGTTATTGAGCTCTAACAGGACTGCAAGTAAATAAAAATACTAAACAGTAGTAGGTAGCATTTACTAAATACCTCCTGTGTTGGGCACTGCTGTGCTTTCTAACTACAGGGCAGGGTATGGGGGGATTTGGGTAGAATAAGAGTCCTGAATAATGACAAGATGAAAGCACAGGTTTTGGAGTCACAACGATCTGAATTTGGAAACTGGTTCCATGCCTCGCCCATGTCTCTTTGAGCTACCAGCATTCTAACAGCGTGTGTAGACGGTTTAAGCCAGTGCTAGGCACACAGCATCCATCCCAAAACTAATGGTGGTGGTGACAGTCACGTGTTCCTAATACCAACACCAACCAACCTCGGGCCGGGCGGGAAGCGCCATGCCCGGCCGGCGCTCTCCGCGGGCAGGAGACGGTTCCGTCCACTGCATTGGAATCCCGGGGTTGACCTACGCGGGCCGTGTTTGCAAGCCCGTCCCACAAAGGGGAACGCCATGGGCGCAGCTGTCACTGCCGCAGGAGGAACGAGACGCGCTTACAATAGACCGGGTCCGCAGCGGGCGAGTCGCCTGCATTAAAGCCTCACAGTGGCCCCAGGACAGGTGCGCAGCACGTCCCCGTCCCCACCGTACAGCTAGGGCGACCGAAGCCCTGCGAGGCGCCTCTGCCCGCCAGGATTGGCCCGCACTCACTGGGCCTCCCGGAGCCGACGCAGCACGACTCCGCTGTCCGCCTCGGGCTCTGCCTCCCGGCCGCCGACCTCCGCCTCCCTCCGCCGCGGCCGCTTCGCCGCCGCCGAGCGCCTCCTTCGCGGGGCCGCCTGCACCCAGGGTTCCAGCGCCACGGCCGCCGCCATTGGCCCTGACGTCACCGCCGAGCGGCGCGCCGGCCTGACGTCACCAGCGCGCGGCGGCTCGCGGCCGGCGTGGGGGGGGGGGCGGGAGGCGGGGCGGCGCGTGACCTGGGTCTCTCCGCGGCGCGCGTAGGTGCCGGGCGGGACTCGCGGGCGCCCGGCCGCCGCCACGTTCCGGTTCCGAGTCCTGAACCCGGAGCCCCTGGCAGGCTGGCCGTCCCGGTGGGTGGAAGGGCGTGGGGACTCCGCGGGCGGGACCCGCTCGACCCCCGCGCCTTTGCCCGCCGTTTCCCAGACCCCAGCGCGGGAGCCGGGCACGTCGGGGAGCCTCGCGCGGTTGCCGGTCGCTTCCTGAGCCCCCGGGGCTCGTGCCCTCCGGCCGCCTGGCCCTTCGCAGCCATTAGCGCCCCCTTGCCAGTCCTCCTGTAGCCCACCGAGGTCACTTCCTACAGTACCACCATCCCGGGCCGTTCCCGTCCACTTCTGGCAGCGTGAGGAATGACGCTCCTGCCACTTCCTAGGCTGCCAGTCTTTTCTGGTCACACCCTGACACCTGTCCCTGCCCAGAACCATCACAGGTTTTTTTTAGACCTTTCGGAGATAAGATAGTGGCCCTCGGTAGCGTGGGCCCAGTCCTGTGGGAACGGGAGGGATGGAGTTTTCAGGCTGCTCTTGGTTCTGGGAAATGAGGTGCTGCCCCCACAGGTGCCCACGCAGGCGCTGTAGAACCTAGGGAGTGTGGCCTGTGTGTGGGGGGGCGCCCCCAAAAGTCTCGCTGAGAAAAGATCAGATTGCACAGACCACCTGAGATGCACCGCAGTCCTCTCTACAGACCTCTCTACCAGAGAAACTTGCAAACCATTATTGGGTTCTTGCAGATGACAGAATGGTGGCAAGTATTTGAGACCATGTTACTGAGGACATTAAGCTTAGAGAAAGCAATAAAAAGAATACAGTTCTGAAGTGACCAAGGGGTTGTCACATGAAAGGATTAAACCGTGTTTTGGGTTTTCTTGGAGAGTGTCCAGACCAGTGAGTGGAATTTATTGGGAGCAGATTTTGGGTTTGATGGAAGGATGACTTGAATATTATGAACCTCCTGTCTCTGGAGGGCTAAGCCAGAGGCTGTGGAGGGAGCTTTGGGTGGAGAGTCAGGGACCAGGATTAGAGTAAATGAGGCCAGGATCCCTTCTGACTCTGAAGTCCCACTGAGTTGTCTTTCTCTTGTGGGAGTTTGAAACCTACTTAAGGGAAAGTTCTCTTTTTGCATTTTGCAAAATTGCTCAGCTCTGAGAGTGTGCATGTTCAGATTACTTTGGGCTGTCAAAATGACAGTTCCTTAATTTAGTTTCCATTATTACTACAGCAGCCACATTATTGGGACAGCTGTTCTCAACACCTTGTGCTTTTTTATACTAATCAATTAATTTTTCTTCTGTGAGGCTTGTTGTGTGTTTACCATAACTATTGGAGAAATTACGGCACTTACTTTGAAGTCTCTGCTAACGCCCTCCCTTTTAATTTTGAGCATAATTTTAACCGTTGTAGAAAGCTCTTTTGAAATATACCACTTATTTAACCCTGCCTGGGTCACATGCTTGCTTGTGGGTTTCTGAAATAATCTATTCCTTATGTTTATTTCAGAGCCAAGGCACTGACCTTTGGACTGGATGCTTCAGAGCATTTGAAAGAACTATCAGGATGATTTTGAACTAGCCACATTCGAAATCTCATCGGAACACTGCCTCCATCCAGCACATATCTGCCCAGTGGAGTTTTCCTGGAGTCGAGCTTGAAGGTGCTGTTGTGTAGATAGCCATGCTGATGCTCATGGAACCAGACTGGTGGATTTGACTTCTCTTACTTTATTATATTCTGAATTCCAAAAGGTGTAGAGATATTCATGAAACTGAAGAGGCTACACGGAAAGGAAGAAGCACTTTCATCCGAATAAAAACTAAGAAGTGGCAATCAAGATAGAAAACACCTAACCCTACCACACCCAGCTTCTCTGCAATGGGGACACAGCTGGGGAGCAAGAAGTGATACTGGAAAAAGAAATCCAAATAAAGAGGATGAGGCTGACTGAGAAGTAAATGGCCACCTCTACCTCCCCAGAGACAAAGTCAGCCCCTTGGTGAGTACCAAGACCTTTCGCCAGGCTTCTAGATAGATCTGGGTGAATTGAAAATCCCCAGCCAGATCGTGTTGATTTTTTAAGAAAAAAAATTACAAGGTCATTTTCCTTTGAGTAGCCACATGGAGCTTGCAGGCCTCTTCTCTCTAGAGCTAGCGTTTTAACCTCGCAAGCCTCTTGCAGTGTTTGAGTGAGTCCAACATCTTAGTAGACCATGGAAAAAACCGTGTAGTCCACTTTGAGAATGACCTGGCTGAGGAATAGTTGCAGTGGAGAATTTCATCACGAGAAGAGGTTTGCCCAGTCTAGCTGGTGGCTCGTCTAGCTCAGGAAGGGTTTCTTCCTGAAGCTCAGTTCCCACTCAGCCTCATATGACTTAATACTTTCTCATAATTCGGTTCACCAGACATTAATACAGAAGAGAAAGGGTTTAACTAGATTCAGCAGGACTTAGTGACTGATCATACACACGGAAGAAAGAGGGAGCAGCAGTTGAGAGTGGCGCCCAGGCTTGGAATGTGGGACAGGGGGAGGACAGGGCCAGGGCTTGGCGGTCCCTGGGTGGCCCTGAAGCACTGAGCCTTCTTGGTCTGGGCTTGCCCTGCAGCTGGTTTCCCATCTAGCCCTGGAACTCAAGAAGGTGCATCATGCTGGAATCCGAAGTGATGAGCTGGGAGGCCCGAGAGGGCACAGGCCCCTGTGAGAAGAGTATGGATGGCCAGGTGGTCACATGTCCCTTGTATGCTACAGCCTGGAAAATGTCCTTTTTGAGATTTAGAAGTAAAAGCACGATCCAGCTTCTGGGGAGTTGGCTTTGTGGTCTTAAAGAGGGAATCAGATAATGAGAATTATGTAATAATTATTATCCTGCAGAGTAGGCTGTAAGGGACTTTAGGAAAGAGGAGGGTCAGGGAAACTTGAAGAAAGAGGTTCCTTTGGGTCAGGAAATCAGAAGGTTTGGGAGGAAGCTGACTAAGCGAGCCCCTGGAGCCCTGTCACGTTTGGAGGGGCAGAGAGGGTTCAGTGTTCCTCTGAACTCGCGAAGCCCCTTTCCCTTCCACAGTGCCCAGCGTTGGCCTTGCATATCTGTTGAGCAGGCGCAGAGCACACCGTGGGCCCTGCGTAGATGCGTGCATGCATTCCTGGTGGAAGGGCTGTCCGGGGTCATCGCACTCAGCAGTTGTGAGGAGGGCAACTAAGATGCCCCTAACTTGTTACCAGAGCCTTAGGCGGGTGCCAGGCCACGTGGCTCACAGTTGAGGCTCAGCATTGCAGACAGGCTGTTGTCGTGGGCGCCGTCTTTCCTCCTGCCACTTGCGTTCTTGTGGGCAGATGGTCTGACGGCTGGAGAGAGGTGTATTTTTAGTTTGCCTCTTCTGCACTTAAGGACTGGTTTTATCTATTCGGAGCGACTGGGTTTGTTCTTCTTGGGGCCACCAGAAGGCTCAGACACTGAGTGACAAGGCTGCTTGGGCTGGGAGATAGGAGGCCCTGTCCTCAGCTGCCGTTGCCACCACGTGGAGGGAAACATGGCCCCACTCTCTTCTCTCGCCAGGTGGAATTATTTTTTTCTCTATGATGGCTCCAAGGTGAAGGAGGAAGGAGATCCCACCCGAGCTGGCATTTGTTATTTTTACCCTCCTCAGGTAAGCCACACCTCATCCTGCTGTTCAGAGGGGCTCCCCTGCCTTCAATGGTGACTTTTCATAACTGTAGAACTTTGCTGTCTTTAGCTAATCCAGGACACTGACATTTCTTCTGTCTTATTCTTTTGTTTTTCTGTCTTATTCTTGACATACTGGTCCTTGTTCTGGTCTTGAAATTCCTAGGCAACCAGTACTTCCTCTTCTCCAGCCCTCTGTTACCATCCTGATCTTTTTGTCTGCTTTTCTCTGACCCCAATTTATTGATCACCTCACTAAAAAAAAAAAAAAAAAAAAAAACCACACAAAATATTGTACAGAAAAGTAGAGTATCACGAACCATCATGTGTCGTCACCAGCACCAGTAATTATCAACACTTCACCAATCTTATATGGCCTACCTTCCCCCGCCATTATTATCATTATTTTCAGAAGCAGTTTGCAACAAATTCTAGACATTGTGTCCTTTTACCAGTACCAAGTGACATCTTTACTCAATTTTGTTATTTTAAACATTATCACACCTAACAAAAGTTACAATAATTGATAACAGTAATTGCTTAATACATCTAATATGCTGACTATATTCACATTTCTCTGTATCATCTTAGAGGATATTTAGTCTGTTGGTCCTTCCTGTCTGTCTCTCTCTGTCTTTCAGTCTCCCCTCTCTCATAATCAGTGTTCAAACAACGACCCCAAATTCTCTTTGGTTGTTTTACCCTTTAGGTCCCTTTTGTGACACTTTACAGTCACCCACTCATCCTTTTTTTTTTTTAAAGAGAGAGAGAGAGAATTTTTTTTTTTAATATTTATTTTTTAGTTTTCGGCGGACACAACGTCTTTGTTTGTATGTGGTGCTGAGGATTGAACCCGGGCCACACGCATTCCAGGCGAGCGCGCTACCGCTTGAGCCACATCCCCAGCCCCCACTCATCCTTTATTCCCCATGCCATTGAGTTATTGAAGAAACCAAGTCCCTGTGCGTAGACTGTCGGGGTGGCTTGCACTCTAGATTTGGCTGATGCCGTCCGCCTGGTGGTGTCATTTCATATCTCCTATCCACCATGCTTCCTTTAAATTAGTGGTCAACTTGAGAGTTTTGGTTAGGTTCATGTTCAGTTCTGTGGGTGGGTATTCTTCATAGCTGATGGGAACGTTCTCTGTGGCTTCACAGAACATCTGGCTGCCCTGCGGTCCAGTTAAGGCTGAGACTGATTAGGAGATTCTGTGTATTTGCTCATGTGATTGCCCGATGACTCGGGTGACCGGGATTAGTTCAGGCTGCTCAGGCCCCTCCAGCAGGGGATTTGAGTAGGAATGAGAGGTTTATGCTTCCACCCAAGTGGGTGCCTATGATCTTAGGAGCACAAATACAGTTCTGTACTGTCCTCTCATATTTACTAAGGGATTCTCTAACAGTCGGCCACCCTGGCAGGAGTTAGCAAACTTTGTGGGTGGTTTTTTATGGTACTGGGAATTGAATCCATGGGCACCTTACCACTGAGCAACATCCTCAGCCCTTCTATAACTTTTATTTTAAGGTAGGTTCTCACTAAGTTGCCCAGGCTGGTCTTAACCTGTGATCCTCCTGCCTCAGCCTTCCTAGTTGCTGGGATTACCAGCACACCTGGCTAGGGGCTGTGGCAGATTTTGTTAGGGTCCTAATGGTAAATGTTTAAGGCTTTGGATGCTACCCAAGAGCTTTGTCCCATGTTCTTTGTAGTTATTTTTTATTTATGCCACCCAAGGGCTTTGTACCATATTCTTTGTAGTTATTTTTTATTTATTGAACCCAGGGGAACTGAACCACTGAGCCACATTCCCCACCTTTTTTATGTTTTATTTGGAGACAGGTTCTTGCTCAGTTGCTTAGGGCCTCGCTAAGTTGCTGAAGCTGGCTTTGAACTCACGATCTTCCTGCCTCAGCCTCCATGTGCCACCATGCCTGGCTGTCGTTATTTTTACAACCCTTAAAAAATATAAAAGCCATTCATGGCCCAAGGATCATATGAAAACAGATGGTGGATGGGATTTGGCCTGCAGTGCTCAGTTGGCTCTAAGGAATGAACCAGGAGTTGAAGACTGTCAGCCATGCCGGGCGCGGTGGCACACGCCTGTAATCCTAGCAGCTCAGGAGACAGAGGCAGGAGGATCATGAGTTCAAAGCCGGCCTCAGCAATTTAGCGAGGCACCAAGCAACTCAGGGAGACCCTACCTCTAATAAAATTCAAAATAGGCCTGGGGACGTGGTCAAGTCCTGTGGTCAAGTGCTCCTGAGTTCAGTCCCCGGTACCTTAAAAAAAAAAAAAAGAATGTCAGCCTGGTGTCTAGAATCTGCTCCTCTCTCATAGACCCTGCTCGACCAGCAGGAGCTGCTGTGCGGGCAGATTGCCGGAGTGGTCCGCTGCGTCTCTGACATTTCTGACTCTCCTCCTACCCTCATCCGTCTTCGGAAGCTCAAGTTTGCCGTGAAGGTGGACGGAGATTACCTCTGGGTAAGTCTAAGCAGGCAGAGCCCCCTGAGGTATTAGGATGGTCAAGTTGAGACAGGCAGGCTGCTGTGGCGCTGAACCTAGACCCTCTCCCCCAGCCCCCATGTGCTGGGTCCAGTTGTCATCCACGTTTCCTGTGGCACTCTGCAGGTACCAAGGTAGTTCGGTGTTCTCCGACACATTTCTTTCCTTTTTGTTAGGTGCTGGGATTGAGCTCATCCCAGGCCCCGTGCATGCTAAGCACACGTTCTGCCACTGAGCCCGCCCTAGCCCCTCCACACATTTCTAACATACCACACCCAGCACATGGCTGATCTCTCTTTTCCTGAAACTTGGGCCCCTATAATGCACCAATAAAACAATGTGGAAAAGAATTGTTAGCTCTAATAGATTAAACGAGATTCAATTTTACCTCCTCAAGGGTTGCTAAATACAAAAAACAAAAATAAAAATCTAGTTAAAATATGATGACTGGGGCCACTGGTGGCCATGTTAGTCGCTCTGTATTGCAAATTGAGTTTTTGCCTCCCTTTTCTCCCCGTGCTCTTCACGCTGTCCACACTCAGTGACCCTAAGGCCTGAGACACTAATGTGCACATGTGAGGCTTCAAGGAACCCCAGGAATATTTTTTTCACCATAGACTAGTTTTGTCTGTTCTAGAACATCATGAGTGACACAGTACATCTTGTATAGTACTCTTTAGTGCTTCTGGTTTTCTGCTTATCATTTGTGAGGTTTCTCAAGTCTTACATCAGTATCCACTGCTTTTTTTTTTTTTTTTTTAAGATGTTTCTGGACCTTTATTTTATTTGTTTATTTATATTCAGTCCTGAGAATCGAACCCAGTGCCTCACATATTCTAGGCAAGCCCTCTACCACTGAGCAACAACCCCAGCCGCATTACTTTTTATTATTAAACTGTATTCCATGGTATGAATATGCCACAGTCTGTCTATTCATTCTCTTTTTGTTGGATGAAAACATTGCTAGTTTGGGGCAATTAAGAATAGAGCTTGCTGGGCGCAGTGGCGCACGCCTGTGATCCCAGCAGCTCCGGAGGCTGAGGCAGGAGGATCGTGAGTTCAAAGCCAGCCTCAACAAAAGTGAGGCTCCTGGAATTTTCTTTCTGTAGGTAAGGTGTATGTTGGATTTTATAAGAAACTGCCAAATTTTTTTTCAAAGTGGTTGTACCATTTTACACTCTCGCCAACAGGGATGTGGAGAGTTCCAATTCTCCACGTCCTCACTGACAGTGATGTCATTCCGAGTAATTTTAGGCATTCCTCTGGATGTGCAGTGGTATCTCATTGTGGCTTTCATATGCGTTTCCCTGCTGACTAATGACATCGAAGTTCTTCCATGTGCTTGAGGCCGTTTGAATGTCCTCCTCTGGGAAGTGTCTGTTCAAAGCGAGTGGCCAAAATTTTTTTTTTTAGTTGAATCCTAGTTCTTCCTATATCCTGAAAAACAGTTCTTTATCAGATATATATTTTAAAAATATTTTCTCCCAGTTTGTAGTCTGCCTATTTCTTTTTCTTTCTTTCTTTCTTTTTGGGGGGTGGGTGGGGAGTGCTGGGTATTGAACCCAGGGGCACTTTACCACTGAGCTACATCCCCAGCCCTTTTTATTTTTTATTTTGGGATAGTGTTTCACCAAGTTGCTTAGGGTCTCACTAAGTTGCTGAGGCTGGGCTCGAACTCGTGATCCTCCTGCCTCAGCCTCCTGAGCTGCTGGGCTTCCAGGCAGGTACCACTGCACCTAGTCCTCTGCCTATTCGTTTTCTTTGATGAGCAGATGTTTTTGATACTGACACATTCTTACAGCAGCTCTAGAGCATCTGCCTTCACTGGGTCTGATTCTGAACACCGGGTTCCTCTCCACTGTCTGTGTTTCTATCCAGCCTCTGTTGGTGTTGCAGAATTTTGAGGTGTTCCCAGTAAGACCAGGCAAACCCGCCTTCTCTTCAGCAGCATGTAAGCTCTTCTCAGTCTCTTGCTGCTTCATACAAAACTTTACATCAGTTCATCAAGTTGAAACAAAACAAATGTGCGGGTGTCTTAATTTAGAATTGCATCACCTATAGATAAAATTGGGGAGAATGGCTTCTTTGCTAAATTGTGTTTTTTTCCTTTTTTATTACCATAATACATTGATTTACTAGTATCTTCTTCTTTTTTAAAGAGAGAGAGAGAGAGAGAGAATTTTTTAATATTTATTTTCTAGTTTTCGGCGGACACAACATCTTTGTATGTGGTGCTGAGGATCGAACCCCGGCCGCAAGCTTGACAGGCGAGCGTGCTACCGCTTGAGCCACATCCCCAGCCCTGATTTACTAGTATCTTCTTAACTGTGTTTCAAAAAAGGTTATAATTTTGTCTATAAAGATCTTCCTCCTCTTTTGAGTGTTTTCTGAATAGGTATTTTATATGTTTTTATTGCTATCATAAATGGCATCTTTTATGAAATTAAATTTTCTAAATGTTTATGGATTGTGTGTAAAGATCAAATTTTTAAATTGTTTTTGTATGAAGTAGTCATTTCTAACATACCCCTAGCTATGATGATTTAATATAGACTGGTTTTAGATTTTCCTTGTATATACTTTTATCCTTTACATAAAAAAAACTTTATCTTTATAAAGAAATTTAGGTCTGTAATCAAGGGTGGATTATTTGTTATGGTGTGCTCAGGGTCAGGTTTGTTTGTTTCCATCTGGATATCCAGTTGTTCCAGCAACATTGTTGGAAAAACTCTCCTGTCCCTCTTGAATTTTTTGGGCTCCCTTGTCGTAGATCAGATGGGCATTTGAGAGGGGTCTACTTCCAGACACTGCGTTCTCCTCCACTGATCTCTGTGAAGGGTCTATGCAAGTACCGCGCTCTCTTGATTCTATAGCTTTGTAATAAATCCTGAAACCAGATATGTACACCTTGCCTGCGAGCAGCAGTAAGAAAGCGCGTCCCCAGGAGGGTCCTAATGGAGGGTCCCAGGAGCCTCATTCTTTTTTTTTTTTTTTTAAGATTTCTTTTAAAGATGGGCACAATATCTTATCTTATTTTTTTATGTGGTGCTGAGGATTGAACCTAGTGTCTCACAAGTGTGAAGCAAGTGCTCTGCTGCTGAGCTATAACCCCAGCCCCTAGGAGCCTCATTCTTAATTGCCCCAGACTAGCAATGTTTTCATCCAGCAAAAAGAGAATGAATAGACGGACTGTGGCATATTCGCACCATGGGATATGGTTTAATAATGAAAAGCAATAGATACTGATAATGTAATAGTTTTGAGAAATCTCACAAATGATAAGCAGCAGCCCAGAGCCATGAAGAGAATATATTAAATGTACTGTGTCACTCAGGATGCTCTAGAACAGGCAGAACTATTCTATGGTGCAAAAAACTCAGAACAATGGCTGCTGGGGTTGAAGGGGCTAGAGTTAACCAGAGGGGACTGTGGAGGAGCTTTCAGGGATGATAATATCCTCTAGCCTTATTCTTTTTCAAGAATAACAGCTTTGGGTGTTTTAGATCATTTGGGTTTCCATTGTAGGATCAGCAGGTTAGTTTTGAAAGAGCAGCTTCTGGGTTCTGATTGGAATTGCTTTTGACCCACAGTCCGTTAGAGGGGAGAAGCAGGCACTTCCTGTGTGCCAGACTCCTGTCGGGTTTTGAACACATCAGAGAACAGAATGTCCCCTGCTGCAGTACCTTCAGGGGGAATTTTTGTTTCTTTGTTTTTGGGTGGGGCTTGTTTGTTTAAATTCTGGTGCTGCACTCAGGACTGATTCCTAGAGGTGGAATTATTGGGTCAAAGAATACAAATGGGGCTAGCTCAGTGGCAAAGTGCTTGCCTAGCATGTGTGAGGCACTGGGTTTGATCCTGAGCACAACATAAAAATAAGTAGAGGTGTGCTGTCCATCTACAACTACAACAAAAATAAAAAATTAAAAAAAAAAAAAAAAAACGAACAGTTTAAGGCTCTTTAACGTTGGCCAGAGGGCTCTAAGGCAGGCATTGGTCTTGTAGGACTGAGCGCTGTGCTCAGCTCGAAGGGCTAGAACTGAGGGCCCAGTCAGCCGCCACCTTGAAGCGCTTCATCCAGCCGGAGAGACAGGCTGGCCATTCATGGGACAGTTTGAGTCCGTCCAGTGTCTGTAATAAAATCCAGATGAAGCAGCCAGTGTCCATACAGCAGCCCTCACAGGACAAAGAAGTCTTAGCAGAAGCGGCAGCAGGGAAGTGCCTGGACGTGGAGTGGGCCTGGGGGTGTGGGTGAAGCCTGGGTGGACGAACAGGAGGGAAGGAGGCACTTCAGGCCCAGCTGCATGGAGAGAGGGACAAAAGGTACTTGTTCGCCATGTGACCAGTCGGCTGCTGTGGAGGGTGTGGGCTCAGGGCTCCAGGAGGTGGACTGCAGGGAGCCAGAGCAGTCGCCGTGGGGGCCCTGGGTGCTGGGCCTCTGGCTTGGCCACAAGATAACGGAAGCACCTTCTGCCTGGCTTCCCTCTTCACAGGTGCTGGGCTGTGCCGTGGAGCTCCCTGATGTCAGCTGCAAGCGGTTTCTGGATCAGCTCATCGGATTCTTCCATTTTTACAATGGGCCTGTTTCCCTGGCTTATAAGGTACAACTGTGGTGTCTAGTCATGCTAAGCCTCTTCAGCAAGACATGTTCCCAGAACACAGCGCTTACCCACTGGGGCCCGATACTCTTCACATAGACCCTCAGTGTCCAGTGACCAGGTCAAGGGCCCCTTGAGCCCCCTCAGATGCCTATGTTCCTGAGTTCTTGTCACCTCTGCTTCCCCTGGGATGGTTAGATAGAGCAGGCTCTGGTCCCCCGCTTCCCCAGAAAGTGCCCTGGATCTGTAATGGGGCTGGATACCAGGAGGGGGGACTTCAAAACAGGCCCTCCCTCTGGCTGGTTTTCTGTGCTATGAGCAACATTCATGGTAGCTGCCAGAATCTGTCCCTCCAAATCTCAGACAGTGACCTCAGACTGTTTCTGTGACAGAGCCGTTCTCAGGAAGAACTAAGCTTGCAGTGGAACACCTTCATCCAGCGCGTTCTGAGCAACACTAGCGATCTGCACAAGATATTCAATTCCCTCTGGAACTTGGACCGAACCAAGGTACCTGCCTCACCCTCCTCACTCTGCATGCACAAGAGCAGAGCCTCTGGACACCGTCCAGAAGTGTTCCTTAGAGAATGCTAGAGAAGCGGCTGGATGGGTCACTCCCTGGCAGGGCGGCTGGGAAGCCTTACACGTGGCCCCTGTGCTGCTGCTCCTTAGCTGTGGAGTGGGCTGGGCCAGGCCACTTGCAGAGCCACCATGAAGGGGTGTCATGATCCCACCTTCACAGCTGCTCTGATGGTACGGTGAGGCTGGGTCTCAAATGACACCAAGAAAATACTCAGTAGAGGGAATACAGGCCAGTCGTGGTGGTGCATGCCTGTGATCCCAGTGACTGAGGAGGCTGAGGCAGGAGGATCTTGCATGTTCAAGGCCAGCCTGAGCAGCGTAGTGAGGTCCTGTCTCTAAATAAAAAATAAAGGTGTCTGGGAGTTTGGCTCAGTGGCCAAGTACCCCTGGGTTCAATCCCTGGTTCCCACTTGCCCTCCCACACACAAAAGGAGCACCATGTTGGTGTTGTCTCAGAAGTATTGAACTCAGGAACCCATAGGTCCCTTGCCAATCCACAGGTTCCATGTTACCATCACGAAGGCCAGGACTGTGACCTTGCTGTTTCTGAGAGGGAGACGGGGAGGTTCTGCCATCCACCAGTCTTGGGAGCTCATTGCAGCCCGGCTGCTCATGTGGCTGGTCTGACCACACCTCCCCCTTAAGAATGAGCCTTCTGAGCCCTGAGTGTCCTGCAGGAGCCTTCTTGGCCTCCCTGCTGTAGTAAGTGTGTCCTGCGCAGGGTGTGGCGCTGTGACTCTGCTTGACCTGGGGAAGGATTTTTCCTGGGGGACTGCAGTCTCAGGCCATGAAAAAATAGACGTAACTCCTTCACAGGGTTCTGCTCCAGGACTTGGCTCCATTCACACTGGGCTGTGACAGCTCATGGGCACTTGCAGGTGCTGGCCACCAAGCAGGCAGGGGGTGTTTAATAGGAGGAGGTTGTGGGGTTCGCGGGATGTTCTTGTCATTTTAGGAACTTATGAGCAGTTTACTCTTTTGGGTTTTTTTTTTTTTGGCGGGGGGTACCGGGGATTGAGCTCAGGGGCTCTCAACTACTGAGCCCCATCCCCAGCCCTATTTTGTGTTTTATTTAGAGACAGGGTCTCACTGAGCTGCTTAGCATCTTGCCGTTGTGGAGACTGGCTTTGAGCGTCCTGCCTCAGCCTCCTGAGCCACTGGGATGATAGGCAGGTACCATCGAACATGGCTGACAGTTGGCTCTTTCAAAGGCAGTGTAGCTGAGCTGAGTTGGCCTAAGGAAGGCCACGGTGCCTGTGTTTTATGTGACAGCATTGAGTGATGGGCTCTGCTCAGTGCCAGTAGGGCCTCTCCTCCCTGGGACTGTGCTGCAGAGTGCAGGGCAGACAGGTAGGTTTTGCTGACTCTGTGACCTGCATTTGGAGGGCATGCTCTTCTCTGTTGCTGCCACCTGGTCTTAGTATTGGTAGTCAGGGTCTCCTGAGTGACCCACTTTGTCCTTTAGGAACAGGCATAGGCCATATTTGCTGCATCTTCCAGCTCCCAGAAATGCTGCCTTGTGCTAAGAACGTGGTGTTTTGTGGCATCAGCAGTTGTGGGTATGGAGAGACAGAGCAGAGCCATGGCACGACACCACCTTTTTCCAGCCTTGGAGTTAGGACCTGCCCGTTTGTCCTGTGCAGCCTCTTCCCTGGTCTCCTGGGCTGGTTGTGCGCATGCTTACTGGCGGCTGTGGTCTTGTCCGTGCAGGTGGAGCCGCTGCTGCTGCTGAAGGCAGCTCTCATCCTACAGACCTGCCAGCGCTCGCCTCACGTACTAGCTGGGTGCATCCTCTATGAAGGACTGTGAGTGATCCTGAGCCCCCTCCTCCACCCACACCCTCTGCTGCAGAACTGCCCACACAGTGCCTGCCGGGCATGGGCAGGGAACTCGGTCTCTGGCCAGTCTATATGCGCTAGTTTGGCAAACAACAGGTAGCTGAGGTTTGACTTGGTGTCTGTCCCCTTCCTGGGGTACATCTGGGACTTGGAAGGTGTTGTGCCCAGGAAAGGAGGGGGCTGTGAGAGGGATCCACGTGGTTCTCAGTGGGGCCTTGCCAGGGTCTAGTGCCAGCATGAAGTCCCCAGGGTTGGCCGGCCAGCCAGCCTGTGAGCAGAAGGGTCCCGGAAGTCTGCCGTGGCCTTCCTCCTGCTGCCCAGAGGACCCTGTGGCTTTGCTGCATTCAGCTTGCCTGTGCAGAGCAGCCATACACACCTTTGCCTAGCTCCTTCCAGCCTCGTGGCTAGGTCTGCATCCTGATTGGCATCTGGGTGTCCTCATCTCCCTCACATAGTTGGAGGGCTTCTTCCTGAGCCTAAGTGCCTGAGGCTCTCTATACTCTCCTGGGCCTCTCCTTCCAGAGGCTTTGCTCTCCCAGCAGAGTGGCCAGGGCCTGGAGCTCCCTGCCAACCAGGTGGCTGCATGGCCAGGGATGCTCGGACACTTCCAGATGAGCTCTGGAGGCCTGGCTCTGGGCTTGCCAGTGACCTGATCCTGCTTCTGTCCCCAGTGCTGTGGCCTTGGGCAGGCTGCTTAGCCTCGGTTTCCTCTCACGGGAAATGGAGACCCTCTGTGGGCCGTGCAGTGAGTCGCACGTGTGGCAGGAGGAGGTGGTTCCAGTGCTGGCTGTCCCTGGCCCCTTCCCTGTTCTCAGCAGGATGGCCGTGCCATGGTTTGTAGGGCTTTCAAGCTCCCATGATAACTCACTCTCAAAGATGATATTTTGCATTTTCTACGTATTTATTTTTAAATTATATGACCGAATATATGGATGCTCTTATTGTTTAAAAAAAAAAAAAAAAAAGAAATCCTCCAGCACAGAAACAGCAGAGCACAAAGCCCCTGTCTCAGTCCCCCACTCAGCCCCTCGCAGTCAGCAGTATGCGAATTTCCCACGGCCACACACAGACACATGCATTGATTTTTAAAAATTTTTTTCTATTGTAGATGGACACACCTTTATTTTCTTTTTGTTTTTTTAATGTGGTGCTGAGGATGGAACCCCATGCCTCATGGTGCTAGCCAAGTGCTCTACCTGAGCTACGGCCCCAGCCCACAGGCGTTGATTTTGTCTTTCTGCTCTCTACAGAAGGGGGCTCGCGGGCCCCTGGGCTTGATGTAGCGTGGAGGTTGCTCCGCCAGGCCCCGTGGTCCGCCTGCTCTGTAAGGGCTATGGTTTTGATGTTCTGGCTGTGCCACAATCTATGTAATGTCTCTGATTTTCACGGATAGTTGAGTCACTTACTTGTGTTTTTGAACATATTTCTCATTTCCCGGTAATTCACGTCCTTTTGCGTAGGTTCTCCTACAAGCCTGGTCCAGGGGTCAGGTATGCTAACTATGGATAGGACCCCCAGAGTAGCCTCTGTGAGGGCTTTACTAATTGAACCTCTGCCAGCCATGTCCCCAGGGCCCTTGACAGCAAGGAAGGATGGGCTCCTTTAAACCCAGAGGTCTCAGTGTGCTGCTTCTCACGGTGCTCCTGTTCCTGTCTCACCCCCAGGATCGTGAGCACCCAGCTGCAGCCCTCGCTCACGGCCAAGGTCCTGCTTCACCAGCCTGCACCTCGGGACCAGGTATGCTGAAGCCCGCCCTCCTGGCCAGAGTGCCTGTCCCGAGCTGGGGGCTGACTTTGAATGCCAGCTGGGCCGGGGCACTTGTGTCCCTGTGTCTCACCAGGACCCCTTGGCTGTCAGTGTGGGTCCCTCCAGAGAGGAGTCCTTGGAGAGGCAGAAGTCTCCTTCTGCATGCTGGGCTGGGATGGCTTTTTTCTCCACCCGAAGTGGGACTCTTGAGATTTTCCCCCAGGACGGCTGTCATGTCAGAGAGATGTCAGGGTTTTCTGGACCTCACTGTAAAGGACGTGTCCTTAGGAGGACCTAGGAAAACAGCAACTCCTAAAACACTTCCATTTGGTGGTCATTTAATTGTGCTGCTAGTAAGGACAGTCCGGCAAAGTCCCTGAGAGTGATGTCACCCACAGTCGAGCTGCAGGAGGTAACTGTCGCCAGCTCTGCCAGATTTTCTTCTAGTCCTTTTAATTTTTTGCCATTCCAAGGATTGAGCCCAGGAGTACTTTGCCACTGAGGCACACCCTAGCCCTGTTTGTTTATTTTTTTGAGACAGGGTCTCACTGAGTTGCCTAGGCTGGCCTTGAGCTTGCTGTCCTTCCTCAGCCTCCTGAGTTGCTGGGATCACCCCTGTGAAATCAGACTTTTAAAGTGTTAGTGGGCTCCGTCCAGGCTCCTCACCCCTATTGGGATGTCCGTCAGCAGAGTCCCTGTGGTAAGCAGTTGATGATGGGGACTTTATGGAAACCAGTCCCTTTTCCTGACACGCAGCTTCTCAAGATCCACACTAAGAAAAGACTAACTAGTAAACAGGTTTCCATTCTAAACAATCACAGTAGGATTTGTGAAAGTGAAAAATCAGGTGCCGCTTGACTGTCTGCAGGATGTGGCTTGCTCTGGACCAGGGGCCAGATGCCTGCTAGTAAAGCTTTATTGAACTGCCGTCAGCTCCTGCAGCAGGGCCAGCCGCTGGGGCACAGCCACGTGGCTCAGGAAGCTGGAGAGTGGTTGTCTTGCCCTGTCCAGGAAAGTATGCTCAGCACTGGTCTGAGGTGGGGAGACGGTCAACTTGTCCATGCAAGTTTACGCTTGATGAGATTTTAGCAGCCATTGAAAATGGCCCGAAGAACTGCGTGTTAGTGTTTAAAGTGGAAAAATCAAATTTTATGTCTCAAAAGTATAAAAAAACCCACAAGGACTTAAAAGAAAAAAATGCTTAAATACGCTAACAGTATTATTTGCTTGAAGATGAGGGATTATATGTTATTTTTTTTTAAAGCATTTTTGTCTAGAATGAACTTCCGTGTGGCTTGGTAACCTCAAGCAAAAGCATGGCTTTAAGATTCCCAGCAGAGAAAGCCAGCCACGTCATTTCACATGAGTCATTTTGGCTAGAGGAGCAGTCTGTGTTGTGTTTTGGTTTCGTCTTGTTTTGGTGGATCCTTTTGGCACTTTTAGGTTGAGGTTTGAGAAAAAACCTTTCAGTTTCTGGCCTTGATCTTGGACCAGAATAAGCAGGAGATGTGTCTGTCTTCTAGGGCGAGGGTCACAGGCCTGCCCCGTGTCTGCTGTGATGGACTTGGTGTGAGTTCTCGTTGGGATGGGGGCACGTGTGGCTCCTCTCTAGAATGTGAAGTCCCCAAAGATGTAAAGGAACACAGACCCCCACTTGTTTTTCCTGTGGAAAGACAGGACTGAGCTGGGCCTGAAGCTGGTGGGCGCTGCCTGGCAGCCTGAGAGGCACAGACCCCGCCTCCGCTCAGACGTGGCAGGAGCCAGCAGCTTGGGGGAGCTTCTGTTCCATCTGCCAGGCTCTTGGTATGTGGCTGGGACAAGCTCCCTGGGCTTGGCCAGGTCCTGTGAGCAGATGGCACAGGTTCCTCATGGTCAGGTCAAGAGGAGCACGCGGCGCCCCGAGCTGACCTGTGTGCCTGTTTGTTTTCAGAGACTCTCCACAGCAGGGGCCGCCCCACAGGAAGCGGGTAAGTGGCGTGGTGGCATTTGGGAAAGGCACTCTTGTACGCCGCCTTTCACTGGACAAGCCACGTAAAGGCCACCAGTGCCATATGTTCTTTTCCTCTGCTCTGAAGATTAGGAAAATGGGTCTGGTAGAGCCTGGGGAACAGGTAGTTGCCCTTCTGAGTCCTGATTGTCAAGCTGGAGGTCCAGGCGCGTCCTCCGGCTCCCTGCGTCAGACCCTCCCCAGCTCAGTGTTGTGACACCGCATGTTCAGGTTCTAGGGGCTGGCGATGGGGAAAGGGTAAGGAAGGCGGAGACTGCCCAAAGGCCCTTTTGCAGGATACAGAGGTGTCCCCAGAGGACTTGGTTTCATTTTGAGCTCTACTTGAGGGCTGATCCGTGTCAGTCGGAAGCGTTTTTTCCTAGCTTGTGTCTTTTTCTCAGTAAGGGCCACTCGACTTTCTTCCACTGACCGTCTCCCTGGCCCACAGCTGGCAGTAGCCTTGTCTGCACAGGCTCTTTCCTTGCTGGTCACAGAAATTGAGCTACAGTTTTGTGGCTTTTTGTCTGGCTGGGGATGCATTTCCAACGCTGCTGTCCAAGCCTGGGGGTGGGGGGCAGGTGGAGGTTGGATGCAGCAACCCAAGGACAGTCCCTGCCTCTGTTTCCCCTGGCCGTGCGGAGAGCTTTCCCACGATGCTTTGCAATTCCAGAAACAGCGTTCCCCCCGAATGTTCTGATCACACCCGTCTTCGTGACGGAAGAGGAAGCTGTGAGCCTCCGAGAGTTCCCAGCGGAGCGGGTGCCTGGGTAGGTGAGGAGCTCACAGGGGTTCATCTTGCAGCCCCTGAGACAAACCTGGGACTTTCACCCTTCCTCAGCCCTCCTGCTCCTACTCTGACCTGCTCGGCTCCATCTGTAACTGCAGGTGCTGGTCACAGGGGTGTGGTGTGGTTAAGAGGACAGTGGGTCCCATGTCCCAGACCTCTTCCTTATCAGCAGGGGACTTTGAGGAAGTCCATTCCCTGCCTGAGCCCCAGCTTATTCATCCATCAAGTGGACCCCATAATGTGTGTGTACAGCTCCCAGTAGAGGGCCTGACACACAGGAGACTCTCTGTGCGGGGGGCTGCCGTGTGCAGTAGGTGATCCTGTCGTCACTGCATGGAGCACCAACCCTGGGCGTTGTCTTCCTTCACTCCTGGGGTTGGTTTCTGTGGGCCCAGCTTCCACTCCTCCCGGGCCTGTCAGGGGTCACTGCTTCCCTCCCCTTTCCACTGCTGGTCTTCTCACACCCACTGCCCTCTCCCTAGCTCTCCTACGCCTTCAGCCCGACTCCAGGACACTCCGGCTCAGCACGCTACAAAGAGTCGGGGCACGTCTGCCCCAAAGGAACATGCCACCAGGCACGCGGGATCTGTTTCCTGTATGCCAGTGACCACACCAGCGCCTCCGAGCCCAGGGGGAGCCTGGCCAAGTGGCAGGCAGGAGAATGGGCATGTGCCTGGCCGGGAGCTGGAGCCCCTTGGGTCTGCGGGACTGCGTAGCCTGGTCCAGAGCCAGGGTCTTGGCCTCAGCTGCTCGCTGCAGGAGTCAGGCTTTCCCGAGGGAGAGCTGGACTTGTCTGAAGTCCACATTCCAGAAGCTCATGAAGAAGGACCGTCTTCAGGCCATCTTGCTTTCCCACATGTGTGTGTCCTGGGTGGCAGAGGTCCCTGCAGCCAGGAACCTGGGAATGGTGCCAGCAGTTTGCAGCCCACAGTGCCGGAGGACTCAGCTGTCAGCAGCTGCTTCTCTCCTGCCCCTCCTGAGACACTCACCCAGAACGGAGTCCTAGAACAGAGCGAGGACCTTCCTGCCACCAGTGGCCACACCCTCGTTCCTGGAGCAGATCTTCTCCCCAGAAGGACCAGCAGACCCTTGTCACCGCCTTGCCCAGATCCAGGGCAGAGAGAGACTGAGCTGTCTTGCGGGGAGCAGGGTGTGGCTCAGGGTGTCGACGGGGTCCACAGGAGCCTTGAGGGCCCTGGATTGGAGGGCAGTTCAAACTCAGCCAACCCTCAGGGTGACAGGCCCTCTGCAGACAGAGCGGACTGCTTGCTGGCCGCAGCAGGGTCCCACACGGGACTTGTGCAGATGAACCTGTACACCCACAGCGTCAAGGGCCTGGTGCTGTCCCTGCTGGCTGAGGAGCCGCTGCTGGGAGATAGTGCCGCCATTGAGGAGGTGGTGAGTGTCTCCAGAGCCCCTCCCCAGCCCTCTGTCCTCTCCCTTCCTGCTAGAAATAACGGGCAGGCCACTCCTCCCCTAGCGGGCTCAACCCGCGCAGGGCCTGTCTCTCTGCAGCTGGGCCGAGGGTCGGAGCTGTGTCTGGGGTCTCCTGGGGCAGTGGGGGATGAGCACACGGTGCAGGGCAGCTGCAGGGGTACCCAGATGTGGCTTCTCTCCCACTCCCACTTCCACTTCTTCTGGTCTCAGTGGCTGGGGTCCCAACTCTCACTCTCCAGGGTGGTGCTGCCCCCTGAGCCTCTGCTTCCTCATCAGTAGCCCAGGGGCAGCGAGATGGTACAGGCAGGGGTGGTGCAGGGCCACTGTGCCACCCCTGTGCTGGTCTGGTTTCCTGGCTGCACAGCTCCAGGTTGCATGCATGTGGAATCTGCTCTGCAGGGGTTGCACCCCGGGAGTCCCCTAGAAACCCTGCACTCTCACCTCAGCCCCACCACTACACACAGTGACCCACTATGCCTTCCTAGAGGGCCTGGGGCATCTGAAGTCCTAACTGGCTCTGGAAGGTTCCTCTGCAGTCACTGCATCATCCACACAATGCAATGTGAGCTGACCTTCTCCGGGGCCTGGGCCCACGCTGGAGATTCAGTTGCTATAGTAACAGCCGTGCTTTGGTTGGCAGGGAAAGTGCAGCAGGAGGAACAGCAGGTTGAAATTGCTGCAGGACAGTGGTGTCCTGGGGCTTGTTTTTATTCTTAAACCTATATTATCCCAGGCCCATCTTATTAGCATGCAGGGCTTGTGACCCTCCACAAATGAGCAAGTCACCTTGGAGGTGGAGGATGGGAGGAGGGAGGCTGCACAGAGCTGCCAGCAAGCACCTGCTCCTCTAGAGCTGCCTGGCTCATCTGTCCCCTTTCCTCAGACCCCAGAGTCATGGCTCGTGTGCGTCCCATGTCCACGTTCCCCACAACTCTGAGTGACTCCTGCCCCTCCTGCGACATCGAGGAGGACTGGCGCTGCAGCCTCATCCCCCCAGGTGCCCTGGTGCTCAGGGCCTGGCCCACAGTACCAGACCTTGGGATCGTTGTTCTGGAGGCCTGGTGTGTGGGTGTAGTAGACTGGGCAGATCTCTTTCTACTCTGCTCCCAGCCCCACCCCAAGGAAAAAGACCGCCCAGACTGCTGAGAGGGTGTGTGCTGCGCTCGCCTGTGCTGAGCACGCTCTCCCTCTGACTGCAGCTAAGCTCTGCACGGTTCCCCCAGGTCATGGCTCCCTTCTCAGGGTAAGAGCTCTGAGCCTGGCAGAGGTAGAAGCCTCATTGCAAGTGGCGGCTCCAGAGTTCTTGCCAGCTGCTTCTTCCTTGTCTCAACCTCTCTGCCCTTGTCTTGATAGGTTGGAAGGGGGTCATCGAGGCCATCCACGTTGTTATGACAACAGCCTCCATGATCGGGTATCTGGAGGAGGCTTGGTGCTGTCTGGGCCCCAGGAAGTGGACAAGCTTTGTGAAAGAAGAAAAGCTCGACTTTTCTAAAGGAGTGTGTGTGTGGGGGGGGTGACTGACTTTGACCAGCCTGATGGTTGGAGAGGGGGTTGTTCATCAGAACTAAGGTCTCCCTTATAATCAGGAGAGACCTTTCAGTACCTTTTGGTCCCCGCCCTGCGGAGAACATACTTGACCTGATTTCCCTGCAGCCTGCTGCTGCCGTCTGGGAGGCCAGAACCCTGCAGAATGGTCCAATACAGCCAGATGGAATAGCGAGCGCACCCCCTTTGAAAGTGTGCCTTGATTATGTCACATGCCACTAAGGTGCCTTTGCGTCCTTTTGCCAGCCTATCTCTTGGTGAATCAATTTCGAGCTCTCTAGGTTTGCAGGGGGTGGGAAGAAGGAACAGCCAGGAGGCCGGGGTTGGGGTGGCTTCAGAGGGAACCCAGTGGGTTCCCACTAGGGGGCAGCACGGAGCCTCGGCTCAGAGCCCAGGGTAATCTCATTGCCCTTCAAATGCAGTGATGAGGTAAATTATTCATCGCTCCATTAGGACAGTGAGCTGTGTGCGTGGGTCGTACGGTCGGGTGAGTTTCACGAACTGCCCTGTGGACAAGCACGCCCCTCCCCCACAACAGGAAACTGGTGCTTCTGGGTGAACTCCGGCCTGCCTGCTGCTTCCCCAGGGCACATTGTGAGCGTCCAGGAATTGCCAGCTCTGTGTCTCCCGGGCTGTCCTGAGGACTGCTCTGTGAATCAGGGGCTGGGGAACTTGTTACACCCAGAGCCGGAAAGCGGCTTTGTGCAGCTCTCAGTCCTGCATATCGTGTGAGAGCTGCAGGCCACAAGTGAATGGGGGTGTGGTCGAGCACCACAATACTCATTCATCTGGACATGGGGACCTCATATGTTTCCATGCACAGTGTCATTCAGGTGACTTTTTCCCAACCAAATGAAAACAACCCATCCTTGGCTCTCAGGCTGTGCAGAAGCAGGCAGGGCTGAACTGAGCCCAGAGCCCAGTCTGTGGAGCATGGTTGAGCATGAGCGCTCTCTCTTACCTGTGAAGAGTTGTCCCCGTGGCCTCTGACACAACAGACATCCTACCGAGAACTGTGCACAGTTAAGTGGTTTTATCTTGAGTACAAGTTAGAAGATTCTGGAAGCAGAGCTCCAGGCCTGTAGGGAAAATGGGTTTTGACATGGCTTTCTTTTCTGTTGTCCCTCCCTCTGGGCACCAACTCAAGTTATGAGGGATGGCTGTTGGCAGGTTCCCAGGGTCCAGAAACTTCCGACAGAGCTGTGCCTTCAGCTCCTGGTGGACGCTCATAGGTGCCCACATAGACTCCCATGCACACACCTGTTCCAGAGCCAGGCTCGTTAGCACACAGTGCTGTTAGGTATCCCAGAAATCTGAACACAGAGCCCGTACTTGTCATTCCTGAGCACATATCCTTTTGTTGAACTCTGCACCTCAATTTAAACAGAGCACAAAAGTGGAGAGTGCCCAGCACTGGCCGTGCCCATGTGTTCACCTCGCAGGTGTCTGCCGAGCACCTGCCGGGAGCCAGGCTCTCTCTTGGGCATTGGGTGCAAAGATGAGTGTGTGAGATGAACCATGCACATCAAACCTGTGGACTCCACATGGCATTCTAGGTCATTGGAATAGAAAAACTCATCTGACCCCAGTGCACGACCAAACACTTGAACTCCGCAGCATGCTCTCCAGGAGATGCATTTGTATCTCTGCACTTTTTGCGTGCCCCTGGTTTTTTGTTGAAATAGTCCATTGGCGAGTTGTGTGTGCACGTGAAAGATCCCATTTCATAATTTCTTTCAGTACTGGCGTTGAACCCTGGGGTGCTCCACCACCAAGCTACATCCCCAGCCCTTTTTATTTTTCAATTTTGGGAAGACGTTTCACTGAGTCGCAGAGGCTGGCCGCAGGCCTCCCGCGTTGCTGGGTTGCAGGTGTGCGCCACCAGGTCTGACTGTGTCCCGCTGCTTTGAAGATGGGCATGTTCAGTTTCTGGACTGTATGAAACTGTCCTGCCAGAGGCGCTCTAGGGTGCACAGAGGACTGTGTCTGGGCTGTTTCTCCAGCGCACGCACCAGTCAAGTGGTGTTCTCATTCTGCACATGAACAACAAATGGAGCCTAGAAAATTCTGTGGCTTGCCCTGGTCATCTGGCTGGGAGGAGAGGGAGCCAGGATGTCCTTTGCCTGGGAACTACCCAATGCTCAGGAATAGTGGCCTTCTTGTGGCTGAAGCAGCCCCAGGAGGCCCATTTCAGCAGAGTCTGTCAGGACATGATTGATGTCCGTCCAGCCCTGAATGGGACTTGAAGAACCCTGCACAGCAGTTAGGGTGAGGAGAGCAGCCCATGCTGCAGCACTAGGATTAAAGCATCCAGTACTATTTATGGTTTGATCCCATAATTGTTATATAAAGAATAATTTACAGGGCTGAGTGACACCTATAATCCCAGCAGCTCAGGAGGCTGAGGCAGGAGGATTGCTAGTTCAAAGCCAGCCTCAGCAATAGTGAGGAACTAAGCAACTCAGTGAGACCCTGTCTCTAAATAAAAGACAAAATAGGGCTGGGGATGTGGCTCAGTGGTTGAGGGCCCCTGAGTTCAATCCCTGGTACCCCCTCCCCCCCAAAAAAAGTATAAATAGAGCAGTGCAGTCCAGTGTGTTCAACAGTTTTTACACACTGCTGCTCCACCAGGAGTTTTGAAAGCACAGGTGCCTGAGCCTCCCCTCCTGTGGGCCTTCCTCCTCTGAATCACCCAGCACAGAAAGCCACACTTGTCAGCCCTTCCGGGAGTGGCACATTCTGAAGGCACCAAAGTACTTAGCTCCCTGTGCCCACTGTGGGACTCCACAAGGCCACGTGAGAATCTCCCGCTAGTGGTCCCAGGCCGTCTATGTTAAGGACCCCTGGGAGTCGCCAATGAGAGACACGCGGAGGGAGTTGGGGGGGCACCCGCGGCGGTTGAGGACCGGTGAGATCGTGAGCAGCTAACTTGTTAAGTTTAGCTGGACACAATACCTTCATTTATTTTTATGCGGTGTTGATGTGGGAACCCAGGGCCTCCCACGTGCTGGGCTGCTGGGCAAGCGCCCTACGGCTGAGCCCCACCCCCCATGAGCAGTTGTTCTCTGCTGTTTTTTTCTTTTTAAATTCCTTTTTACTCACTTTTCCTTTCCTATTTTTCTACACTATGATCCTTTCAAACATCAGAACATAGGGTGCAAATACTTCCTTAAAAGCCGCTAAAGCGCCGCTCAGTTCATTTTTGCCTAATCAGGCAGCCGCTGGGAGCTCCTGGCAGGATGAATTTTAAACCAAGTCCAGGGCAAACCCACGGCCCTGCCGGCCGCCCGTGGTCCCTGCAGCCCCGACCTCTCCCCGCCCCCTGCAGTACCGCAGCAGCCTGGCGTCCCTGAACGGGCTGGAGGTGCACCTGGAGGAGACGCTGCCGGCCGAGGAGGCGGGCCCCGCCCGCAGCACCTACACCTTCACGCACTACGACCGCGTCCAGAGCGTGCTCTCTGGTAAGGGCCGCTGGCGAGACCCGGGGCCCCTCCAGGGTGCGCAGCCCCGGGACCTGCGGTGGCGGGTGAGGTGCCAGGCTCACCTGGCAAACACTCCTTCCCTTGCTTGTCCTTTTTTGGGGGGAGTGGAGGGGGGCTGGTGGTTTCCCATTTTGAGAGGCGTTCACACGTGGGCAGGTGTCTCTGAGGTCTACCCCACAGTTTTGGGATCTCTGTGTAGGAGCCGGTGTTACTCCTGGGGCCCCATAGGCCTGCCCCCTGCACCTGGTCCCCGCCCCCGTCATGGCCCTGAGCCCGGCACCACTCCAGGTCCCGCACAGGACTTAGGGCCACGGGAGGAGGGGTCTGCTCTTCACCATCTCTGTCTTCTGCAAGCGAACCTGCCACAGGCGGCCACCCCCCAGGACCGCCGCTTCCTCCAGGCCATCAGCCTCATGCACTCGGATTTTGCCCGGCTGCCCGCGCTGTACGAAATGACCGCCAGGTGAGCCTCCCCGATGCCCCGGAGCACCTCACCCCCAAAAGCCCATTCTGATTACTCTCTCCAAGGGCTCCCTTTACCTGTTTCATCACTGCCACCTCCATTCCCAGGCAGTCAACATGATAGGGCTTTCCTGGGTCCCTCCCTGTCATGGTTCTGTGCCTGTTCCTAGGGAGGAGGCTGGCTGTTCGCTGGCCACAAGTGGTATTGAAATAGTGTTGCTCTCTTCCTAATTAAAAAAAAAAAACAAACAGCTATAGGGGCTGGGTTGAGGCTCAGTGGTAGAGCAATCGCCTAGCATGCATGAGGCACTGGGTTCTATCCTCAGCACCACATAAATGTAAAATAAAGATATTGTGTCCACCTAAAATTTAAAAATAAATATTTAAAAAAACCAGCAATAAAAGCATTCATAGTTGGCCACTTGGCACACACCTGTAATCCCAGCATCTCGGGAGACTGAGGCAGGAGGATCTTGAGTTCAAAGCCAGCCTCAGCAACTTAAGGAGGCTCTAAGCAACTAAGTCAGACCCTGTCTCTAAATAAAAATATAAAAGGCTGGGATGTGGCTGAGTGGTCAGTGCCCCTGGGTTCAGTCCCTGGTACCAAAAATAATAATAATAATAATAATAATAAGCACGTCAACTTCTTAGAGACCTGTGATGTGTGCTTTCTCCCTCAGCCGTCACACACCCAAGAAATAACCACATTTCTGAGTTTGGTGTGCTACTGCAGTTTTTATTTTTATTTTAAATGCATTAGTATCCTTCTAGGAAATAGTGTTCTCCTAGTGCACTGTTTCCTGGTTGCTGTTTCTCATGGTCGCACCTCTTGAGCACATCCCTGCCAGTAGAAACAGTCTGCCAATTATTGTAATTTGCAGTGTGAGGCAACCTAATTGTTTTTTCTTTCTACACGCTTCTGTTAGGAAACTGTAAGCAGGAAACAAGGCAGGTGAGAGGGTCACAGTGGGAGTGTCCTTGTAATGATTTGGGTCATTTTTGTATTGTCTTTTCTGTGTGTGGTATTGTGGCTTGGACCCAGCGGGGCTCTACCACTGAGCTACATGCTAGCCCCCTTTATTTTTTATTTTTTTAAATTGGAGGCAAGGCTTTGCTAAATTGCTGAGGTCTCACTAAATTACTGAGGCTGGCCTTGAACTTGTAATCCTCCTGCCTTAGCCTCCCAGGCCGCTGGGATAACCAGTGTGTGCCACCATGCTGGCTTTTTCCCCATTTTGCAGATGAGGAAGTTAAAGCACATATAAGATCAGCCACTTACCGCAGGGTCACCTTCTTGTTCTGTGGCAGGGCTGGGATTTGAACTTATGGTTCTGAAGTGCACATTGTTCCCCTCAGGTTTCAGCTGGGGGCAGTGTGGGCAGGTGGGGCCATGGGCCCTGGGCCCACCGAGGCACAGGTTTCTTGGCAGGGATGACGTAACCGTCTCCTACCTCGGTTGAGCACCAGGTATTTCCCTGCCTGGTGCCGCTGGGCTGGCGTTTCTGTCCTCCCACCCTAGTGCGTCTTCCTGCTGTAGCTCAGGGCTGCCCCACGGGCCACCTGGATGTGATCTGCATCTGCAGTCAGTGGCTGGGACCTGCTTGTGCTGGGGCGTGTGACGTTCTGTGGGAGGTGGCAGTGAGTGAAATGTCAGCATCTGCTCCACCAGCTGCTGGGGGCTGCAACATGCCACCTGCCTTGGAGCCAAGAGGGCCTTGACGCTGTAACGTCACACGCTGGGAGGTGGTCTTCCTGCTGGTGGGGGCAGCAGCCGCCTGTCTTGAACACTTGCTGTGTGCTGAGAAATTCACGTCTGTATTTCTACAATGTGACCTTTAAAACACCCTCAGTGTGGGGAGGCCATGTCCTTGGTGCACAGGAGAGCGAGGACTCAGAAAGGTGGTCTCAGCACAGGGCACACAGCCAGGGAGCAGCGGGGCTGGGATCAGCGCCAGGTGTGTGTGATCAGGCCCCCGTTGTACCTGCAAGGCCCTGGCGCCTCCCACAGCTGTGAGGCGCCCGCACTGCTGTTCCACAGAGGCCAAGACTCCCTCGCTCCCTCAGGCCCCTGGGGTCACCGTGGGAGGAGCCAGAGGAGGGAGCCCATGAGCCCTGAGCCTCCCCTTCATGATGGATCTGGGGAGACAGGCCAGTGGGGAACTAGGTGGAGATGGAAGGAAGCAGGAGCCGGGGGTCACCAGTGGGGCCTCCTCTGTGCTGTGCCCCTGTCCCTCCTCTTCTGTGTCCCCAGGTTTCTTGCTGCCACTGTCGCATCCCCCTATCCTGTAACCATGCTCCCCCAGCCCATCTGGCTGTCCCTAGGTCCTCCCACCTTCCTCCTATGCTGCCATTGCATCACTGGAAAGGAGGGCAGCTGGGCCCCTGCGCCAGGTGTCCAGGGGGACAGTCCTGCCACTCCCGAGGCTGACTTGAGGAGTGAGCAGAGGCTCTGGGAACGGCCGAGGGCCGCAGGGAGGCCGCCCTTCTGCTTAAGTCTGTAGCTGCTCCTGCTGGCCCTGGGTGCAGCCCTTCCCGGCTGCCGTGGACTGTCCCAGCTCCCTAGGAGTTGAGAGAAGGGAGGATGGCCATTGGCACTGAGGCTTGTAACTCAAGTGAACAGAGTTCCAAGCCACATCAGATGACACCCCAGCCACTGGGTGGGCCCTGTGTGGGCTGCGAGGCCCAGGGCACCACGGGGCTGCTTCCCTTCCTTCCCCAGGAACGCCTCCACAGCCGTGTTCGCTTGCTGCACCCCCGCCCAGGAGACCTACTTCCAGCCTCTGGCAGCCGCGGCCCGGAGCTCCGGCTTCCCCAGCCCCGAGGACAGCGCCTTCAGCCTCCCCGGCCGAGCCAGGCAGAAGCTGCTGAAGCACGGGGTGAACTTGCTCTGAACTGTGTCTGCAGCCACAGGGTCATGAGGAGCAGTGACCTTGAACAGTACCAGCAAGGAGAGCTCTGCCCTCAGTGGGGCTTGTGCTGTCTGCTCCTCGTGGAGTGCCCCGTTCCAGGGAAGGGGTCCCGAGTGTCACTCCCTTCCCAGCCTGGGCTGTGGGTAAATGGGGGTCCTCTGGGTCTGCAGATGTGGTGCAGTTTGGTAAGCGCCCTCTTTGGCCATGCGGGGCCAGGATGGCTGCTAGGTCCTTGTACCAAAGAAGCTCAGGGTTGGTTGTTTCCCTGTCACCCTGGGTGGAGGCTTCTGATGTCCCTGCCACTGTTCATCCCAGCCTGAAGGGTGCTGCAGTCTGAGTTGGCATTGTATTCTAGAACCTAATTGTCCCCAGTCCAGGGTGTTTGTTCAACCCCATCACAAGGTGGGCAGGGTGAGGTGTCCCGATGAGGAGTGGGGGGTCTGTTACCAGTTGTCCCTCCTCATTTCTCAGGTCTCGCCCTCCTCCAGGGAGGGGCTACGGGGGGAGGGCTCCCTGGAGGGGGCTGCGCAAAGCCCTGCGCTGGTCCTCAGTCTGACGGTGCCAGAGGAGCCCCGACTGCAGGTGGCTTCAGAACATACACGGTGGAGGAGGGAAGGGCAGGGACAGCAGGACCAACCTTGCTGCCTTGGTCAGGAGCAGCTCTGTGGCTGCTTCCTTCCGTTGGTGTCCCCAACGGGAGTTCCCATGACCCTCGGGGCAAAGCAAGACCAAGTTCCCAGCAGCTGTGAGGGGGTGAGTGGACCTTCCCCTGGCAGAGCCCCTGCAAGGTGGTCAGGCGCTGGGGTCCAGGACACGGGTCAGAGCTCTCTGTCCAGGTTTGCTGGAAACACCGAGATGCCCTTAGGACTCCTGGTGGAGCAAGTCACGTTGGGAGTAGTGGCGTCGATGACCTGTTGTCTTTTCTTGAAACAAGTTTCCAAGGGCTAAAAATAAAACACATGTCAAAGAGTTGTCCGTGGCTGAAGAGTGACATTTCTAGTGGCAGTTCAGGTGAGCTCCACCATGTTCATGTGAGGTGTATGCACACGGCACCCCCCGGTGTCGGCGTGACTCCCAGAGCCCCCGTCATGCTCCAGTCCTAGGACACCGAGTCCCTTACAACCCATTCGTGTCCTCCTGCGTGCTCTGGTCACCTCTGGGGTTCTCGCAAACCTGCCAGAGTGCTGAGGACACCGTCACCCTGCATAGTGAGGGACTGACGACGAGGAGGGCCTGCCCTTGCTCAGTGTGGACAGAACTGTTTCCCCAGGTGACTTTGATGTGTGGTTGAATCCACAGGTGGCCGCGCCGTGAGCACAGGGGCGGCCGTGGTCTCTGCTGTGCCCGTGCTTTTCCTTCCCTGCGATCCTTGTGGCCAGGAAAGGAGCCACGCGCAGGGACCAGCCCTCTGCCTGGGAGGAGCTGCGGCCTCTGCGCCTGTGAGTGCCAGCTCCTTAGGCCCACATCACCTCCTCTCCCTAGGGTCCCTCCTGCCACTGCAGGTGATGGAGGAGGCTCCTGCCTCAAACTAGGATAAACTCGCAGGGTCCTCTGCTGGGGTTTCACTCCTGTTTCCATGCCGGCCCCTCGGGCACGCCCCACAGCAAACTTGGCTGCAGTTCCTGCCTTTCCTGGCGGGGGTGCTCAGGAGCAGCCTTGCTCTTCCTTTTGCTAATGGAGCCTCTGGAACTTGGAAGTCCCCAGTCTCGAACTTGGTGAAATCACAACCTGTTACAGTGTTAGTGGCGCAAGTCAGAGTCCAGAGCCATCTCATGGCCTCCAAGCAAGCCGTGCTTCCTAAGAATGTCCTTGGCAACCCCTTGCCCGGGGCTGAATGTCAGCCACCCAGCCAGCCCAGGGTCCCAGTCTTAACTTCACAAACCTCCCTTCTCACCCAATTCCACAGGCTGCTTTGGATACAAAATGCATCTGTTTCTTAGAAAGCAGGACAGCAGGCAGCCAGGGCTTCCCGTGAAGGCCCACCCCAAAGCTGAGTCCTGACCACAAAGGGTGCGCTGAAGTGCGAGGACCGCAGAGGCCCCCCTGGGCCGTCCTGAGGCAGGCCTGTGCCTGAGTGGGCCAGCTGCCCCGTGAGCCTGCCGCAAGCACATCCTCCAGCCCCGTGGAGCCCCCAGAATGCCAACCCAGTCACTGTCCCGACCCACAGAAATGGAGGGGTAATACAGGCCCTTGAAGCCCCTGTTGTAACGTGGCACAGCAGGACAAGGACACTCATGCACACCTGTCTCCACACACCTGTCCAGGTTCCAGTTGTAGGGCAGGGACCGCCCCCTGCCCCCTAGCCACGCTGCTCATCACCCTGGGCTCAGAGCTTCAGTTGGGATCCCAGCTACCTGCGGTTCCTCCTCGCAGACCCGGGCTGGACAGCCACAAATTGTGAGCTCGCCCGTCTTCCACAGTTCCCTGACAGAGCTGGTACAGATGGCCAGCTGGTCCCCTTGCCTCCCTCTGGGACCTGCCTGGTGGCTTTCCACTCACCACCCTCCTCAGAGTGGGCTTCCTCCCAGGGTGGCTCCCAGAGGCCCAGCTGTCTCCTGCTGCCAGTTAACTGGGCTCGCCGTGCCCAGCTTCTTGGGGACAGGTGCCTGTGGCCTGCCGGGAGCCCTGGGCCAGGCTGGCGTGGCAAAGGGATGCTGGGGGAGAATCCTTCCCTGGTCCTAGGGTGCCCCTTCTGGAAGGGTGGGAGCAGGAAGGAAGGGCACCCCCTCACACCAGTGCTGATTTAGTAGCCTGGGAGTGGCCCCCAGGTGTCAAGCCCACAGTATGAGACGGGCCCACGGTGCCTCCTGTGTGGTAACCCTTTGTCTCCCCTTTGCCAACAGAGCCTCAGGCAGGTGGCCTGTGGGTATGGAGAGGCCCCTGCAGCCCACCCTCCTGGGGTTGAGGTCCCAGCACAGGCAGCCACGGAGCCTCCCTGTGCCCAGAGCCCCAGAGGTCAGGGAGCTGCAGCGTTATCGCCAAGGCTAGGTAACAGTGGCTTAGAAGTGGCAGGAAAAAGAATGCCCAACCCCCAGCTTCCTGTCCAATGTATCAGGCATCTGGGGCTCCGAGCGACAGCCACAGGCCCACGCCCTCAAAATGAGTGAGACGCCCCTGAGCAGAGGCCCTGGGGGCCACACAGCATGTTCCTGCAGCAGGAGCACCGCCCGCCCGTCCGCCCTCCCTCCCGTGGTAGTGGGGCAGGTGGCCTGTGTGGGACGGTCCACGCTGGCTTCGCTGGCCTCACAATCTAGAATGCTGCTGTATAGCCTGCAGAAGCCATGGGAGGGGAGGGAGCAGGAGGCTCTGTTGGGGTCAGTCCCTGCAGGGTTCCTGCCCTTGTGCACTGTGGGACTCAAGTTCCTGGGAGAGATTAATAGTGGCCTCGGATTCCCACTGGGAAAGGCCCTTTGTTCCCTAGGGAAACACTGGCACCTAGTCAAGCTGCCTCTTCCCCCAGAGGAAGCATCTAGGCATCCAGTGCTCCTGCCACCACCACAGTGACAGTGACAGTGTGGTAGCTAAAGGAGACTGGGATTTTTTGTTTGTTTGTTTGTTTGTACCAGGATTGAACCCAGGAGTGCTTGACCCCTGAGCCACATCCCCGGCCCTTTTTACTTTTTATTTAGAGACAGGGTTTCAGCAAGTTCCTTAGGGCCTCGCTAAGTTGTGAGGCTGGCCTCAAAATTTATCCTTCTGCCTCAACCTCCCAAGCTGCTGGGATTACAGGTGCGCACCGTGGTGCCCAGCGAGACTGGGATCCTTGTTGAAGTCACCCTCGATGGTGTTTCTCTTGGTGGAGGTTGACAGGAAGCCCACAGCCACTGGAGGCTGGGAAAGGTAAGGAATGGACCCTGGAGCCCGCAGAGGGTGGATATGTGACTATGAACACGTGGAATGAGGTCCAGTGAGACCGATCTTGGATGTCCAGCCTCCAGAACCGTGACAATGAATCTCGTTTGCTTTAAGATACTGAGATCATTTGTTACAGCAGCCAAGGAAACTAATACACCCGCCTGCAAATGCAATACTGGTGCTGGTGATTCCAGGCACCCTGTCCTTCCAGAGGGCAGTGCGGGGAGTGGGAGAGGTGGCCCCCACGAAGGGCCATGCAGGCCTGCAAGGTCTGGGCCAGGAGGAGACTTTAAGCAGGGGTGGCTTGGTGTGGTTTCAGCAGAAGGGACGCTGGCTCCTGAGAGAGAAGCAGGGCGAGAGGCAGCCCTTTCCCCCTGTCCCGCCATCCTGGTGGCTGGGAGGAGCACTCCCAGGCAAAGGCCTGGGTCCTGGCCAGAGCCCTGTGGGCAGGTGGCAGGTACAGATTGGAGGCGCTTCCTTCACCCGAGGTCTGCAGAGCTGCTGCCAGGGGCTGTCCCTCCTGGAGCACGCAGGCTTTGGTGTCCCAGAGCCGGGTCCAAATCACAGCTCCGCACCTTACTGCCGTGGAAATCAGGGTCGGTCACTTTATTTCTCTGACCCTTGGTGTCCTCTTTGATAAAACAAGGGGCTTGGTTTCTTGTGGACCCTCAGCAGAGGAGTGTCAGGAGTGTCCTGAGAAGGCAGACCACCGCCCCCACCCAGTGTCAGGCAGACGTCCAGAACCTGGTGTGCAGCCCTCTCTCAGTCTCCATGGGTAACTGGTTCCAAGACCCCAGTGGATACCAAAACCCAGGGACATGCAAGTCACTTCTGGCACAGGGGTCACACAGCCCCCTGTGTGCTTCAAGCCATCTCTAACTTACAACAACTAACGCAGTGTCAATGGTGGGTGAACGGTCGTGGCCTGTGTTGTTTAAACAATGACAAGAAGTCAGTACAATTTTTTTCCAGAATAGTTTTGACCCAGGTCGGTTGAATCTGACGAGGAACCTGTGGACAGAGGCTTGGATCACTGGCTTCTCATTCCAGCTTCTGCCGGCCACAGGGCCCTGTTCACAGTGACTGCTCATGCTGAGCCTGGCTTCCTCGTGTGTTAAGGGTGTGTGACTGTCCCTGTCCGGGCCACAAGGATCTAATGGCACGATGCAGAAGGACCCTCATGGGGCGTGCTCTCTGTGCTTGGAGAAAGCACTCTATGAACCTGGGGTGGTTCAAATACGGGGCGTGGGGAGCAGGAGGCAGGGCGGGGAGGCAGGGAAGAGGACCGATAGGACTCCTGGGAAGGAGGCAGAAGTCCCCAATCCTCCTCTCCTGCCACCTAATGCCATAGTCTGCTTGGGGGTTGTCATGCCTTCTGTCAGCACCTCTGTAACATGTGGCCTTATTCTGTCCTGTTCCTGCATTTACATCTGTCAGCAAGTCAGCGAGGAGGCCAATGTTAGGGAAGGCTGCAGAGCGGGCGAGATGGTCTTGAGGACAGCACTTTGGACTTGGCTTGGGCTCTTCCTCTTTGTGTCTAACACACACACGTGCAGTCCCTCCTGTCCTCCCAGAACCTGCCTGATCGTTGTTCTCACGCTGCGCCTCTGAGAGCAGGCGCCAGGCCCCACAGGCGAGGCGTGCAGTGGAGGAGGACGTCTTGGTGGCTACGGATAGGAACCATAACTCAAGCTTGGCTTAAGAATAAAAAGGGAGCCAGGTGCGGTGGCGCACGCCTGCCATCCCAGTGGCTCAGGAGACTGAGGCAGGAGGATCAAGAGTTCAAACCAGCCTCAGCAATGGTGAGGCCCTGAGCAGCTCAGTGAGACCCTGTCTCTAAATGAAATACAAAATAGGGCTGGGGGTGGGGCTCAGCGGTCGAGTGCCCCTGAGTTCAATTCCTGGTATCCTCCCCCTCAAAAAAAAACACAGCTGTCCCTTTAGAAGCTGGGTTCAGGTGCCCAGGGCCACACGGGGACAGAGCCGATGCCGCTCTCCAGCCAGCTTGTTTCCAAGACCTTCCCATCCTGGCCCCTCAGAGCAGAGCCCCTCAGCCCCAGCTGCAGGTTAGAACACGACAGGAAACGAGTCACAGGGCAGCCTGGTATCCCCCCCAGGGAAGGTGCCCTGGCACGCGGGGCGGTGGGGGGCACCAGTGTGAATCAAAGCTCCCGGTGGCTTCCTGTGCAGCAGCGTCCAGAGCCAGGCCACAGGGCCACCCTGCCTCTCCCCTGCTCCATGTTGTAGGCACTCGATGCCATTAGTCTGCTCAGCGGCATCAAACACGGAGGATGTAGGTGACTCTGGGGAATGACAAACAGGCACCTCTGGGAGAAGAGTTCAGGGCCCACTGGGTCGGGGGGCCTGGGTGACCTTGCGTGGACAAGGGGCTGGTCCTGCCCGACCGCAGGGTCTGAAGGGCGTTCCCAGGCTGCTGCTGTCCTGGGAGGTGGGGTCCCCTCTGCAGGGGCAGCCAGGCCCCCTCCCCACCCCGGTGTCCCCACAAAACACGGAGGTCACCTTAGCAGCTGCAACTGGCTGCACACACATGGGAGGTGAGAACACCAGGGCCCCAGGCGGCGGGCACACCTCCCTTCTGCTTGCTGTGGCACCCAGGGACTCTTGTGGCTGGAGCTGGGCTTGAGTGCGGAACACCTGGTGGTCAGGCAGCTCCCGGGGCTCCTGGCCACCAGTCCCTGCTGCCCGCTTTAGGACACACGGGCTATTTCTCTACCAGGTGTCCTTGGTACTGCAGGGAGGAACCAGTGCTGGCCCTTTAAGGGCAGGTACTGTCTCTCCAGGGGGCAGACTGGGTTAAGTGACTTGCCAGGTGACAGGGAGTGCCTCCTGCCACCCAGCCCTGATGCCCGGCTGGGCTGAAGCCAGCGTCCCTGTGCCCTGCCCAGGTGACAGCTGTAGCTCTTGGCGTTCTGGAGATGGGCTTCCCCACCCCTGATCTTGGAAGGACCGTTGCTTCGGCCACTCTGTCCGCCCGCTGGGGCAGTCCCCCCACCTCTGTGACATGATTCAATAACCAGGGGCACAAATTCCCGGGGCACCCGTCCCTTGGGCTCACGCCAGCCTCCTCTTCCTCCCCACAGACGACATCACCACGTCACTCTGGTTTTCAGCAAGATCCTTTATTTATCTCTGTCCCCAACCATGACAGGGGGCCGGGCAGCCAGGTGTCCGTGTGGCTGTTGGTTTGTAAACTGGAGCAGGAAGGTCGGCTCGTGTGGGGTCATGCACCTCGGCGATTCTCTGACGAGACACGCGACGGGCACGGGGACTCCGGGTGACAACCCTGCCTCCTGTGTTCCCCTCGCCCGCCACAGACGTGTCCTCTTCACACACAGCCAGTGACACCCGGCGCTTCAGATCCCGGCTTCTCGCACACGGCCCCTCCTGGGGACCTCGGTTCATATTAGGACACCAACAGGCCCAGCGCCAGAGCTGTGTGCCCCATCCTGCTGCTGTGCTGCGTGGACCTCCACTGGCCCCGGGACACTGTCCCCACAAGGTCCCTCTCGTGTGGCTCCCCTCGGCTCTCAGCTAAGGGAAGCTGTTTCACCGGGGCCTCTCCTACGGGCGGACATGTCTTCACAGGAGGCCACCCAGCTGGTGCAGTGGCCCTAGGTATTGGGGTCTGCAGGCCTCCCTGAGCCCTCACCCACGCTGGCCCCGGTCACCTTTGTTGGGCACGCAGCCTCGCGGGACGGCAAGGCACACAGCGGCCCCCCGCGGCCGCTGGAACCTTCGCGAACAAACAGGGAGAAAATCACGGGAACAGACTCCAGGTCAAAAGGGACGCTTTGGTCAGAGCTGGCACTGCCATCATCGGGGACAGCCCTGCTGGGAGTCGGGTGGCGAGCCTCCCCCCCAGGCAGCCTGGCCCTGCCCTGGACCACCCTGGACTCCAGACGCTGAGGGGCTGTGCCCGGCCTGGCCTGGCAGTGGGCATCTGTGGGCAGTGAGGTGAGTGGCCACTGCTGGCCTGGGAGCCCGGCCCGGCTCTGGAGGACCCCGGCCTTGGCTCTGGAGGAAGCCACCAGTGGAGGGCCGGTCCCTGCAGGGAACTGACGGCTTTGGGCAAGAGGACAGTGGCCACAGTTCCCCGACCCTGGACGCCACCCCTGGGGAGATCTGCAGGCCCGCTCCCTGCCACCAGAGCCAGCCAGGAGCGGAGACCTCAGACTGTCCCCTGCCCTGGGCGGCCGAAGGATCCTCCGTGTGCCAGCAAAGGGGCCGCGTGGCTGGCTGGCTGGCGTCTGCTTTGCCTAGAGGTGACCACGAGCAGCTTCGTCTCCGACAGCCGGACGGTGGCCGTTTGGTTACTCTGTTTGAAAACATGAAGAAACCAAGGGGCGACGCGACAGACGGACTCAAAGAGGCACCGCGTCCCTGGTCACGGGCCCAGGGGACGCGCTAGCTGGCCAGAAAGGAATCTCAGAAGCGACAATTGGAAGGAAGGAGGAGAAAAGAAACCTAAGGAAACACAAGCTGCAGGGCTCCATTTACAGTGACCACGCGGCAGAGGGACCGCGCCCTCCAAGATCCCAGGGCGCTTCCCGGGAGGCAGGTGCTGAGCGTGGCCTGTGGCCGGGCGGGCGCACTGTCCCGGGTCCGCCCAGGTGTGCCCCGGCCCCCCTGGCCGCTCCAGCGGGGAAGTGTCCTCATCGCCCAGGAGCAAAGATGAAGTCAAGGGCCTGCCGCTCGGCCGCCGCCACGTTCGGATGCCACAAGTCCACCATGAAGACCACCCGGGGGCCATCCTCTGCCGACCCTGTGGGGAGGGGGACACAGGAGAGGTTGGTGGCCCGTGGCCAGGACCCAGGTGTGGCAGGACCTGACCCTGCATGCTCTGGGCTGGGGACCTGTGCTGTCCCTGGCCTGGCTCACAACACCTCCCTCCTCTGATCCCCAGGCTCACGAGGCTCTGAGCAGGTGGACTGCAGGGCAGCTGGCCAGGCGGGGACAGGTGCTGTTCTTAAGCAGTGGAATCACTGGCTACAACACTGTCCCCTCTGTCCAAAGCCACACCGAGAGCAAGCCCAGACCTGAGCTCGGACTTAGGTAATAACGCGTCCAGATCTGGGCAGCTGGGGGCCGGGATGCGAAGGACCATGTTTGGTACTTTCTGCTCAGTTTTCTTCTGGAAACCGAAAACTTTTTTTTTTTTTTTTAATATTTATTTTTTAGTTGTAGTTGGACACAATACCTTTATTTTATTTATTTATTTTTATATGGTGCTGAGGATCAAACCCAGGGCCTCGCACTTGCTAGGCCAGTGCTCTATCACTGAACCCCAGCCCCAGCCCCCTAAAATTTCTTTAAGAACTAAAATCTGCCAGGGTGCTCTGGTGCCTGCCTGTCACAGTGGTTCAGGAGGCTGAGGCAGGAGGATCACGAGTTCAAAGCCAGCCTCAGCAAAAGGGAGGCCCGAAGCAGCTCAGTGAGACCCTGTCTCTAAATAAAACACAGAACAGGGCTGGGGATGGGGCTCCGTGGTCGAGGGCCCTGAGTTCAATCCCTGGTACCATTTTCTGGTCACAGAGCCCGAGGGACGCACTAGGTGGCCAGAAGGGAATCTCAGAGGCAAATGACTGAAAGGAAGAAAGAAAAAAGAAATCTAAGGAAATACAAGCTGAAGGTCTTCCACTTACAGTGACCACAGGGAGAGGGACCTGCTGCCTTCTGAGATCCAGGGGCGCTTCCCATGCACGCGGCAAAAAAATAAAATCTGTTAAAAACAAAACGACGACGTGGGGGGACCCACCTTCGTGGAACGCGGTGTGCAGGAAGGAGTCGTCGAAGAGCAGGCAGCGGCCCTCGGCCCAGCACTGGGGCTCGCCCCCCACCACCAGCTCACAGCCGCTCGGAGTCTTGAGCCCTTGTGGGGAAAACAGAGAGTGAAAGCCAGCCAGACCACCGTCCACAGCTGTCACCACAGTCCTGTCCCCTGGGCTTTCTAGTTGCAACGAACCGCCTACGGCCTACGAGGGGCTCGCCTCTTTGAATTCCACCTTCTAACCCATTCTGAGGCCCAGGGTGGAGGCTCTGTGTGGTTCCTGGCCTCCTCCTGCAACCCGGAGGCCACCCTAAGGAAGTGGTGGGCCTCAGGAGGGCACGGGTGGGCACCCTCACAAGGAGCCAGGTGCTGGAGACATCGGTGAGGCCGAGCCAGGGCCATCCCTTGGGGACACCGCTGGCCTTCACGTCCCCATTCCCAGCCTCAGCAGAGACACTTGGCTGCTGCCACCATCTCGGCAGCCACAGAGAAAGGCACTGTCTCAGCTGCCTGATGGCTTCCTCAGGGCGTGGGTCAGCCTGGAAGGGCTTGGGAGGAAGGGCTTGGGAGGAAGCCCTGAGAGGGGGCGGGTCAGTGGTGGCTCCATCTGTCTTCAGTGATGCACTGGGCTAAGGGTGACCCTGAGCAAGTCAGCATGCCCTCTGGATCCAGGGTCCTTATGACAAAAACACTCTCTCTTTCTCTCTGGCAACTGGAATATTTTTATGTACTCTTTAAGCCAAAGTGGATGGCTCTTGGAGGAGACCACATGGAGGTGTAGGAAGGACAGAGGACTTGGGACAGATGATGAGCTGAGACCTGTCTGTGCTGTGTGACTCTGGGCCAGCCACTCAACCTCTCTGAGCCTCACCATCCTCATCTGTGAAAAGGGGACATTAGTATATGTACCTTCCAAGGCTGCTATGCAACCCTGTCACCAGTAACTGAAGGTCACTGCGCAGGTCTGTGCCACATAAACACTGTGCAGAGGCCACCGTATCACTCTGGGAGTAATGGAGCAGTGACTGGATCTGCTGAAAAGTCACTATTTGGCCCTTGCTGGGGCCGATCTGCTTTGAACCAAGAAAAATAGCTACTGGACACTTTGATGACAGTCACAGGTCACGAGCAGCTACACGGAGGTCTCTGCTCACGGCTGTGGTCTCCATGTTCAAACTGCCAACACTCCGTCTCCGGACGGTGCTCAGCGGCTCAGCTGGGGTCACTCTGCTGCTTGCGAAGGCTTTGGGACGAGAGAACTCTCTGCAGGGCCAGTCCACCCAGGGGTTCGGAAGGAGGCTCCCCTCTCCCTGGGCCCCTCCAGGACTCACTGCTGCTGCGTCGGGGCAGCGGGGTGCGGCTGGCTGGCTGACCGCGGCCTTCCCTGTCCTCACTCCCTGCCTTCTGCTCCAGCCTGGAGCAGCCCGGCCTCCTGCCCTCCGCCCATCAACCAGCCTGGGGGGCACAAACGAGGAAGACTCCCCCCAGAGCATTTGGGAGGCCCTTGGGGAACAGACGGGCCCCGCATGGCCTTGGACAGTCCCGCCAGTCCCAGGATCCTCGGTGGCCTAGAGTTTGCTCCTTTGTCCCACCAACCATGACGGAAGCAGGGAGACACCGGGGGACTGTCCCCACAGGCCAGCAACTGGGAGGGGGCAGGAAACACAGGCTGGGACTCTGGCCCCTTCTGCTGGATGGCTGGGCACCGTCCACACCCACAGTGACAGCGAGGGCCTCCCTGTGCCCGGGGTGGCTGTGCACACTCTGGTCTTCTCATGTGACTTTTGGACATCTGCCTGGTGAGTCGGGGTCTAGAGCTGCTCCCTGAGTGGGCATCCGTACAGGGGCCTGTCACAGCCTGCCCCACAAGGGGTGACGGCGGGCCCGGAGTGGTCAGCATGGAGCGACAGCCCAGAGGGAGCTCACGGCAGGGCCCAGCACTCCACAGAACACTGTGGGACAGCTGGAGGCTCCCTGGTGTGGAGGGACAGGGACGAGGAGGCGGGGGAGGGAGCAGAGGCCCAGGACTGCGTGCTTCCTTCCCTTCAGCTGGGACAGTGGGCACAGGTGTGGCCGCAGGAGGGGACCCGCAGGAGGGGACCTGCTCGGCCAACACACAAGGTCACGGGGTGCACTTCAACGTGGGCCTGGTTGCGTGAGAAGCACGCGGAGGAACCTGGCCGTGGAGGTGGCCTTGGCCCTAGGGACCCAGCCACATCTTGTGCGGGGACAGGAGGACCCCCTTTTGTTGCAAGTACTAGCTGGGCCCAGGAGGGCCATGCCCAGGGCCTGAGGTCCTGTTCTACACTGATGTCCACTGTGCGGGGCGGGGAGGCGCTGGTACACGGGGGTGGGGCGGTGGTGACGGGGACTTCTTTGCTACCCGTCCCTGGTGGCGGCATCAGCCTGGCACTTCACCACATCTGCCCGCAGCGCCTCTGCCTGCCCTTCCCCCCGCGGCCCTGGGTCCCATCCCCAGCACCCCTCAACAGCCCGATGCCCAGCTGGCCTGAGGCCTCTGGCTGCCTGGCCCACCGCTCACCTGGCCATGGCGACCCGAGCCCCAGGGAGGGTTGCGCCCGCACTCCGCCTGGCAGGCCCCCTCCGCCCTTGGGTCAGGTCCCCCCCACCCCGCGCCTGCCCAGAGCCTGTCTGCAGCGCCAGCTCAGCTCGGAGCGCCTGGAGCCCTGCCCAGTGGTTCACTGACCACGTCGTCCCTTGGCTTAGCGTCATGCCACACAGATGACCTGCCTGGCCCCTCCTGCCAAGGTGTGTGCCCGCTGCTCTAGGGTAGCCCTGCAGGGAGGCGGCTCCGCCCAGCACAGAGGGCCAACAGGCTCAGCCCCGGGCCTGCCCAAGGGCACCGGGAAGGGGGCCAGGCCTGGGTTCATATCTGCTTGTTCCCTAAGCCATTCATCCGCCATGTCCCAAGGGCAGTGACCACGTCTTGCGGGTCACTTCTCACACCCTCCAACACCAGGTTGACCATGACGGCTACCACCTAGCATTTAGCCACGTGTGCCAGGCACTGTCCCAGTGACCAAGCAGGATGTCACTCCTTCAATCCTCTCGGCCATCCTGGGAGGTAAGTCCAACTTCTCCATTTTGCAGGGGGGATTCTGGGGCCCAAGAAGACCCAGTCTCACAGCTGACCGTGACTTGAGAATGGCTCAGGAGCTCCCCTGCCCGGCCCTGGCTCTTGAAATCCCCACCACGTCCAGGGCTCTGTCTAGACGTTTCTTCTCTGGAGTTTAGGAGCAGCGTCTTCTAGAGTGAGTGCCCACCCAAGGGTGGGGGAGTAGGGCTGCTGCAGGGGGTTCCCCAAGGCAGCTCCAGCGTGGTCCCCTGCAGAGCACACTCAGGAAACCCCACTGCACTTTTCCTTGTCCCCTCTGAAGCCCAAGCCATGTGGTCCCTTCCTAAAGCTACTGCTGTCCATCTCGGCTCGCTCCAGCCTGGGAGGCTAGCGACTGATCCATGGCCCCAGAGCCAGCCTCTGTCACAGTCCACCAGGAACATGGCATCCTGGGGACTGAGAACCCCGCTCACCAAGCTGTGGTTAGGCCTGCCTTGATGGCAGAGGCTCTGTGATACACATCCCTGGCCGGGCGTCAGGCTGGCTCTGCAGAGAACCGTCATTTGACCTCCATTTTCTACCTGAGGAAGCCGAGGCTCAGAGAGGTGCAATATGCAGCCAGCTCATGGGACGGCCGCAGTGCAGGTGGCCTGCCCCAGACCCTGCCCCACTGCTGAACACACACACTTCCACCTCCCAGGACTCTCCACCAGGCCTCACATCCTCCTTGATGATCAGGAAGCACCAACGTACCTTTCACAGGTTCTTAAAGCCACTAGGAACCTCAAGGGTCTTTATGATAGCTTTTGGCTCTAGAGCTATGTTGGCTGAGACAGTAGCCACTGGCCAAATGTGGCCATTAAAACTGAAATCAAGCCAGGCATAGTGATGCACACCTGCAATCCCAGCCACCCGGGGGGGGGGGGGGGCTGGGGCAGGAGGATCGCAGATTCAAGGTCAGCCTCAGCAACTTAGCAAGACCCTGACTCAAAATAAAAAATAAAAAGGGATGAGGGTGTGGCTTAGCGGTAGAGCACCCTTGGTTCAGTTCCCAGAACCTCAAAACCAAAAAAAATTAAAAATTGAACCTTTCGGTTACTCCAGCTGTGTTCAAGCACTTGGGGCGAAGGTGGTTAGGACCTAGTATTGGACAATGAAGATGGAGAACGTCTTCCTCACTGCAAAAAGTTCTGGCCAGAGCGCCCCTCAGACATTGGCTTAGGGCATATGTTAGAGTGTGTGTTAAGCATATCTGAGGCCCTGAGTCCACTTCCAGAACCATAAATAATAATAATAATTAGGTTTATACTAGACCCGGTGCAGCTTTACACACCTGTAATCCCAGCCACATGGGAGGCTGAGACAGGAGGATCACAATTTCAAAACCAGCCTTAGCAACTAGCAAGGCCCTAAGCAACTTAGAGACCCTGTCTCAAAAATTAAAAAGGGGTGGGGATGCGGCTCAGTGGTTAAGCACCTCTAGGCTCAATCCTCCCTACCGCCCCCCGCCAAAAAAAACCAAGAACAAAACCCTAGGTTCACAGTGACGTCAAATTCCTTCCAGGACTCAGCTGGTGCTGTCCCAACTACTAACACAAGATCATCCACCTCCGGTAAAAGCACCGCGAACCCAACACACGCCTGGCTCTCTGAGCTCTTACGGTGTTGGTGTTTCCTTTCTCCGACGGCAGAGGCGCGGTACTACACGCGTGCACGCCGCGGACCCCTGTCCCCGCCACCTACCTAAGTGGCACCGGATGCGGATGTTCGTGGGTCCGTAGTGCTCCGTGATCACAGTCCCGGGGCTCAGCACGGAGATGCACGCATTTCCAAAAACATTGTTCCCAATACAGGTCCGAAGGCTTCCGAGCAAGCGGTACGTCCGTGGGCACTTCCTGCAGTTCCTGGGGACGCAAACCCCCTGATTGACCAAGTAAAAGGTGAGCCACTCCCCGCTGGGGGTGCTGTTGAGCTTCCAGCCCTGCGGGAGGCTGCAGTTCGAGAAGGCCTTGTAGAGGGCCTCGAACTCGCACAGGACAGTCTGGAAGTTCCGCTCGAGCAGCTCCACGTCGTGCTTCTGCGCGTCCCGGGAGAAGTAGGGCGAGGTGGGCAGGTCGGGCAGGAAGAAGACCTCGGGCTTCTGGATGGAGGGCCGGCTGCTGAGGTAGCGGCCCTGCTCGCGGATGCCCTTGTGGATGCGGCCCATGCCGGACCACGAGTAGCGCTTGGCGTACTCCTGCAGGTTGTGGTAGAGCTTCTGGTTGAGGCCCTCGTGGGTGCAGCGCACGCACTCGGGCGCCTGGCAGTAGGCGAAGCCATTCTGCAGCCCGTGCGCCTCGGCGCCCTGCATGAGCGAGTTCACCGACACGTAGGGCCGGGGCTGCTCCCTGCCCACGTGGTAACAGTACCACACGAACAGGACCAGCAGGCAGGCTACGGTGACCACGGCCGTGCTGTCGCAGTCCCGCACCGATTGGATGCCGGTGGCCACGCAGTCCCTGAGGCCGTCCAGTGACCAGCCCCAGGCTACCAGCCACTCCAGCGACATCTTGGGGGACTTGTTACTGGGGGTGTGAAGCCAGATCAGACGTTCAGTCCTCTGGGGTCCCAGGGGCACCCACACCATGCAGATTAGCGTGGGGGAGAAGGAGCCGCTGGGGCTGAGGAGGGCATGGCCACCACTGTTCCTCGCAGCCTGCCACGGGTGACATCGATGAATGCTGAGGCTGGCCAGCTGGACCTGCCACTCCACTCCCAGCGAAAGTCACTGCAGCAGGGTGGCAGGAGGTGGTCTATATCACACTAGCAAGCTCCAGGTCTCTGCCAGAAGACTTTTTTTCTAAAATCCAAACCTGGAATGAAAGAAAGAGAACACAGCATAAATGTTAAACATTAAAGACTCTTCAAGTGTAAAGCTCTGGGTCATTTTGTAAGGCCCCTGATGGTAGGGGACACTTGGCAGTCTTGTATACCCTACCTCATTTTACCTGCACCCCCATTTCCCAAAAGACCAGCCGTTGCTCCTCTACATCCATCAGGGATGGCCTGGTAACTCTGTGACACCCTAGGAGGTGCTACTGTCCCCATTTTAGAGATGAGAAAACTGAGGCCCAGAGAGATCAAACAGCTCACCCAAGTCACACAGCCAGAGCCTGGATACAAACTCCATGTGCCTTCTAAGCCTACGTGTGTCCATCTTACTTCTTTTATTCCCCTTTCATTACTGCCTTTAAGGGAAAAGGAAGCTGGTTTCAAAAGTACCTCATCAATGACAAAGGGTCTGTCTGAGTGGTTAGCCTTTCTCTTCCCAAGCACATCACCATTCTTACTGAATCTGGCTGCCCTCAGTCCAGGGTTAGGCTAATACCGACTTGGGAAAGGAAGTGGGTGCCCCGGGGTCACACCTGAGGCCGACACGGGGCTTCTTCTGCTTTCCAGCTTGGAGACAAGGCTCGAGCTCACCCACATGGTCAGTGAGCAATGGGGTGGCGTGGAAGTAGGAGCCCTCCAGGCCTGTGACTCAGTTTCCTGCACTTTCCCAAACAGGAAGCTGTGGTTTGCCACTCATCCTGCCTACAGTTGGGCCAGTGGCCAACACCACGGTTATCCAGAAACCCAAGGGCAGGATCACGGCCCCGGTGCCCAGCGGCGCGACCCTCTCAGACCTGGGCTGCGTGTCTGCGAATCCCTTTCTCTGCCTCGCTTTTTCTGAGCAGCTGGGAACAACAGCGCTCTGTTCCTCAACAAGCCTCTACCTCTCCTCACCTGGGGACGTCACTTAGTGTTTTCCCCTTCTCTCCTGGGAATATAGTAAGACAGCTGAACAAATGGGGAGATGGGACCCTCCCCTTTCCCTGGGGACACACTTGGCCTGGAAAACTTTTGCTGCTCAGCAGAGAAGTTATGAGCCCAAACTGGAGACGGGCAGGGTCAAGTGTCGATGCCAACCCCAGGCAGGTCACGGCCCTCGCCAAGTCTCAGCTTCTGTAACCAACAAATGGGGCTCACATTCTTCTCTCCGGCTGAAGGCGCACACAAAGTACTTATGACTGTGTCGCTGGGAACACCCAATAAGTGCTGGTGACTGCCAGGAGGGGCGGCACCCCCTAGGGCTGGCCAGCCAACCAGAGGAGGGTGGTGAAAGGTGGACTCCACTGGATCCCAACAGCTCAATGTGAACCCCCGGCGCTCTTCAGACCCAAATCGCAAGTGATTTTTCTGTCCCCAGGCTTGCTAAGGGAAACCTTAGGTGCTCATTAACTGCCTACTGGCTTCTTCCCAGTTTTGGTTGAATAAAGAATCACTTGACTATGATGTTTAGTAAGTCAAAAACACACTCTGAATATTCATGGGAATTTTTTTTATGTTTCTAGGAAAAATACCAGTGTGGGGAGGTTAGAAGCTACCCTCCCCCCAACATGGTCCCAATTGCTCCTCGGATGCAGAACAGGGAAGGGCTGGGTCCCACTATTGGAGACTCATCCCTCTTGTCTTCTCCTAGACCAGCAGCTCCTTCCTCTCAACCCAGATTAAAGAAAGGTGTCTTGTTTCCAGCCATCCCAGGCAGAACCCCGGGATTCCTGAAATTCAGCGTGAAGCTGTCAGGAGGGAGAGAACTAGTGCTTTTAGGGAAAGGATTCCCCCAACCACTGTGCTGATATCCTAATTGGAATTCTCAAACTCTGTCTCTCAGGAGCAGTTTCTTCCTGGATGCTCTAAGAGTGAGATGGCGATAATTTAACACACCTGTTAAGTGTTAGTTCCCAGCAGCCCTGCGAATCACTCAAGTTTAAGTCCACAAAATGCAGACACAGAGAACTGGGCAGATGATGAGGGACCTCGCCACTGGCCACCCAGCTGCCCCCCCCCCCTCCTCCGGGAAGCCTCATCTGTCAGCCATGCTCCCTCTCCAAGCAGCAGCCAACCAACAGCTGTGAAGACCTGAGGCCCTGAATCCCAGCTTCAGACCCTCCTCAGGAGGCCATGAACCTGAGAGCTGAAGTTTGGACTTTCTATACCTGCCAATCACTTTTAGCCAAAATAGTCTGGAGACCAGAGGTGGATGTACAAGCCCACAGCCTATCCGTGACACTAAAAGAAACCCTCAAACGTGGTCGTTTCTTATGAATTGCTCCAAACATTCAACCCCCCAGCGACAGCCACCACCGCCACAGGAGCACACAGCTCCTTCTCTCAGGGACAACAGTAACTTCCAGCCTTCTACCCACATCTGTTCATTTGCATGTTTCATTTCTGTCCCCACCACGGATGGAAACATCTCAGGGCTCCACACTTTAATAACATGCAAACTCAGACCTTAAATGTCAGTTGGCTCTGGGGAATAGGGTTCAAATTCAAGCCCAATCAAATGTAACTTCTGACAGGATGAACGCCTGCAGACCCTGCCTGACCCAGCTACCCCAGTTTAAATGGCCAGTTCAAGGGGCTGCCCAGTGTTCAAGAGCTTCTGGTCACCTCAGGACCAGGCCACCCTGGACACCCAGAAAGGAGCAGCCCAGCGCTGGGCCAGGAGTGTGATGCATGCAACCCTCACCACTCCACTCCGGAGCCAGACTGCTGCGCTGGGGCCAGCTCTTCCCGTGGGGCTCTTCCCTCCCGCACTCTCTGGGCCAGCGTTCTCAGCACCCACTGGCCTGGAGAGTGGGAAAGAGGGACAGGCACAGGATGAGTTAACGCAGATGGTGACCACCAGGAAGTCAGGGGTGAGGGGGATGGGACGGGGAAGGTTAGTATTGCCAGGAAAAGTGGGCGATCGGCTGCGATGAGGGCAGGAGGTTTATGGCGCCTTACAGCTAATGGGACAGGGGAGGTGGGTCACCACGGGGAATGTGGGAAGCGGGTGATGCTGAGGGCTGGGAGAGGCGGAGAGGAGGCGAGGAGCCGGGGTTCCCGGGGGAGGAGGGAGATGGGGGAGGGGACTGCGACCAGGCGGGGAGGGGGAGGGGGAGGCGGAGGAGGAGGGTGATGCCCAGTCGGCCGCGATCCCCGTCACGGCGGCGGCTCGGCACGTAGCGAGCGCTGGCCGCAGGGCCCCTGAGCCGAGCCGGGATGCGGGCGAGACGTCCGAGAGCATCCTCGGCGGCAGCGCCAAGCGCGGAGACCGCGAGCCTGACCGCCCGGCCCGCGCCTCCAAGCCCCGACCCGGGGTCGGCCGGGCCGCGCCGCCCTCCCGCCCCGCAGCCCCGGAGACGCCGCTTACCTGCGCCTGGGCGCGCGGGCGGCGGGGGCGGCTGCTGGCACAGGCAACAACGCGGCCGCCCGAGGGCGCTGACACGCGGACACCCCCTGCCCGCGCCGCGGGGCCACCGCCCGGCAGCTGCCCGGCCCACGCCGCCGGAGCCCAGCCGAGCCGAGCCGAGCAGAGCCGGTGCCCCCGCCGGTGCCGACGCCGCGCTGCGCTCCGCGGGGCCGCGAGGACCACAACTCCCACAATGCCGCGCGCGGCGGGCCGCGGGGAGGGGCGCGGGCGGGGCAGGCGGGGCCGGGACCCCGGCACGTGCACCTGCCGCGCCGCGCCCCGGGCGCCCGGGCTTCCCCGGAGGGTCCTTCCCCTGCACACCCAGCCGCACAGCTTGCCCAGGCCCGGGTGCGCGCCGGCGATCGCGGCGACAGTCATTCATCAGGTCCCCGTGCGCCGTGTCGCCCGCCCTCCGGGCTCTGCCCGTCTCCCTCACCCTCCCGCGGGCTCCCGAGCTCTCCGAGCGCCTCCCTCCTGCCTTCCCTCCTTTGCATTCTCTTTTACTCCCCTCCGCCCCCGCCCCCTTGCCCTGCTTTCCTTTATTGATTGACTCAACATAGACTTCTGAGGCCCCGGCCACCAGGCATGAAATCGCAAATCAAACAGGATCCTCGTCTGATGGAAAACGCGTTAGCCGGGGAACCTCGGTGCCTGGCCCTGAGCTCTGCGCGACGCTGTTCAGACGGCCCCTGCCCACAGGGAGTCCTGGTCTAGCGGCGAGTAGACACGGGACCCGCTGTTACAGCTCCAAATGTACAGTCCTCCCCGCTGCGCAGTGCTGGGCAGGGCAGGGTCGGGGCAGACCTAATGGGGAGGGGGCAGGGAGGCCGCTCCGAGATGCCAGGTTTGAGCCGAGGCCTGTGGGAGAGATTAAGCCAAGAGTGTCTATGGGATGTGGCTTGGGTTCCAGGGGAACAATGCATGGGTGGGTTCTGGGAGCAAGAGTGGGCTGGCCTGCCCACAATCCATCTGTCCCTGTCCTAGAACCGACTGCTTCCATGTCCCCGAATTCATTTCTCTCATGGCCCAGAATCATCCTCATTCTGACCAGGATCCACCTCTCAACCCGGTCCCAGGACCCCCTCGGGTACTTGACTTAAGTATCTACCTCAAGGGGGGGGGTGGCCTAGAATCCACCCACTTCCTGTCTCAGAATATGAATATGAATTAATATTGTCTTGAAGTCCTGAAATTGTCTTGGACACACACCTCTGTCCTTTCCCAGAACCCATCTCCACCACGTTGCAGAATCTCCTCCATGTCCCAGAACATACCTCATCTCTGTCATCTCTGCCTTTTCACAACTCCAAAGGCAGAAGAACGTTTTTTTTTTTCTCTTTCACTCTGCTAAAATAGACCCAAAGGCATAGATTAAAACTATAAAATGCACTCACATTTGCTCAGAATGTGGGTCCTCAACACAGGTATGGGACTGAGAAAGGTCAAACAGACTGTCTCTCTTTCCTGTCTGCCCAGAGTGGTTGAACCCGGGGAGGATGGAAAAGTAAATGTCCTGTTGCACATTTAGAAAGTTGCTCAAATTTAGCCTTTTCCTAGGGCACTTAAACATTCAGGCACAGCATCACCATGGTAGACTTGGAAAAGAAAGCTATTTTTCATATAGTGGTAAATGTGCATTCCATTCCTGGACCATACCATCTGTACTACATTATGAATTAATATCGTCTGTAAATCCTATAATTATCTTTGACCAGTGCAATTATGTTGCTCTGTATTTGCTGAGAGTATTTATTTGTTCCGTGGCAATATGATACACACAGTTTTGCTAACCCTGCTGGCCTTATTATTATTATTATTTTAATTTGCTGGGAGTTTCAGAAAATGAGAATGACCCAGTCCTCTGTCAAGCTTGGTGACCTTAATAGGTGAGCTCTGCTGGAACAGGGTGTTCAGGCCTTCCAGAGGGGACTTTTGCATTAAAGCACCAGATAAATTGTCACTGTGCTAATGGAGGAGCTGAGATGAGGACCAAGTGCTTCTAAATTGCCTGCCTTCAGCTTGACTGCCAGATGCACCCTCCTCCTCTCAGGGTTTCCTCTAGGGCAGTCATTCCCGACCCACTCAGAGGCTGCAAACCTATCATTACACCATCTCAGGCACTGATGGGGGCCACCCAACTGCCATCTCCTGCAGATGGAGTCACTGGGGGCTTGGAGAGAGACTGTGCCTTGCTCCATCAAGGTCACAGCAACTCGCCAGAGTATGTGTGGACTTGAGGAAAGGTCAACCGGTGCATTGAAGGCTCTGGGATAGCCACTTTGGTGAGCGATTTGATAGCATTTGTTAAAATAACAACAAACGTGTATACATTAAGAACCAGCAGTGTCGCTCATTTCTACCTGGAGAAGTTCGAGGGTAGCTGGAGGAATGGTTGTCTTCTCATATGACATAATACAGCCAAGTTATTAGAATGAGGACACGTGTACTTGTGACAACATGGAAAAAAATTCAGAACAAATTACAGATGACAAAGCAGAATTACACTTGTATGATTTGAACCGTGGAGCATGTACATACATGTGGGTATAGGCATGTTCTATTAAAATTTAAAATGTTACAGTTTATAAATGCAAAGAAAGTCCCTCTTAGGAAGCAAACCAAATTCTATTTATTTGAGTAATTTTTTTGTAGTTGTAGATGGACAACATGCCTTTTCTTTATTTATTTTTAAGAGGTGCCGAGGATTAAACCCAGTGCCTCCCCAGGGCTAGGCAAGTGCTCTGCCACTGAGCTACAGCCCCGGCCACCTCGGTTCTTAAGAGTTATAACTTCAGGGAGGGTTAAGGAAGAAAAAAGAGGAATGGTGGATAGGAGAACTGCATTTTCTATAAGGTTTCAATTTGATATTTTCAGAAGCATATAAATGCTCCTGGAACACAATGCCAAAAGGATTTGCATTTGCAAATGTAGAGAAGTAGTTTCACTTTTAAAAAGGAGTATTTGTGATATTAAAATGGATCATGTTCAATAAAAGAAAAGCTTACATGACATTAAAAATTATTTTTCTAGAATGGAAATTGCTCAACACCAGAAGTTCTCATAATAGAATTCATCATATTAACCAATTAAAGAAAATAACTATACCGTCATCCTCATAGATGCAGAAAAAGCATCTGACTAAAGTCAAATATACTTAGCAAACTGGGACCAGAAGGAAGCTTTTAAAATTTGATTAAAAGTATGTGTCAAAAATCTACCACAGTGCAGATTAATATTCCTCAGGAGCATAGATTTGGAGTTCTTAACACAGAATAGCAAATTAAATTTAGCTACATTAGAAAGGATAACACATCTGCAGAAGGAAGAATTCAGCTTCTCTTTGTTCTTGGCTTCTGGGTGATACCTCTACTCTGGAATTTTCTAAAAGATAGCATCTTTTTTCTTTTCAATTCTTTTTTCCCTTTCTTTTCTTTCTTTTTTTTGGTGCAGGGGACAGAAACCAGGACCTCATGCGTATGAGGTAAGCACTGCTCTACCACAAAGACACACCCCCACTCAACAGAATTTCTTTTTCTCTTCTTCCTTCGCTGTGCTGGGGATGGGCCTCATGCGTGCCAGGCAAGTGGTGTCCCGTGGAGCTACATCCGGAGCCCTAAGAGTGCCTTTGTTATTTGTGGTGGGTATCTCAGACCCCGACTGATGGTTTCTGCCAATGGGTGACTCAGAATGGCCACACCAGAAAGACCAGGTATGTGACTAGAGGGTTGAGGCTTTAAGTCAAATGAAATCAGCTGCATCTTCTGGGGAGGAAGGGGCCTAGAGACTGAGGTCAGCCACGTGGCAGTGACTCAGTCCATCTTGTCTGCATGAAGGAGCCAAGAAGGACCCCGAGGCTTGGGGACATTACCCATTTTCCAGTCCTCTAAGCATTGTCACACTCTGATGCCCAGAGAGTAATGTGTCCCTCAGAACAAGGAAGCTTTACGACTGGAACCCTCCCAGACTTTGTGCAGTGTCTCTTCTTCCGGTTCTTTCTGACTTCTGTTTTTTGTTAAATTAAGACAGTAATTGTGAGTAGAATGCTTTCCTGAATTTTGATTTTACTGAATAATCAGACCTGAAGGAGTCTGTGGGAGCCCCCCAATTTGTAGCCAGCTGGTAGGAAGTGAGGAAGGCCTTGGGGACCTGCACTCTTGCAGTTGGTATTAGGCATGAGGACAGTCTTCCAAGGACAGTGCCCTCAGACCTGGCAGCTTGGCATGAAGTGCATTGCCTTGTAGCCAGGCAAAGCCGATCCCAGGAATGCAAGGTTGGCTCAATCTCAGAAATCCACACCCCACTCCACCTGATGGACGGAATTTTAAAACCCTAGGATCATCTTAAATGGGCAGAAAAACAATTGGACAAAACTCAACAGCCTTTCCTAAGAACTCTTAGCAGAGTAGGAATGGGACTCCATCAACCTGATGAAGAGCATTATGATAGAAATTAAGAGAATGCTTTTGAAAATGTAGTCAGAGTATTATTTTTCAGAACTTTGGTGTGTGTCTGTGCCTGTGTGTGAGTGTGTGTGTGTGTGTGTGTGGGGGGGGGTTACACTGGGTCCCAGTGTAGAAATCATTTCTGATAGTGGGTGGCAGTCAGGTCATTCTGAAAGCCTTGGCCCTGGAGAATGTTCCAGAGTGGGGGACAAGCTTAGGAGTGTTTGTTGCTGAATTTCTGAAAAGTTAGAGATAGCCAACATTCATCAAGGGAAAATGCACAAATAAATTAATACAAAGGAATATGATAGAGCAGTTAATGTGCATGAGCCAGGGCTGAGAGAAGCACCACAGATAAATCTGCAAAATATAGTGTTGAGCTAGAGGAACAAATTGCAGAAGAGTATGTGCAGTATTTATGTGTGAATTGTCTTCTCCCAGGGGGGAATAATATTAGTATTAATGTAAATACTATATGCCTATAGTATTTAGTAGTATATTTTAAAATATATAAATAAATATAAATATATATTTTAATATATTTTTATAGTTTATATAAGCATATAGTATTTATATATATATACTAATTGGAATATGTACTAATAGGAAAAATCTTGTATGAGGTCGATGAACACAAATTCAGAGTAGTGGCTACTTCTGGGAAGGAAGAGGGCAGAGAGGGAAATGAGATTTGGGAAAGGCACACCAAAGAGCTTCAACAATATTTACAATATTTTATTCCTTGAGGAATACCAAAGCAAGCTGAACATGGTGAGGCAAACCTACAATCCCAGAAACTCAGGAGGCTGAAGCAGGAGGATCGCAAGTTCAAGGCCAGCCTCAGCAACTTATAGAGGCCCTAAGCAATTCAGCAAGACCCTGTCTCAAAATAAAAAAATAAAAATAAAAAGGACTGGGGATGTGGCTCAGTGGTTAAGCACCCTGGGTTCAATCCTCAGTACCAAAAAAAAAATCAATCAAACAAACAAAAAACCCAAGGTAATAAAGCAAAGTGTTCACATTAGATAAAGTCAACTGGCAGGTATGTAAATGTTTGTTCTATTTTTTTTTTGGTCCAAATGGTTGAATGTTGCACAATTATGATTTATAAAACAGCAGTTCGACTATATGAAATTAACTTTGTTTTTGGAAGTTTGGGCTGCAGGCTTTCAATGTGGCTTGAGTTATTCGGGGATAAGCAAGAGCAGTTGTTGCTAGTGTATCTCAACAGGCAGGTCCCGTGGGGACAATGACAGAGAGGGACAGAGAAAGCAGGTGATGAACGCACACTCAAGTTTCCCAGTTGCTTCCCTCTGAGGCCATTGTGCTTGTCACCTGGATAAGTTGGCCTTCTGTATTTGGGGACTAGGAGGTCCTAGGACTAAAATAAGTGCGTCAACTGCTGCTGTGCAGGACCCCAAATAAAAGTTGGGGAACTTCACTCTGGGAAATATCAAGATAAACCTGGGTCAGAAATCCTGGGAGCGAAGTTTGCCTGTCTATCTGAATGGGTCTCTCGCATCAGGATGACGGGATCTGGCTGGTTGGCTCAGAGCCGGGAGTAATTCTATCTGTCCAGAAAGCCGAGTCACACGCAGGTGTTACAGAGTGATGAACGTGTTCCAAGAACGAATCGTAATCACCTTGAGCTGATCCAATAAAGTGCTGCTCACATCTATTTAGCGTTTGAGCAGATGATGGGCCTCCTGCTTACGGTGCAGGTAGGGAGAGCCAGACACCGCCTGCTGCTGGGGAGCCTGAGAGGACTTCTTCCCACGGGAGGGAAGAATTCCTCTACCCCCAGCCCTCCCTGCTTCTGCTGCTGCCGGATCCTGGTCACCCCGTGCTCATTTCCAAGGGCTTTAGAGTGGCGGGGGGCAGGTGCTGTGTACTGAAAGCAGGGTTCTCAGTGTGATCATGTTGACAGGTGGTGGAACCTTCCAGAGCTGCCGCTAGTGGGAGGTGACTGGGTCATTGGGAGGCATTAATGTAGGTCTCCGGGGACCCCTGCTGTTTTCTCCAGAGAAAGGAACAAGCCTGGACCAGGAATCCCTCTGGCTTCCCGCCTCACCGTATGGTCTCCTGTTAGAGTGCCACCTCACCGTGGGATTTCCTGTTAGAGTGGCACCTTGTAAGGCAGCCCTGGGGGCCCTCACCAGAAGCCAAACACACGGGGTTGCCCAGTCTTGGACTTTCAGTCTCCAAAACTGTGAGTTCAATAAACTTCTTTTCTTCACCAAGTACCTAGCTTCAGGTGTTTTGTTATAGCCATGGAAAACTGACCCATACATTATGCAGAAAAGGTCAATGTGAGATCCTAAATGTCTGCCAGGTGGGACAACAGAGATGAGACTCGTGCCCAGGTTCAAATACGATCTTTGAGCGAGTCAGCCCCATAGGAAACTTGGATAGAACTTACCACCTAAATGAACTAGATCTTGTCTTAAGGACACACTTCAAAACATGAGCCATGAGCCTTTCTTGGTGCTAACAGACTATGACCGGTTATAGGTTTCCATTTTTGTTCCCAGTTGGGAGCAATAGTAAAATTACCTAACAGCCAGTACACAAAGCCACCAGCCGTGGCTATAAAACCAGGCATGTCCATATACACTGACCCATGTCAGCCCCAGACCACGTTGTACAGAAATCTAATCTTCAAAAAAAATTCTTCTGTGCCACATCGGAGCCCAGGAGCAAATATAGTCCTCAAAGCTCCCAGCTCGAGGGGACAAGCCTCTTCCCCCTCTGAACCCGTATGTTCTACATTCCCAACAGGGGATCCCTCTGTTTCTCAGGTACTTCTGAACTCCAAGAAGTGAGCTGGGAAGACTCCCTTTCCATTTGCTCATCCAACACGTAATTATCAAGTGTACGCGACGCTGAGCCTGCTGAGTTCACAGTGAACGCATCCTGGAGCGTCCGTGTGAAATCCAGGAGCAAGACAGGTTGAATGTGATCTGCACAGAGTTTTGGGTTTTGTTTGTTTGCTTTTGTTTTGTTTTTGGTGCTGGGGATTCAGCCCAGGGGTGCTCTACCACAGAGCTACATCCCCAGCCCCTTTTATCTATTGACTTATTTATTTTTTTATTTTTTAGTTGTAGATGAACACCATACCTTTATTTTCATTTATTTATTTTCACGTGGTGCTGAGGATTGAACTCAGTGCCCCACACGTGCCAGGCAAGTGCTCTACCTCTGAGCCACAACCCCAGCCCCTAATTTTTTATTTTGAGACAGGATCTTGCTAAGTTTCCCAGGCTAGCCTTGAACTTGGGACCCTCCTGCCTCAGCCTCTGGAGTAGCAGGGGATAGCAGGAGTGTGCCACTGTGCCTGGATGGACAGATATTTCTTTTTTAAATATCAGAACATAAAAATTAAAACTGGGCTGGGGATGTAGCTCAGGGGTGGTGACGTGCTTAGGATGCACGAGGCCCAGGATTCAATACTCAGTGCTGAAAAAAATAAAAAATAAAGAACTTCAAGTTGTCTTGAAGAATGGCAACATCTTGCCACAAGGGTCCAGAGTTCTGGTGTGTGGCTTGCCACGTGGCCACCCAGGACCCGTTGCTCCTGAGCACCACCGATGCTGTCCCTTGTCACCCGGTGTCTTGGCACTGTGTGTTGATAGTAAGGGTTTGTTGCCCTGGTCCCTGCCTCTGTCTCAGGTGGAGAGACAGAAGCCAGACCAGGAGAGCTGAGTGACGCTCATTAGCAGGCCCCTCCCTTGCTTATGTAACCGGCCATTTCCCACAGACACTCCAGTTTGCAGCTTCGTGATGCTCAAAAAATAAAATACATTTAAAAAATGGATGTCCACTGGGGAGTTTGTGGGAATGAGGGTTGCACTTGACGATCTGTGAGATTCCCAAAGAGCAGGCCTGGCGTGTGTAGGGATCGGCAGGGAGACCATCGTGGCTGGGGTGGGCCCGAGGAAGCCCACAGGGAGAGGGGTCTGCAGGGCAGCTCAAGCTTCTCAGCCTCACGTAGGAGTTTGGATTTTGTTCCAAGTGATGGGCCACTGCTCAAGACCACCAAAGGATTCTTGTCTAGGCTTGGTGGCTCTCGCTATGCAGAGTGGGAGGGGTCTGCTCTGCTCTTACCCAAGCATTAGCATCACTCTGGTGTCTACAAGTCGGGCCATGTGTTTTTTTTTTTTTTGGAGTGGGGGTAGCACTGGGGATGGAACTCAGGGGCCCTAGACCCCTGAGCCCCATCCCAGCCCTATTCTGGATTTTATTTAGAGACAGAGTCTCACTGAGTTGCTTAGGGTCTTGCTGTTGCCGAGGCTGCCTTTGAACTCGCGATCCTCCTGCCTCAGCCTCCCAGTCGCTGGGATGACAGACGTGTGCCACCGTGCCCGCCATGGGGTCTTTTGACAAGGGTTGAATAAAGGAGTCCAGTAGAGTTGAAGGAGACCTCAGGAGCACACAGTAGAGCAAGTCACCATAAGGAAGTGTCACCCCTGGATCTGGATGGAAAGAGAGGGTGGCTACCAGAACCTGGAGAGAGGTGGCGGGGGGCTGATTGGAGAGGGCTGTGCTTCTTCCAGAAAAAAAGCAGAAGGAATGGGCTCTCCCTGCGCCTTCTTTTCTCCTTCTGGGGATCCCCACAGGCTGTACCCAGCCAGCAGCCAGAGAAGAGGGAGCCCATTGGCAGAATCCCCACCTTCAACCCCCCAAGGGGACTGAGATGGGGAGGAGAAGGCCAGGCAGGGCCTGCTGAGGGGCCAGGGGAGGATGCTAGTTTGCCATTTGGGGCACAGGACAAGCAAAGAGCACCACTGCCCTGAGCAGCAGGGGCAAGCCCAGGCGTGGGGGCTGCCACCGTGGATCTTGACCAGCTCCTCCCGCTTCAGGCCCTGGGGAACTCCAGGCTGCAGGGAGCCCCGACAGCAGAGCGAGGGACACGTCCACCCTCTGGCTTTGAGAGATGAGCCATTCAGGTGCCAACTTGGAACAGCCGAGATGAGCAAGAGGCACCTTGGTTTGGCCGGCTGTCCCTCGAGAGATGTCCCTGATCTGCTGTTACAGGCATCTGCAGTCCTGTGAAAGCTGCCTGGGGCATGACTCACCGGTCCCCGCCCTGACCGCTGCTTCTGCTGCGCGCCACCCCGGCCGGCTCCTCTGCAGCTGCCATCCGAGAGGGCCTTGCTGCCCGCACCCCGGAGAAGAGCCGGGACCTGGAGCCAGCATCGTTCCCTGGCCAGCTGCCTCTGCGTGCTGCAGGTGGCTAGGGTTTCCTGGTTCCAGGGAGAAGGAAGCAAGCGTGAGGGGACCACACAGAGGTGACTCATCACCGTCACGTTCTTACAGGCAGAAAGGTGAGCAGCAAGAGGTCACACCTGGGAGTCCCCCCACCCATCCATGTTACAAGCTCAGACACAGTAAAGGAACTTATTTAGAGACAGGGTCTCACTGAGTTGCTTAGGACCTCGCTGTTGCTGAGGCTGGCTTTGAACTCACCATCCTCCTGCCTCAGCCTCCCCAGTTGCTGGGATGACAGGCGTGCGTCACGTGCCTGGCCATGGGGTCTTTTGACAAGGGTTGAATGGAGGAGTTGAAGGAGACCTCAGGAGCGTACAGCAGAGCCGACCCTGCCTTGTGGGCCTCCTTAATTAACTGGTTCTCAGGCACTGGGGACTTTGCAGAAGCCTGAATCAGATGCACTAGGGTTTTGTTCAGTCTTTTTATTTTTCTGGGTGCAAACTTCATTTTTTTTCTCTTGCCGTCTTTTTGTCTTATCTCCCCCTTGCTTGTACCTGTCTAAGGGGGTAATTTATCAGCCCTGCCAGATTCCATCTCCTCGATTCAGTGACAGAGTAGGCGGGCGGTTGGGTCACGATGTGATTGTTAGGATCTCAACCTACCGCTGACACATCTGACCTACCTAGAACTGAAAGCCCGCGTGCTCAAAGCTGCCAGTGGTGACGTTGTCACGGTCTCTGTCTCCTTGAGATGCCCTGTTCGGAGTCGTTGACTTTCTAGGCTCCCACTTCCCCTGGTGGAGGAAATCGAGGGGCGTCAGGCTCAGAGGTCCCTGCCGTGCGGCCTTCGTGGTGGACTCCGAGGCTCTCTGGGCCTCAGTTATCCCTTGTCACAGTGCGTTCGTTAGGAGCTCGTCGCATCGTCCTGGAGGTAACTGAGGCGATACAGGCGCGTCCCTAGCACCCCCTGGCTGAGGGGTGGCTGTGCATTTTGACCCCTGGGGTTCTCGCCTCCTGATCCGCGAGGCACACCTGTGCGAACCTTCCCCGCGAGCTGCTCCCCCCAGGGCCTTGCTGGCCCCCGAGGCTGCAGGGACCCGAAGAGCCCAGCTGTCCTCTGGGGACTTCCTGACTCCTTCCTGCTGTCACCACGCAGCCCTGCCAAGCCCCCTGACAGGCTGGGCCCTGTGCACCCGTTGGCTGGGGAAGTCGTGTATTCAGAGCCATGAACTAGAACCCAGGCGGGGGGACTGGGGGGTGGAATATGAGAAACTGTGGAATATGAGGGTGTGTGTGGGGGTCTTGGGGCATCGGCTGAGAAACCACAGAACGGCTGAGAACCCTGGGGAATGAAAACGAAGCATCCCCGATGGGGCTGGAGAGATTCCCCAGTGTGGATGGGATTTAGAGGGATTGGGTCTCTACTCAAATGCCACTCATCAGAGAGAACCTTTTGTTTTGGTATCAGGGATTGTACCCAGGGTGTTTAACCACGGAGCCACATCCCCAGCCCTTTTTATTTTTTATTTAGAGACAGGGTCTCACTGAGTTGCTTAGGTGCTCTCTAAGTTGCTGAGGCTGGCCTCCAACTTTTGATCCTCCTACCTCAGCCTCCTGAGCTGCTGGAATTACAGGTGTGCACCACTACACTCAGCTTTACCATTTGCTTTTGAGCTTCCCTGCAGCCCAAGCAAAAATGGAAGTATAAGCAGTCATATGATTGACCACTTCCCTGGGTAGAAACAAACCAGATGCTCAGGAATCAAGGGAGGAAACGTGTTCTTGGGGAACCAGAGTTTCCACTCCTGCAAAAGCCCATCTGCCGGGCAGAAGCCAGGCATCTGCATTGGCCAGCTGCTCAGCTGACTCGGGTGCAGATGTTTTGAGAACAGGACCTTTCTGGGGAACTGACGGCTTCCCCGATGCTGTCTCCCTTCTCTCTGGACTTCTCCTTGTACCTCAGGGTCACATTGTCACACCTCAGCACGCCATCTCTGGCTCTTCACGTCCTCATAGGTCCCCTTGGCGAGCCCCGCCAAACACAATGATGGAAAGAAAGAGAGAAACTTCTCCAAACCTCTCCAACAAAAAAATGACTCTCTGGGCCTCCCAGAACACTCCTTCCAGAACATTCTACCTGCCTGCACACTGTAAAAATATTTTTTTGCCTTAAGGTATGTGTCGTTCATGGTCTGAAAGTCTCTTGCCTCCTCTTATTTCTAAACAATCCTTTGTGTTTGTGTTGCTCACTTTAGAGAGTAAACTTCAGGGACAGGGACCGCGACTTCTATTTGGGGGCCAGCTGTTCTATGAAGGTTCTTAACTCATTGACTAATTAACAGCCCCAGCTGGGCCCCCGTAGGTGCTCGACGTGGGGAAACGATGACAACTAGACAGCCATAGTGGCTTGTCGGAAATGCAGCCTCGGCTTTCCCCCCCTCCAAGACCCAGCCCTGTAGAGAGAGGAGCTCTCCTAGTTGTGTAGCTGTCACTTTCCTTCCACTCTTGTCTTCTTTCCTTACCTGTCAGCATTGTCTGTGCCTGAAGGAACTGATTCAGCTCAACTTGGGACGGGCTGGCCACTGTCCATGCTCAGGTGCACACAGAGGTGGGGGGAGCAGAAGGAGGAGCAGACACTATCCAATCCAATGAACCTCGCTCCTCCCTCTACTCCTCCCTCCCCCCATCCGCCTATTGTGATCAGCATCTGCATGTCAGGGAGGACATTCAGCCTTGGTTCCCTGGGGATTGACTTATTTCACTTAGCATGATATTCTTCAGTTCCATCCTTTTACTGGCAAATGGCAAAATTTCATTCTTCTTTATGCTTGAGTAATATTCCATTGTGTATATGTACTACATTTTCTTGATCCTTTCATCTGCTGAAGGGCACCTAGGTTGGTTCCATAGCTTAGCTATAATGAATTGAGCTGCTATAAACATTGACGTGGCTACATCACTATAGTATGCTGAGGTATATACTGAAGAGCGGGATAGCTAGGTCAAATGGTGGTCCAATTCCAGGTTTTCTAAGGAATCTCCATACTGCTTTCCAGAGTGGTTGCACCAATTTGCAGTCCCACCAGCAATGTATGAGTGTGCCTTTTCCCCACATCTTCGCCAACACTCATTGCTAATTGCATTGACAATTGCCATTCTGACTGGAGTGAGGGAATCTCAGTGTAGTTTTAATTCTCTTTTCTCTAATTGCTAGAGATGATGAACATTTTCTCATATATTTGTTGACCGATTGTATTTCTTCTGTGAGGCGTCTGTTCAGTTCCTTGGCCCATTTATTGACTGGGTCACTTATTCTTCTGGGGTTGGGTTTTCTGAGTTCTTTATATATCCTGGGGATCAGCGCTCTCTCTGAGGTGCAGGAGGCAGAGACTCTCCCCACGCGGTCGGCTCCCTCTTCCCGTCTGTACTTAAACTAACCCTTTTGTGGAGCTTCTGGGGAAGCCAGTACCCAGTCCTGTGCCGTGGTGTTCACCCAAGTCTAGACTTGATGAGGAAGAGCAGCGCCTTCTTGCATCTGGTGTGGTCATGAACTTGGGGGCCAAGATGCCCCAGCTCCTGAAGAGGCAGGACAGTGAAGGCTGTGCCTGGGCCCAGCCTGACCTGGGGTGGGGAGGCCAGCAGAGAAGCAGTAGAGGCCTTGGATCTAAAGTGGTGTCCGGGATTTCCAGGAGGGAGAGAGTCCATTGTGATGGACACAGTCCACCCCTTGAGCTCCCCAGCTATCCCTGTGGCTTCACATGGTGTCCAGCTTCCGTACTATAACACCTGGCCTCGACTTTTTTGGAAACCAAGGCTACGACAGGGAGGATGGACCTGAGGAAGGTCAGTTCAGCAGCCGAGAGATTAGCTACTGCAATGGTCTTGGCAGGAGTAATGACCGTCCTCCTAGGACAGGGGTAGTGGCAAAGGAAAGGAGCCAGAGAACTTGAGAGACATCTGGCGGGTAAGCCAACAAGGTCCGGTGACTGACAGATGCTGAAGTTTGAAAACGGTTTGTTTCCCAAGTTCCTGTTGATCTTCCATCCCCATGGTTGACTATTGGGAGGGTAAAAACTTAAATCTTATTCTGATGTCTAGAGGTGGGCCTTTGAGATGATGAGGGTTAGACAAGGTCATTAGGGTGGAGCCCCCCCTCCCCCGATCAAATCCTGTGGTTTTATAAGGAAAGAAAGACCAGACAGACAAACGTACTCATGGGCACCTGCTGTCTCTTGCCATGAGCATTCTCTGCCGTCTCAGGATGCTGACAGAAAGAAGCCCATCACCAGATGAGTTCTCTAGACTTTGTACCGCCAGAACCACATGCAAGAATAAACCTTTTTTAAAAAAATAAACTAGCCTGCCTCAGGCATTTTGTCATAGTAACAAAAATGAGCTAATACAATAGAGCTAAGGTTGATGCCCAGATTTCTAGCCTGGAAGGGAGGATGGGATTTCAACAACTGAAAACACAAATCACAGGTTTTGCACCAACTCTCTGCATCATGGCAAGACCCCCACAGTTAAGGCCACAGTTTTCTAATGGCCCAAACAGAACTCATAGCCAAGGCCAGAAGAGAAGGATGTAGCGGACACATTCTTACATCATAACAGAAACTTTTTTTTTTAAATCACATTCTGTCTATTTTTTGAATCCACTCTTTAAAAATAGAGCATCTTCTTTAGTTGTCTTTTAAAATTCCTTCTTATGATATGCTAATCTGACAGCCCTTAGAGGAAGCTATTATTTTTCACTTTGCATTACTGCCTTACAGAGTAGATTGGGGAAAAAAAAACAGATATATAATCAGATGAGCTGAGCAGCGCTTTTCAGCCTGGCGAGTCGGAGTGTGACTGTCACTGGGGGGTGGGGGGGGGCTCGAGGCTCATCAGTGAGCGCATTAGCAGTTGGTTGCTGTGATGTCCTGTCAAGGTTTGAATTCTGGGGACAGAGACCTGGTTCGCCGGCCATCACAGCACCGTGTCCGAGGACCTGCTTCCCCAGCTTTGTCCCTGGAGCTTAGTTTGACAGTCTCAGTCTCTGGACTAAGGACTTAGTCCCGGATCAGTCTCAGTCTCTGGACTGAGACCCGGGATCCTGTTAAGCCGCCCGAGGGCTATGCGTCCCTTTATCCTCTCTGCGACCTTGGGCTCCCGTTTCCCTTTCAAATCAGGTCTCAGGAAATCGCTGCGTGAGTCGCTTTGGACATCTTGACTTGAATTTCCCATCAGCTCTTCCAGAAAGAGCTTTTCAGTTCCCATGGAAACCGGCGATGTTCCGAGGCCAGGGCTCAGCACACAGGCGCGGCCCGGGGAGCGCACGTCCGTCTGTCTGTCGGTTGAGGTGACTGGTACCATCGCCCTGTTCCGGGTCTTTCTCTGACAGGGACCACTTGACCTTGTAAAGGAAGAGAAGCAGATCGGAGTGACAGTCCCTCCCTCCCTCTCCTGACTGCCAGCCCTCGGAGCCCGCGTCCTGACCTTCTGCACGTCACCAAGTCATCGCTCCAAGTTGGGTTTGGCATTTGGGCTTTGAGGCCACCAATGGGATGTGGCTAAGTGGCTCCTGTGATCCCGGGCCAGGGGACAGGTCGGGCAAGGGAGGTCACTTCCCCATTGCTGCTGTCTCCTGTCTTGTAGGAGTTTTTCTCAGTGGGATTGATTCTCAGGAGCTCCATCTTTTTTGCTAGAACAGTTTGGGTAGGGAGTTGCTTTGGGATTGTGACCTCTGTATTCGTGTGTGAGGGGACAGGACAGCATGTGCGTTTCATAACCCTGCGGCTCTGCTGGGAGGCCTTCCCGGTTGACCCAGGGGGAGGGATGGGCCTGCTTATCTTGTGGGCCAGGAATGGGCCACCAGCAGCCGGCAGCCCTGACTGTGCACCTGTCTCCTAAAGAGCTGGGTGTGGCGTATATTTAAAAAAGACACAAACCAAACACTTTTTTTTTTTTTTTGGTACTGGGAATTGTGAGAAACATGAAGTTGAATGGTCTGTTTTCAGAATACAGCATTTGGGTTTAAATGTAAAATTCCTGGGAATATAAGACAAACAGCTAGACGGGAAATACAGCCGAGGGGTTGTCAGCCCTTAACTCACCCAGTAGCACCGCAGCCTGCCGAGGTGGTGGAGCGGAGTTCATGCTCCTGAACAGCCCTGGACAGACAGGAGGGAAGGGGCCAGCCCGATCAATAGGCAGAAATATCTGTTTAGAAATACTACGACAGCCAGCTGGTGCACACCTGTCATCCCAGCAGCTCGGGAGGCTGAGGAAGGAGGATCTCAAGTTCAAAGCCAGCCTCAGCAACAGTGAGGCCCTAAGCAACTCAATGAGACCCTGTCTCTAGATAAAATACAGAATAGGGCTGGGGACAGGGCTCAGTGGTCGAGGGCCCCTGAGTTCAATCCCTGGTACAACCCCATCCCTCAAAATAGTAAGAAGCCCTGGTGCTCTGCTGGGCTACCCACAAGCCCCGATACACTCTCTCCAGGGGGGGCTTTCCTTCCACAAGGGAACGAACGAGGTGGGGACAACTGAAGATGCATTTGTTTAAATAACCTGATAGGGGACAGTAAGACCTAGGTGACGTCAGGGAAGAGCACGTACCCCTCAGTGCTCAGCCAGCGAGGAACTGGGAGGGACCTTGTGCTCTGGGGCATAAAATACTGATTGCAGCCACCTGGGTGTCCTGAGCACCAGATTCCGGATCTTGCAAGACAGTCATTAGGCGTCACACCTGCTGCAGTCCATTCTTTGGACTTGGGCAGGTGAGCGTGTTTCTCACAGGATTGAATCCAAAGGGGCTGAACCACTAAGCCGCACCCCCAGCCTGTGTGTACACACATATATATTTATCTAGCAGGGTCCTGCTGAGTTGCTGAGGCTGGTCTTGAACTCATGATCCTCCTGCCTCCACCTCCTGAGCCCCTGGGATGACAGACGTGCACCTGGAACTTTGCTGCTGCTCTAAGGGTGACAGGAATTTCCCCTCCACCCTCCAATGGTCGGGTCATTGATTATTAAGTCGGCTGAAATATCAGACAATAGGCAGATTAACAGGAGAAAAAGCCTACAAATTTATTACAGGCATAGGGTGTCAATGAAGGAAAACTGAGTCCCCAATCACCCCGGGAGTTTTAGAAACTATGTACCCGCTTCATAGGGAGGAGGGAGGTGGGCAGTGGAGGCGATTTTAGAGGAACAGTGAATGATTTTTAGGGGGTGGGAAGGAAAGACCCAAAGGACAGCCAGTAGCCCAGGAAAAATTTCCTCTGAGCTCTGGTCTTGGGGTCCCCTTTAGAGCTGATCTCTTTGTGTTGATGAGATTATAGGGAGGGGCCAAGAAAACGTCCTCCTGGAGGGACTTCCATGAGGCAGAAAGGAGAACGGGAGACCCTGGGCAGGGAGAAGGTCAGAGAGCCCCTGGACCCCTGGGCCTCGTGCCGTCCTGAGCATGTGAGGCCCTGGGCCTTGGTGTCTTGCTCTCTGAGCCCACAGTTCTCACAAGTGCCAAAGGAGACCTTCAGCTCCCACGGTGCAGGTCACATGGCTTCAGAAGAAAGACCTGTGTCCTGCCCTGTGCTCTCACTGGGATCTGCACGGGGCCACTGTCCTCCTGCCCTGGGTCCCTGCCCTGGAGGACAGGCCGGGAGTGTCAGGGAGGAAACACACTCTGGGCCCAGTCCTCATCCACGTACTGACGGGGACTCAGGGACAAACATCTCCCCCCTTGCTGCTTGGAACGGGGAGGCTGAGCTGGGCATTCCACTCTGGCTCTCAGGGGTCCCCGTGGGAGGGACCTTGTCATCCCCAGGAATAAGTGACTTCCTGTACATTTCATTGCTTGGCTCCCCTTCCCTTGTGGTGACGAATATATATATATATATATATATATATATATATATTTTTTTTTTTTTGTTGTTGTTGTTGTTGTTGTTGTTCTGGGGATTAAAACTAGGGGTGCTTAACCACTGAGCCACATCCTCAGTCCTTTTATTTGTATTTGTAAAATTTTGAGACAGTGTTTTGCTAAGTTACCTAGAGCCTCACTAAGATGCTGAGGCAGGCCTTGAACTCGAGATCCTCCTGCCTCAGCCTCCTGAGCTGCTGGGATGACAGATATGTGCCACCACATGGGGAGGGCTTTTTATATTTATCTTTATTTCATTTTCCATTTTTTTTATTGGTGTGAAATTCATGTACATAAAGCCACTCACCATGCATGGACAATTTAGCAGCATTTACTATATCTGTGATATTGAACGCCCCTTTCCCTATCGATACCAAAATATTTTCATCACCTCAAAAGGAAACCTATACCACTGAGCAGTCACCCTTCTTCTCTCCTCCCTCCATCCTGGCAACTACCTCTGGGCTTCCTGCTCTGTGGACTGATCTGTTCTGAGCAATGTATACAAGTGGAGCCATAACACTGTGGGGCCTTTTAACTCTGGATTCTTTAGCTCAGGATAATGTTTTCAAGGTCGTCCATGTTGATAAAGCTTTGTGCTTTTTATAACTGAATACTAGTCCACTGAATGGATATACCACAACTTATCCATTTGTCTATTAATAGATATTTGGGTTATTTCCACATTTTGGCTATTATAAAATAGTGCTGCCTTGAATATCTGTGCACAACTATTTAATTATCTGTTTCTTCAATTCATTTGATTATCTACATGGAAGAGGAATCACAGTATCCTATGGCAATTTAATGATCTCATTGAAGAATCATCCATTTGCACAATAGCAATGCTAGTTCTCCAGGTTCTTCTCATCATTGGGTTCATAGCTTCTCAAACTTGGCAAGACACTGTCTCAGGGGCACTTAAGCACTGAGCTGTATCCCCAGCACTTTTTTTATATTTTATATTTTTTTGTATTTTATTTAGAAACAAGGCCTCTCTAAGTTGTTGAGGCTGGCTTTCAACTTGCAATCCTCCTGCCTCAGCCTCCCTAGCTGCTGGGATGACAGGTGTGCACTACCAGGCCCAGCTTCCTGTGGTTTTGATTTGCACTATAGATTAGTGATGTTCAGCATCAATATCTTTGCTTGTTCTAATATTTTTTATTTTGAAAAATTTCAAATACAGTGAAAAGTTAACAACAACAACAACAACAACAAAAAGGGCACAGAATAACGCCAGCATTCCCTCCACTTGCATTTGTCTGTGTGGTTCCTGGTAGGCATCATTTAACCTGTTTTTTGAATTAGGTATTTCCTGTAAACTGGAAATTTGATCTGGAGATTCAAATACATTCAGGTGAAAATTTTCAACTTAATATCTATTATGATAATAGCAGGTGAGAGTACTGAGGGCTTTCTGTGGGCCACTGTCTCACACATAATCTCATCAAATCTCAGAATGACCCTGGTAGAGGGTGAAGCAATCGTGTCTGTCTGCCCAGAATCCACAGTCTTCTCTTCTGGTAATATCTCTTTGATTCTCTTCTTAGAAACCACCAGTCCTGTGGCCAGTCATCTGCTTAGGTAAGGCTCACCCCACCCGCCAACGCCAGAGGTGCGTGTGACTAAGGCATTACAATCAGAGCCACAGTGATGGGTCAGGGAGAGACACGTGGTCCAAGCTGTGGCCCAATAAGAGCCAGTCCTGCATCGTCATAGGTCGTTTCATAGAAGGCTCCGTCTTCTTCTATGAACACTAAAGAAAGTACTACCAAGTCATAAAATAGCTCAATTGTAAGAAACATACTGATTTAAGAATTTCCCGTGTGAAAAGAGAAACAGCGTCTTAGGTTGCTGGAGGCCACCCCCCGCCCCCCCCCCCCCCGACCTGGGGGAGAGCCCCTCTGGAGAGGGCAGCGGGTTTCCTGGGAGATTCCCCTAGCTCCACACCTTCTGGCCTCTTCTCCAGGGCCCAGACACAGGCACCCGGAGGCCACTGGCCGGAGCTCAGGATGCTCGGGAAGCCGACCCAGCCTCCCCCACAACTTGCTGAAGATGGTCCGCCCTCACTTACCCAGGTTCCCCAGCAACCAGGTCTTCTGGTTTCTTGAATTTGCACAACGGTGGAGCTCCATTGTGCAGAGGGGGTCAGCTCTAGAGGTAGCTCCACCATCCCCAGAGGTGGCTCTGTGAGAGATGAGAAATTCTGCTGAGTTATCAAGGGCGGTGAGGGCACTGGCAGCGAGGTCCCAGGAAACAGCACCTCACCCCCCAAATCTCCAGGCATTGGGCTCAGACATCGGACTGGTTGAAGGGTAACTCCTTAGCTGTGTGACGCTGAGTGGGTTGCTCAGCCTCTCTGAGCCCCAGCTTCCTTATCTATACGGGTTTGTTTTGGGAGGATTAAACGAGGCCGTGTTTCCAAGGGCTTCTCATAGAGCCCTGCACAGGGTAAGCACTAGGTGGGGGTCACTCTGCCCACAGTTAGCCAGTCCTGAAGTGTCCAGGAGGTCTCTGACCCCTGCTGTGCTCTCACCCCCCCCCCCCCCGCTCCCCCCAAGATCTTTTTACAGATGCATCCTCCTCCCCACCCCCACTTGTCACTCTCTGCAGCTCACAGCTAAGTTGTGACACAGGAAGGATTTGTGACAGGGCTCCGCAGGATTAGGAAGCCACTGCTGGGCACAGCTGCTGCAGGCCCCAGAGCCGATCTCCTCAGCCCCACTCACTCTGGTGTCAGGGTGGGGCTGCAGGGCCCGCTGGGGACACCCAGGACGCTGGGGACACCCTGACGGCCACAGCCTCCCACTGGGTGTCCCAGGTGCTGCTGTTCCTGAGGCCACTCTCTGTCCTTTTTATTTGACTCTCAAAGGTCAAAAGATTTTTCTTTTTTTTTCCAAAAGACTTTTTTTCTTTTCTTCTTTCTTTCTTTTCTTTTTTTTAGCAGACGTGGACGTGGGAGAAACCCAGCCACGGGGATGTGTGGCAGCCTGTGAGCAGCCTGATAACTCAGAGGGGGCTGGTGGGGGTGAGGGGGTGGTGGGGGCACAGACAGAGCCCCAAAGAGCCAGAGGGGGACGGACGGCTCAGGGGGAAACAGACCCAGAGAGTGTGAGGGAGAGGCCAAGAGACTGGCACACTTGGAGGCCCAGCTCCTGGGGAGGCTGAGGCAAGAGGGTCACCTGAGCACAGGAGTTAAAGGCCAGTCCAGGCCACACAGCGAGCCCCATGGTGGGGGGGAGCAGACTCTATAATCAGCCGGAATTCAGAAAGGGGCATTTCATTTGCAGGGGAAAGGAAAATCCGAGACCCCATGTTCAAAAGCATTAAGAATATCAAGACAAGCTGGGTGCAGGGTGCAGGGCGCAGGCCTGCGATCCCAGAAGCTCTGGAGGCTGAGGCAGGAGGATCGCAAGTCTGAGGCCGGCCTCAGTAACTTAGCAAGGCCCTAGGCAATTAGTGAGACCCTGTCTCAAAAAAAAAAAAAAAAATAATAAAAAGGGCTGGGAATGTGGCTCAGTTGTTAAGCTCTGGGATCAATCCCTGGTACCAAATCAATCAACAATCAATCAATAATCAAGACAAGACAGACTTTAAGTCCAGAGGGGGCGTCTTTGGCACCGCCCTACCTTGAGCTTTTCTGTTGCTCTTGTTCATTTCCTCTCATTCAGCAAGTGCCTTAGGTGGCATCGAAGACCTCCTTGTCCCAAGCCCTCCCCCTGCACCCGGCACTGCTCGAAGCACCGACCCGTGCCATCGCCCTTCGTCGTCATTACTGTCCCCTTGGAGCCATGGATGGGGTTGCCAGCCCCACTTGGTGCTTTCAAATGCCCTGTGGGCCACCGACATGGACGATGTAGTTCTTACCTGTGGGCCTTGACTCATTAGGGTACCAGGGGAGACTGTGCACTACACAAGTAGTGCTGTCTTCCACGTGGATACAGTAGCCCCGTTGTCCTGGGGGATAGGCTCTAAGATGTTCCACAGATGCCTGAACCCTATGTATACAGTCTTGTGTCACCTAACAACAGGACAGATTCCGAGAGAAGCATCCCTAGGTGACGTCATCACCGTGTGAACACCGCAGAGTGTGCTTTCACAAACTAAGATGACCTTGGTGTCACTAGGGGCCACCATTGCCCGCCTAATCCATTGTCAACCAAAATGTCTTCTCCCTTTTTAATTTGTTCTTTTTAGTTATACTTGACACTAGAATATATTTTGACTTATTTATGCAAGCATGGATTACATTTTATTCTAATTAGGATTGCAGTCTTGTGGTTGTATGTGATGTGGAGATGCACTGTGGTGTATTCATGTATGAACACAGGAAAGTCATATCAGAATCATTCCACCCTCTCTCCTATACCCATCCCCCAACTTCCTTTCATCCCCCTTTGTCTGATCTCTGAACTTCTATTCTTTCCTCCCCACTTCATTGCGTGTTCACATCCACATATCAGAGAGAACATTTGACCTTTGTTTTTTTGAGATTGGCTTATTTGGCTTAGCATAATAATCTCCAGATCCATCCATTTTCTGGCAGATGTCATAAAGTTGTTCTTTTTCATGGATGAATAATATTTTAAATGTTTTTATTCAGCACCTGACCTGCTGTAGATTCCTATACAATGATAAAGTTTACATTATAAATCATAAATTAAGCATAGTAAGAGATTAGCAATAATAACTAATAATAACAAATAATAAGATAGAATAATTAAAACAATATGCTGTAATAAAAGTTGTTTAAAACTTATGAGTAGTTTATTTCTGTAATTTTCCACTTAATACTTTTGGACCATGGTTGACTACGGGCAGATAAGGGAGTGCCATCACATAGATGTTTTGTGAGAAAGACTATTGTTTTCTTTCCTTCCCTCCTTCTCTTTCTTCTGGGGATTGAATCTGCTACCATATGCAAGTTAGGCCAGTGCTCTCCCAGGGAGCTACATCTCCATGTGCAGAATGACTAAATTCTTTTTGGGGGGGCAGGGGCAGTACCAGGGATTGAACTCAGGGCACTGGACCACTGAGCCCCATCCCCAGCCCTGTTTGGTATTTTATTTAGAGACAGGGGCTCACGGAGTTGCTTAGGGCCTCGCCTTTGCTGAGGCTGGCTTTGAACTCGGGATCCTCCTGCCTCAGCCTCCCGAGCCGCTGGGATGACAGGTTGGCGCCACTGCGCCTGGACAGACTGAGTGAATTCCTAACAGCTCTGCGTTGTGTGAGGTTGGGGCGAGGCTGCGTTTTCTCATTACTGAATGGTGTTCTATTTCCGAGGCCTCTTTTCCTTTCAGGGGACAGAAACGTAACACACTTTGTCCTCAGGAACACGCTTTGTCCACGGGATGGAAAGTGAGAGGTGGAGTGCTCGGATTTTCAGCCCGGCGGGTTCCGAGAGCCTCCCAAGCCGCGCCCCCCCATCTGTCTGTCCCCCTTGCTGGGCTCTGTCTGTCTCCGGCTCTGTCTGCAGGCAGCTTGCCCCAGAGGCAGCGCAGCACCCCCTGCGGAGCTGGGCCGCGCCCACGGAAGGGAGGAGTCAACTCCCCATTGGCCTAGCCCAGGTCACGTGGCCTCCTCCGAGCGCATCACGGCACTTCTGATTGGCTGGACCACGGAGGGTACTGTGACGTCTGCGTGCGAGCTCCTCCTGAGCACGTGCTCTGAGAGGGCTGCCCTGTGCAGAGTCCCCAGCTACCGAGGGCCCCCAAGAGCAGGGAGCCTGGGTCTCCCTTGTCACTGTCCTGTGGATCCCCACAAGAAAAGGGAGCCCCTGGTGTGGGCAATGACGGAATCTAGGCCCCATTGTGGAGATCCAAGCCAACATGTACCAGGGTCCTCCTGAAGAATGATACGGTCACTTGGCCGTGACGTCTGTCCTTTCATTATTTGGTGAAATCATTTGGATTCCATAAATCTCTCTGAAAATTCTCCCATGGAAAATGGTCACAAGTCAGGACGGAGGTACTGCGTGTGGGCCGGAGTCTGGGAGGCTGGAGAGGAGGCCCAGGTGGAGGCAGAAGTCCCCCTCCAGGTGGCCTCCAGGACTGCGTGGCTGGTGAGGAAAGAAAACCTTCCAGAGTCACCGGGGACCCTGTGAGGTCAACAAGCAGGCGACGCCCTACTGGCTGTCCTTCACCATCTTTTTAGCTTTTTAACGCTATGCTCAAGTGAACAACTTGGAACAAAAATCTTAACCCCAAGTGCTTGGTATCTCTGCGCAATAAGGGGAATAAATAATGAGGCTGCACGGAACGACCGTAACCAGCTGTCAGAACGGCGAGCTGGGCCTGGAGAAGGCGACTGTAGGTATTTCATCTATTATAGGTGTCCTGCCCGCCCCCCACCCCCATAAATTCCAGATAGATAGCTATAGGTGGGTAGAATGGCAACAGGCATGCCAGCAGAAAAACACAAGGGGCATAGTGGCTTCTCTCCAACACAGCAGAGTCACACAGATGTGGTTTTAAGAGTGAGGGAAGAGATGTGGAAGGCTGTACCCCAAACGCTACTGCGCAGCGTTTCAAAAATCTGGGACCAGGTTGGGGGTGAGGCACTTAACCGGGCGCGCCTGTCATCCCAGCGGCTCAGGAGGCTGAGGCAGGAGGATTGCGAGTTCAAGTCCAGCCTCAGCAATAGGCTGTATCTAAATCAAATACAAAATAGGGCTGGGGATGTGGCTCAGTGGTCCAGTGCCCTGAGTTCAATCCCTGGTGGGTGTGCACATACACACACACACACACACACACACACACGGAACGAATTGGTTTATAAGTCCTTTGTGCTGTTTGAATCATTATAATCAGCCCGTGGGATCCTTATAGATGTATTTCACACATTAAAAAATGTAAAAAGGAGGAAAAAACACATCTCATTGGTGAACAACCTCAAAATCCTAAACTTGATGGATTTATACCTTCTATTAACTGTGTTCCGAGAAGGGATGCCTAGGAAGACAGGATGGGGAAGAGAGGAAGATGGGATGGTAGGGGTCCCCCTGTGCAGGGTGCAAAGCAGATAGCACTAGGAAGAGGGTGGGGTAGGAAGGGTACATTGTACAGGGCATGGGCATTTCCAGTCTTGAGATTCTATCAGGGAGGAAAACCCCTCGGGCGATCCCACCCACACCAAACTTGTCAGATTGATGACATTAGGAAATTTGCATATCAAATGGTTCATTAGGGTACTAGGATACTACGCTTGTGAGTAGGATCCTCTACAGGATAAATAGTATTTTTTCTTTCTTTTTAAAAACTTTTGTTATGGCAAGAACTCTTTGAATGGGGTTTGCCCTTTGCAAGACACTTGGCATCCAGAGGCACAGGGCTCTGTGGAAGAGCTCTGGAGTTCCTTCATCTGGACCTTGCATTTACAGAAGAAGGCGGGTAGATAAAATGCAGGGCACCCAGAGAATGTGAGTCCATTCCTTCCCTCCCTCCCTGCACTGGGGATCGAATCCAGGGGTGCTCTACCTCTGAGCTACAACCCCAGTCCTTGTTATTTTTTATTTTTATCTTGAGACAAGCTTCTCCTAAGTGGCTCAGGCTGAACGTGAACTTGTGATCCTCCTGCCTCAGCCTCCTGAGATGCTGAGATTGCAGGTGGTCACCTTACCAGGCTTAAATGTGAGTTCTAGGTAAATGAGAAATAATTGTTTAGTGTTGGTTTATCCCCATGCTGTCTTTTCTCATGAACCCTGCTTGGGTGGTGTGACCGCCTCTGAACTAACTGTGAAAACTCTGATGGACCAGACCCTGGCCAGGTGCCCCATCGATTCAGCATTCATCCTAAAGATTTGAGTGTTTTTAAAAAATGGATTTTCAAATTTAACTGGCATCACAGAGTTTTGGTTTGGGATGAGGGGTTTAGGGAGAGTTTCAAGGAACATGGCTCTGTGTCTAGGACCGAATCTGAGTTTGGGGTGGGAGAGAGGTTGGGACAAGTCCCCAGAAATGTGGACTCTTGGGGACAGAAATGGATACAGAAGATTTTGAAGCAGTTTCCCTGTGAGATGTGCCTGGTCATGTGCCTCCCACGTGGTCCCCCCTAGAACATCCATAAAAGATTGTTTTAACATGTCTTGTGGACTTGGAGTGGAGCCCTGTTGAGGGGAACCCGATAGGAGCCCTGGGTCAAGGGGACCTCGTGTTTGAAGTCCCCAGTACTCAGCCTTGGGTCCAGTTCTTGGGCAACAGTGAGACAACAGTGGCGTGGGTTTCTCTTTCTTGAGTGAAGGGTGCTGGGTAATTCTCCAAAGTGAGCCTAGTGCGTAACGGTTTCTGCAGGATGCTGGATGCCTTCAGCTAGTCAGATCGAGGATGCCATCTGCTGGCTCCCAGGGACTCGGCTCACCAGTAACCCTGACCACACTTGGGGCTTCTGGGTGGGTTGATTTCCACTTCTTCAAAAATCATTTAAGAGCACCTGTTAAGTGCCAGCTGTGGTGATAGCCCCTCAGCAGCAGTAAGAACAGCATCATCTTAAGATGGTAATTTTTTTGGGGGGAGGGGTGGAACTGAGGAGGGAACCCAGGGACTCCCAGGGGCTCCCAGGGGCTCTCCCACTAAGCTGCATCCCAGCCCCTCGAAGGTCATGTCTTCATTGAGTGCAATTAAAAGCGTATATTAGAAATGTAAGGAAATACAAAGTAGGTTTTTTTTGGAAACTAAGAAAAATTTATTTATCAGTGTTCACCCTGTTCACATTTACCTCGTTTACTCATTCTTATCCATCCTGTCTAAACTGCTCAAGGAAAGATTAGGAGTATTGAATCAGGGTGGCCAGCCACGATCGAGGTGTCCCTGCTCACCATGTTCACAGTAGGTGGAGGTCAGTGACCACATACGCCAAAACCATGAAGTTCACACATAAAAATTCAGACAGAAACAAAGTTCATAGGAGTTTTCTTTTAAGCTCTTCACTTGCTAGCTTCAAAAAAACCCTCGGTAGTTAAAGATGTGAAGCCATGGATACAATGTCAGGCTGAGTTCTTCTACATACGTCAACTTTCAGTGCAAAGGATTGGTCCATCTTGGAGCATACGGACAGGGAGAGAAAGGAGGAGATGGGGAGAGAGGAACTTGGATGGGAGGCAGGAGGGTCACGAGATCTGAAAAGTTGGTACAACTTTCTGGAAATTGCATGTGTGTGTGTTAAGATTTGGACCTTCAGTGGCACACACCTATCATCTCAGTGGCTCGGGAGGCTGAGGCAGGAGGATCTCAAGTTCAAAGCCAGCCTCAGCAACTTAGTGAGGCCCTAAGCAAGTTAGCAAGACCCTGTCTCTAATAAAACATTTAAAAAGGCTGGGGATGAGGCTCAGTGGTTAAGCACCCCTGGGTTCAATCCCTAATAACCACCCCCCAAACAAAAGTCCTCCAAACATTCATGTATTGAAGTCTTGGTGAGCAGCTCAGCAATGTTCAGAGGTGGGGCTCCAATTGGATTATGAGGCTCTGACCTCCTCGATGGATTGATATATTGATGGGCTTGTAGCTCATGGCACTGGGGGGAGGTGGTGGAAACTAGGAGGTGGCACCTAGTTGAAGGACTTGGGTCCTCAGGGACATGCTTTTGGGGACCGTATCTTGTCCCCCGCTCCCTTTACTCTCTCTCTCTTCTGCTTCCTTGCTGCCCTCGGGTGAGCAGTTGTCCTCCCCAACACCCTTCTGCCATGATGTCCTGTCTTACCCCATGCCCACCTTGGCCAAGAAACTGTGGACTGAAACCTCTGAAGCTGTGAACCAAAATGAACCTTTCCTCCTTAAAGTTGCTTTTCTCAGGCATTTTGTCATAGCAACACAAAGCTGACTAACACACTGTGTTCTTAGGTTCCACTTGGATGGGCGATCTTCTCTGTTTACACTATTGCAGGACACATAGATTTTACACGTGACATGGCTGGTTTAATGAATCGTCTTGCTTTCTGCTGGTGTCAACAGGCAGCCTCAGAGACCCAGGGTTAAATGGGTTTCTTGTATCCTCAGGCCAATCACTTACACTACCAGATGGCGGCTGAGGTCATCCTGATTGGGTTCAAGGTCGGAAGAGAGGGCAATGGGGCTGGAGCAGCTGTGCTGTCCCCTTAATCAGGAGAGCAGACACTTTCTTTGACCAGAGCCCATCACCCACCCTAAGTCAATGCCTTCTGAGGCCCTTTGACCAGAGGACCAACCCCAGCATCAGGGGAGGCTGGGAAATGAGCAGCAGGTTACTGTAAGTGAAACAGTGATCTGTCATCTGAGGCTGGGCTCATTACGGGCCCAAATGAGATTGGGGCAGGGTGCTGTGGCACATGCCTATAATTCCAGCAGCCCAGGAGGCTGAGGCAGGAGGATCCTGGGTTCAAAGTCAGCCTCAGCAACTTGGTGAGGCCTAAGCAGCTCAGTGAGATCCTGTCTCTAAATAAAACACAAGAAAGGACTGGGGATGTGGCTCAGGTTTAAGGTGTCCCTGGGTTCAATCCCCATTACCAACCAAGAAACAACAACAACAACAACAACCCCCCCCCCAAAAAAAAAAAAAACCCACCACCACAACAACCAATGAGATTGGGATTCTGTTGGTAAACATAAGGGGCAGACAGTTTTTAAAGGCTGTCCCAGCATTCTCTCTCTCTCTCTCTCTCTCTCTCTCTCTCTCATTGCTACTTAGGGTAGGTGGCAACTCTCCTTCTTCCCTCTGTGTTGGGAGGTCCAGGCTCCATCTACAGGAGCTCTGCTATGATGAAGGCATCTGTCCCCACCAGGTGTCCTCTCCCCCCAAAGTGTTCATCGTTTGCTATATTTTGGGTCTTAAAGGTCCAAGTATTAAAGGCTGGATCCCCTGGGTAGTACTGTAGGGAGGAGATAGGGCCAATTGAATATGGACTGGAACCACTCAAACTGCAGCTAAAACAAACCTTTTATCTTTATAAGTTAGTTATCTCAGGCATTTTGTTATAGTAACAGTAATCTAATACATCACTGATTGATCTAAGATTCAACTCTGAGTTCCAGCTCTTAGCAGCTGCCTACCTAACCCCTTCTGAGCACCTCCTGGGACAGAAGCTAAATAAGACAGAGCCCTGTATTCAGGGGATTCAGGGGTTAACAGAGCCTGCCTTGGTTCTGAGTACCCTGGGAGGAAGTGGCTATGCTATGGCTGGCTGCCAATTATTTCTGCCTTCAACATCAACCAGGAGCCCCTGGGTCCAGTTTCCTTGTGTATCAGCTGTGTGAACGTGGGCAAGTCACTTAGCCTCTCTGAGCCTTGTAATATACGATTCCACATCTGTAAAAGAAGACTAAGGATAGTTTCTTTACTCACAAGAGTAAATGGGGTATTAAAGTACTTCGAATAACTCAGACATCTAAAGACTAATCTAAAAGAAAAAAGTGAAAAAGAACTAGCAAGTACCAGATGTTATAATGATTACTGCCATTGTTTTGACAACAATCCCCCTTATCCATGGGGACTTTCTAAGACTCCCAGTGGGTGCCTGAAACCGTGGGCAGGACCTCACGTGGACTGTGCTTTCCCCCACATACCTGTGATAGAGTTTAACTTACAAATTGGGCAAGTGAGAGATTAGCAATTGATATCAAAATAAAGACTAATAGTAATATACTGTAATACAAGTTTAAAAAAAACTATGAATCGTTTACTTTTGGAATTTTCCATTTAATACTTTTGGACTGTGGTCAACTGCAGGTGGCTGAAACTGCTGGTCGTGAGGGACGGTCGTGGGGGACTGTCGTGTGTTCTCCTGGCAGGGATCTCCTTGGGTCCCATCTCTCCTGGCTTGGGTCCCCCTCCTGAGGCACATGTGACCCTAGGGGACTCTGTGCTTCTCCACTACTGTTCTAAACCGGGAGGGCAGCCGGGCAGGGCAGGCAGAGTCTCAGTTTCTGACTGCATCCAGGTCACACTCTGACCTTTCCATCTTCTTTTTATTAATTAATTTAAAAAACATTGGTGCATTATAAGTATACACAATCGAGGGCGTCACTGTAGCGTATCTGTACATGCTCAGAACATGATTTGGTCAATCTCATTATCTGGTACCTCTCCTTCTCTGCCACTGTCTCTCCCCCCTTGTTCTCCTCCTGGGACCCAGAGCCTTGCACGTGGCAGGCAAGTGTCCTACCGCTAAGCTACATCCCCCGCCCATTCTCTTTTCCACTTTGAAACAGGGTCTCCCTAAGTCACGGAGGCTGGCCTTGAACTTGGTATCCTCCTGCCTCAGCCTCCTGAGGAGCTGGGATTATAGGCATGCCCCACCACATCGGGCTTCCGCTTCCATATTCTTTCTGTACCCCATTTGCCGGACCTTGGAAACCCAGTTCCTCCACCGATTGAGTGACAGGCCCATCAATGACTCAGCCTGACCCTGGCCCGTCTTGCCAATTGCCCCAGGGGCCATCTGAAGACGCTCCTTTCCGAGGGGCCTAACAAAGCCGAATCCTAAGACTTACAAAGAGATGACTGGGAACCTACAGGGAACTAACAGCCTCAACAGCCACCCAGGATGCTTCCCGCTTCCTCCCCGACTTCTGTGAGTCCACCAGGAGGCGAACCTGGAGCATCGCCCCGGCTGAGAACCAGCGACTCAGGTGGAATTCCCCCCGTGGCCGCCAGAGGGCGCACTGCGCACGGAGTCCTCGTCTCCTCCCCACTTCCCGGGTGGAGATCCTCTGCAGGGCGAGCCCCTCTCTCACCCTGCCACCCCTGTCCCCACCCTCCAGCCCCGCGCTGTACCTTGAGCTCCTGCCGTGCTCCCTCTAGGGCTCCCTCTGCCTTGAAACTTGCTTCTTTTCTGCTAAACCCACATTTAGTGAGCATCAGAATTATAAACCTAAGTGGTCTGGCTGGGGAATGTGCTTTACACACACACACACACACACACACACGCACACACACACGCACACACACGCACACAGAGTCATCTCTGGTTATCCGTGGGCGGTGTGCTCAAGGACCCCTCATGACTGATGTCTTCCCATATAAGGACATAGCATTTGCAGAGGACCCATGCCCACATCTCCAGACTCCACGTGATACAGTGTCCATGGGTGTAAATAGTTACACTATGGTTTGGGGAATCACAACAAACAAATAAAGCTCTGAACATGCTTGGAACAAATATGATTTTGTTTTCTTTCCAAAAATGAAAAGATGAAATTGAAGAGTTGAAAAACCAGGAAAAAAACATTTTTTCTTTCCAGGTGCTTTTGGTCTGAGGTTGGTTGAGTCCTGGGATGTGGAGGGGCAGTGTGTGTGTGTGAGCTCTGAGGCTCACTGAAGGTCTGGCCTTGAACAAGTGTCTCGGACTCAAGCTGCTTGTTTCCTGGTCTGTAAGGTGGGGACAAGGGGGCTGTCGTGGGCATGAGATGAGCTCACCTCCATATCGGCTTCAAATGGCCAGCTACTTTTTCAATTTTTTGTTTTGCTTTGGTCCTGGAGATTGAACCCAGGGCTGCTAACTAACACTGAGCCACATCCCAGCCATTTTTATTTTTTATTTTGAGATAGGGTCTGGCTGAGTTGTTCAGGGACTCACTATGTTGCTGAGGCTGGCCTTGAACTTGAAATCCTCCTGCCTCAGCCTTCTGAGCGGCTGGGAATACAGACATACACCACGGTGCCCAGCACTTCTTGGGATTTTTAAAGTCACCTCAGTCCACAAGTAGCCATTAAAAAACTGGGGAATCAAAGCAGCCGTTTATCTCCTTACCCTTCCACTGATCCTCCAGAGGTTAAGACAGCCATGAAGCCGCGAGACTAACTCTTCTCCCAGGAAGGGCTCCTTTCATTTTGAAATTTAAATAGTTTGGGTATTTTTGTGCCCCCAGATCTCTGATGGTTTGGGGTTTTAAAACTATGTTTTTGTTTCTTTTAACTCAACCACCTTGTTCTCCTTGTTAGGTTGGAACAATGATCTCTGGGGCCTTTCGTGCTGTAGTGGCTGCAGATGTCCAATAAGCAGTTGCTGAATGAATCAGTGTGATCTAGACCGGCTCACGGGAGCCTGACGTTACCCAGCTTCCGACGGAGAATTCAATATCTTTTCTGATCTCTGTTTCATAATCGATTCAGCTACAAAACCTACCCGTTTTTCCACTTGTTTTGCTACATGTACTCAATATTTTGAGACATTTCGGGTCAGAGGAAAAATGTGCGGAGATGGATCCCTCTTCCTGTGTCCATTTCCCGCCCCCGGCCTTCTGCCTAATCACTGGGCCAAGAGAGGGAAGGGGGGATCCAGAAACAGCATCTTGTTGCCACAGTTTGGTCAACTTGCCTGCTTTGGGCTGAATTTCCCATCAATAAACATTTTCTCTGTCCCTCCGGGCTCCACCTGGAGACTTGTGTGGTCAACGGGGACAGCCTAGGGCCTGGGGGAGGCTGAAAGGACACCCCGTTCCACTCTCTTCATCCTGATTCCCAGAAATGCCCCAAGGTGACCCCTTTGGATGGCCGGCTCTAAATCCTGTTATGTGCAGGGAACATTTTATGGTACACAAAGATTCCAGGACCAGGGACAGTGGCCCCAAAGGCACTGGATCTTGCCCAAGGACAACACTGCTCTGAAAAATCTTGCGTTAGACGGTCGATGCATTTTTTTTTTTTTAAGACTTGGAAAGCAATCTCTGAGGAAGCCGGTGATGAGGAATGAATCATCCTGCAAGACTGCTGCACAAGAACATGCATTTATGTGGCACCGCGGATTTGCCTGGGTCATGTGAGCAAACAGAGACTCTCACTCATGACGGGGAGGTAAAAGGAGCAGCTCCAACTTCTTAGGGACCTTCCGGAACATTCTATGTAGAATTACAAGAGAAAGAGGTGCCTGGCGTAGACGCTGTCTGTGCCCAGATGAAGGGTTGCTTAGCAACAACAAATTCAAGTACCGTTAAAATCCTTAGAATGCACCATTTTTTTCCTTGGATGACCATAGTTTTGCCACTTCAAGTTTTCAAACTTCGGGACAGTTCAACATCGGTGCTCTTCACTGTTAACTTGCCCACTTGCCTAACTGAAGGGGGACATTAACAGAAGGTCGACTACCAACCTCACCAAGGGTGAAGAAGACCGTCACCGTGTGTGGCCCCATTCTCCGTCCTTCCCCAGGCTCCTGACACGCCCCTTCTTCCTGTGAACCTCTCTTCCTATACATTTTTTTTTTTTTTTTAGTATTTGGATCTGGAATGTTCCTGAAAGGCCCGTGTTGAGGGACAGACACTTAGTTTGGTGCTTTTGGGACGTGGTGGAATATTAAGAGGTGAAGCATAGTGGGTGGAAATGAGTCATTGGGAGTGAGTCCTGGAATGGCATGTTGGGACCTAGGCTCCTTTCTGGGTCTCCCTTTCCTTCCCATGGCCACAAAGTGAGCAGTTTCCTCTGCCACGTGCTCCCACCATGACCCTCTGCTTTGCTACAGGCACAAAGAAAACAGCACCGAGTGACCATGGGCTGAAATTTCTGAAGCCAGGAGCTGAAAGAAACCTTTTCTCTTTTTAAGTTGATTATCTCAGGTGTTTTGTCACAGTGCTGGAGAACAGAGTGATACAGTACTAGAGGTGATATATTTAAGCTTGAAGGAGAATCAAGCAGAATTTTGTCACCCAGATTTGAGGAACCATCCAATGTTCTAGAAAAGAGCTGATGCAGAAATATATTTCTGCATCCCCTGGGTGACAGAGGAAATCTACTGGATTCAGACATATTAATTAGCTGAACATTTTCTAATCTTTAGAAACCTTTTCAAAAAAGAAATGGTCTAGTTGTGCCTTCTTTTGAAAATACTGCTTGCACCTGCGTGTTATCCTCAGTAGGAGAAGGTGTTATCTTCATGGAGATCTATTTTCAGTCTTTAGTCTTTTAAGTTTCTGTCCCCCCTTCCTTCAGTTCTGTTTTCTAGGCTTTCTTTTCTGACTTTGATCAAGTTCCAAGGTGTGGACGGCACCATGAGCCTCACAAGGTGGACGTGAGCCGTTTGCTATGAGCTGATGGGAGGCTGACTTGGGCAAGGGCAGTTACTAGGGGGAAGGCACCACTCTACTTGGATGGTTTCTACCTGCAGCAGATACCACCCGCAGTGGTCAGGAGGGGCCCAGGGGTCAGGCCTCCCAGGAACTCTTGATCACAACAACTGGGAATTGGTGGTGGCCACGGACTCCCTCATCCCTCAGGAGGAAGCACTCTGAGGGATGCAGAATTCCCGATGGGCCTGCAACCCACAGGCCTCAGACGGCCCTTCTTGGCCGACGCTTGTCCTTCTCCTCCCTCAGTGCTGATGGCAGAACCCGGTGCCCACACGCGCTGGGTGAGCTCCGCCCCTGAGCCCCTCCCCAGTCCCCAGACAGTGCCCTCAGCCTTGGCTCATCCCCCCTCCAGTCCCACTTTCCCACGCTGTGGAGTCACCTAGACAACGACCCACGTGCCCTTGAGTCCTAGTTTCTAGTGTTCCTTGGGGATCACAGCCTAGGAAGTCGGGGAGGTTAAACACGTCTTCCCCTGAGGACGTGTGAAGAGTTCTGGGGTCTCTCGCTGAGAAATAACGCAGTCACCACAAGACTGCAGGATGGAGGTCACAGCTCCCCACTCCTCAGAGGGGTCCCCCTGTGTTGACAGGGCTTTGAGAAGTGTGATGGTCAACTTTAGAGAACTTGCTTGGGCCACGGGATGCCCAGATGTTGGCTCTGACGTTCTGCATAAAGTCTCAGCGTGTGTGTGTGAGTGTGTGTGTGTATGGGTGTGTATATGGGTGGTATGGGGGTGTGTGGGGGGGTATGGGTGTGTTGTGGGGGTATGTGTGTATGTATGGGTGTGTGTATAGGTGTGTGTATGGGTATGTGTGTATAGGTGTGTGTGTGTGTGTGTGGGTGTATGTATATGGCTCTGTGTGTGTATGACTGTGTGTGTGTGGGTGTGTGTATGGCTGTGTGTGTGTGGGTGTGTGTTTGTGTGGGTGTGTTGTGTGTGTATGACTGTGTGTGTGTGGGTGTGTGTATGGGTGTGTGTGTGGGTGTGTGTGTATGGCTGTGTGTGTGTATGACTGTGTGTGTATGGGTGTGTGTTTGTGTGGGTGTGTTGTGTGTATGACTGTGTGTGTGTGGGTGTGTGTATGGCTGTGTGTGTGGGTGTGTGTATGGCTGTGTGTGTATGGGTGTGTGTGTGTTTATGGGTGTGTATGAGTGTGTGTTTGTGTTAATGAGGTGAACATGGCTGACAGAGTTGGGCAAAGCAGACGTGAGTGGCCCTACAGTCCACGGAAGGCCCAGGCACAGTGGGAAGCCTGACCCCCCATGGGGGAGGGCGCCTCCCGCGAGGCTGTTTTGAGCTAGGACTTTGGTCCTCTATGGCCTCTGAACTGGAGCTGGACTGTCTGTTCCCAGTGTCCCCAGTCTCAAGCCACCCAGCTTTCAGCCGGGGACTCACACCACGGCTTCTCCTGGGTCTCAGGCCCGGGCACTTGGCCTGGAGCCATGATCAGCTCTGCAGCAGGCCAAAGGGCAAATTGTTGGCAACAGGTCCACCTTGGCCCCTGGAGCCCTACCTCCACTAGTTTGTTCTGCATGCCAGTGTGGCCAGCTCACAAGGCCATGGCGAACTTGCGGTTTTTCTGTTCCTGCTTGTCCGTCTGAGACATATGTATCCCACGGGAATGCCTTGACCTTTTCTGGTCTGATGGACTTATTGTTAAGGGAGGTTTCGGTACCTGACAATAATAGATGTTGAAACTAAATTTCTCCCCCCTCCCTCCTGCTTTTGGGTAGTTTTCCACTTCTGCTGCTTGGGGTATAAAAAAAGGTGTGTTAGCAATAAAGATTATTGACTCCTGGATGAAGAACCTTGGTGTCCTGTGTGTCTTTTAACCTCGCCGTCCCTCGCCGGACTCGGCTCCCTTGGCCGGACGCGGCAGCAAATCTTGGGACTCTTCAGCCTCCATGATTACATGATCCAACTCCTTATCTTATTTTATTTTTGTACCGGGGATTGAACTCAGGGACACTCGGCCCACTGAGCCCCACCCCAGCCCTAGTTTGCATTTTATTTAGAGGCAGGGTCTCACTGAGCTGCTGAGGGCCTCGCCTTTGCTGAGGCTGCTTTGAATCCGCAATCCTCCTGCCTCAGCCTCCCAAACTGCTGGGATGACAGGCGTGGGCCATGGCACCCGGCTCCTATTCCTTGAGTTCAATCCTGGTGTGTTCCAGCTGCGAGGGTGACCCTGTGTGGTGCCTCAGACACACCCCTACCTACACCCCTACAAGTTTATGACGGGGGATTGGTTCAGGAGTGCGTACATACATACACTCACACACACACACACACACACACACACACATTTTTGGTTCTGTTCCTCGGGAGAAATCTGACCAACATTGGAACTGAGAGATGGGGTTGGTGCTGCTGTGGCAAGTGCCCAGCCATGTGGAAGTGGCTTTGGAACGGGGTCATGTCTGACGGCTGGAAGGGCTCTGAGAGGTCCATTCATCTTCCCTGGCCGTGAACCTGAAGGCTGAAGGCCATCCTGAGGAGCTCTCAGAAACGAGGGATACGCCTCGGATACTGGAGGAAAGGAGTCCTAATCATAAGTGGGAAGGAACTCAGCGGAACTTTCTCCTAGTGCCTTTGGAAGGTAGAACTCGAGGGTGGTGAAGGTGGACATTCTGCTGGGGAGATTTCTAAGCCAAAAGTTGGAGTGGCTAGATCCCTGCTGCCTGTGGGGTCCAACGTGAAAGGAGAGAGGTGGACCGAAGAAGGAATTGTTAAGGGAAAAGGAGTAGAACCTGAAGATTTGGGGAATTCACAGCCTTTCCACATTGAAAAAAAAAATGAGTCCAACGCAGTGGCTCACACCTGTCATCCCAGCAGCTCTGGAGGCTGAGGCAGGAGGATCTTGAGTTCAAAGCCAGCCTCAGCAAGGGTGAGGCCCTAAGCAGCTCAGTGAGACCCTGTCTCTAAATAAAACACAGAATAGGGCTGGGGATGGGGCTCAGTGGTCGAGGGCCCCTGAGTTCAGTCCCCGGTACCTCCCACCCCCGGAAAGAGGAACATTGTTTCATAGGGCCGTGCCTGAACCACCTTGTGGTAGCGAGATCGCGGGTTCTTCGAGGACTTCTGCGGCCTTCTTAGCAGATGCAGGAGCAGAGATGTGATCACAGCATCTCTAGACAGGACGGAGGGGAGGAGGGCTGTCCAGACTTCCCGGACTCCCCGGACCACAGACCTCTCCAACGTGTGCTGTTCTTTAAGGAAGGGGAAGACTGATCTCAGAGGAGACTGGGAGTCCATCAGGGCTGTCCCCACCAAGGCTGCTTCCTCTTCTGTTCCCAGGAGCGGGGATGCATCTCCAGTCGGCCAGGCTCAGGGAGGGCAGGTGGGACAGCACAAGGAATCTGAAGGGCTGTTCCTGTGGCTCGTGAGCTCATTTGTCTGTGCTTGAGGACCTTGTCCCCTTCTTTCCGGGTTCTGCCCTGGAGTGGGAACCCCTGACCTCTGCCTGGGGCACCGTTGTGTTTTGGAAGCTCGTGAAGGTAACAGGTGAGTTTCACAGATGGCGGTTCACAGGTCTCAGGTTCACAGACAGGAGAGACTTTGCCTTGGGAAGAGTCACACCTACAGCCTTACCCACCGATTTCAGTGACGATGAGGTGAGACTTTGGGTGTCGGACTTCAGAGTGGATGTGGGGATGGGTTCATTCTTTGGGACTCTTGGGGGTGGAACAAGTGTATTTTGCGTTCGAGAATGGCATGGATTGTTGGTAGGGCCAGGGACAGAACGCAATGGATCGAATTGTGTCTCTTCAAAATCTGCATGTTGAAAGCCTAGCCTCCGTGGGGACTGTGGGTCCTTGGTAGGTAATTAAGGTTCAAGAGGCTCAGAGGGTGGGACCCTAATCTGATATGACTGTGGCCTTTTTGGGGGGTGGTACCGGGGATTGAACTCAGGGGCCCTCCACCACTGAGCCCCATCCCAGCCCTCTTTTGTGTTTTATTTAGAGACAGGGTCCCACTGAGTTGCTTAGGGCCTCACTGTTGTTGAAGCTGGCTTTGAACTCGTGATCCTCCTGCCTCAGCCTCCGGAGCGGCCAGGATGGCAGGCGTGGGCCACCGTGCTGGCTGACTGTGGCCCTTGAAGAGAGGGAGCTTTTACGTTCTCTTTCTGTTTCCCTTCTGCTGAGCCGAGGCCCTGCGGGACCGCCATCTACAAGCCTGAAGAGCCCCTCCAGGAGCTGAACTGTCCGGCAGGCTGAGCGTGGACTTCTAAGCCTCTAGAACTTTGAACACAAATCTGTTGGAGCAACCCTAGATCTTTAGTTAGGACAGCCTGAGCCTGGGGGTGTGGGGGTGAGGGTTGCATGTTTGATGCTGGGAGACCCCTGAGAACTGTCTTGCTCCAAACATTCCTTTAGTGATCCCAGGACCATTCCAGAGTGGGACAGTCCTGTCCTGGCCTTAAAAACACCAGCAGGTGTTACGTCACCTCGATCCCCAGAAACTGGAAATATCCCCCAGTTGTGCCTTCCCGGGGCTTTGGTACAAAAATCCCACAGATCTTGTTCTTTTTCACTTGTTTTATTAGCATCAATATATACAAAGTGGAAAATGACTTCATCTCATTATTCTAGCTTACAAAGTCGGTTTCGATTTTTTATTCTGTTTGATGATAAAATGAAAATGAAAATCTCCCAGGAGAAAGCCCACCTCTGAGGGTCCCAAACACTCTCAACAGCTGACCTCAAGTGACCCCATGTCTCGTCAAGGACATAGGAAGGTCATGCCCTTTGACTCTGCCCCCTATGGAAAGGCCGTCTGAGCCCAAGGCTCCTGTCTCTGCCTAAAGCTACCCAATCCCCCTCCCAAAGTGCCCCCCTTTTATCACCCTCCCGAAAACATCGCCACTGCTCTCCCTTTTGGGCTGCTTGGCAGTCTTTAAAGCGATGGGCCTGACGTTCTGTAAGCTCTCCAAGGAGCTGACTTCAAAGGATCCCAGTTGAAACGCATCATGGCATTAAGGAAAGACTGAGGCTCGTCGGGATGCTTGTGTCGGTTCAATAATCCTATCAAAAAACCAAAACCCAACACCAGGAAAGGTCTGCTCTAAGCTGCAGAGGGCGGAGGGTGGGCATTTGAAAGCACAGGGTGTTAGCGGCTAGAGACAGGGACGGCCTGCACGGATCAGCTGGTCATCGATGCCACCACATGCATCCGCAGAAGCTGGCGGGTTCTGTCAACGTGTGGCCCCACTGGGAAGAAGCCTCAGTGGGTCCTCAAGTTTCCCAAGAGTGTATCCTGGTCAAAAGTATTTAATCCCAATGGGTTTTTAATTTTGATCTTATAAAAACAGACGTAGGCGAACGGTGAATGAGCCATCTGGTGCGCATTTGGCACTGTGAGTGACGTCTTCCCTCCCCACAGGACAGGTACACATCCAGATGTTTCCAAAAGAGAAAAAAGAAGACACCAACCTGTCTTTTTGGTCGTGCTGGACATGGTGGAGCTCACAGGTCCTGCCTCTGGGCTAAGAGGAACTGGGGACCTGGTGACGGATACTGAACGAACCCAGGGCAAAGACACTGGCCTTCTGGACAGAAAGGGTCAGCGTCTTCTCTACCCTCCAGTAGCCAAGAGGAGACCTGCCTGCTCCAGGGGCAGAAGCAGCCTAGAGGTTTATAGGTAGTCCATCTTTACAGAAGGCGGATGTCCAGCTCTGGCCCAGCCGTGGTCTGTTCTGAAGTCCATCAGCCCGTTCTTCACTGCCGGGTCCCGGGGCTCAGGTTAGAATAAGCATCAGATTGCAAGACGAGCAAGGATTGGACTCTGCCTCTTTAAAAAGGGGACATTAGCTGTATTGCTGTCTTTCTCCAAAGGGGACACTGCTCACTACAAGTCTGGATGGTCTCCTGGGGGGTCTTTCGTAGCCAGGGTGGGCCCTGGGCTTGGGCAGGGGCTGTGGTCTCTCGCGGGCGTCCACTGTGGGGAGCACCCACGCAGGATTCTCTTCTGGCAGAAGGAAAACCTTGCCACCTCCGACCCCCACCGTGTCCCCCTGGATGAAGGTCTGGGCTCCTGCTGGGGGAGGACCTGCCCGCTCAGACCCGGCTCCCCGTCCCCCTCTGGACGTCTCCAAAGCAACTGTCCAAAGATGGACTCCCAGCTGTTCTCTGTGGGGCACGGCAGCCGGGAAGGACTTTTTCTTTCCTTGTTTGAAAACCAGCAGATTTAAGAGAGCGTGGGAGGGCGTCAAAGCCACCGAGCCCGTGTGCTGCCTGTCGGAGTCACATGATCACCGCTGGCTGCTTCTGGGTGGTTCCTTCCGGGCTGCAGCACAAAGACGGGATTCGACTCAGTGGCACGACCTGAACGTCCTCCTCCCGTCCTCCTGGACGTCCAGATGGGTCTGGCCAGAAGTCGTCCTTCCCACTGCGCACTTAGCCCTGGCCCCTGTTCCCACGCTCCCAGGCCCCTCCACCCTGCGGAGATACTTAAGAGCCAGCGCGTCCTCAAGGTAGCGTCCTTCTGTCCTTCGCAGAGCTATGCAGTCCGCCCTCTCCCGTTTCAAAGGCCGAGACGCTGCAGCACCCCCACAACAGAAGCAGCTCCCCTGGATTTCCAGCAGGCTGCCTCCTCCCCCCCATGCAGACTCTGCCGTCCTTCTGAGCCCGTGGATTTATTATCACAGCCTGAGACTGGCCCTGCCAAACAAGGTGATCGATTCTGGCACTTGCAGTGTAAATGACCTGCTCTTTTATCATTGAAGGAGTGTCAAAGGAAAGGACATTTTATTAACTCAATTCCCTCGCTCAATCTTCCCCTCACCCAATGTTTCATTGGGACTCTCAAATCTCATGTCTTCTCTGAAAATTTTCCTCCGTCATTTATCACCTTTCTAGAAAGAAAACATTTTCTTATTTTGCCGGTGCCCAGTAAGGCCAGGGTGGCACAAGAGGATACTTAGGTGACATCTTTATTTTATTTTTTTTGGTGCCAGGGATTGAACTCAGGGTCTTGGACCACTGAGCCCCACCCCAGCCCTATTTTGCATTTTATTTAGCGACAGGGTCTCACTGAGTTGCTTAGGGCCTCGCTGTGGCTGAGGCTGGCTTTGAACTCACGATCCTCCTGCCTTAGCCTTCCCTGAGCTGTTGGGATGGCAGGCGTGGGCCACTGTGCCTGGCTTAGGGGACATCTTTGCTGCCTTCTCAAGGCCCGTGGGAAGGAGGAGATGAGGGCAAGAGCATTAGAAGCTGGTCAGATTGGAAAAGACGAGCAAACCAGAATGGGTGTCAGCCCTGTGCTAAAGTCCAAGGCGAGGTAACCCAACGAGAAAGACCCTTTTTGGACTGATCTTGGGACTTGGGTTTGGAGCCCACCTCCGTGGGCGTGGGTGTCCGAGACGCATGCAGTCCGATGCAGCCGTAGCGGGTGTTTTTGTTGGGGGGGGCGGGGTTGGTGCTTTTCCTTCTTCTGCTGCCCTTGGCCGCTCTGCAAACCTCCCAGCGGCCTTCAGGATCGAGGCGGTCACTTGAACCCGGCTGCAGCTGCGATACCTGGAACCACACCTATTTCAATTTTAAATATAATAAATACAGTGAAGAAAACAGTAAATCTCCAATGAAGAGTCTAAGGAAAAGACAGCGGGCGCGGGGGGGAAGGGCTTCCATCAAATGCCATGTGGTCTCTGGATGGGGGTCCCCCGGGGTCGTGACTGAAGCGACGTCCGCAGGCTCCCTTCTCAGGTGCGGCTCCTTCAGATAGAAACCTCGTACTCTCTGGTCTCCTGCAAGAGAGGGAGAGACCAGCACAGGTTTGAGAAGCCCTGGGTGGGAGAGTGAGGCCTCGATGGTGCCAGTTCTTAGGAGTTCCTGTGTCCGTGCCCTTGACCTTGTGACCCCTACTTGCTTCTTGGGATGGATCATTAGCAAACGGCCCACAGCAGGTGCGCGGACTGTGCTGTGTGTGTCTGCTCGTGTCTCTTCCTCTGCCCTTACCGTGGACAGGGCATGCCCCGGAAGCCTCTGGACCCCACTGGCTGATAAAGGACATGGGCAGCAGAATGAGCCCCCCAGATGGCAACCAGCCCATCCTAAGATCGCCAGCCAGCTGAGAGCAGCCTAAAACCCTGCTGAGCAAATCCATGTTTGTGGCTTTGAGCTACCGAGTTGGGGATTGTTTTCCGCTGAGTATCCTGTTGGCTCTACAGGTCAGTGATACACCCTGCTCATCCATATGAGTGATCCAGTCTGTATAACACCATGTCCAGGATGGTGTCAGTCTCAAAAGCTTCTTCACAGCAGAGGAAACAATCAGGAAGGTGCAGAGAGAGCCTCCAGCTTTGCCCTCTGCACCTCAGACGGAGCACTAATCTCCAGGGTGTACAAAGGCCTCAAAAACTTCACACCCCAAACCAAATAACCCAATCCAGAAAAGGGCCAAGGAACTGAACAGGCACCTCACAGAAGAAGAAATAAAACTGATCCACAAACATATGAAAAAAAGTTCATCATCTCTAGCAATTAGAGAAATGCAAATTAAAACTCCACTGAGATTTCATCTCACTCCAGCAGGAATGTTGGGGAAGATGTGGGAGGAAAAGGTACATCCTGATTGCTGGTGGGACTGCAAATTGGTGCAACCACTCTGGAAACAAGTATGGAGAGTCCTCAGAAAGTGTGTAATGGAGCCACCATTTGACCCATTTATCCCACTCCTTGGTGTATATCCAAAAGGGTTAAAATTCAGCATGCTACAGTGACACAGCCACATCGATGTTTGCAGCACCTCAATTCACCATAGCCAAGCTATATCCAGAAGAATGGATAAAGAAACTGTGGTACATATATACAATGGAATATTACTCAGCCTTAAAGAAGAATGAAATTATGGCATTTGCTGGTAAATGGAGGGAACTGAAGAATATCATGCTAAGTGAAATAAGCCAGTCCCCCCACAACCAAAGGCTGAATGTTCTCTCTGATATGTTGATGCTAACACACAATAAGGGGGGGTGGAGAACCCAGTTCATTGGATTAGACAAAGGGAAGGAAGGGAAGGGAGGGCGATGGGAATGGGAAAGACAGTGGGGTGGACTGGACAGAACTTTCCTGTGTTCATATGTAAACTCATGATCAGTGAAACCACCTCGTGCACGGCCACAAGAACAGGAAGCCACACTCCATGTCTGTCTGATGTGTCATAACATACTCTACTGTCATGTGTAACCAACAAGAGCAAATAAGAAAATCATTAACACCTAAAAACCAAACAACTAAAGTGCCACTTGCACGGGCCTGGCCTTTCTCTGGGATCTGGAAGAAGATGCAGAGAGTCCAAAGCAGCCTCTGCCCCTTCCTGGTGGGATGGGGATGTCCCCATCTGGTATGGCTGCACCTGGGGTAGCAACCAAGTCAATCTCTCCAGTGTTCACGGAGCGTGTGGAGCGTATCCTAGGCCCCGGTGAGGAGCAGGGAAGGCTAGAAGTCACAGGCTCTGCTTGGCAGTGGTCACCATGTTGGTGGAAGTCTCTGGTTCCTGCTGGGCCCACACTAATGAACAACCACATCTACACTTCGGTCCGGATCTAAGGTGGCCCCCGCTGTGCCCACCTCCTGGTGTTCATGTCCCTGTGTGGTCCCCTTCTCTGCCGGGTGAGTGGGCCTGTGACATGACTCTAGCACAAGGACGTCCCTCCTGTGCTTACATTGGGCAGGACTGTGACTTCTGTCTTGGGAGGAGGGACACTCCTGCTGTGAGCTGCTCTGTGGAGAGCCCTTCCCCCCATGCCTGTCCCCCCTCCCCAGGCCTTCAGGCTCTCTTTGGCTCTGGTCACTTGCAGACAGAGCTGGTCAGCTCAGCAGGGGACTTGGCAGGAGCGGGACAAGGCCACTGGATGTGCCTCTGCCAGCTGCAGGTGCGGGGACAGGAGGCAGGAAGGACGAGCAACTCACCCCGGTCTCATAAATGGGGTTGTCAAACTCGGTCTCCACGGTGATCTGGCTGTAGGGGTGGGAGTACATGAGGGGCAGGCGGAGGCTCGAGTAATAGCGGCACCTGCGGAGGAGGGGACGGCGGTTACTTCTCTCCCGCGGAGACCCAGACACAGAACAGCTGGCAACCCTCCGGGACTGACAAGGGGTGTGTGGAAACCGCCTCTCGCAGGTGGCTCACCTTAGCTGTCATTTATTGGTCTGCAGTCTCCCCTCCCCCGCACTTGAGCTCCGCTTGGGTGGGCACGGTGCACCTTAGCCGCTGGCTGCCTCGGGGCCTTTGTACGTGCGCCTTCTCTGCCTGCATCCTCCCCTCCCACAGACCGGCTGGTTTGCTCATGATCACACCCTCAAATTCTTGGTCAAATGCCCTCTCAGTGGGGCCTCTGCTGCCTACTCCTTAAAAACCATCTGGACCCCAGAGCCCTTTTCTCCCTTCCAAGTTCCTCTTCTGTCCCGACGCACTGCATGCTTCTCTGATGTGCTCCGCCTGCTGTCCCCGTTGCCCCGCCGAGGACCCTGATCCCAGAAGGCAAAGACTGGGCTTTGTGCCGCCCAGAGGCTGCCTGGCACAGAGTGGGCGCGCCCCGGCTGGGACTCTGGAAACTTGGTGATTGGACCGCGCGGGGGAGTATCTTCCCTCTCCACCAAGTGCAGGCTAGCGGCCACCAGCACCAGGGACAATGGCTGGTCCCGATCTGATGGCCACCGTGTTATTGCTGCATAAGCGAGCGAGCGAGTGGATGGTGGGATGGGTGAGTCAGTGCACCGCGGTGTGTACTGTCCGCGTCCCCTAAGTCCCTAAGTTCTCTGGGGTCAGGGATGGTGTCTGTCCCCTTTGCTGCCCACCCGGAGGCTGGGCAGGTGCCCAGGAGGCCCCCGCGGGTGCCTCTGCCCCGGAGCGGCAGGTGGGATGCGGAGCGCCGCCCCTCCCCCTCCTACCTGGTGACGTAAATGTAGGCTCCGCCCAGCAGCAAGGAGATGAGGAGGACCGGGATGAAGATGGCCAGGGCCACGTTCCCGCCTTCCAGCGACGACTCTGCTGCCGCTTCTGCTACTGAACAAGGAAGCCACTGAGGCCCGTCTCACGCCCCCCACCCCGGGTGCCCGCTCTCGGGGGCGACCCCGCCCTCCCGGTGCTGCGGTCCCCAAGAGGCTGACGCCCCAGAGCCCCAGACCCCGGAGGGCAGAGGCAGACACCAGGGGCCCCGGAGCCCAGACTCGTTCTGCGGTGGCATGGCCAGAAGGGCCACCAGAATGGCAGCTGGGATCCCGATCATCTCTGTGCCATCTGGGGGCTGGATGTGGGTACACTTGGGCTAGAATCCAACGCAAGGGAAATCAGAGAAGTGGAGAAAACCCCAAAGGTGGTGACCAGGAGGGCAGGTTCCCTGGACAGTCCATGGGGTGCAGAGGAGAGAAAAGAGGGGCTGGGCTGTGACCCTGGGTTCAACCTCATGTGACAAAAAAAACCAAAACCCAAACCAAACTGAGCCTCAGACAGTTGCCCGGGCCCAGGGTCAGCCACGAGGTCTCTAACAGGAACTTTCAACCCTGGAGCCAGCCTGGGACCTCGTCACCCCCAGCTGGGGTCCGTGCCAGCACCACTCAGGGACATTTCAGCCCAGGGGAGGGTGGGAGCTGCTGGGGAGCTGTCAGGCTGCAGGTGGAGGACACCCCGACTGAGAAGACCCCTGGGCTTCCTCCAGAACCTCCGCTGCCCATTCCTGGGCCACCCTCTCCGTGTCACCTGGGGGCTCCCACAGCCAGGGTGGTGGCCATGGCAAGGACTAGGGCAGCTCTCTGGGGCATTTCCCAGCACGGCTTGACGGGGGACCCAGGTGGCTTGAGAGCCTAGGCTGCAGGGCCTCTCCGCCTGCTGCACGGTCACGTCCAGCAGAGCCGAGCTGTCCTCCAATCTATAACCCATTAACTGCCACTTTACAGGGTCTGAAAAAATCAATCCTAATACAACAATAAATGCGCGAGCACAGAGCGTTACAAGGTGCTCACGGTGTCTGAGAGCCCCCGGGGGGACTGTCACGGTTCGCTGGCTGGCAAAAGGCAGGCCTGGAGCCCCGCTGGAGAATAACAGCGAGATGTGCCCCTTATTTTCCAGGTGGAGGGCCCCACACACCCTCCTCCCGTCACTTATGGTGGAACCCTGGCTCTGCCTGCTGGGATTAGAATGGGGTCTGTTGCAAGGAACAGCAGCTCATGACACAGCATCCGCAGAGCCCCAGACGCTACGTGACCTCATTATTGTCCCAGAGCAAACGGTGGCTCCAGAAAGAACAGCAGCAGCCGCGTAATTGGTGGAGACATCTACAGAAATGCGACAATAGAGGTTTTCCTAGGGCTGGAGTGGGAGGTGTTTGTACCCACTTGAACAGAGGCAGAGCAAAGAGAGGGACCGCAACGGAAAAGAGCCCAGCACCCTGCACGGTTTTCAACATCTGCTCCACTTTAATAAAACTCACTTGGGGATTTGTAATGAAAGGACAGGGAGGCGGGGGAATGTCGGGGAAGAGACGGAAAGAAAGGGAGAACAGACCCTGGGACTGTCCTGAGCTCCCCCTCCCTGCAGAGGGCAGGGGGTGCTTGGCTCAGCAGGGAACGGGGCTGAAAGGTCACAACGGGGGCTTAGGGCTGGGGACGCCCAGTATTGAATTTAATTTAATATTTTTGCCTTGTTATTGTCACGTAGAGAACTGGTATCAATTCCCTCCAGGTTGTATTCAGGATAAGTTGCAATTCTAATGACTTGCTTTTCTTTATACATTCTTTCTATTTTTTTTTTTTTGGTACTGGGGATTGAACCCAGGGGTGCTTAAGCCACCAGCAGTTTCTTAAAATATTTTATTTAGAGACAGGGTTGGAGTTGCTTAGGGCCTCCCTGTTGCTGAGGCTGGCTTTGAACTCGAGATCCTCTGGCCTCAGCCTCCTGAGCTGCTGGGATGACAGGTGGGCCCCACTGCCCCCGGCCGTTCCTGTTTCGGAATCACCTTTGTTAGTGTGAAGGCGGAATTAGTTATTATGTTTGTAAGTATCTGGATAGAGATATTCGCGGACCTGCCCCGGTTTTCTGCTATTAGCTTGATGTATTGAGTGTTTTTTTTTTTTCTCTCGTACTGGAATTGAACTCACCTTCTAAAGCGTGTTCAAAACTGTCTTGATTAACTGCAAGAGAAATTGGGAGGCATCAGTCAACGTCAAGCAGATTGGCTCTGATTGCATAAAAGGAAACCAAAAAAAATCAGACATGAACGTGTGCTCTCATTTATCTTGGGCTTCTGTACGCAGGGGAGCACTTCCTTAATTTCCAAGGGAAGACGAGACAGAGTAAAGACATTAGCCCAATAAGAGTGATAATGAACAATTACTCCTCACCCTGTGTCTGGTATTGTGCCAAGAGCTGTCCACACGGTGCCTAAGTCAACCCTTACGGCGGCCCCACTAGGTAGATAACTGTTACACCACCATCTTACACGAGAGTCGAGTTTCAGAGATGTGCAGTGATTTCTCTGACGTCACACAGCGTCTAAGAGATGGTGGTGTGATTTCAACCTGGACTGCTGGGCTGTCTCTTCCCTGTGCTCTCAACTACATGGTGAGGGCTCTTGCATGGCTTTCATGAGACATGGTGAGCCTCGAGGCCCTTAGGTGACATCCAGCGGCCGTTTCCCTGCTTGGCATGCTCATCTGAGTCAGCCCAGCCCATCTCCTTTTCATCCCGCGTGTAGGGACGAAGCTTGGCCCGCCATGGAGACTACTTCCAGCCACTTTATTCCTAGAGCACCTGGCGGCCCAGGAGACGGAGACGGCCCTGGCCTAAAGGAACGTGGCAGCTGAGCCCCCCAATTTTCCATCCAGGATGGGTGCTTCTTCCCAGGGTGCAACTCCCCAGAGGTGAGGGGCTTCAGGGTTCAAGGCTGCAGTGGTAGGGGCCGGCAGGCCAGCGGAGGCCGCGGGCTTGGCGACAGGCACGTCCCACCCGATCCTGGGACCTCCTGAGGAGGGGTGGGCCAGAGTTCTCATTCCACGGTGGCCCCAAGACCAGCGGAAAAGCTGACTGGTCACTGGCCAGCGCACTGACTTGGGTGTGTCCCCAGCAGGTCACGCGCTTAAAAGCCAGTCCTCATACCTGTCTCCTGGTGTATTTGGGGGTGGGCTTTGGAGATGATTAGGTTAGTTGAGGCCAAGAGGGTGGCCCTCCCTGTGGCATTGTGGCTTCGTGGGAAGAGGAGGAGAGACCGGAGCTGGCACACATCCCTGACTCACCACGGGATGCCCTGGCCAGATGCTGAGCAGATGTGGTACCAAGCTCACGGACTTCCCAGTGTCAGAACCACGAGCTGAATAATAGACTTCTATTCTTAATAAGGTTCCCTGCCTCAGGCCTCTTGTTAGAGCAACAGAAAACGGATGAAAACAGGTGGCCTGCTAGATTTCACCAGGGACAGCCGCCCGCCCCTTCAGAGCAGCTTCAGGGGCCCCAGGACTCTTCTTTACCTTTACAGACAGGCAGGGGCCCGTTCCAGTGGGATGGCTGTCCCAGGATGCACCGGATGGTCACTTCGCCCATGAGCTCAAAGCCTTCGTAGCACATGAAGGTGAGGGACTCGCCGGGCAGGTAGAGTCGCTTGTACAGGATCTGGTATCCATTTTCAGGCAAGCCTGGGTTGTCACACGCCAGGGACTCCTCCGCTGAAACGCAAGCCCCGGGGGGCTCTGATGAGATGGTGCAAAACAAAGGTGGTGACACCGACCCCGAGCCCACGGGACCCAGCTGTCACCTGGCGGCAGGCCCTCTCCAGTCCACCTCACGTCGACCAGTCACCCGTTCCTCAGGCTTTGCTCTCTCCCACCTCCGGGAACAAACTGAGCCTGGGCACGGGGTTGTGAGTCTGGGTTGAACTCTGGTTCTTTTGCTTATTAGCTGTGTGACCTGCGGCAAATGGCATAACCTCTCTGATCCTAGGTTTCCTTATCAGCACAGCTGGGAATAATAGTACCTATCTCACAGGGGTTTGGAGGATTAAATGAGATGTAAAGTGCTCAGGATGTTCTTGGAATGTTAGCCATTCAGTAAGCAACAGGTGGCAGTGGTGGGTAATGAAGGGATCATCTTGCTTCTCCTCTGACACCTGACCCACCCACCTAGAGCATCCAGGTCTTGTCTTTCAATACTCGTCCTCATTGCTCCTCCTCTAGGAAACCTTCTTGGATGCCTCCCGAGTCATGGATCTTTCCTTCCTCCCTCCACCCAGTCTATGGTATTAATGATTGATTATGGTATTGATTATTGATCATGGTATCGATCATTGATTATGCTGTTGATTATTCAAGGAAGTGTCTGCTTCCCTTACTGGATATGAGTTTGTCACACTGTGTTGGAAGCTCAAGGCCTGGGATACAGTAGGAGTTCCATCATGGCCTCAGCGAATAAGCTCCCGCTAGCACCTGTGTCTGTTCTCTCCAGCTGCAGACACGAGGTCCGGGGTGGCCAGAGAGTTGAGCCTGCAGGTGTCACCCACCCAGGCCCAGCAGGGGACGCACTCCTTCTTCGCCCCTAGGTGGACGGACGACCAGCAAACCCGCCCCATGCCTAGGACTACAGGATGTTTAAGTTACAGTAAAATCTCCCCCAGCATGAGAGTCACCGTCTTGGCCAGTGAGTGTTGGGGACATTCTCAGTGATGCATGAGCCATCTCCAGAGCTTCGTCTTGCACACCTGGAGCTCTGCATTAGGCGACTCCCATCTCCCCTCCCAGCCCTGGCTCCTCTCTTCTGCTTTCTTCTCTAGGAACTTGATGGCCTCAGGGACCTCAGGGACAAGGTGTCACACGCAGTTGTCTTTTGGGGACTGGCTTACTTCTCTGAGCATCATGTCCTCAGGTTCATCCTTGCCGTAGCCCATGTCAGAGTTTTCATCTTTTCTTGGGGGGTCCTGGGGATTGAACTCAGGGACACTCACCACTGAGCCCCTTCCCAGCCCTATTCTGTGTTTTATTTAGAGACAGGGTCTCACTGAGTTGCTTAGGGCCTCGCTGTGGCTGAGGCTGGCTTTGAACTCGTGAGCCTCCTGCCTCAGCCTCCTGAGCTGCTGGGATGACAGGCATGCACCACGGTGCCCAGCCAGGTTTCCTCCTTTTAAAGGCTGAATAATGCACCATGTGTGGATGGACCACATGTGGTGGGTCCCCCAGCCTGGGGACCCTCAGTGCCTCCTCTCGGCTCACATGAACGATGCTGCTGCAGAAAGACCTTGTGAGTCCTGCTTTCTTGTATGCACCCACAGTGGACCTGTTCATCCATGTGGATCCCACTCTTAATCTTCCCGAGGACCTGCCGGATCCACCCCCACGGGGGTCCCACGCTCTACCTCCCCCACCTGTGCTCCTGGGTCCTGGTCTCTCCACGCCAGATCCTACGCAGCTCCTCCTTGGCGGGGGCCTTGCTCTGACTCGAGACCTGCCATCCAGCAGCACCTCGCACTCGTCGGAAAGACGAGACGGAAAGGTCTCCCACCAGTGGCTTTGGATCGCCCCTGGTAGTGCTACTCAAGAGAGAAGGTTCTAGAAGTCTCCTGTGGCGTCTGAGTGATTCGTCGGCAATTCCCGGGGTCTCGCCCCTGCAGACCCCCGGTGCAGATGGAGCAGGGGCCGTTCCCACCCCACCCGATGACCCGACGCTCGGGAGAGGACGTGGCTCCTGCAGGTTCAGCCCCTCCTCCTCCCACCTCCTGCTCTGTCTCCGGGAACCAGTTGCGTTTTGCCTACTGGATGCGCCACCCACCCCCGAGTGTAGCCTGGGGAGCCCCCTCCCTGGCGCGCCCTCTGTCCTCCTGTGCCCAGGTGACACGGGGGACCCACGACAAGACAGCCCTTCATGGTCCCCGTCTCCATCTCTTCGAGGGTGGGTAGGGCCCGGACCTGCTTTTAACCCAAAGAACATGTCAGAGGCTCTGGGACATCATCACGTGACGCGTCTGTAAGACGGTCACCCTGTCTGCCTAGGAGGCCCTCTCTACCGTCCTGGGTGAAGCACCTGGCTGTGCAGGTGGCCTCTGGCCAACAGCCTGTAAGGAAGGGAATCCTGCAGACACCCCGAGGACGGAGGTGGGGCCCTCCCTGCTCCACCCTTGGGGGAGACCCCAGCCCCAGGGACTGTCCTGTGAGAGATGCCGGACCCCAAGACCTGGCTCAGCCATCCCAGGCTCCTCGTCCCCGGGACCGTAAGATCACACACGAGTGTTGCTGGAGGCGACTTATTCTGCAAGACGAATCTCAAGGATCCCCTCGAGATCCAGGTCTGTCCACCACGGCACAGATCCCAGTGTCCTTGGAGCTCTGCTCTGTAACGGGCACAGGCCTCCATCAGTCTGTCCCCACGGTCTTTGGTCCTGTCTGCGCCTCTTTCCCGTGTTCATGCCAGGAGTCCCCAGGGCCCAGGACAACATCGGCTCACAGCAAGCTCTCATCCGCCCAGTCAGCAGGTGTTTACTGAGCAGCTGTTATGTGCCAGCCCAAGGTACCGACCAGAGCACGGAGGGGCACAGAGGGACTTAACCCAGGGCCCTGGAACCTGTGGGTGGGAGACGCGCTGTACACAGGCCTGACCGCGATCTTCTCCCTGTGACTGTGACCTGCTGCTCACTCTGCAATGTGTGGGACATAAATCCAATAGTTACGGAGCTTTTGCAAACCAGGATGTTTCACGTGATAACCCAGATCTCTGGCTTCTTCTGAAGCGTCAGGGGATCAGGCGATCCTGGGCACGCGCGGCCTCCGGCAGTGGTCGGCTGGGGCTGAGGAGCGGCCCCCTGTGTCTCACAGAGTCGGGCCTGGCCCTGTGGGCACTCAGCCCAACACCCTTCCAAAGAAGGAGCCAACAATCGGGTGGGTGTTGTACAGCAGTCGTCACCACTGAGGAAGGATCTGGGCTTGGCTCTCCTGGGGGTGGGGTGGGGCCTGCTTGCACCCTGAGCTGACGGGTTTTCTTTTCTACACCAGTGACTGTCACCACCAGGAGCCAGGAGCTATTTTATTCTCACTCTCAAGATCCAGGGAAGGGATGGCAAAGGGGACTGTCCAGGGCCCTGGGCTGCTGGAAGTGTGTCCGGCCTGACAAGGAGGATGGGCCCCACAGGAATTCATGCGTTGATGCAGAATGTATTTCACACACACTGACCGCAGGCCGGGGGAGTCCTGTAGAGAGGCCAAGGTCAGAACGCTCCGTGTCCTGCGGAGCGCAGGGTCCAGGTGCTCCGAGTCCAATCAATGTGTAAACAATTTGATTAAAAAAGCAAAAGGCATGTGCTGTTGGCCGGACTCAGGAGACCCCGGTGTCGGCAGGAGACCCCTGGCTTAGCTGAGGGGAGTGACTAAGTGAGGGGAGGCGAGTGAGGGTCAGGATATTGCAGAGCCTCTTTGGATAAGACTCCTGGGCCTGCAGGGACTGGCAAGGGGTCACCAGCCCTGCAGAGTGTGCCTGGGCCATGGGTTGTGGGACGGGAAAAAAGTTTTCTTATGGCCTCACATAGAGTCCTGATAGGCCATTTCATAAGCAGGTGGGTTGTGTCCTTTTATACTGAATGACGGCAGGATGGGGCCAGAGCTCCTGTTCTAAAGATTCCTCTACAAATCCTCTGAGAAAATCCCCGAGCCCCAGACCAGCTGGGCTCACTGCTGCGTCTTCAGCAGCCTGGCATACAGTAGGTGCCCCATCAATGTTTTTTTTTTTTTTCTTTTTGGTACAAGGTGTTGAACCAGAGACACTTAACCACTGAGCCCCATCCCGGTCCTTTTTATTTTTTATTTTGAGAGAGGGTCTCACTAAGTTGCATAGGGCTTTGTTAAGTTGCTGAGGCTGGCCTCAAACTTGCAATCCTCCTGCCTCAGCCTCTCGAGCTGCTGGGATGGTAGGTGTGGGCCACTGTGCCCGGCTCCAATCAGTGTGTCTTGGATGATCTTGCATGAACTCAATTCAAGGAGGGTTCTAAAGTAAACGTGCTTGGAATCCAGTGTCCATGGCCCAGAGTCAGACCTTGGTTGTGTGTCTAGGCACACACACTGGGGGCAGTATGCACCACAGTGTCAAGGAGTTAGAGTCCCTGCACGACACTATCAAGTGCATAAATATCTGAAGTCAGGGATTGGCAGTTTGGGCTTCTTTCTTAGTCCTACTATGACTCTGCAACCTACTATGTGCCAGATCTGAACTGGGAGCTGGGTGGAGAGTGGGGAGTCGGAGAAGGAAGATTTCTGTTATCCCAGAACTCAGTCTAATGGAGAAGAGTGAGCAGTTATCATGGCGATCCAGTGTGGTGACATCTCTGCTGAGGGACCAGCACAGGGGCAGGGCGTCTCCTCCTTCTCTCCCTCCCTCTGGGCTGCAGGATGCTTCCTCTTGAAACCCCCAGAGAAGGAAAATCCTGTAGCACCTGCAGTGCGGAGAGTGACCAGCAGGTGGCAGTGTTACCCAGCAGATTTCTCTTCATGAATTCTCTTTCATGAAGTCACCGAGATTAATGAACACAGCAAATATTTATTGAGCACCTATTATGTGCCAGGCACTGTTCTTGTCCCTGAGCATGCAATAACGAGCGAGATAGACATGGCTGTACCTTTATGTAATTCTAACAAAAATTCATTCACGTATGGTATTGTATGAATTGATCCCGGGTGCCACAGAGTGACGAAGGGTGAGTGATCAGTCCTGGATGTGGAGGGGGAAATGGTAGTAGGCCCAGGCGAGGCGAGGGTGTGGGTCCCACAGCCCCCCTGGCTGAGCGCCAGAATCTCCCGACTTACCCAGGACCTGGCTCTGCCCCCTGAGGTCAGTTAATCAGGCCCCAGGGCGCTCTTTTAAGAAATTCCCCAGTGATTATGAAGCTCATCCAGGGCCCAGAACTGCTGCTGCTTTGTGTCTGGGCCTGGATAATCCATTCATTAATCATTTAATGAATTCATTTCTGAAACATCGGAACATCCATCCTGTATGGGATGACTTGCAGAGATCACCTCTGATCCTCCTCGCCTCCTCAGAGGGAGGGACAGAACTGGCCAGAGTAGCCACGCTCACCGAGAGCGTCCTAGGGACCAGACACCATTGGGAATTTCCCATGGAGGCCCTCAATTCATGATCACAGGGACCCCAAGACAAGGCCATTACCTCGTCTGAGATGGGAGGACACGAAGCTCAGAACCGCCGGTCATCTGCTCGAGGCCCACACCAGTGACTGGCCGAGCCAGGTTCACAGGCACCTGGAATCTGTTGTTCCTGCACCATGTACCCATTTGACAGACGAGGCCACTGAGGTTTTGGGGACTCATGTGTGAAAAGTCTCCAAGAAGGTGGTGACTGAGCTGTGCGTCTAGGATTCTGGGCCTCTCAAGCCGGTCCAACTCAGCTTGGATCCCAGCGTAAGTGAGAGTGTGAGAAGGATTTCAGATGGACTCACTCCCCGATAGAAGCAGCTCTCTCTGAGTGTGTACCTTCAGAGCCCCGGAGGTGGCAGGAGAGGGATCCAGAAAGTGGCCTGAATTTACAACTGGAGACCTGGGTCTGCTGTGTGACCTTGGATGAGTCGCTTTATGTCTCTGGTCTCCATTTTTCTCATCTGCTCAATAGACAGGGCTTCGCCAACACTCGGAGCTTAGCAGAATCGTGGGTGGGCAGTAGTATGCCCCCACACCCCGAAATGAGGTCATCCCGGGTGGGTTTTCTCCATCTTGACATGATTGGCATTTGGGGCCGGGTCCTTCTTTGTGGTGGGGGCTGTGTCCTAGATATGGACTGCACCCCATTTCCACCACCAAGGATTCTCTAGAAATTTCAGGACCAGGGTTCTCTGACCACCACCCTCTAAGGTTTTGACACCTCTGTGGTAACTGGAGTGACGTCATCCTGCGCTCTCTGGGGAGTCCTCTGACGTCTTACAGACAGAAGCACAGCCTGCCCCTTCTGCTCTTCCTCCAGTTTCCCTCTCTGTAAGGAAGAGATGCTCCTCTTTAGAGGACATTTGAACAAAATGCTCAAGATGAAGCCGTGACTGTCACGACTGGTTTGTAGAAGACCCCGTGAGTCGTGCATCACTGGAACTCTGTGGGAATTGGCACCCAGCGTTCATTGAGCATCTGCTGCATGCCAGGCACCCAGCGTTCATTGAGCATCTGCTGCATGCCGGGCACGCCACTGTGAGCTTTCAGGCCGGTGCTCAGCTGTTAATCCTCTGGAGGAGGAAATCGGCTTGTCTGAAGCCACATAACACCACCGGTAAGCAGCAGGGCTGGGGTGTCACCGGGACCCGCTGTGCTCTGTGTCCTGTGTGTGTAACGGTTTTCTCTAATGAGGAGCCCCTCTTGTGCTTAATCCCCAGGGTCCTCCCGAGTTTCTCTGGGCTTTGCTTTCTCAGAGCTCAGTATTTTTCTAAATGAAGATCGACACTCAGCAGCCTCCACTTGCTGGCCGAGGGAGGCCGACGGGGGAGGCTTGTCCATGAGCCCCGACCGCGGCCGCAGTCTGGCCACAGCAGATGGGGGCTCGGCCCAGCTGCGACATCCTTATACCCCGAGTTCAGGGCGCTCTGTGAAGGGCCTGGGAAGTTTGAATGCCATCCCAGTAAGTGACTTTCGTGTCTGATCCTATGAGCTCTCAACAGATGGCTGCGATAAGCCGCAGCATGTGCCGTGAGAGATGGTCTCTAGGTTCTATGGGAAACACGGTCCAGTCCTGGGATCAAGGAGGACTTCCTGGAGGAGGTGACCCAAAGATGGATTGCTATTTCCCTCCTAGGCCTGTTTCTCCTCCCTGGTTCCCCGTAGGCCCCGGGCTCCGTGAGAGTGTGGATCATGTCTGCTTGGCCATTGCCGTGTGTCCAGGGGCTAGCATCGTGGTTCCCAAACTTTGCCCCAGGGCACCCTGGGGTGCCACCAGGCACTCACAGGAGGGCGATGAGGGCTTTCAAAACTTTTGAGGGACACAGGGACATCCGTCAGAGCCTTGTGAACTGCTCCACGAGCTCAAGGTCATCCCCAAGTTCACTCAGGGACAGACTCTGGGCAGAGAGGAGGGGCCCGGGAGGACGCATCCCTCCAGGCCACCCCCACCCACGTCCGCCAGCCTTGCCCACCTGCCCCGTCACCCCCCAGGCCATGCCAACCAGGAAGGACAGCTGGGGTCACAGCTCTCAGGACCCCGTCCTGCAGCTCTGGACGTTCCTGAGGGAGCCCAGGAGCCTCTAGGCACCTCAGATCCCAGGTAGAGCACCACCAAGACGCAGGAGGTTGAATGTTGTTCCCACCAACTGCCTTGTAAGTGGGCCACCGGGTGTGTGGGCCCAGGGACTCGGGTCACCAGGGCATCAAGCGTGGGGGCCTCAGTTTTGATGTGGCTGCATACAGGAGGCGCCTACTGAGTGAATGAGCTGCTGCCATTACCCACTGTGTATCTCAAGGGTTCCTGGAAGCCCACAAGTCAGGGCTTGGTCCCAGCTTGGTGCTGTTGGGGGATGGAACCGTGAAGAGGCGGGGCTTGGCAGGAGGCTTTAGGTCATGGGGGCGTGCCCTCGGAAGGGGGCGGGCCCACAGCCGCCTCTGCTCCCGCGTCCTTGTGCTGGGGTAAGGAGTTTCGTTCCACCAGGTAACGCTGCTGGAATGTGCTGCCACAGGCTCCCGATGAGGGGGTCAATCCATCATGGACAGGGTCATCCAAGACCCTAAAGTAACGGAAGCATACCCTGCTCCACAGACGGTATGACTTCTTTTCACAGGCAAAGGCTCTGAGGCCAGAGAGGTCAAGTTATTTGCCCAAAGTCACCCAGCAGAGCTGGGGGTGTGTCCAAAAACCTGTCACAGGCCCCTGTCATCCCCTGTCACCCTCACCTGCTGCCTGCAACCCAGCTGCCACCACAGGGCACCTTCTCCCCGCCCCTGGGAGCCCAGCGAGCCTCCTGACACCCGCTTGACTCTTGGGCTCATTAGCGTCTTTTTTTGTCGGGGAGCCTCTAAGTGCCTGCAGATGGGGCCCCGGGGAGGGAGGCCGCTCGCTGCTGGGAGATCTAGGAAGACCGGGCAGCCCGGGAGGGTCTGGGGAGGCTGCGTCTCATGAGCGGAATCCCTTTTCCTTTTTAATCAACGGCAGCTCCGCTTGCTGTGCTCCAAACACGCTTTTGTGTTTAGCGGCTCATCCCTGGGCTCTGACGCTGAGCTGCTACTGTGGCTTCTGGGGACACTTGGGGTGGCCATGGGGAAGGTAGAACGTCATTCCTTTCCTGATGCAACTCAGAACCACAGCTGCTCGTGGGCTCTGGAGGTCGGAAGGCAGAAATCAAGGTGGCAACAGGACTGTGCCCTGAGACCCGTGGGGTCTCTGCTTCCGGTAGAGGCCGGCAAGGCCGGGAGCTCCTGTCTCTGCCTCTGTCCCCGCGTGGCCTGGCCCAGGCTGAGTCTCCACGTGCACACAGTTTCCCAGCCCCTTCCCCTGCCTCCTTTTGGGACAGAGTCTTACTAGGTTGTCCAGGCTGACCTCAAACTCCTGGGCTCAAGTGATCCTCCTGCCTCAGCCTCCCCAGCAGCTGAAACCACAGGCCCCACCCCAGTGCTTGGCTCTCTCATAAGACACTGGTCACTGGATTAGCTACCCCACCCCTCAATATAATAGGACCACATCTTAATTTTGTCACACTTGCAAAGAAATGCCCTATTTTTATTTTTGTGCCCAGTATTGAACTCAGGGGCCCTCGACCACTGAGCCCCGTCCCCAGCCCTATTTTGTATTTAGAGACAGGGTCTCACTGAGTTGCTTAGCACCTTGCTTTTGCCGAGGCTGGCTTTGAACTCGTGATCCTCCTGCCTTATCCTACCGAGCTGCTGGGATGACAGGCGTGGGCCACCATGCCCAGCAGGCCCTGATCTTGATAAAGGTCACAGTTATGGGGTCAGGACCCTAACCCAGCCCTTTTGAGGAATACCACTCAATCCATAACAGAACCCGAAGGGTGTGGGTTCCCTTCAAGCGTTGGGACTGCGGAAGGAGGTGTGGCCGAGGCTCAGGGGCAGGGCCACAGGCTGAAGTCTCTTTGGGACGCCGTTTGTGAGTTTGTGCCTCGACCGTCAGCCAAGGCAAAACGAGGTCGGGGTCAGGGCTGGTGTGAGCGGCAGTGGACGTGGAGGGGAGAGTCGTGAGGGAGCGTCGTGACCTCCACCACGTCCCCCTGGGCCTCAGATATGTTCACAGATGCACACACACGCCAAACATCCATGCACACTCACGCACAATCACGATATATGGATGACACGTGTCCCACGCTTTCTGTGCACAGTGACTATCGTGATCTGCCTTCCTCTCTGTCACAGCTTGGAGGCTGATTGTGCCCCCAAGGCCCAGGTGACACGGGCTGGTCCCCAGGGGCTGCTGTGGGGAGGGGAGGTCCCTGTGCAGTCACTTGACTGTGACCTGGCTGTGTCTATAGTGGGGCTGTTCGCAGCACCCTATGTGAAAATAGCAGCATCACTGACAATGTCTACCCCACAACTACTGGGGAGCACTGCCCCTTCTACATGACCCTGTGCTTTCTTCAAGCAATGGCGTGACTCCTGAGAGCCCAGCAGAGTCCCTAGGAAAAGCTTCAAAGAGCTCTGAGTTTATATCTGACCTCCACTGTTAACTCGATGTGCGACCCCAGGTAGGCAATTACCCTCTCTGAACTTCAGCATCCTATTCTTCAAATGAAGACCGCAGTATTACTTGAGGAAGAAGAGCGGGGACTGGGTGGGTACTCTGTATCTTTACGGTAAATGTTACAGTCCAAGGGCCCTGGTCCCTGCTGGCCACGGTGGGGTGGTGGCCATGAGGATAAAGACCCTCCCTACAGCAGAAGGCCACCCCCAGCCCTTCTTGAGAAGCAGCCGGTCTGCAGCTGCGCAGGAGGCGGCAGCAGCCGCCGGGACTCACAGACGCAGTGGGGCAGGCGGGAGGTCCAGATGGGCGTCCCGGTCTCGCGGCTGTAGCAGGTGAGGAGCGAGCTGCCGTCCAGCACGAAGCCCGGGTTGCAGGTGTACTGGATGGTGGTGCCCACCAGCAGCACGGGGTCCGAGATCAGGCGGGTCGAGTGGTCCACCTCCCCCGGGTCGGTGCAGTACATGACTGCGCGAGAGCACATCAGACCGAGAGGCGTCAGATCGCGGCTTGGCCCAGAGTTACAGAATGTTCTAGAAAATTTCCGAAAGGGGCATCTCTCCTTGAGCTAAAGGAGGCTGGAGACTGGGCCAGGAGGAAGGAGAGCCCTGGTGTAAGGCCTCTTTTAGGAACCTGTCTTAGGATCTGCACCGGGCCTCAAAGGTCTATGGGTAAGGCCATACATCCCCCCATTACTTGTTTAAAAAGGAGATGAAGCAAATCTTTTTTTTTTTGTACCACCCGAAGCCCCCTTTTAAAATATCTTTTTAGAGAGAGGGCCTCACTAAGTTGCTGAGGCTGGCCTCAAACTTGCCATCCTCCCACCTCAGCCTCCGGAGCCACTGGGATCCTAGGTGTGCCCCACCTTGCCTGGCAGCCGTGCAAATCTTTTAAGGAGGGAAGTGCTAAATATGGGCAGCCACCTCAGGAGGTCCTGAGTCACCACTGACGGGAACAAAGCAGGGTAACTCCTCTTCACAGTGTTTGATTAAGATAAAGCAAGAATCCAGTACTTCTTTAATTAAAGAATCAATACAGACGAAAGTAAAACAATAAACCAATTAAGAAGGAGTGAGGTAGGCAGTATGTATGGGGTGGAAATACCTCCATTTTTCTGAGTTAAAAAAAAAGAAAAAAAAAAAACAACAACAACCCAGGACAGTTGCTGGGCAGTTGGTACAAATCCCTCCACAATAAAATGTCTTTGTAGCTATTGATTTTCTCTCTCTCTCTCTCTCTCTCTCCCCCCCTTTTTCTTTCTCTGTTTTCCTTCCTTCCTTCCCTCTTCTCCATTGCCAGAGAGCCAGGTCATAAGGGACTGTCCCCTTCTCTTTGTGACCGACCCACCTAGCCAGCCTGCTTTGCCAGTGGGTGCCCACGGTCTGGCTCTGGGCACTGCCAATGTCAGGAGGGTCGCTGGCCCCAGAGAGGCCTTCCTAGGGGCGCCCACTTTTCCGGGGGCTCCCCGGACCTCATTTCTCTAGAAGGGAGGCGGGCTGGGGCCACTTGGTGGGTGTCCTCCGCTCGGGTGGGACCTCGAGGGCTGGCCCGGAAGCAGAACCGCTCAAATACAGACTCCAGGATTTTAGAAATGAAAAATCTTAGATTTCAAGTAATTTAAAAATTTCTCGACTCGGATTGGAGATTTTTCTCGGCAAAGATGAAGGCGAGCAAGAAGTCGTTTCTACCGAGGGCTGGTTTATGACCTTCCCAAGCCTTTAAGGTGCTCCGGATGGCGGCGGGGGCCGTGGACCACGCTCATGAGCTGGTCCAGGGGAGCTCGTTGCTCACTGCTTTATCTTCTGTCCACATGCACACGCGCGTGCGCACACACACACACACACACAGTTACGGGACACCCAGGACAACCCACCCGCTGGTTCTGTGGGCCTCCTGCAGCGCCTGTTCTGCCCCTGCAGTAAGGACACTTTCTGGCAGCGGTTATGATAGGGAGTTTATAGGGGACCCCACGTCCCTTCCCGATACCTTCTGTTCCCTCTGCCAACCCCATTTCTTAGCGTGCTCCTCTGATTCAAGTCGTGTTCAAGACATGCTGGTCTATGTGTGTCCCCAGGAGTCCCGGCAGGAGGCTGGGGACTACAGCTTGGCTGAGGAGGTGGGAAGCCAGTGGCCAGGGGAGGGGCTGCTCCCACTCTAGCTCCCCCCTCTGCGAACCAGACATTAAGGCAGAGACCAGGAGCGCTTCCTTTTCCTAAGCCCCCCTTCCAGACCCTAGAGTCAGCCGTGGTCACCTGCCTGGTCACTCTCCTGCGGAGGCAGGGATGGTGAGCGGGGGGAAGGCATCAGGAGCCCCGGAGCCCGGGAGCCAGGCTCGGGAGGCAGTCAGCTCCATGAGACGCGGGGTTAGGAGGGGGGCTCCTGTCTTAGGGCGTCCCAGGCTCGTTTTCTCTGCTGGCCCAGGTGTTTGGAAGACCTGCGTTTGGGTGCTGGTTCTGAACAGGCCGCATGCCCCTCTCACCGCAGTCCCCACCACTCCCTACTGTCTCACCTCTAACCCATTCCACTCATTTGCACATCTTCCAGGCTTCTGAGGGCCGAGCCTGAGCGCTCACCGGGACCTACAAATCAGCATTCGTGGAGGGGAGGGGGCGGCTGAGCAGATAAACAGGGCAGGACTCACCACCACCGACTTAGGGGAAGGAAACAAGGGGACTCTTACTTTTTTCACAGAATGGGGGGTCACTGCTCCAGCTGAGGTCCCACTGACAGGTGAGGGTGTCGCTGCCCACAATGTCGTAGCCCGGGTCACACTGGTACGTGATTCTGGCCCCCCTCACCAGCTCCGTGTGGGAAGTGGTCTTCCAGCCGTTCTGAATCTCGGGCAGGTCTGAGCAGGAGTCATTCCTTGATACCTCTTCAAAACAGAAACAGCATCCTTAGAGGGGACGGGGCCTTTCCGGCTCCGGATACCCGTGTCAATGTTGGAAGAAAGAACAAATCGAAGAAATACCCTCACGAAAGAAGCAACACTGTCTGAATCCCCAGAGAGGCAGGCGGCCACTCTTTTCATAGGGAGATTTCACCACGATCCCTCCCACAGACCCTGGGACTGACTGGTGGAAACTCTTGGTTTGATAAAACCAGCTTAGGATATGGAGCCAGGCAGAGCCTAGTGCTGCCGCATACCGGCCGTTGCTCCTCCCCGGGTGCCTGGTTCCACAGCCACCAGGGAGCAGCCATGCAGAGGCCGGGCTCCTGTGGATTCCAGGACCTGCTCATTCCCAGAATGCATTCTCTGTGGTCCCCACCTGAACTGAACGGGCCATTGCAAAGGTGACCAGGTGGGGCTGGCACATACACAGAGGCTGTCTCCTCGCTCTCTCTGGACCCCTGGCTCTGGAGAGAGCAGCTGCCCTGTGGTGGTGCCCAAGCAGCCCTCTGGAGCAGTCCCCATGGGAGCAACTGAAGCCTCGCACCCACTGGCCCGTCACGTGTCTGAGCCATTGCGAAGCAGGTCATCCGGCCCCTCTGGAATGACCAGGACCCTCCCTGACCTCATGAAGACCCCCAGGCAGGGCCAGCCAGCTCAGGCTGCTCCTCATTCCACAGACTTTGTGACATAATGCCTATTGAAGGCTCATTTGGGGTAGAATCTATCACACAGAAATCGATTAGCAATACATTCAACTTCTTCCTCTCTGGCAATCGGTGCATTTGGTGAATCAGCAAGACCTGTACTGAGGGTTTTTTTTTTTTTTGGTACTGGGAATTGAACCCAGGGGTGCTCACCCACTGAGCCACATCCCCAGCCCTTTTTATTTTTTTATTTAGAGACAGGGTCTCGCTGAGTTGCTGAGGCTGGCTTTGAATGTTCGATCCTCTGGCCTCAGCCTCCCGAGTTGCTGGGATGACAGGTGAGCACCACCGTGCCCAGCTACCTTAAGATGATACACATTAAGATAAATGCTCATCTATGCAAACAGAAAGGGTTGTTAGTGTATTCCTCTAGTCACACTGCATGTCACCAGGGAACACTGACCATGCTCCGGGAAATTCCACTGAGACCTTATTCATGCTCATCCTCCCTTGAACCCTTGTTCCTACGGTAGCGGTCCGGAGCCCACTATTACTATCTTTGCGTTGTTGCGCACACCACCAGCCTCGGAGAACGGAGCCCTTATGCTGTGTAATTAATCTGAAGTTCCTCTGTGCTTCTGGGGCAGGTGAAGCGTCCCCACTGTCTGCCGAGAGCCGTCCCGAGGAGCGGGCTGTTCCTGGGATTTCATCACGGCTGCATGTGGAGAGCGGAGATCTCGATCTCGTGGGTGTCTGCTGGAGGGAGGGGCAGGGAAATGGCTTCCAGCACAGCCTGGTGGGGGGACAGGGGCCTCTATTTTTAGGCCTTTGAAGAATCAGCGGAGCCCTGCATTTGGAACACAGCTGCAGAGGCTGGGTGACACGGAAGGAGGAGACCCGGGCAGACAGGGACGCGGCGGCTTTCCTTGGATCAGATGCTTTGCTGCCGGGAAATCTGGGCTTCTCTGGTGTCTCAGCGTGAGCCCTGCGCCCACGCCCTCTGCAGGCCCCCTCCTCCTCCCTGGCCTTTGTCACATAGGTCACTTATGCAGTTGCTGCCAACGTAATGCAGAGCTGGGGCCCAAATCTCGGCCCCTCTGTTTACTAACTGGGCGGCCTGGGTTTGGACACTTCCCTTTCTTCGGTTCCCAGATGGTAGCCCAGGGACCCGGGTTCAGGGATCGGCCGGTTTCTCCACCCACCAACCTTCCATGGAGGTTCTAGAATGATCTGTCCCTGGTTATAAGAATGAGAAACTGGAAACCCTCTCTCTCGGTCCTCTTTCCTTGAGAGGCTGCGTGGCTCCTGCCACATCCATCACCCGCTGTGGGCGTCACTGTTGTCATCGGTAGGTCAAGAATCAAGACCTGTGTGCTGTGTGCGCCCTAAGCTGAGCCTTGTGACTCCATCTACCTGTTGGACTAAGGTCCTGTGGGCACCTCAATAAGCACCAAAGGTCTCAAGTCACGCTTTCAGGTTCACGGTCAAGATGAGCACCAAAAAGAGGTGGCCCAGTCACCACATAGGCACCACTGCCCACCAGCCCCTTGTTCCTGGCAGACATCACTAATCCATCCTCTGTTAGCGTCAAACCCAGACCCGCCGATCTTCAGTCCAGCGCTCCAGACCGCCGTGTGATTGCAGTTGGCCGACAGCATAGAGCTGGTTTCTCACTCTGTGGTTTGAGGAATCAACAGGTCCCAAGTGACCAATGTCTCTTTAAAGAGCACTGCTCCTTCCTCCGTGCTTTTATATTACTTGGCCACAGGCACTGGGCAAAGAACAGCAAGGGCATCCGTCTGTGCCAAGGAGGTTTGGGAGGTCAGAACACTCAGCCCCGGGGTCTTTCTGGAAGCATCCAAGCAGATTAAGTCTTGGCCACCTTCCAGAGCTGGGGTTAGGACTTTAGGTAAGATGAGGAGCTTCAGTGCTATCTAGAGACCCCAGATCCCTAGAGACCGTCAGACGGCTCCCCTGGATGAGAGCTGTGTCCATGTTGGTTAAATCTAGACCCAGGGAGCAGACACCCTCTCCCACCCTGTGACAGGCATCACCAGTCCATCACAGCATCCTTTCCCCTGGCTTCAGAGGGGACTCTTCTGAGTGCTTTTCTACAGGGTCTTCAACTGAAGCAGTCACTGACAATTGATCAGCATGAAAATGAAACAGAGCTCTGTAGACCATTCCTGGGAGGTTAATGGTGTTTCTTTAACAGAAACAAGAACCATGGAAACTCTTCTCTCTCTCCACCCCCCACCCTCTCTCGGGTTACCCAAATCCATCAGGCTGCGTGTCTCCTGGGAAGCATCCCCACCATCCGTGCTAGCCCCTTCTGCGCTTGACCCTGACATTGGGGTTAATGGGATGACCTCTCCATCAGGGCAGGAGAGAATTCTGTTCATTCCCAGATCCCGGTGCCCAGTGAGGAACCAGCATACAGGAGATTTCAAGAGATTTTGGTGAGCAAAACTCTCTGGAAATCAGAGATAGCACATTTCCTGTGAAATAAAATTGTGTGTGTGTGTGTGTGTGTGTGTGTCCACTTGTCAACTGTAAAATGTCACACAAGTCTAAGTTTCAAGTTCAGCCAGACTGCCTCCCTGACTTCCATCAGCCTCCGATAGAGGGGGATGTGTGCCATCAGGCTGACCGTGGTTCCGGAGGGTGGACTCGGCACGGGAGGGGAGGTGGGCACAGCCACCAGCGCGTCTTTCAGCCGGGGGAGGGGCGGTCTAAGGAGGCAGCCTGAACCCAGCCACCAGCTGCCCCCCTCAGCTGGCCCGAGGGCACCTGGCCCGACAGTCATCTGAGCCCTCCCCTGATGCGCCCGATGGGGGGACTCAAGGTCTAGTTGCAGTAGCACTCTGACAATATTTAGCAGCGCAATCAAGGCTAACAGGGCCCTGGAGAAGCGTAACAAAGGATCGATACTTGTGTTAGCGTCTTTGAGTGGGGACATGTAGCAGGCAAGAATGAAAAATGTCTCCCAGCTGGGAAGGATGAAGCAGGGACCTTAATTTAGCACACACGAGGCTTTGAGATGGTCAGGGGAGCGGCTTGTACTTCAGAGGTCAGGAATGGTGCAGGGAGGCCACGTAGGTGAGAGAGGGTGGGTGAGTCCCCAGGCCAAGGGGGCGAAGGAACTCGAGACGTGGACACTGGCTCCAGCCAGAGCATCCTTGGTGACGGTGGTGGTGGACAGGGGCTGGGTGGGAAGGACCCTCCTCTCCCCATGCACTCTGGGAATGATGATGCCACCGTGGTTCTGGGAGGGACCAGCCCTAGCTCTGGTCACTGGCTGGATCCTGCCTGCTGAAACCTGCAGGTGTGACCCACTGCCCTCCGGATGTCTGTGGAGGTCAGGTCCTGGTTAACCCCGTGGCTCCAGGGTCTCTGCTGGAGGAGCTTAGAGGGCTGGCCCCGGCTGTGCCTGGATGGGGGAGTCCCTCGTCCTCCCTGGTCCGGGGCTGTGTGACCCCACAGGATTGGGCCAGATCTTCTGTGCTCATCACGTCCCTCCCAGGGCCAGGCTCACTGGGACCTCATGGCGACCCAGCTTCCCCACTGCCGGGAGGAGGGCAGGCGGTAGGTGGGGTCCGTGGAGAGGTGTGGGGTGGCGCCTGGGTCTGAGCCACATTGAGAAGTGGAGTTGAGCGGTGGGTGGACGTGGGGGACAGGAAGAGGAGCCAGCCCAAGAAGCAAGGTCCCCTCTCCCGGAATGGGAACACGCCTGGTGGTGGTGGCTGGTGGGTAAGGAGCGAAACCCTTCCCTCCGGCCACCTTAGGTCTGAGCCCAGGAGACATTCGAGAGATTGGGTCACAGGGAGCTGTTTGGTCAAGTTCACGGTCAAGGCTGGAAGTGCCAACCACAGGTCCCTGGAACATGGTGCTGTTTACACCTGGAGGACAGCACAGACAGGAGAGGATGGAGGCCAGGATGGAGCCCGGGTTTAGAGGCTGAGCTGGGACTGAGGATGGAGCCACTAAGGAGGGAGGGCGGGTGACGGGGGAGGGACAAGGATGGTCCCATGGGACATAACTTGAATGGTATGGCAGAGTGCTTCTTGGCTTTGTTTCAAGATGAGCAGGAGAGGAAGGGCAGGCAGCCCCGCTGAGGATCAAGGCAGACGCCTCTTGCATCTCTAGGGCCCAAAGTACATGAAGTGGGAGACACAGTCCCTGTCTGACAGGGTGGCAGGGGAGAAAAATCCTAGGGAGAGCTGAGCCTCAAATTCAGGCAAGAAGCTGAAGCGTGTGTTTTGAGAAGGTGCATATATGGGAGCAGGGCTGTTGAGATGCACAATCTCAGCTGACTACAGACGAAACCTGGTAACCACTATTCCCATATTCCCAGATGACAAAAAGGGGGCTCAGAGAGGGTCAGTAACTTGCCCATGGTCACACAGCCATTGATGACAGTACTGAGACTCAAACTCTAGCCCAGATTCTTAAAAACCATACATACTGACTGTACCAATATATTAACAATCTCCTTGGCACAGAACTTTCCAACAGGTATATCTAGGGAAACCATTATTAAAAAAAAAAAAAAATCGAAGACACCTACCTATGTAGTTCATGATAAATCCCTGACCCTTTCCAAAAATGAGGCCGGCAGGGTCCGAGTGGAACTGGATGGTCAGATCCGGTGTGGAGGAGTAGAGTTTCTGGGGGCCAGTGTTCCCAAGGTACTGCCCCAGGATGTGGGGCGTGACCTCATCGCCATCGTAGATGGTCAGGATGTCACTGTTGCTGAGGTTCAGGCTGCGAGGGCAGAGAGCGGGCAGTCGATGAGCGCTCGGTTGATTTTTTAAGGGAACACATAATTTCTTAAGATGTGCTCCATGTCAGGCCCCAGACTGCGACGCGGGGGTGACGCAGGCGCAGACTGCAGAGGGGACCAGGACATGCCGTTCCCTCCCCAAACCCCGCCCACAGATCTGTGGGTTCCTTTCTTTTCGCTCTGCTTTTTCTGTTCTCTTACATCATTCTCCTCTCCTTATCCCCTCCCTAACATTTTCTGAGCACCTACTACGTGCTAGGCACCGAACTGCACCCAGAGGCATCCTGGGTATATCTCAACTTATAAGCCAGGGATTCCAGGCAGGAGTTAGGATCCACGGGACAGCAGAGGAGGGCGGCTAATTGGGATTGGGGGCATCACGGAGGCCTTCCTGGGGCGGCGAGGCTTGCTCCAAACCCGAGAGTATAAGAGAGCTGGAGGTTGGGAGGCTGTAGTCGGGAGAAGCCCAAGCAGGGGCCATGGAGGAGACGGCCTGGTGAGGGTCTGGTGGAGCTTGCCTGGGACGGGGCGCTGCGCGGGAGCCCGCAGGGTTCCTGAGGGGCTCAGACAGAAAAGGGCTTAAGGAACCCAGTTGGGGCCTCGGGGCTGAAGGGCTCTAGAAGGGGGTGGGCGTGGCCTCGCAGTTCCCTGCAGGTTCCCGGAACAGGCGCAGGGAGACAGACAGACAGCCGCTGAGCCCCGCCACCCTGCTTCATCCAACGCCCAAAGGCGGGGTTTGCCTCCAGGCTGGGAGGGGGAGGAGGGTGACAGGCACCTGCGCTGGTGCTGCAAGTAGCCAGAGGACAGCAGAAACCCAAGACCCTGCTGAAGGTCTGCTTTGGGGAGCAGGGGTGTGTGTTACTCACCCCAAACCCTCCTCTACCACCTCAGAATTCCTCACGAGGACTTCCCCCAACCCGGGGAATGCTCTCTGTCCTTTGTTCTGTGCCCCCACCAGGGCGGCCTCCTGTGAGAGCCCTCTGTCGGCTTCAAACACGGGGCCTCGGAACACCGCCCCCTGGACCCCGCATGGCCCCTGCCGGTGTTCACCTAGACGGCAGCCCCTAACCCTGCTGTGTTGAAATGCTGGAGTCACCACCTTCCGGCACACAGTAGGTGCTCAAGAAATACTTTCATAGGAGAGAACTGCTTGAAAGTCTATTTGAGGGCAGAACTGTGGCTCCAGGCACCACGAGCACCCCAGTCACGGGGAGATGCTGCATTCGGCCAGGGCCACGGGTGATGGGAAAGGCTCTCCTCTAAGCCCACAGCAGCCGGTGGTGGCTAGCAGTGCAGTCCAGGCGTGCCCTTGGCTCCACTCTGTCATCCCTTCAATGACCTAAATGCAGTAGCGCACCCTCAAGGGTGCTGGGCTAGATCCACGTCCACGGCTTGCATTTGAGGCCCTACCACCGCTCTGTCTTCTGCACCAAAGAGGAAGGGGCAGCGGGCTGGAGGGCACCTGGCTTGGGGACCAGGAGGCCCGGGTGGACCCTCTGCTTCCTCACTGTGATGGCGGCATGAGGTTTCCCCAAAGTTCCTTTCATATGATGGGCCTTTCCACTGCTAGATGGGGAGGAGGAAAGGAGCCAGAAGGTCGTGGGTCAAGTTCCAGGTTCCCTGTTAGCACCTGGGCATGTGTGATCAGGTCATTTGAATGTTATGTCATTATGTTCTAGTTCCCCTATGGACACCTTTATCACAATCACCTCCACTATCATTATCACCACCACCTTCACTGCCACCATCACCACCATCACCACCACCATCATTATCACCACCATCATCACCATCACCACCATCATCATCACCATCACCGCCACCATCATCACCACCATCACCACCACCACCATCACTACCACCATCATCATCACCATCACTACCATGACTATGACCATCATCACCATGACCAGGACCATCACCATCACCATCATCACCATCACCATCACCACCATCATCACCATCACCATCACCACCATCATCACCATCACCACCATCACCACCATCACTACCATCATCATCATTGCTTTCACCACCATCACCACCATGACCATCACCATCGTCTTCACTATCACCACCACGACCATCACCATACCCATCATCACCATCACCATGACCATCACTATCACCATGGTTATCATCACCATCACTACCATGACCATAACCATGACCATGACCATGACCACCATCACTATTATCACCACCACCATGACCATCATCACTGTCACCACCACCATCTCCATTGCCATTTGCATCATCATCACCATGACCATCTTCCTCATCACCATCACATGACCACCATCACCATCACCATGAGTACCATCACCATCACTACCACCATCACCACCACTATTCTTCCCTCTTTAGATCACTGTTTATGTCGAATGGCATCAGGTGAGTCATGTCAGTGGTTCTCACGTGGGGTACTTTTGTCCCCAGGAGACACTTGGTAATGTCTGGAGACATGGTGTCCTTACAGATGGGCACCGTTGCTGAGTTGAGCCCAGGGACATCATTAAACATCCTCCAACACACAGGATCATCCCCTACTGTCATACAGAATGAGCTAATCCAGGATGTCAATAGAGAGACCCGACCCATGCGAATGCCCTCCGTCCACAGGAGCATCCAACTACGCGATGTGCTCCTGTTGTCCTGGAGCTCAGCAGTGGTGCCTCAGCCAAGAGCAGGCTGCAGGGGTGAGCATCTCCACTTCCTAAGGAGCAACTTGGCTGTGGATTTTCCTGGGGGCAGAATCCGAGCCAAGACGTGTGCTCCGTGGGCCTTGGCTAATCTGGGAGCGCATGGAAGGAGCCGTTGCCCAGTGCATGGACGGGCAGTTCCCACCCGTGCACGGGGCTCCGTCCTGCAGGAATTTGGGAGGTGGAGAGGACACAGCTGGGGAGGGGGCGCTGGGGTGTCACCCTCCCACTCCATCCCTGGCTGGGTGAGGGATGCTGCCCGGGTCCTGAGTCCCCAGCACTCTGACTTGTCCCTGTGGTGCCAGAGAAAGCCTCAGGAGGTGACAGGGATAGGGACATCACTAGGAGGTCATCATGGGACATGGTGGCCAGGTCCACAGGGCTTGGAAGGGCAGCAATGGCCTCGTTTACCACCATTCAGGCTTCTCTTCAGTGACAGCCTCCCCCGTCACTAAGCGAATTCCCCCGAAGAATTCGCTCGTCCACTGAAGGGACAGGCTGCTGGGCTAGATCCACGTCCCCCGGGTCTAGCTGAGCACCCAGTGTGGGACAGCCAGCACAAAGTCCTCTCAAAAAGGTCTCCGGCAGGAGGCCGGGTCCCCCTCAACACCCCACAGCAGAGGGAGAAGCCCCAGCGCCCCCATCTCTCAGATCTCAGTCGGTCAAGAGAGCGCCGTCCCCTCCCCTGGGAAGAGAGCAGCCGGCCTTCCTCATGTCCAGTTGGAGAACCCCTGCCAAGGAGGGAGGACTCTAAAGATGAGTCACACTTGCAGTCACACCATTGTTAGACTCAGTGGCACTTAGGGTGGCCAGAAGATCTATAGAAACGCAGCGCTGTCCCCCAGAAGTAAGGGAGAGCGCACACCCAGCGGCCGCAGAGGGAGGAGCTGGGCTCTGCTGTTCTCTTCTGCACCCGCCTTTCCCACAGGGGCACTCACCACTGCGCCCCGTCCCCAGCCCTACTTTGTGTTTTATTTAGAGACGGGGTCTCACTGAGCTGCTTAGGGCCTCGCCGTTGCTGAGGCTGGCTTTGAACTCACGATCCTCCTGCCTCAGCCTCCCCAGCCCCTGGGATGACAGGTTGCACCACCATGCCTGGCTAATGTAATGATTTTTGTTTGGTTTATAGTCTCATCTATCTTGGGTGTGCCTAGGAATGGATAAAGTCAGTATTAAACTTGTTCCTCTGTCTAGGTGACTTTATTTTGGTGGACAAGCGATTTTTCTGTTTTTTGAACTGTTTGAAAAAGAGTCGGGGAAAGACACATAAGAAATTAGCTGGGTGGACGCCTCGAGGGAGGAGAACCGCAGAGGGGGGCTTTGGTTGGGGGAGAGTGGAAAACTTGATTTTTACACAAGGCTCTTTTGTACCTTTGAATTTGGAATCGTGTGAATGCATTACCTCTTCAAAGAGGATACGAACAGCCCAAGGGACCATCATTATTGCTTCCACTGCCGTCTCCGGCGAGGCAAGATGAGAATCGAATGCAAATTTACATCTGCCAGACCAGCCAGACCCCTCTCCAGTGACGCAATGCTCCACGTTGCCTGCAGAAGGCAGTGTGTGCCCGGCGCCCCGCAGACCCACCTGCCCCCCCAGCAGGTGCGAACAGCGCCTGTCACCAACCAGGAGCCCAGGGCTGGGGCGAGGCTGCAGGTGAGGTTCCTTAACCACGAGCTGGACTCGTTATTCCACAGAGAGCGTCGGAGGAAACCAGGATCAGACTCCCCTGCCTTTCTTGACTCCTTGCAAACACACGCTTGACCCCTGCTTGGCGCTCTTGCCTGTAAAAGGTTTTGTCGGTGGACTCACGGTGGGGCTCCGTGCAGACCATCACGTTCTAGAATATCCCACGGGTCTGCATTCGTTTAAATGCGAGTGCACAAAACGTAGAAATAGCTGGTTTTCACATCAAACTTATAATTTCATGGACATTATTTTGCTCAGAGTAAGCCGAGTGTAAAAGGCAAACCAATTTATTGGCAGTTTTTTTTAAGGGGGAGGGGAATTAGTTGGTAATAGGATTTGGACTGAGAGAGAGTCGGCCCACAGAATCGCACCCAGCATCTGGGCCTTCTCTCCCAGGAGGCCACAGCTGGGTGGGCCCCTTCCCAAACATCTGCAGATTCAGGCAGCTCCTGGATCTGCCCTGGGCGGCTATGTCCAATGCAGGCCCCTCTCCTGGGGTGCTGTCTCCCCACTTCTCCACTTGAGAGGTTTCCCTATTATTTCAAGGTCACTCTGGGCCCCCGGCCCCACCCTGCATCGGCAGCCATAGAATAACTAGCCACAGTCTTCACAAGGCTCCTGGGTGCCAAGGGCCGTTCCCGGTACTTCCCCGTCACCTTGTTCTCAGGCAAACCCTGCAAGAACCTCGGGGTGAGTGGCCTAATACAAACACCCCCAAATCCAAGGCTCCTTGAACACCAGCGTGAGGCCACACTGGGCAATCCCACTCAAGTGATGATGAGTCAAAGCCAAAATGCAGATAAAATATAAAAATACGCTGTAAAACCCCCGTCAGCCCATGTGTGAGAGTGTGCATGAAACAAACGAATTCTGAGTTACACTCAGGTCCCCTAAGACATCTCCTCATGTATGCACTCAAATACTCCAAAACCTGATTCCGAGAGACTCTCAGGTGAGGGAGGCCTATTGCCACCCCACACACAGGCGCACAGAAGCACTCCTGAACATGCCAGAATTTTTCTGGGTTCTAGAAAAGCCAGAGCAACAAATCCCATCAGACCCCATCTGCCTGTGTTAGCGTCCACAGAGGCCTGTCACCCCTGCGCCCCTGAAGCAGCACAGGGTTTGGCACAGGGGAGAGAAATGCCATTTAAATGAATGAAGATGGGTGGATTTATCTCCATTTTCCAGAAGAAGAGACGGAGGTTCAGAGAACTCAAATAATTTTCCTATGAACACTATCTTGCACTGCAGGCAGGTCTCTATGGGGCTGTGGAGACGATGATTAAATAACTTTCAGATTTAAATCAAGGGGAAAAAGAGAACCCAAACCCATAAATGAAGACCTTCACAGATCTGTTTAGGGTTCCTCTGTATCTACTTTCTCCTCGCCAACGGGGTGAGGGATGATGAGTGGCGTGGGCACCGCGTCACACAGCCGGGAGCACCCACCCCTGGAGATCACCGTCCTCCTCCACAGCACAGGGGGCCCAGCAGTGGGACCCCCATAGGCTGTTCCTGTATTGACCCGTGGGAGGTGGTGTCCTCTCCTGGCCTGATGTCGCCACGCAGTGCCTGCCCCTCGGTGGGGTCTCAGAGAACCCGGGGCCAGTCAGCATACCGGCTCAGGAAACCAGCGGCTGTGGCTGCCGATACCGCAGGTGTCAGTGCGTCTGGGTGCCTTGGACAATTAAATTATTGGGTGGGTAGAAGGCATCAGGCCTTGCAGGTGCTTCTGCGTTTGATTGACATTGCCTCCTTTCAGGAACTCTCAGATAAGAACCTGAGGCTCAGAGAAGTCAAGTGACTTATCCAAGGTCACACAGTCAGTTAGTAAAAGAATTGGAACATGAACCCAGGACTTCCACGGGCAAAGGCCTTTTCTTCTCTCTGGATCTTTCCAGAGTGTTTCCTACATGTTCAACGCATCGTGTACATAATGAACCCATCGAGCCTTCTGTATACGAGCTCCCAAGCCCTGGGCACATCTTGCCTCCTTCACTTCCTAGCCGAGGGTTGTAGTCAAGCCCTTGGTCTCTCTGAGCCTCAGTCCCTATCCGCACCTCGGGGATCATGGGGCCTGATTTGTAGGGCCATCTCTCTTATTCAACAGGTATTCAGGGTGGGCTGCCAGTCACGGGGTAAGTTGGATAAAATATCCCACTAGGAGGAGGGCAGCGGCTCCATCTGCAGAACCTGCCCAAGGCCACGAAGCCAGGGAGCAGCAGGATCAAGATTCAAATGCAGCTCTTTTGACTCTAGTAACTTGGTCTCCCTGGCCATGTGGCTTCTCCAAGCTTGGGGCCCCTGCGCTGACAGGCCCCTGTGCTGAGCTTTTGCAGCCACATCAGGTTGTCTTTCTGGTCCTAACTCTAACTTGCTGTGCGATGCACCATTCTGTGATGTTTTTACTGATAATTCCCTAGTTCCTTATTCTCCTTCCCTTGTTAGAGAGAGAGAGAGAGAGAGAGAGAGAGAGAGAGAGAGAGAATATGAATTATAAAAGAAATCCTTCAGTATTTGAAAGGTTCGGGTCCCATTTGGGCTTCTAGGGCAACAGACATCTTCCTGATGGAGCTGGGAGGTCCGTGATGGGGTAGGGAGGTGTGAGGAGGTCTATCCTGGAGGGGTTCTGGCTTATCCAAGACCATGAACCCCCTTCCCACCTCCAACACTAATTGGAGGCAGGTGATTCTAATAAACGCTGCCACTCAGGGCACTGCCCCACGCTAAGGGTCAGTCTTTTCAAGCTTCAGACCTTGGCCCCTATGATCCCTTCCTGAAACGCCGTCCCCTTTTCAGATTGGCCACTGACACTCTTCAAGATTCTTCCTGGAGCCAGGCATAGAGGCCCACGCCTGTCACCCCAGCTGCTTGGGAGGCTGAGGCAGGAGGATCGTGAGTTCAAAGCCAGTCTCAGCAATGGTGAGGCACTAAGCAACTCAGTGAGACCCTGTCTCTAAATAAAATGCAAAATAGGGCTGGGGATGGGGCTCCTGGTCAAGTGCCCCAGGTACCACAAACACACACACACACACACACACACACAATTCTTCCTGGAGGTCAACCTCTCTGTGATATTTCTACAATCTGCCTCTTTCCGTCCAAACCACAGCACTCTGACTATGTCCCCTGGGTGGTCTGTGTCTGGCTTTACCTCCTTCCTGAACTTTGAACTCCTGCAGGCCCAGAACCTTCCTGCATCACCCCTGTAACAGGGTGCTGGGCCCCCGACAGCCTGTCCAACCTGAATGCAAGGGCCACGGTGTGCGCTGCCTTTACTAGCTGTGTGACCCACGGGAGTCACTTCACCTCTCTGTGCTATCATTGCCCAACCCATAAAGTGGTAAAGATAATATCTGCCGTACTCAAGGGTCCTCCATATTCAGTCTTCAAAGACGACATGCCGAGAACTTGCCGGACACGGTAGGACATGCTGCTCAGACACCATCTCTGACTTGGGAAATCACCCTCTGCAGTTAGCTGCACTCACATCAGCTCTAATTATGTAATCATCACCGCTACAGGTGGATGTTCACGTTCACCACAGCTCATGGGCGTAAAGTGTGCACCTCGGGGCCTCGCACATAGTAGGTCCTTGATAAATAGTGACTAATTATAACTGAAGTAAGGCTCTGACAGTCACTGTCGAGACCAGGAGGGCCACCTGGGCCCTGTCCCCTGTCCCCTGTGACCCGAATCCTCACGACAGGGGCCCCTCCCCGGCTCTGTCGGCAGCTCACTCTCCCCCGCCCCTCGTCCATGTGATAAATGAAAATTGCAGATGCTCAGGAGTGTGGAGGGCCCCGAGGACAGCATCATTCTGACTCTCAGATCCAGTTGGTTCACTAACACTGTCAGCAGGAGCCAAGCAGGAGAGGTCAGCCCGGCGGCCCTGCCGGAGCCCTGGCCGGGGAGCTGCTATTTTGCTCCCTGTGTGGGAGGGAGGAGGAGCGTGTCCAGATGCCCCCCACCAAGAGGGGGCCAGATGGGCCAGAGAGAGCCTTGGGCTGGCGACCCGAGGACCGGGTCCCTTCTGCATGGGGTTGATCCCTTTCATGCTTGAAACTCTTCCCTGCTGCCCAATTAGGGGAAGTGGGACTCCTTAGTGCAGCCTTCAAATCCCTGCTTGATCCCACCGTCCTCCTGGAGGCCCTACTTCAGTACGCCTCGCTGAGTTCCAGACATGCTGGGCTTCCTTCAGCTCCTTTTAAGGCCCTGGGGACATGGCCAAAGTGGGGGTTCAAATCCAAGCCCGACCAGTTCCTAGCTATGTGATCACAGTCACCTCTTCAGTCTCTCTGAGCTGCAGTTTACTCATCTGTGAAATGGAGATGATTTCAGAATCTTCTGCACGTGCCAGTTGTGAAGATATTTGGGATGTACTGAGCACTCAGCACCTGGGATGTACTAAGTGCTCAGCACCTGAGATGTACCAAGCATTCAGCACCTGGGATGTACTGAGGACTCAGGACCTGGGATGTACCGATCGCTTAACAAAGTTCAACAACATGGACATATAAGAACAGCATATGCTATTTTAGGGTGGAGCACTGTTCTCCTTCGTCTTTGCTCATCTTGCCTCTGTCCTGCAAGACTCAGCACATCCAAGGATTTCTCAACTTCAGCACTTGTCGACATTTTGGGTCAGCTCATTCTTTGTGGTGGGGACTGTCCTGTGCATTGCGGGATGCTGAGCAGCATCCCTGGTCTCTACCCCCTGGAAGCCGGGGGCATCTCACAATAGTCATGACTGGGAGCCTCCAGACCTTGGCCAGGGTGCCGTGGGTGAATCTGGAGCCCTGAGGGGTGCAGGTCGGGTCCCGAGTTGCGGAGGACACGAGGGGTCAGGACATCGAGGGAGGGGGCTAGGGATGCTTTCTCCCAGCCGATGCTCACGTCCAGGGTTGCCCAGATAATCCAGAGAGAAGGTCTGCAAGAGGTCGGTGCGGCTGGCCTGTGGCTGGCTTTGGAGAGGACCCCGGCTGCAATGCTCAAGGCCCCCCATGGTGTGTGTGCGCGCAGTGGAAATAAACCCAACCCGCGGTCAAGCTGAAGGTTAATTGAATAGTTGATGCCCAGCCGGGCTGAAGGCGGGATTCCCATATTCCTGTTTCCCCATTCAGGCCTCCGACACGTGAGTCAGTCTGGTTTAGGGAAAACCACGCATCTGGGAGGCCTCCTGAGGGACAGTGTGGCCAAACCAAGCAGAAAGGACAGGCTTCCGAGAGTTCCTTGGGGCCTGGGGCTGGGTGGGATCCTCTTCAAGGAAATCTAAGAACCCGGGAACTGAGTAGAGCTCTTCTGTCTGAAGACCTGGGTGGCTCACCCAGGAACTTCCCAGGACAAGGAGAAGTTCATAAACCAGAACCATAAATTCATAGTTACCATGAGGGCAATAGGGAGCCACAGCAGGCTCCTGAGAGAAAGCAGCTTTAGATTTCTATCTGGATCTTCGGCTAAGAAGACCCCCCGGGCTTTCCTTGGATGCTTTCTCTCTGTAACCGCCACCAACCTCCAGAGTCACTAAATGGCCACACCCTTTCTCACTTCTGGCCTTTGCAGATGTCCCTGGCATCTGGGGGACATTTCCTTTCCCTCACCACCTGTCAGGTCGACCTGTCAGCCACCAGCATCCAGTCCCCTCGCGCCCAGAGAGACAGTCCAACCCACTCTGCTCAACAGAAGCCTTCCTGCTGAAGGGACAACCGCGGGGACCCTCTTGGCACCTGCTATTGGGGTGGTTCTGAGCAGACACTGAGAACATGCCTCAGCTGGGTGGGTGGGCGTCCCATTCCAGACCCTCGAGGCCGGGGGACGAGGTGGGGTGGACTTGAGCTGTGGGCTCTGGTAGCCACAGGCCCAAGTTCCCAAGATCCCAAGGTCCCCACGACGGCGGGAAGCGCAGAGCCGTAGGGAGGGGCCCAGGGTCTTGAGGTGGGAGGTGAGGGACGGGGATTCGTCCCCGGGTTGCCCCGCCCCAGGTCCATGGGGGTCAACTTCGCGAGACTTTGCCTCGTCTGGAGTCGGAGGTCCAGGGACGGCCCGGGGCCCCGTCTACTGCCTCCAAGAGCGGCTTCCCGACAGTCGACAGCGATCTGCCCACCGTCGTCCTCTCCTCCTGTGCCGTCCCCCACCTGGCCTGCCGGGAGGTCTTCGTCTTGGGCTTCCTGTGGACACCGCCGTCTGGGTCTGTCCCAGGGCAGTGGAAAGCGCGGGCCGAGAACCCACCAGAGCTTGGGTCTCAGCTCTGCTCCTTGCTAGCTCGGGGCTCCCTGGGCTCAGGAGCCTGGTCCAGCAACGGGCTCGGCACCTCCAGGCAGGATTCTTTGTGAGACGGAGAACTACCTCTAGAGCCATTGCCAGTTGTGTCTTGCACCGGGTAGGGGTCTCCTGGCTCCCTGCAGGGAGGGGGACAACATTCTGGATGGAGCATCTAGTGGTCACCCCATGGAGCCTAGGAAGTGGACCTGAGGTCAGATAAGCCCATTCACTAAACACTCTTCTATTCAGCAATCATTTCCTGAGCACCTATTACATATCCAGTTCTGCATTAGACTCTAGAAACAGAGAGAAGTCAGACCAGACCCCTGACAGAGAGGATCTGGAAGGAGATGCACAGGAAATTAAAGCACAGCCATTAGAAATTAAAGGACACTGAGCATGTGGTACAGGGTCCTCCTCTCTCTGCCCACACGGACCATTTAGTCCTTTGAACATAATAGGCCTGATCCTACCACAGGGCCTTTGCACAGTCTGTTCCCTTCCTACCCATCCTTCAGTTCTGAGTTTTCCTGTCCCATCCCTGGGGAAGCTTTTTCTGACCTTCATCTTTATATCAACTCCCAACATAGACCCTCATAGAACCTTTCCTTATGTTGCTTATGAGGGTCACAGTGTGCAATTTTTTGTGTGCCTGTGTTCATTTAAAGTATCTGTTTCCTTGGTAGCATGACCTTCCTGGGAACAGGGACTCTGCATGCGCACATTGCTGTTCCCGTCAGGGGAATCTCACCATGGGGTCGCCTGTCCTTTGCACAGTCCCCGACACATGATAGATACTTCGTTAGTATGGGTTGAAAGCGCTCGCTCCCCAGCTCCCCCATTTGGCTGAATGGGTCCCCCATCACCGTGACACTCACAACTGGATGTCCAGGAAGACGCGCTTCTCTTCCCCCACGTGGATCTTCCAGACACAGTCTTCGCCCTCCGCGTAGGGCTCTGGCCAGTTTGGAGACAGCACCACCCCAGCCATGGCCGAGAGCTCCCCACCACACATGGCTGCGAAGACAGACAGATTGTGTGAGGAGCCAGCGCGGTGGGGCGCTGCAGGGGGCGCTAGCAGGTCACACAGCCAGGGACCATCACAGCCTGGCTTGGGCTGTCCTCCCACGTGGGTGGAGCAATACAGTGACAGCTGCCTCCACCTCCTCTTGGCTGGAGGCTGGTGCGCATCAGCTAGCAGGGCAGGGGCTCCTTCAGCACCAAGGACAGAGCTCGAAGGCCCTGGTGCATCATAGCTCCTCCCCTAAGCCCCCAGGCCAGGTGGAGCAGCCTGCCATCCCAGTGCCTCGGGAGGCTGAGGCAGGAGGATGGCGAGTTCAAAGCCAGCCCCAGGCACAGCGAGGCCCTAAGCAACTCAGTGAGACCCTGTCTCTAAATAAAACATAAACAGGGCTGGGGATGGGGCTCAGGGGTTAAGCACCCTCCTGGGGCTCTGGTCTTATCTCTGACGCCAGCCTCCACAAAACAGAGGTGACACCATTGCTGGCCTCCTCAGCTTATGAAGAGCCTTTTCAGAGCTCAGGAAGCTCAGGAAGGTCAAGGCCACAGGGCAGCCAGGGGAGGGGGCCTGCTGTGTGGTTCCTGCTGCTGTGGGAGGTCCCAGCTCTGAGCGGCTGGAAGCAGACTGGGGTGACTGGAGCCTTTAAGACCCCCTCGGTGTCTGCCAGGGTGGGAGGCTCGGAGCCCAGCTGAGGCCGGGCACCAATACAGCCCGCTCTGCTGAACCAGCACGTTTAACACGGGGACCATCCCTCATCGCCCTGAGGCTGTGACTCTACTCCCACCGCCACTCAGGCAGCTGCCAGGAGGGAGGGAGGCCGCCCTTCATTACTCCACCTGCCAGGAGTCCGGCTGGGGCTGGCTTTGTGACCTTGGCCACAGGGAGCCAGGGAGGGCAGCCCCTGGGAGCCAGTGGAGGAGGGCCCTGCAGGCCCATGGTGTCCAGAGGGGCCTAGAGCAGGGTCTCTGAGAACAGAGAGACCTGAGTCCCATTCAGGTCTGTGCCGATTACCCTGCGTTCTTAGGCATGTCATCTGACCATGACATTTCATATCTGCAAATGGGGCTGCTCACGTCTACAGGGTGGCAGTGAGGACGGGATCATAGTGCACATGCAGCCCTCGGCAGAGCACCTGTGACGTGCCTGCTGCACACCGACTATCATCATCATTATTATTGAGATTCTGGGTTGCCCTGTACTGTTGGTGGGCTGTGCACTGCACAAGCAGAGAGAGTAGGCGGGAGCTCAGATCCATGTGGCAATGTGCCCAGCACACCGGGCACTGTGAGTCCTGTGCCTGGAGGGAGGGGCACTCTACAAACCATGTATTCATTTTGTAATTTCCCAAGGATTAGCAGCAACCCAGCTCCAAAGGCCAATGGGCTCCGGAAAGGATTTCGATCCTACAGTTGGCGAAGACGCGGCCATGCCTCTGAGCTGGGGCCTTGGTCTCCGGGCCCCACTCACCTCTGCACAGGGGCTCTGTATCGTTCCAGTAGGGGTCTCGCACATTGATGCACTCGATGATGGCGGGCCCCTGCTCCAGGGAGTGGCCAGGGTCGCAGCTGAACTCCACCACGGTCCCGATGTTGTAGGTGGGGTCGGACGTGGTGAAGTTCCCATTCTGCAGGTACGGCTCGTAGCAGTGGCCCTTCTCGAAGGCTGGGAGGGGCACAAGGGGGCAGCTCAGGTGAGTTAATGTGAAACGCAAGCAAGAACCCCTGCCCTCTGGGGTCCCACGAGTCCCTCCCTGTGCCCTGAGAGTCTCATTCCCAGGGCCCGTCACATCTGCATCCTGATTTCTGCCACCAGAGACCATAAAAAGGGCCCCATGATCAAGGCCACGGTTCGGGGACACCGGGTGGGAAGGGGCCGCCGGGCACTGAGCGGCTCAGAGCATCCTGCGCCCCAGGGCCGGGTGCCAGACGGAAGCCCTTGCTAACTCTTCCCGGAGGAGGCGGTGGCTGGATTCTAAGAGGTCCACTGGGTGGGACAGAGCCATGTTTAAGGACGAAAATCTCAGCTGCAATCTCCCTAAGTGCTGGCCTCGGGAAAAGTCACCCGAGTTCCTTGGATGAGTTTAGGTTTCCTCATCTAAAGCAGAGGTGATACCGGGTGCACCCAGTGTGGCAGGACGGCCCAGGAAACGCACAAGCGCACGGACGCACGGCAGCGTCAGCACCGGGTCTGCGGCATGATTGACAGATGGGTCTCCGGGAACCCTAGGGGAGGCTGGCCTCGGGGTCGGACTTCTCCCTCCCAGATCCTCAGCCCCAGCTCCCTCCCCTGGTCCCAGGCCACCACCCAGGGAGGCTCACCCTCAAAGCGGATGTTGAAGGCGGTGGCCGCGGGGCCCTGGTGGGACGTGAACTCGATGCGGATGCTGTTGGCGTGGCTCAGCAGACCCTCGAAGGGGACGCTCTCGGTGCGGAGGGAGTCGTAGAGAAGCGCCGAGGCGTTGGTTCGACCGCTGTAGACGGTCATCCTGGGGGCGAGAAAGGACAGGGGAGCCTGTCCTTAAGGAGTAAGCCATGCTCCTACGGCACTCGATCCCCGCTGAGCTCGGCCTGGGCCTCATTTCCTAAGGTGGGGGGTCAGGAGTCCCCAGCTCCAGTCCCCACAGGGGCGCACATAAGCCTGTCACCCCTGGGCCTCCGTGTCCCCAGCTGTGGAAGAAGGGATCCTAGAGTCCCTCCCAGACCTCCTTAGAGGTGGGCTTTGGGGATAGGTCAACAGAGAGTGCCCCCCAACACAGCCGGGTTAAGATAAAATGTCGGGATTCCTTTTTATTGTCATTTAAAACCACTTCGCACCTGTCGCCCGCTAGACTGAGTGTTTTGAAAATACATCATGCCAAAGCAGGGCAGGAAAGCGGCTTGCGAATTAGGTAAATTTCTTTTATGGAGTCGTAAACACACATTTTTAGTCCTTTGAGGTTTTTTTTTTTTTTTTTACTATGACTCATAAAAACGCTTTATTTGATGCTGCCCGGATGAATTTTTAATGTCACCAAGATGCACACGGGTGGGGGCTGCCGTTTGTTCCTTTTGCCACTTGTTCAGGATGGCGTGCTGGGGAGAGGGGCCATGGTCCAGGCCAGGGGCCACCCAGGACCTGAGAGGGGCGTCTCTACAGTCCTCCTATCCTGTTGACCCTGTCATCTCGGGGGGGCTGTGGGCCAGGAGTCCTCTTTCAAGAGATCTTAGGCAAAATGGGCTGCAATGGAGGGAAACCCTGGGATCTCAGAATCCATTCGTCTTCTGAACACAGCCCCTGTCTAGGGTCTGCAATGGGAGGACCTTTGTCTCAAAGCCTTATGAAGTCTGTGGTTGGGCGGGTCCAGGGAAAGCTGGGTTAAGCCAAAACAAAGCTTTTTTCTTCTGCAGAACTTATCAGAGCCTTTGTTGGCTGATGTGTATCAGGACCTTCCAAGATGGGAGAGGGCGGGCATGCAGGGTCTCCCAAATGTGTTTGTGGGCTACATAGGACAGGGTTGGAGTTTAGGAAGACATCATTTTGGGGAAAGTCATCTAAAATGTTCCTCATGTCTTTCCTCCCGGGCCCCCAGTGCCCTACAGAAGTAGCTGGACTCTCTGAGGCTGTCGGTAGATGACCGTGATTTATCTGCCCAGCCTATGGGCTCTGTGTCCTGTGAGAACCTTGGCCATGCCCCCTCCCAACACACTGCTAATTCCTTCCTTGGATCCCCCTGCCCACCCCTGAGTTGTTCATGCTTGAAACACTCTTTTCTCTGTTATTCTGAGTTTCGTCAATCAAATCTCTTTTCAAGGTTTAGCTCAGATTCCCATTTTTGTTTTCTTTATTTGGTACCAGGGATTGAACTCAGGGACCCTTGACCCCTGAGCCCCATCCCCAGCCCTATTTTGTGTTTTATTTAGAGACAGGGTCTCACTGAGCTGCTTAGGGCCTCACTTTTGCTGAGGCTGGCTTTGAACTCGAGATCCTCCTGCCTCAGCCTCCTGAGCTGCTGGGATGACAGGCTGGTGCCATCACACCAGGCTGAAAGTCTCATTTCTTAAGTTGAGCCTAACTAACCTCTGAGTTAGTAAATATTGTGGTATTTTAGCTATTTTTCTCATAAAAATGGAAAATCCCTTGAACTCCTATTGCCCCTGAAAGTTCTGCTGGCTTCCCACCCACCCAGTGCCCATGAGACTCTGCCAGCCCAGCTCAGAGGGTGGCAGGCAGGGCTGGTCCCTCCAGCAGGACCACTCTGGGGGTGCTCTGTGCTGCTCCCCGCAGATCTCCAATGATCAGAACCCAGCTGTCACCAGCCACACTTCTCCCTTCACGTTCCCAGCCCCTGTGAGCACCCACAGCGTCACCTCCCAGGTAGGCGACTTCCCCGCATCCTGCCTGCTGCCCGCGGAGCCCCGCCTAAGACCCACGTCTAAGCCCTGGAGGTCCCAGTTTTCCACAAAGTCCTAGAGCACGGTGCCGGAGCACACAGGTGTTGAGATCTGGACTCTGTGCCTGGGTTCTCCTGGCTGTCCCCTTGAACTTCTCCCTGCTCTGCGGTGTGCTCGCACCTAGTTGTCCCTCCTCACCCCCCTGTGAACCCAGGCACCACTTCTCTCTGATTTTCGCCTGTTCTCTCTGGAGCCGACCACAGCTGGGCATGGGGCAGGGGCTGGGGAGACGGTCCCCACCTTGTTCCACTGCGAAAGGGGGCAGGAGAAGGGACAGTGAAGGATGGGGACCTTGAGTCCCTCCCTCCCCTCCCCCGCCTGCTGAGTGACCTGGGCCTGTCCCCCTGTCTTGTCCCCCCCCCCCGCCCCCCCCCCCCGCACATCTTGGTCGCTTAATGTGGGAGAGGAAGAGATGGCAGCTGATGGCCCCTGAGGTCTCTGCCACTGTCCCCAGCACTCACTTCCTCGAACTCTGTGAGCCAAAGCCTCTGTCCACCTGGGGACCCCAAACCCTGGTGTCTGGAGGCTGCGGGGCAGGGTGCTGCCCTCCCATGTACCTGTCCTTGTCATGCAGCGAGAGCCTCTCGAAGTGCAAGTGTAGCTTCTGTCCCTCGGGGGCCTCGATGGTCCACACGCAGAACTGGCTTCCGTTGGCATTGGCAGGGTGACTGGGGGAGAGGACGCGGCCGATGGTGGCGTTGTGCACGGCTCCTCCGCAGGGGGCTGGTCCAGCGTGGGTGGGCAGAGAGCAGAGAGAGTGAGGCCGTGGGTGTCCCTCCTCCCAGTCCCACCCTTACCCCTCAGCCTGGGTGGAGCACGGGAGACCCCGTGGAGGAGTTGGGGTGCCTGTGGGGACGCTTGGAAGAGTCTTGTCCTCCAGGAGGCTTCATCTTGTTGGATGGACCCCACTCCATGCCCGGACCCCCGACATGAGTGTGTCATGGGAGGGAACGACTGGGATCTGGGCTCTCTTCCACGGAGCTGGCTGTGCCCCGACTTTTAATTATACAATGTTCATCCAGCGGGTGCGGTGGCCCACGCCTGCCATCCCAGTGGCTTGGGAGGCTGAGGCAGGAAGATGGCGAGTTCAAGGCCAGCTTCAGCAAAAGGGAGATGCTAGCAGCTCATTGAGACCCTGTCTCTAAATAAAACACAGAATAGGGCTGGGGGTGGGGCTCGGGGTGGAGGGTACCCCTTCCTGGTACCCCTCCCTCTTCCGAAAAACATAAACAAAAACAACAAAAACCCCAACAAATCCACCACCAACCACAAAAAAACAAAATAAATGTTAATGGAGAAGGACACAAAAAGTTCACCAGAGAAGACATCCAGCTCAGTAACTCAGGACGCACAACAACATCCAGGCTCACTAATAATAACAGGATGCAGTCTAAACTCTGGGATCCACCTAATTGGTCAAGATAAAAACCCAGAGATGGTAAAGGTCATGAGAAAGGCCACTCTTATCCTTGACTAGTGAGGATGAAAACGTTAGGACCTTTCAGACGGGCAATGAGGCGGAAAGGTGGGAGAGTGGGTTCAAGTGCTCTGACCTTGGAATTGCTGCTCTGGGAATGGATCCTACGAAAGGTTTGGAGGTTTGTGCGTGGATTTAGGAAGGAGGGCGCACCTCACCGCTTTGCTTCTCCGAGAAACCAAGACACAACACAGACTCCTCTCACAGGGGTTTGGTGGAATAAATACACTCTCTCTGGGTGGTTATCAAAAGCCGTGTTTTCAAAGAACACTTACAAACATAAGAAAATGCTCACTATTTTTTAAGTGGGAAAAAAAAGGCAAGACAGAAAACATTCTGTCGTGCATATTTCAATGAGCTGTTGGCCAGGATCCGTTGAGACCATGAATATAAAAGTGATTTGCTTCTATCTTCTACACTTTTGAATTTCTTGAAAATTTTTTTAGCAGAACCATATATTACTTTTATCATAAAAATGTAATAAAGAAATATTAAAAAGTGATTTGTGCCCTAGAAAGAGGTACACAGCTCTCTCAGTTCACAAATGAGGAGCCATTCTGACTCTTATGCCCAGGAGATGTTGGGGTCTTAGGAAATTGTTTTGTCATGTGCTGCCTGGGGAGCTGTTTCTCCATTCTGCATTTTTGCCTCTGTAAGATGTGGGTTTCAGCAGGGAGTGGTGGCCCACACCTGTCATCCCAGCAGCTCAGGAGGCTGAGGCAGGAGGATCACGAGTTCAAAGGCAGCCTCAGCAAGGATGAAGCCCTAAGCAGCTCAGTGAGCCCCTGTCTCTAAATAAAACACAAAATAGGGCTGGGGGTGGGGCTCAGGGGTCGAGGGCCCCTGGGTTCAATCCATCATCATTATTATTTTGGCTTTTCTTGAACACTGGCACCCGGATGAGTTCACGGTGTGTAGCATGTGCTCAGTAAATATTGAATAAACAGCAACCATTCCTTTTGTAAAAGAGGAAAAAGAAGTCCAGAGGTGGTAAGCCACTAGCCCAAGGACACAAGGCTAGGAAAGTGGAGTAGATGGGACTCAGACTCATGATGCTTGACTCTGGAATCTGTTACTGCAGCTACTCCTCCATCCCGTTTCTAATTCATGGTGATATTCTACAGATCTCAGGGTGCACGGAGTATATTGGGCACTTTGTAAATGTTTGTTGATTGAGAAATTAATCTTTCTTTTTTTCATTATGGACATATAGCAAATGCTCATTGAGTATTTGTTGAATGAGTATGTGACTGAATAGGCTTTTTGTGGTGGTGGTGGGGATGTCCCAGGGATTGAACACAGGAGTGCTTAACTACTGAGCCACATCCTCAGCCCTTCTTTATTTTTTTATTTTGAGATAAGGTCTCACTAAGTGGCTGAGGGCCTTGCTAAGTTGCTGAGGCTGGCCTTGAGATGGTGATCCTCCTGCCTCAGCCTCCTGAACGGCTGGGATTACAGGTGTGCGCCACTGCACTCAGCTCTGAATACCGTTACAGCAGAAGAGCTGAGTGGGTGGGTAGGTCTCTTCTCTGCTCTGGACTTTGCTGTGATATGCACCAAAGAAGTAACCAGAAAGGTCCACATGTCCTTCAGGACCATGGACAGAGCCCAGTTTGCCTTCCTGTCCCATCCTGGAGAGATTGTCCCCCAGCCTTGGATTCGAGGCCACTTCCCTGCTGTGGAGGGCACTCGAGGCTCTGAACTGGGTCTCCCTGCTGTAATAATGACAATAATCATTCCACCCTCCTCAGAGGACGCAGAGGGAAGTCACTGAGGTGATCTCTACAGATAGGGCTTGGTGCCGTGCCTGGCTCAGAGAAGGTGCCCCAAACCTTGTCAGTGTCACTCCAGTGTGGTTTGGAGACAGAGATGGAGGACACTGTCCCCGGTGGGGGGTGGCGCCATCTGTCCTCTGGGCTGCTTTTCCCGGGACGCCCCTTGGTTCCCCTCTAGCCTTATGAAGCCGACGGATGGCTCTGTTGGCCTTGATTGCCAGACACAGCTCCCCATCCATCTTCCTCAGCAAGACTGAGGCTCGATTCCTCTTGCTTTCACACATACATATAAATTAACACGAGAGCCGCGGGCACACTAACTGCCCTGTGCTTTGGATTTTCCCTCCTTTGTTTGAAAAAGAGAAACATTCTGCAGGCCTCGGGGACAACACCGCAGCAATTAAATCTCGTAAACATCACCACTCTCATTTGCTGTTTTGGATTCCACTTGACCGCGAGCGCTCGAATCCTGCCGTTTGGTGCCTGGTGTTCACCTCATTCATGGTGCATGGCCTGGCACGTAGTAGGTGCTCAGCCAATAGGGGTCATCTATGCTGCCCCCCCACCCCCAGGACTCTTGAGGTTTTACAAGGGGTTTTGCCCTCTGCTCTGGACTTTGCTGTGATATGCACCAAAGAAGTTGCCAGAGAGGTCCACTCGTCCTTCAGGACCATGGACAGAGCCCAGCCTGCCCCGCGGGTGCAGGGTCAGTGTGACACAGCTGGTGCTTCCCAAACCATGATGTGCCCACGAGTCACCGAGGGTCGTGTGAAATGCAGATTCTGACTCGGCTGGTTTTGCACGGGGCTCAGACGGTGCATTAAGGACCTTGCTGCGAGGACTGAATGTGTAAAGGGCCCAGCTCAGGCGCGGGGCGCTCCGGCCTAGGCCCACACTTGGAGCCTGTACCTCCGCTCCAGGCCTCCCTCACTGAGGGGCGGAGCGCCACCTGGTGGCCACGGAGGCCCTCGGAGCATCTCCGGCCATCTGTGTGCCACACAGCGGCCAGGGCGCTTCTTCCTGGGCCTGAAGCCACACAGATGTCCGCCACTCGTGCACCCATGTCGCACCCGAGGACCTTGAGCCACATGGGTGCTGCCCCCTTACCCGACTGGTCCCGTTTTACTTTCTCAGACGCAATGGCTTCCTTCCCCCTCAAGGCCTCTGCACTTGCTGCTTCACTTGCCTGGAGTGACCGTCCCCGTCCCCGGCCTTTAGCCCAGTTCTCTCCCAACACTCCAGATGCTGGTTTGGAGGCATTCCCTGGGACTCCTCCCTGGGACTCCTTCCCCATCCTCACCCCTCACTCCCACCTTCGTGCCTCCTCCCCGCATACCCTTCCTCGTGGCCACCCCTCTTGCCCTGATTTCTGATGTCTCTCTGGTCCCCACTCATCTGCTTGGGTCCATCCGGGGAGTTCATTTCCTGGCACTTGTCACAGTCCCTAAGTAACGTCACCTTTGGTCCCTGCTGGCTCATTCGCACACTGCATTGTGCACTAGGTTGGAGACCCCCAGAGCCAGGGCTGGGGACAGGCTCTCTGAGACGGCCAGGCACTGGGGCGGCATCCTGCACACAGAGATGCTGCTGGAGGTCTGTGGAGTGACCAGCGGATAGGAACGGCTCTGGGCGACAAAGAGCCTCGGGCGTGTGGGATTCCTTCTGAGTCTTGAAGTCTTAGCTGTTGTCTGCAGAGGGCAGGACCCACAGGGTCCACTCCCCTTGGCTGGCGGGTGCCAGGCTGTGGGCAGGCTACCTTCCCCAGCTGCCTGGTGACTTTAGGCAAGTCACTTCACCTCCATGAGACTTATCTTGAAATGGGGGCAGTGTATCCCAGGAGGTGGGATTAACTACAGCCTCTGGCAGGATGCTCAGTGCATATGAGCTCAGCTAAAAAGAACAAAATGGCGGCAGTCATGCCCCAAACACAAGCAACAAAGAACAATAGATAAATGAGATGTCACCAAAATTAATAATATATTTTTCCTTCCATCAAATGGCACTATCAAGAAGTGAAAAGACAAACCCACAGAAGAGGAGGAAATATTTGTAAATCCTATGTATTCTAAGGGCTTAGTATCCAGAATATATAAAGAACTCTTAGTATTCAACAAGAAAAAAAACAAATAGTCATTAAACCCTGGGCAAAGGACTGGAGCAGAGGTTTCTTTAAAGAAAATATACATGACCGACAAGAAGATGCCGGACATCATTAGTTATCAGGGAACTGTGGAAGCCACCACGAGGGCTGCGATGGGCTCAGTGGTACGGCACATGCCTAGCATGCGCGAGGCTCTGGGTTCAATTCCCAGCACAGCAAAACAAGACCAAACAGCACCTTCACACCGGCTATGACCGCTATGACGACAGCATGGGGTATAACAAGAGGAGAAATGGGTGTCCTCGAATATGGCTCTTGGAAATATAAAACCACTGCATGGGAATATTCCATTTTTTGGATAGCTAAGAGAAATGAGAACTATGTCCACGTGAAGACTTGCATACAAATGCTCACAGCAGCCTCATTTACATCAGCAAAAAGTGGAGGCCACTCCAATGCCCATGGTCAGATATGCAAAAGCTGGTAGAACCATGCAATGCATATTATACAGCCATGAAAAGGAACGGAGCTCCCATACCATCTGAAATCTGAAAGAACCTTGCCAATGTCATGGCCAGTGAGAGAAACCGGTCACAGAAATCACACGAGATATGATCCCGTGGACATGAATTTCCACAATGAGCCGATCCCCGGGTTACAGAAAGGAGCCTGGTGGTTGCTAGGGGTTGCGGGGAGGAGACTGGGGAGGAATTTCTCAGGAGTAGAGGGTTTCCGTTTGGATAAAGATGTCCTGGAACTAGACTGTGGTGATGGTGTCACAATATTGTGAATATACTAAATGTTTCTGGTGGTAAATTTGGTGTAGTACAGGTTTTACCCCAGTTAAGAGGTAAGCCCTCAGGGGTGGGTGTACTCTCCTCTGGGTGGCGGCCGGCCCTGAGCTCCTTCTGAGGACCTGTGTTGGAGGGCGGGGCCGGGATGGGCGTGGCTGGGCGGGCCTGACTGGGGCGGGCGGGGCCTACCCGAGTGGGCGGGGCCTACCTGAGCAGACGGGCTCCGGGCTGCTCCAGTGGGGCTTGGAGGCGTTGATGCAGGTCAGTGTCTTGGCGCCCTGCAGCTCATAGCCCAGGTGACAGTGGAAGTGGGCCACCCCGCCCGAGTGCAGGTCCATCACGGTGACGTCCCCCGAGTCGGGCCGGCGGGGGAAGTTGCAGCTAAGCATGAAGGCTGGGGAGAAGGGCAAGGACAGAGGCCGTCACCCCATCCCGCCAACGGGGTGACCAGTTCGCAACCCACATCCCAGGGGCCCATTTGTACTGAGGAGAAATGACCAGGCCCTGGGGACGCGGGAGGGGGTTGTGACTCTCACTGATTGCGGGGGTACCGAAGTTCCCCGAGTAGCACTGTCTCGGGGCTCAAAACTCCCCGCTCCGCCTAGCTAGTGACAGCAGCTTTGGGGTTAAAAACAACTCCCTGGCCTCATTGACTCTCTCTCTCACACACAGGAGGGCAGGTGCCGCCTGTGCACCTCCCTGTGCTGGTTCAGATGTTAAATGGACATGCCTGTCCTCCCAGCTGCTGGGGAGGCTGAGGCAGGAGGATCGAGAGTTCAGAGCCATCCTCAGCCACAGCGAGGCCCTCAGCAGCTCAGTGAGACCCTGTCTCTAAATAAAATGCAAACTAGGGCTGAGGATGGGGCTCAGTGGTCGAGGGCCCCTGAGTTCAATCCCTGGCACCCCCCAAAAAATAAAAATAAAAAAAATAGAAAAAGCCCCTGGCTGGGGAGCCAGAGCCCCCGGGGGAACACATGTGTGGTCCCCGTCCTTACTCTCTCACTTGGAACCCCGTGGCCCTGAGACTCATCTCCCTGACCTTCCTGTTCTTCATCTTCCTGGGGGAGGTGTTGATGGTGACCCCCTCACGGGAGTGTAAAGATGAAACGAGATCATGCTGGGGGAGGGCAGCCGAGCACAGGGCTGGCGCACAGTAGGCTTTCAGGTGGTGGGGCGCTGGTGGGGCCTGAGCCATGGGCAGCGCCTGATGTCCAGGTCATGCTGACCCCACTCCTAGATGGCGGTTGGGCATAGAACACCTGTCTTCACTCCCAGTGTGTCTGGGGGAGGAAGTTCAAGTTCATGTTTCAACGAGTTATTTTCTCTCTTGTTTTGGGTCCATGACAACAGTACAGGGTGGTCTCTCTATCAACAGGTGTGAGGAGGTGAACCCCTCTGTCTACTGCCCTCCCCCTGGTCCAGAACCCTCTAGGGAAAAGTCAGAAGTGATTTGTTCTTCCAGCGGTCTGGTCCATCAGATATACATGGACATGGTCCCCCAAATCCAGATGTGCGGCCAAGGGCTTCACTGTCCAGGTGGGTATGTTGGTGACTGGCAAATATCCAAGGAGGGGCTCTTAGTTAAGGGAAGGGACATTTGACATCATGGAGCAGCCAGGAGGTGAGAAAATGGGGGGGGGGGAGAAGGGAGGAAGGAGAGAGGGAGAGGAAGGAAAAGAGGGAGACATAAAGGGAGCCAGAAAGGAAGGGAAGGAGGAGAGAGGACGAGGCGAGAGGGAGAGAATCAGGCAGGAAGCAAGTGGGGGAGACCTGGAGACAGAGGGCTGCTGGGGCCACAGGCTCTTCTTCGGGAGTCCAAGGGAGCCTCAGAGGGGACCCAGGGCCATGGACTTGAACAGGGGGAGTGGCAGCTTATTTTCATCAGCCCCTAGCTGGTCTCCAGGACACCTGTCCCTCACGGCTGCAGGCAGCACGGGGTTGACTTATTAGCGGAGCCTGCGAGTCTGTCATAAGAGCAGCGCGGATCATTTTATAGCATAATGTATATCTTGACACATTTCCCTGAAATTGCAGTCATTATCAGAAACGTTAGGGGATATTATCTAATGCAGGGATACAGAAGCTCGTGGATTATGGCAATATTTTGACAACTGTGACTCAACGGGACTGGCTCCTTTGGGGACCGCAGGCTCCCGTTGCTGCTGGAGACACTATCCGGAGAAGGGTTGTCACCTAACTCAACCTCCCGAAGGCTCCCTGGCACAGAAGAAGTTTCGACTCAGTGGGCCAGAGGGACACGGAGGCAGGCGCCCTGTCTGGTGGCCTGGCCTGGCGTACCCTGGTAGTGCAGCTGGAAGGTCCCGAGCCCGCCGTCCTGGAAGGTCCGGAAGTAGACGGAGATGGTGTTGGTGGGGCTTCGGATCACCTGCC